>NC_090939.1:623315783-623931243 GCF_040938575.1 Ambystoma mexicanum | reverse complement strand
ATGAGTGGGGGCCTGGTGGAGGCTGCCCCTGGTGGCTGGGGGGTGGGGGTGATAGGGGAAATGAGTTGGACATGAGTGGGGGCCTGGTGGAGGCTGCCCCTGCACTGCTGGGGGTGGGGGTGATGGGAGACATGAGTTGGACATGAGTGGGGGCCTGGTGGAGGCTGCCCCTGCACTCCTCGGGGGTGGGGGTGCAGGGAGACATGTGTGGGGGCCTGGTGGAGGCTGCCCCTGCACTGCTGGGGGGTGGGGGTGCAGGGAGACATGAGTGGGGGCCTGGCGGAGGCTGCCCCTGGTGGCTGGGGGGGTGGGGGTGATAGGGGAAATGAGTTGGACATGAGTGGGGGCCTGGTGGAGGCTGCCCCTGCACTGCTGGGTGTGGGGGTGATGGGAGACATGAGTTGGACATGAGTGGGGGCCTGGTGGAGGCTGCCCCTGCACTGCTGGGGGGTGGGGGTGCAGGGAGACATGAGTGGGGGCCTGGTGGAGGATGCCCCTGGTGGTTGGGGGGTGGGGGTGATAGGGGAAATGAGTGGGGGCCTGGTGGAGGATGCCCCTGGTGGCTGGGGGTGGGGGTGATGGGAGACATGAGTGGGAGCCTGGTGGAGGCTGCCCCTGCACTGCTGGGGGGTGGGGGTGCAGGGAGGCATGAGTGGGGGCCTGGTGGAGGCTGCCCCTGCACTGCTGGGGGTGGGGGTGATGGGAGACATGAGTTGGACATGAGTGGGGGCCTGGTGGAGGCTGCCCCTGCACTACTGGGGGTGGGGGTGATGGGAGACATGAGTTGGACATGAGTGGGGGCCTGGTGGAGGCTGCCCCTGCACTGCTGGAGGGTGGGGGTGCAGGGAGACATGAGTGGGGGACTGGTGGAGGCTGCCCCTGGTGGCTGGGGGGTGGGGGTGGTGGGAGACATGGGTGGGGACCTGGTGGAGGCTGCCCCTGCACTGCTGGGGGGTGGGGGTGGTGGGAGACATGGGTGGGGGCCTGGTGGAGGCTGCCCCTGCACTCCTCGGGGGTGGGGGTGCAGGGAGACATGAGTGGGGCCTGGTGGAGGCTGCCATGCACTGCTGGGGGGTGGGGGTGGTGGGAGACATGGGTGGGGCCTGGTGGAGGCTGCCCCTGGTGGCTGGGGGGTGGAGGTGGTGGGAGACATGGGTGGGGTCTGCTGGCAGGTGCCCCACAGTGCTGGGGGGTGGGGGTGGTGGGGAACATGGTTGGACATGGGTGGGGGCCTGCTGGCAGGTGCCCCACAGTGCTGGGGGGTGGGGGTGGTGGGAGTCATGGGTGTGGGCCTGGTGGAGGCTGCCCCTGGTGGCTGGGGGGTGGGGGTCGTGGGAGATATGAGTGGGGGACTGGTGGAGGCTGCCCCTGCACTGCTGGGGGGTGGGGGTGCAGGGAGACATGAGTGGGGGCCTGGTGGAGGCTGCCCCTGCACTGCTGGGGGGTGGGGGTGCAGGGAGACATGAGTGGGGGCCTGGTGGAGGCTGCCCCTGGTGGCTGGGGGGTGGGGGTGATGGGAGACATGAGTTGGACATGAGTGGGGGCCTGGTGGACGCTGCCCCTGCACTGCTGGGGGTGGGGGTGATGGGAGACATGAGTTGGACATGAGTGGGGGCCTGGTGGAGGCTGCCCCTGCACTCCTCGGGGGTGGGGGTGCAGGGAGACATGAGTGGGGGCCTGGTGGAGGCTGCCCCTGCACTGCTGGGGGGTGGGGGTGCAGGGAGACATGAGTGGGGGCCTGGTGGAGGCTGCCCCTGGTGGCTGGGGGGTGGGGGTGATAGGGGAAATGAGTTGGACATGAGTGGGGGCCTGGTGGAGGCTGCCCCTGCACTGCTGGGGCCGGGGGTGATGGGAGACATGAGTTGGACATGAGTGGGGGCCTGGTGGAGGCTGCCCCTGCACTGCTGGGGGGTGGGGGTTCAAGAGACATGAAAGGGGGCCTGGTGGAGGCTGCCCCTGGTGGCTGGGGGTGAGGGTGATAGGGGAAATGAGTGGGGGCCTGGTGGATGATGCCCCTGGTGGCTGGGGGGTGGGGGTGATGGGAGACATGAGTGGGGGCCTGGTGGAGGCTGCCCCTGCACTGCTGGGGGTGGGGGTGCAGGGAGACATGAGTGGGGGCCTGGTGGAGGCTGCCCCTGCACTGCTGGGGGTGGGGGTGATGGGAGACATGAGTTGGACATGAGTGGGGGCCTGGTGGAGGCTGCCCCTGCACTGCTGGGGGTGGGGGTGATGGGAGACATGAGTTGGACATGAGTTGGGGCCTGGTGGAGGCTGCCCCTGCACTGCTGGGGGGTGGGGTGAAGGGAGACATGAGTGGGGGCCTGGTGGAGGCTGCCCCTGGTGGCTGGGGGGTGGGGGTGGTGGGAGACATGGGTGAGGACCTGGTGGAGCCTGCCCCTGCACTGCTGGGGGGTGGGGGTGGTGGGAGACATGGGTGGGGGCCTGGTGGAGGCTGCCCCTGCACTCCTCGGGGGTGGGGGTGCAGGGAGACATGAGTGGGGGCCTGGTGGAGGCTGCCCCTGCACTGCTGGGGGGGGTGGTGGGAGACATGGGTGGGGGCCTGGTGGAGGCTGCCCCTGGTGGCTGGGGGGTGGAGGTGGTGGGAGACATGGGTGGGGTCTGCTGGCAGGTGCCCCACAGTGCTGGGGGGTGGGGGTGGTGGGAGACATGGGTGGGGCCTGGTGGAGGCTGCCCCTGGTGGCTGGGGGGTGGAGGTGGTGGGAGACATGGGTGGGGTCTGCTGGCAGGTGCCCCACAGTGCTGGGGGTGGGGGTGGTGGGGAACATGGTTGGACATGGGTGGGGGCCTGCTGGCAGGTGCCCCACAGTGCTGGGGGGTGGGGGTGGTGGGAGTCATGGGTGTGGGCCTGGTGGAGGCTGCCCCTGGTGGCTGGGGGGTGGGGGTCGTGGGAGATATGAGTGGGGGACTGGTGGAGGCTGCCCCTGCACTGCTGGGGGGTGGGGGTGCAGGGAGACATGAGTGGGGGCCTGGTGGAGGCTGCCCCTGCACTGCTGGGGGGTGGGGGTGCAGGGAGACATGAGTGGGGGCCTGGTGGAGGCTGCCCCTGGTGGCTGGGGGGTGGGGGTGATGGGAGACATGAGTTGGACATGAGTGGGGGCCTGGTGGACGCTGCCCCTGCACTGCTGGGGGTGGGGGTGATGGGAGACATGAGTTGGACATGAGTGGGGGCCTGGTGGAGGCTGCCCCTGCACTCCTCGGGGGTGGGGGTGCAGGGAGACATGAGTGGGGGCCTGGTGGAGGCTGCCCCTGCACTGCTGGGGGGTGGGGGTGCAGGGAGACATGAGTGGGGGCCTGGTGGAGGCTGCCCCTGGTGGCTGGGGGGTGGGGGTGATAGGGGAAATGAGTTGGACATGAGTGGGGGCCTGGTGGAGGCTGCCCCTGCACTGCTGGGGCCGGGGGTGATGGGAGACATGAGTTGGACATGAGTGGGGGCCTGGTGGAGGCTGCCCCTGCACTGCTGGGGGGTGGGGGTTCAGGGAGACATGAAAGGGGGCCTGGTGGAGGCTGCCCCTGGTGGCTGGGGGGTGGGGGTGATAGGGGAAATGAGTGGGGGCCTGGTGGATGATGCCCCTGGTGGCTGGGGGGTGGGGGTGATGGGAGGCATGAGTGGGGGCCTGGTGGAGGCTGCCCCTGCACTGCTGGGGGTGGGGGTGCAGGGAGACATGAGTGGGGGCCTGGTGGAGGCTGCCCCTGCACTGCTGGGGGTGGGGGTGATGGGAGACATGAGTTGGACATGAGTGGGGGCCTGGTGGAGGCTGCCCCTGCACTGCTGGGGGTGGGGGTGATGGGAGACATGAGTTGGACATGAGTTGGGGCCTGGTGGAGGCTGCCCCTGCACTGCTGGGGGGTGGGGTGAAGGGAGACATGAGTGGGGGCCTGGTGGAGGCTGCCCCTGGTGGCTGGGGGGTGGGGGTGGTGGGAGACATGGGTGAGGACCTGGTGGAGCCTGCCCCTGCACTGCTGGGGGGTGGGGGTGGTGGGAGACATGGGTGGGGGCCTGGTGGAGGCTGCCCCTGCACTCCTCGGGGGTGGGGGTGCAGGGAGACATGAGTGGGGGCCTGGTGGAGGCTGCCCCTGCACTGCTGGGGGGGGTGGTGGGAGACATGGGTGGGGGCCTGGTGGAGGCTGCCCCTGGTGGCTGGGGGGTGGAGGTGGTGGGAGACATGGGTGGGGTCTGCTGGCAGGTGCCCCACAGTGCTGGGGGGTGGGGGTGGTGGGGAACATGGTTGGAATGGGCATGGGTGGGGGCCTGCTGGCAGGTGCCC
This sequence comes from Ambystoma mexicanum, assembly GCF_040938575.1. Lineage (NCBI taxonomy): Eukaryota > Metazoa > Chordata > Amphibia > Caudata > Ambystomatidae > Ambystoma > Ambystoma mexicanum. The sequence continues at coordinate 623,926,957 of NC_090939.1, read as the reverse complement.
CACAGTGCTGCGGGGTGGGGGTGGGGTGATGGGAGACATGAGTTGGACATGAGTGGGGGCCTGGTGGAGGCTGCCCCTGCACTCCTCGAGGGTGGGGGTGCAGGGAGACATGAGTGGGGGCCTGGTGGAGGCTGCCCCTGTACTGCTGGGGGGTGGGGGTGCAGGGAGACATGAATGGGGGCCTGGTGGAGGCTGCCCCTGGTGGCTGGGGGGTGGGGGTGATAGGGGAAATGAGTTGGACATGAGTGGGGGCCTGGTGGAGGCTGCCCCTGCACTGCTGGGGGTGGGGGTGATGGGAGACATGAGTTGGACATGAGTGGGGGCCTGGTGGAGGCTGCCCCTGCACTGCTGGGGGGTGGGGGTGCAGGGAGACATGAGTGGGGGCTTGGTGGAGGCTGCCCCTGGTGGCTGAGGGGGTGGGGGAGATAGGGGAAATGAGTGGGGGCCTGGTGGATGATGCCCCTGGTGGCTGGGGGGTGGGGGTGATGGGAGACATGAGTGGGGGCCTGGTGGAGGCTGCCCCTGCACTGCTGGGGGGTGGGGGTGCAGGGAGACATGAGTGGGGGCCTGGTGGAGGCTGCCCCTGCACTGCTGGGGGTGGGGGTGATGGGAGACATGAGTTGGACATGGGTGGGGGCCTGGTGGAGGCTGCCCCTGCACTGCTGGGGGTGGGGGTGATGGGGAGACATGAGTTGGACATGAGTTGGGGCCTGGTGGAGGCTGCCCCTGCACTGCTGGGGGGTGGGGGTGCAGGGAGACATGAGTGGGGGCCTGGTGGAGGCTGCCCTGGTGGCTGGGGGTGGGGGTGGTGGGAGACATGGGTGAGGACCTGGTGGAGGCTGCCCCTGCACTGCTGGGGGATAGGGGTGGTGGGAGACATGGGTGAGGGCCTGGTGGAGGCTGCCCCTGCACTCCTCGGGGGTGGGGGTGCAGGGAGACATGAGTGGGGGCCTGGTGGAGGCTGCCCCTGCACTGCTGGGGGGCGGGGGTGGTGGGGGCCTAGTGGAGGCTGCCCCTGGTGGCTGGGGGGTGGAGGTGGTGGGAGACATGGGTGGGGTCTGCTGGCAGGTGCCCCACAGTGCTGGGGGGTGGGGGTGGTGGGGAACATGTTTGGACATGGGTGGGGGCCTGCTGGCAGGTGCCCCACAGTGCTGCGGGGTGGGGGTGGTGGGAGACATGGGTGGGGGCCTGGTGGAGGCTGCCCCTGGTGGCTGGGGGGTGGGGTGGAGGGAGACATGGTTGGGGACCTGGTGGAGGCTGCCCCTGCACTGCTGGGGGTGGGGGTGGTGGGAGACATGGGTGGGGGCCTGGTGGAGGCTGCCCCTGCACTCCTCGGGGGTGGGGGTGCAGGGAGACATGAGTGGGGGCCTGGTGGAGGCTGCCCCTGCACTGCTGGGGGGTGGGGGTGGTGGGAGACATGGGTGGGGGCCGGGTGGAGGCTGCCCCTGGTGGCTGGGGGGTGGGGGTGATGGGAGACATGAGTTGGACATGAGTGGGGGCCTGGTGGAGGCTGCCCCTGCACTGCTGGGGGGTGGGGGTGAGGGAGACATGAGTGGGGGCCTGGTGGAGGCTGCCCCTGGTGGCTGGGGGGTGGGGGCGATAGGGGAAATGAGTGGGGGCCTGGTGGAGGATGCCCCTGGTGGCTGGGGGTGGGGGTGATGGGAGACATGAGTGGGGGCCTGGTGGAGGCTGCCCCTGCACTGCTGGGGGGTGGGGGTGCAGGGAGACATGAGTGGGGGCCTGGTGGAGGCTGCCCCTGCACTGCTGGGGGTGGGGGTGATGGGAGACATGAGTGGGGGCCTGGTGGAGGCTGCCCCTGGTGGCTGGGGGGTGGAGGTGGTGGGAGACATGGGTGGGGTCTGCTGGCAGGTGCCCCACAGTGTTGGGGGTGGGGGTTGTGGGGAACATGGTTGGACATGGGTGGGGGCCTGCTGGCAGGTGCCCCACAGTGCTGGGGGGTGGGGGTGGTGGGAGACATGGGTGGGGGCCTGGTGGAGGCTGCCCCTGGTGTCTGGGGGATGGGGTGGTGGGAGACATGGGTGGGGACCTGGTGGAGGCTGCCCCTGCACTGCTGGGAGGTGGGGGTGGTGGGAGACATGGGTGGGGCCCTGGTGGAGGCTGCCCCTGCACTCCTCGGGGGTGGGGGTGCAGGGAGACATGAGTGGGGGCCTGGTGGAGGCTGCCCCTGCACTGCTGGGGGGTGGGGGTGGTGGGAGACATGGGTGGGGGCCTGGTGGAGGCTGCCCCTGGTGGCTGGGGGGTGGAGGTGGTTGGGGTTGGAGACATGGGTGGGGTCTGCTGGCAGGTGCCCCGCAGTGCTGGGGGGTGGGGGTGGTGGGGAACATGGTTGGACATGGGTGGGGGCCTGCTGGCAGGTGCCCCACAGTGCTGGGGTGTGGGGGTGGTGGGAGACATGGGTGGGGGCCTGGTGGAGGCTGCCCCTGGTGGCTGGGGGGATGGGGGTGGTGGGAGATATGAGTGGGGGACTGGTGGAGGCTGCCCCTGCACTGCTGGGGGGTGGGTGTGCAGGGAGACATGAGTGGGGGCCTGGTGGAGGCTGCCCCTGGTGGCTGGGGGGTGGGGATGATGGGAGACATGAGTGGGGGCCTGGTGGAGGCTGCCCCTGCACTGCTGGGGTGTGGGGGTGCTGGTAGACATGGGTGGGGGCCTGGTGGGGGGTGGGGGTGATGGGAGACATGAGTGGGGACCTGGTGGAGGCTGCCCCTGGTGGCTGGGGGGTGGGGGTGCATGGAGACATGAGTGGGGGCCTGGTGGAGGCTGCCCCTGCACTGCTGGGGGGTGGGGGTGCAGGGAGACATAAGTGGGGGCCTGGTGGAGGCTGCCCCTGCACTGCTGGGGGTGGGGGTGATGGGAGACATGAGTTGGACATGAGTGGGGGCCTGGTGGAGGCTGCCCCTGCACTGCTGGGGGTGGGGGTGATGGGAGACATGAGTTGGACATGAGTGGGGGCCTGGTGGAGGCTGCCCCTGCACTGCTGGGGTGGTGGGAGACATGGGTGGGGGCCTGTTGGAGAATGCCCCTGCACTCCTCGGGGGTGGGGGTGCAGGGAGACATGAGTGGGGGCCTGGTGGAGGCTGCCCCTGCACTGCTGGGGGGTGGGGTGCAGGGAGACATGAGTGGGGGCCTGGTGGAGGCTGCCCCTGGTGGCTGGGGGGTGGGGGTGATAGGGGAAATGAGTTGGACATGAGTGGGGGCCTGGTGGAGGCTGCCCCTGCACTGCTGGGGGTGGGGGTGATGGGAGACATGAGTTGGACATGAGTGGGGGCCTGGTGGAGGCTGCCCCTGCACTCCTCGGGGGTGGGGGTGCAGGGAGACATGTGTGGGGGCCTGGTGGAGGCTGCCCCTGCACTGCTGGGGGGTGGGGGTGCAGGGAGACATGAGTGGGGGCCTGGCGGAGGCTGCCCCTGGTGGCTGGGGGGGTGGGGGTGATAGGGGAAATGAGTTGGACATGAGTGGGGGCCTGGTGGAGGCTGCCCCTGCACTGCTGGGTGTGGGGGTGATGGGAGACATGAGTTGGACATGAGTGGGGGCCTGGTGGAGGCTGCCCCTGCACTGCTGGGGGGTGGGGGTGCAGGGAGACATGAGTGGGGGCCTGGTGGAGGATGCCCCTGGTGGCTGGGGGGTGGGGGTGATAGGGGAAATGAGTGGGGGCCTGGTGGAGGATGCCCCTGGTGGCTGGGGGGTGGGGGTGATGGGAGACATGAGTGGGAGCCTGGTGGAGGCTGCCCCTGCACTGCTGGGGGGTGGGGGTGCAGGGAGACATGAGTGGGGGCCTGGTGGAGGCTGCCCCTGCACTGCTGGGGGTGGGGGTGGTGGGAGACATGAGTTGGACATGAGTGGGGGCCTGGTGGAGGCTGCCCCTGCACTGCTGGGGGTGGGGGTGATGGGAGACATGAGTTGGACATGAGTGGGGGCCTGGTGGAGGCTGCCCCTGCACTGCTGGAGGGTGGGGGTGCAGGGAGACATGAGTGGGGGACTGGTGGAGGCTGCCCCTGGTGGCTGGGGGGTGGGGGTGGTGGGAGACATGGGTGGGGACCTGGTGGAGGCTGCCCCTGCACTGCTGGGGGGTGGGGGTGGTGGGAGACATGGGTGGGGGCCTGGTGGAGGCTGCCCCTGCACTCCTCGGGGGTGGGGGTGCAGGGAGACATGAGTGGGGCCTGGTGGAGGCTGCCATGCACTGCTGGGGGGTGGGGGTGGTGGGAGACATGGGTGGGGCCTGGTGGAGGCTGCCCCTGGTGGCTGGGGGGTGGAGGTGGTGGGAGACATGGGTGGGGTCTGCTGGCAGGTGCCCCACAGTGCTGGGGGGTGGGGGTGGTGGGGAACATGGTTGGACATGGGTGGGGGCCTGCTGGCAGGTGCCCCACAGTGCTGGGGGGTGGGGGTGGTGGGAGTCATGGGTGTGGGCCTGGTGGAGGCTGCCCCTGGTGGCTGGGGGGTGGGGGTCGTGGGAGATATGAGTGGGGGACTGGTGGAGGCTGCCCCTGCACTGCTGGGGGGTGGGGGTGCAGGGAGACATGAGTGGGGGCCTGGTGGAGGCTGCCCCTGCACTGCTGGGGGGTGGGGGTGCAGGGAGACATGAGTGGGGGCCTGGTGGAGGCTGCCCCTGGTGGCTGGGGGGTGGGGGTGATGGGAGACATGAGTTGGACATGAGTGGGGGCCTGGTGGACGCTGCCCCTGCACTGCTGGGGGTGGGGGTGATGGGAGACATGAGTTGGACATGAGTGGGGGCCTGGTGGAGGCTGCCCCTGCACTCCTCGGGGGTGGGGGTGCAGGGAGACATGAGTGGGGGCCTGGTGGAGGCTGCCCCTGCACTGCTGGGGGGTGGGGGTGCAGGGAGACATGAGTGGGGGCCTGGTGGAGGCTGCCCCTGGTGGCTGGGGGGTGGGGGTGATAGGGGAAATGAGTTGGACATGAGTGGGGGCCTGGTGGAGGCTGCCCCTGCACTGCTGGGGCCGGGGGTGATGGGAGACATGAGTTGGACATGAGTGGGGGCCTGGTGGAGGCTGCCCCTGCACTGCTGGGGGGTGGGGGTTCAGGGAGACATGAAAGGGGGCCTGGTGGAGGCTGCCCCTGGTGGCTGGGGGTGGGGGTGATAGGGGAAATGAGTGGGGGCCTGGTGGATGATGCCCCTGGTGGCTGGGGGGTGGGGGTGATGGGAGACATGAGTGGGGGCCTGGTGGAGGCTGCCCCTGCACTGCTGGGGGTGGGGGTGCAGGGAGACATGAGTGGGGGCCTGGTGGAGGCTGCCCCTGCACTGCTGGGGGTGGGGGTGATGGGAGACATGAGTTGGACATGAGTGGGGGCCTGGTGGAGGCTGCCCCTGCACTGCTGGGGGTGGGGGTGATGGGAGACATGAGTTGGACATGAGTTGGGGCCTGGTGGAGGCTGCCCCTGCACTGCTGGGGGGTGGGGTGAAGGGAGACATGAGTGGGGGCCTGGTGGAGGCTGCCCCTGGTGGCTGGGGGGTGGGGGTGGTGGGAGACATGGGTGAGGACCTGGTGGAGCCTGCCCCTGCACTGCTGGGGGGTGGGGGTGGTGGGAGACATGGGTGGGGGCCTGGTGGAGGCTGCCCCTGCACTCCTCGGGGGTGGGGGTGCAGGGAGACATGAGTGGGGGCCTGGTGGAGGCTGCCCCTGCACTGCTGGGGGGGGTGGTGGGAGACATGGGTGGGGGCCTGGTGGAGGCTGCCCCTGGTGGCTGGGGGGTGGAGGTGGTGGGAGACATGGGTGGGGTCTGCTGGCAGGTGCCCCACAGTGCTGGGGGGTGGGGGTGGTGGGAGACATGGGTGGGGCCTGGTGGAGGCTGCCCCTGGTGGCTGGGGGGTGGAGGTGGTGGGAGACATGGGTGGGGTCTGCTGGCAGGTGCCCCACAGTGCTGGGGGGTGGGGGTGGTGGGGAACATGGTTGGACATGGGTGGGGGCCTGCTGGCAGGTGCCCCACAGTGCTGGGGGGTGGGGGTGGTGGGAGTCATGGGTGTGGGCCTGGTGGAGGCTGCCCCTGGTGGCTGGGGGGTGGGGGTCGTGGGAGATATGAGTGGGGGACTGGTGGAGGCTGCCCCTGCACTGCTGGGGGGTGGGGGTGCAGGGAGACATGAGTGGGGGCCTGGTGGAGGCTGCCCCTGCACTGCTGGGGGGTGGGGGTGCAGGGAGACATGAGTGGGGGCCTGGTGGAGGCTGCCCCTGGTGGCTGGGGGGTGGGGGTGATGGGAGACATGAGTTGGACATGAGTGGGGGCCTGGTGGACGCTGCCCCTGCACTGCTGGGGGTGGGGGTGATGGGAGACATGAGTTGGACATGAGTGGGGGCCTGGTGGAGGCTGCCCCTGCACTCCTCGGGGGTGGGGGTGCAGGGAGACATGAGTGGGGGCCTGGTGGAGGCTGCCCCTGCACTGCTGGGGGGTGGGGGTGCAGGGAGACATGAGTGGGGGCCTGGTGGAGGCTGCCCCTGGTGGCTGGGGGGTGGGGGTGATAGGGGAAATGAGTTGGACATGAGTGGGGGCCTGGTGGAGGCTGCCCCTGCACTGCTGGGGCCGGGGGTGATGGGAGACATGAGTTGGACATGAGTGGGGGCCTGGTGGAGGCTGCCCCTGCACTGCTGGGGGGTGGGGGTTCAGGGAGACATGAAAGGGGGCCTGGTGGAGGCTGCCCCTGGTGGCTGGGGGGTGGGGGTGATAGGGGAAATGAGTGGGGGCCTGGTGGATGATGCCCCTGGTGGCTGGGGGGTGGGGGTGATGGGAGACATGAGTGGGGGCCTGGTGGAGGCTGCCCCTGCACTGCTGGGGGTGGGGGTGCAGGGAGACATGAGTGGGGGCCTGGTGGAGGCTGCCCCTGCACTGCTGGGGGTGGGGGTGATGGGAGACATGAGTTGGACATGAGTGGGGGCCTGGTGGAGGCTGCCCCTGCACTGCTGGGGGTGGGGGTGATGGGAGACATGAGTTGGACATGAGTTGGGGCCTGGTGGAGGCTGCCCCTGCACTGCTGGGGGGTGGGGTGAAGGGAGACATGAGTGGGGGCCTGGTGGAGGCTGCCCCTGGTGGCTGGGGGGTGGGGGTGGTGGGAGACATGGGTGAGGACCTGGTGGAGCCTGCCCCTGCACTGCTGGGGGGTGGGGGTGGTGGGAGACATGGGTGGGGGCCTGGTGGAGGCTGCCCCTGCACTCCTCGGGGGTGGGGGTGCAGGGAGACATGAGTGGGGGCCTGGTGGAGGCTGCCCCTGCACTGCTGGGGGGGGTGGTGGGAGACATGGGTGGGGGCCTGGTGGAGGCTGCCCCTGGTGGCTGGGGGGTGGAGGTGGTGGGAGACATGGGTGGGGTCTGCTGGCAGGTGCCCCACAGTGCTGGGGGGTGGGGGTGGTGGGGAACATGGTTGGACATGGGTGGGGGCCTGCTGGCAGGTGCCCCACAGTGCTGCGGGGTGGGGGTGGGGTGATGGGAGACATGAGTTGGACATGAGTGGGGGCCTGGTGGAGGCTGCCCCTGCACTCCTCGAGGGTGGGGGTGCAGGGAGACATGAGTGGGGGCCTGGTGGAGGCTGCCCCTGTACTGCTGGGGGGTGGGGGTGCAGGGAGACATGAATGGGGGCCTGGTGGAGGCTGCCCCTGGTGGCTGGGGGGTGGGGGTGATAGGGGAAATGAGTTGGACATGAGTGGGGGCCTGGTGGAGGCTGCCCCTGCACTGCTGGGGGTGGGGGTGATGGGAGACATGAGTTGGACATGAGTGGGGGCCTGGTGGAGGCTGCCCCTGCACTGCTGGGGGGTGGGGGTGCAGGGAGACATGAGTGGGGGCTTGGTGGAGGCTGCCCCTGGTGGCTGAGGGGGTGGGGGAGATAGGGGAAATGAGTGGGGGCCTGGTGGATGATGCCCCTGGTGGCTGGGGGGTGGGGGTGATGGGAGACATGAGTGGGGGCCTGGTGGAGGCTGCCCCTGCACTGCTGGGGGGTGGGGGTGCAGGGAGACATGAGTGGGGGCCTGGTGGAGGCTGCCCCTGCACTGCTGGGGGTGGGGGTGATGGGAGACATGAGTTGGACATGGGTGGGGGCCTGGTGGAGGCTGCCCCTGCACTGCTGGGGGTGGGGGTGATGGGAGACATGAGTTGGACATGAGTTGGGGCCTGGTGGAGGCTGCCCCTGCACTGCTGGGGGGTGGGGGTGCAGGGAGACATGAGTGGGGGCCTGGTGGAGGCTGCCCCTGGTGGCTGGGGGGTGGGGGTGGTGGGAGACATGGGTGAGGACCTGGTGGAGGCTGCCCCTGCACTGCTGGGGGATAGGGGTGGTGGGAGACATGGGTGAGGGCCTGGTGGAGGCTGCCCCTGCACTCCTCGGGGGTGGGGGTGCAGGGAGACATGAGTGGGGGCCTGGTGGAGGCTGCCCCTGCACTGCTGGGGGGCGGGGTGGTGGGGGCCTAGTGGAGGCTGCCCCTGGTGGCTGGGGGGTGGAGGTGGTGGGAGACATGGGTGGGGTCTGCTGGCAGGTGCCCCACAGCGCTGGGGGGTGGGGGTGGTGGGGAACATGTTTGGACATGGGTGGGGGCCTGCTGGCAGGTGCCCCACAGTGCTGCGGGGTGGGGGTGGTGGGAGACATGGGTGGGGGCCTGGTGGAGGCTGCCCCTGGTGGCTGGGGGGTGGGGTGGAGGGAGACATGGTTGGGGACCTGGTGGAGGCTGCCCCTGCACTGCTGGGGGTGGGGGTGGTGGGAGACATGGGTGGGGGCCTGGTGGAGGCTGCCCCTGCACTCCTCGGGGGTGGGGGTGCAGGGAGACATGAGTGGGGGCCTGGTGGAGGCTGCCCCTGCACTGCTGGGGGGTGGGGGTGGTGGGAGACATGGGTGGGGGCCGGGTGGAGGCTGCCCCTGGTGGCTGGGGGGTGGAGGTGGTGGGAGACATGGGTGGGGTCTGCTGGCAGGTGCCCCACAGTGCTGGGGGGTGGGGGTGGTGGGGAACATGGTTGGATATGGGTGGGGGCCTGCTGGCAGGTGCCCCACAGTGTTGGGGGGTGGGGGTGGTGGGAGACATGGGTGGGGGCCTGGTGGAGGCTGCCCCTGGTGGCTGGGTGATGGGGGTGGTGGGAGATATGAGTGGGGGACTGGTGGAGGCTGCCCCTGCACTGCTGGGGGGTGGGGGTGCAGGGAGACATGAGTGGGGGCCTGGTGGAGGCTGCCCCTGGTGGCTGGGGGGTGGGGGTGATGGGAGACATGAGTGGGGGCCTGGTGGAGGCTGCCCCTGCACTGCTGGGGTGTGGGGATGCTGGTAGACATGGGTGGGGGCCTGGTGGGGGGTAGGGGTGATGGGAGACATGAGTGGGGACCTGGTGGAGGCTGCCCCTGGTGGCTGGGGGGTGGGGGTGCAGGGAGACATGAGTGGGGGCCTGGTGGAGGCTGCCCCTGCACTGCTGGGGGGTAGGGGTGCAGGGAGAAATGAGTGGGGGCCTGGTGGAGGCTGCCCCTGCACTGCTGGGGGTCGGGGTGATGGGAGACATGAGTTGGACATGAGTGGGGGCCTGGTGGAGGCTGCCCCTGCACTGCTGGGGGGTGGGGGTGGTGGGAGACATGGGTGGGGGCCTGGTGGAGAATGCCCCTGCACTCCTCGGGGGTGGGGGTGCAGGGAGACATGAGTGGGGGCCTGGTGGAGGTTGCCCCTGCACTGCTGGGGGGTGGGGGTGCAGGGAGACATGAGTGGGGGCCTGGTGGAGTCTGCCCCTGGTGGCTGGGGGGTGGGGGTGATAGGGGAAATGAGTTGGACATGAGTGGGGCCTGGTGGAGGCTGCCCCTGCACTGCTGGGGGTGGGGGTGATGGGAGACATAAGTTGGACATGAGTGGGGGCCTGGTGGAGGCTGCCCCTGCACTCCTCGGGAGTGGGGGTGCAGGGAGACATGAGTGGGGGCCTGGTGGAGGCTGCCCCTGGTGGCTGGGGGGTGGGGGTGATAGTGGAAATGAGTTGGACATGAGTGGGGGCCTGGTGGAGGCTGCCCCTGCACTGCTGGGGGTGGGGGTGATGGGAGACATGAGTTGGACATGAGTGGGGGCCTGGTGGAGGCTGCCCCTGCACTGCTGGGGGGTGGGGGTGAGGGAGACATGAGTGGGGGCCTGGTGCAGGCTGCCCCTGGTGGCTGGGGAGTGGGGGCGATAGGGGAAATGAGTGGGGGCCTGGTGGAGGATGCCCCTGGTGGCTGGGGGGTGGGGGTGATGGGAGACATGAGTGGGGGCCTGGTGGAGGCTGCCCCTGCACTGCTGGGGGGTGGGGGTGCAGGGAGACATGAGTGGGGGCCTGGTGGAGGCTGCCCCTGCACTGCTGGGGGTAGGGGTGATGGGAGACATGAGTGGGGGCCTGGTGGAGGCTGCCCCTGCACTGCTGGGGGTGGGGGTGATGGGAGACATGAGTTGGACATGAGTGGGGACCTTGTGGAGGCTGCCCCTGCACTGCTGGGGGGTGGGGTGGTGGGAGACATGGGTGGGGGCCTGGTGGAGAATGCCCCTGCACTCCTCGGGGGTGGGGGTGCAGGGAGACATGAGTGGGGGCCTGGTGGAGGCTGCCCCTGCACTGCTGGGGGGTGGGGGTGCAGGGAGACATGAGTGGGGGCCTGGTGGAGGCTGCCCCTGGTGACTGGGGGGTGGGGGTGATAGGGGAAATGAGTTGGACATGAGTGGGGGCCTGGTGGAGGATGCCCCCGCACTGCTGGGGTTGGGGGTGATGGGAGACATGAGTTGAACATGAGTGGGGGCCTGGTGGAGGCTGCTGCTGTACTCCTCGGGGGTGGGGGTGCTGGGAGACATGAGTGGGGGCCTGGTGGAGGCTGCCCCTGCACTGCTGGGGGGTGGGGGTGCAGGGAGACATGAGTGGGGGCCTGGTGGAGGCTGCCCCTGGTGGCTGGGGGGTAGGGGTGATAGGGGAAATGAGTTGGACATGAGTGGGGGCCTGGTGGAGGTTGCCCCTGCACTGCTGGGGGTGGGGGTGATGGGAGACATGAGTTGGACATGTGTGGGGGCCTGGTGGAGGCTGCCCCTGCACTGCTGGGGGGTGGGGGTGCAGGGAGACATGAGTGGGGGCCTGGTGGAGGCTGCCCCTGGTGGCTGGGGGGTGGGGGCGATAGGGGAATTGAGTGGGGGCCTGGTGGAGGATGCCCCTGGTGGCTGGGGGGTGGGGGTGATGGGAGACATGAGTGGGGGCCTGTTGGAGGCTGCCCCTGCACTTCTGGGGGGTGGGGGTGCAGGGAGACATGAGTGGGGGCCTGGTGGAGGCTGCCCCTGCACTGCTGGGTGTGGGGGTGATGGGAGACATGAGTTGGACATGAGTGGGGGCCTGGTGGAGGCTGCCCCTGCACTGCTCGGGGTGGGGGTGATGGGAGACATGAGTTGGACATGAGTGAGGGCCTAGTGGAGGCTGCCCCTGCACTGCTGGGGGTGGGGGTGCAGGGAGACATGAGTGGGGCCTGGTGGAGGCTGCCCCTGGTGGCTGGGGGGTGGGGGTGGTGGGAGACATGGGTGGGGACCTGGTGGAGGCTGCCCCTGCACTGCTGGGGGGTGGGGGGGTGGGAGACATGGGTGGGGACCTGGTGGAGGCTGCCCCTGCACTCCTCGGGGGTGGGGGTGCAGGGAGACATGAGTGGGGGCCTGGTGGAGGCTGCCCCTGCACTGCTGGGGGGTGGGGGTGGTAGGAGACATGGGTGGCGGCCTGGTGGAGGCTGCCCCTGGTGGCTGGGGGGTGGAGGTGGTGGGAGACATGGGTGGGGTCTGCTGGCAGGTGCCCCACAGTGCTGGGGGTGGGGGTGGTGGGGAACATGGTTGGACATGGGTGGGGGCCTGCTGGCAGGTGCCCCACAGTGCTGGGGGGTGGGGGTGGTGGGAGACATGGGTGGGGGCCTGGTGGAGGCTGCCCCTGGTGGCTGGGGGGTGGGGGTGGTGGGAGATATGAGTGGGGGACTGGTGGACGCTGTCCCTGCACTGCTGGGGGGTGGGGGTGCAGGGAGACATGAGTGGGGACCTGGTGGAGGCTGCCCCTGGTGGCTGGGGGGTGGGGTGATGGGAGACATGAGTGGGGGCCTGGTGGAGGCTGCCCCTGCACTGATGGGGTGTGGGGGTGCTGGTAGACATGGGTGGGGGCCTGGTGGGGGTGGGGGTGATGGGAGACATGAGTGGGGACCTGGTGGAGGCTGCCCCTGGTGGCTGGGGGGTGGGGGTGCAGGGAGACATGAGTGGGGGCCTGGTGGAGGCTGCTCCTGCACTGCTGGGGGTGGGGGTGATGGGAGACATGAGTTGGACATGAGTGGGGGCCTGGTGGAGGCTGCCCCTGCACTGCTGGGGGTGGGGGTGATGGGAGACATGAGTTGGACATGAGTGGGGGCCTGGTGGAGGCTGCCCCTGCACTGCTGGGGGGTGCAGGGAGACGTGAGTGGGGGCCTGGTGGAGGCTGCCCCTGGTGGCTGGATGGTGGGGGTGATAGGGAAAATGAGTGGGGGCCTGGTGGAGGATGCCCCTGGTGGCTGGGGGGTGGGGGTGATGGGAGATATGGGTGGGGGCCGGGTGGAGGCTGCCCCTGGTGGCTGGGGGGTGGAGGTGGTGGGAGACATGGGTGGGGTCTGCTGGCAGGTGCCCCACAGTGCTGGGGGGTGGGGGTGGTGGGGAACATGGTTGGATATGGGTGGGGGCCTGCTGGCAGGTGCCCCACAGTGTTGGGGGGTGGGGGTGGTGGGAGACATGGGTGGGGGCCTGGTGGAGGCTGCCCCTGGAGGCTGGGTGATGGGGGTGGTGGGAGATATGAGTGGGGGACTGGTGGAGGCTGCCCCTGCACTGCTGGGGGGTGGGGGTGCAGGGAGACATGAGTGGGGGCCTGGTGGAGGCTGCCCCTGGTGGCTGGGGGGTGGGGGTGATGGGAGACATGAGTGGGGGCCTGGTGGAGGCTGCCCCTGCACTGCTGGGGTGTGGGGATGCTGGTAGACATGGGTGGGGGCCTGGTGGGGGGTAGGGGTGATGGGAGACATGAGTGGGGACCTGGTGGAGGCTGCCCCTGGTGGCTGGGGGGTGGGGGTGCAGGGAGACATGAGTGGGGGCCTGGTGGAGGCTGCCCCTGCACTGCTGGGGGGTAGGGGTGCAGGGAGAAATGAGTGGGGGCCTGGTGGAGGCTGCCCCGGCACTGCTGGGGGTCGGGGTGATGGGAGACATGAGTTGGACATGAGTGGGGGCCTGGTGGAGGCTGCCCCTGCACTGCTGGGGGGTGGGGGTGGTGGGAGACATGGGTGGGGGCCTGGTGGAGAATGCCCCTGCACTCCTCGGGGGTGGGGGTGCAGGGAGACATGAGTGGGGGCCTGGTGGAGGTTGCCCCTGCACTGCTGGGGGGTGGGGGTGCAGGGAGACATGAGTGGGGGCCTGGTGGAGTCTGCCCCTGGTGGCTGGGGGGTGGGGGTGATAGGGGAAATGAGTTGGACATGAGTGGGGCCTGGTGGAGGCTGCCCCTGCACTGCTGGGGGTGGGGGTGATGGGAGACATAAGTTGGACATGAGTGGGGGCCTGGTGGAGGCTGCCCCTGCACTCCTCGGGAGTGGGGGTGCAGGGAGACATGAGTGGGGGCCTGGTGGAGGCTGCCCCTGGTGGCTGGGGGGTGGGGGTGATAGTGGAAATGAGTTGGACATGAGTGGGGGCCTGGTGGAGGCTGCCCCTGCACTGCTGGGGGTGGGGGTGATGGGAGACATGAGTTGGACATGAGTGGGGGCCTGGTGGAGGCTGCCCCTGCACTGCTGGGGGGTGGGGGTGAGGGAGACATGAGTGGGGGCCTGGTGCAGGCTGCCCCTGGTGGCTGGGGAGTGGGGGCGATAGGGGAAATGAGTGGGGGCCTGGTGGAGGATGCCCCTGGGGGGTGGGGGTGATGGGAGACATGAGTGGGGGCCTGGTGGAGGCTGCCCCTGCACTGCTGGGGGGTGGGGGTGCAGGGAGACATGAGTGGGGGCCTGGTGGAGGCTGCCCCTGCACTGCTGGGGGTGGGGGTGATGGGAGACATGAGTGGGGGCCTGGTGGAGGCTGCCCCTGCACTGCTGGGGGTGGGGGTGATGGGAGACATGAGTTGGACATGAGTGGGGACCTTGTGGAGGCTGCCCCTGCACTGCTGGGGGGTGGGGTGGTGGGAGACATGGGTGGGGGCCTGGTGGAGAATGCCCCTGCACTCCTCGGGGGTGGGGGTGCAGGGAGACATGAGTGGGGGCCTGGTGGAGGCTGCCCCTGCACTGCTGGGGGGTGGGGGTGCAGGGAGACATGAGTGGGGGCCTGGTGGAGGCTGCCCCTGGTGACTGGGGGGTGGGGGTGATAGGGGAAATGAGTTGGACATGAGTGGGGGCCTGGTGGAGGATGCCCCCGCACTGCTGGGGTTGGGGGTGATGGGAGACATGAGTTGAACATGAGTGGGGGCCTGGTGGAGGCTGCTGCTGTACTCCTCGGGGGTGGGGGTGCTGGGAGACATGAGTGGGGGCCTGGTGGAGGCTGCCCCTGCACTGCTGGGGGGTGGGGGTGCAGGGAGACATGAGTGGGGGCCTGGTGGAGGCTGCCCCTGGTGGCTGGGGGGTAGGGGTGATAGGGGAAATGAGTTGGACATGAGTGGGGGCCTGGTGGAGGTTGCCCCTGCACTGCTGGGGGTGGGGGTGATGGGAGACATGAGTTGGACATGTGTGGGGGCCTGGTGGAGGCTGCCCCTGCACTGCTGGGGGGTGGGGGTGCAGGGAGACATGAGTGGGGGCCTGGTGGAGGCTGCCCCTGGTGGCTGGGGGGTGGGGGCGATAGGGGAATTGAGTGGGGGCCTGGTGGAGGATGCCCCTGGTGGCTGGGGGGTGGGGGTGATGGGAGACATGAGTGGGGGCCTGTTGGAGGCTGCCCCTGCACTTCTGGGGGGTGGGGGTGCAGGGAGACATGAGTGGGGGCCTGGTGGAGGCTGCCCCTGCACTGCTGGGTGTGGGGGTGATGGGAGACATGAGTTGGACATGAGTGGGGGCCTGGTGGAGGCTGCCCCTGCACTGCTCGGGGTGGGGGTGATGGGAGACATGAGTTGGACATGAGTGAGGGCCTAGTGGAGGCTGCCCCTGCACTGCTGGGGGTGGGGGTGCAGGGAGACATGAGTGGGGCCTGGTGGAGGCTGCCCCTGGTGGCTGGGGGGTGGGGGTGGTGGGAGACATGGGTGGGGACCTGGTGGAGGCTGCCCCTGCACTGCTGGGGGGTGGGGGGGTGGGATACATGGGTGGGGACCTGGTGGAGGCTGCCCCTGCACTCCTCGGGGGTGGGGGTGCAGGGAGACATGAGTGGGGGCCTGGTGGAGGCTGCCCCTGCACTGCTGGGGGGTGGGGGTGGTAGGAGACATGGGTGGCGGCCTGGTGGAGGCTGCCCCTGGTGGCTGGGGGGTGGAGGTGGTGGGAGACATGGGTGGGGTCTGCTGGCAGGTGCCCCACAGTGCTGGGGGTGGGGGTGGTGGGGAACATGGTTGGACATGGGTGGGGGCCTGCTGGCAGGTGCCCCACAGTGCTGGGGGGTGGGGGTGGTGGGAGACATGGGTGGGGGCCTGGTGGAGGCTGCCCCTGGTGGCTGGGGGGTGGGGGTGGTGGGAGATATGAGTGGGGGACTGGTGGACGCTGTCCCTGCACTGCTGGGGGGTGGGGGTGCAGGGAGACATGAGTGGGGACCTGGTGGAGGCTGCCCCTGGTGGCTGGGGGGTGGGGTGATGGGAGACATGAGTGGGGGCCTGGTGGAGGCTGCCCCTGCACTGATGGGGTGTGGGGGTGCTGGTAGACATGGGTGGGGGCCTGGTGGGGGTGGGGGTGATGGGAGACATGAGTGGGGACCTGGTGGAGGCTGCCCCTGGTGGCTGGGGGGTGGGGGTGCAGGGAGACATGAGTGGGGGCCTGGTGGAGGCTGCTCCTGCACTGCTGGGGGTGGGGGTGATGGGAGACATGAGTTGGACATGAGTGGGGGCCTGGTGGAGGCTGCCCCTGCACTGCTGGGGGTGGGGGTGATGGGAGACATGAGTTGGACATGAGTGGGGGCCTGGTGGAGGCTGCCCCTGCACTGCTGGGGGGTGCAGGGAGACGTGAGTGGGGGCCTGGTGGAGGCTGCCCCTGGTGGCTGGATGGTGGGGGTGATAGGGAAAATGAGTGGGGGCCTGGTGGAGGATGCCCCTGGTGGCTGGGGGGTGGGGGTGATGGGAGATATGGGTGGGGGCCTGGTGGTGGGTGCCCCTGCACTGCTGGGGGAGGGGGTGGTGGTAGACATGGGTGGGGACCTGGTGGAGGCTGCCCCTACACTGCTGGGGGGTGGGGGTGGTGGGAGACATGGGTGGGGGCCTGGTGGAGGCTGCCCCTGCACTCCTCGGGGTGGGGTGCAGGGAGACATGAGTGGGGGCCTGGTGGAGGCTGCCCCTGCACTGCTGGGGGTTGGGGGTGGTGGGAGACATGGGTGGGGGCCTGGTGGAGGCTGCCCCTGGTGGCTGGGGGGTGGAGGTGGTGGGAGACATGGGTGGGGTCTGCTGGCAGGTGCCCCACAGTGCTGGGGGGTGGGGGTGGTGGGAGACATTGGTGGGGGCCTGGTGGAGGCTGCCCCTGCACTGCTGGGGGGTGGGGGTGGTGGGAGACATGGGTGGGGGCATGGTGGTGGGTGCCCCTGCACTGCTGGGGTGTGGGGGTGGTGGTAGACATGGGTGGGGGCCTGGTGGAAGCTGCCCCTGCACTGCTGGGGGTGGGGGTGATGGGAGACATGAGTTGGACATGAGTGGGGGCCTGGTGGAGGCTGCCCCTGCACTGCTGGGGGTGGGGGTGCAGGGAGACATGAGTGGGGGCCTGGTGGAGGCTGCCCCTGGTGGCTGTGGGGTGGGGGTGGTGGGAGACATGGGTGGGGGCCTGGTGGAGGCTGCCCCTGCACTGCTGGGGGGTGGGGGTGGTGGGAGACATGGGTGGGGACCTGGTGAAGGCTGCCCCTGGTAGCTGGGGGTGGGGGTGCAGGGAGACATGAGTGGGGGCCTGGTGGAGGCTGCCCCTGCACCGCTGGGGGGTGGGGGTGCAGGGAGACATGAGTGGGGGCCTGGTGGAGGCTGCCCCTGCACTGCTGGGGGGTGGGGGTGCAGGGAGACATGAGTGGGGGCCTGGTGGAGGCTGCCCCTGGTGGCTGGGGGGTGGGGGTGATGGGAGACAAGAGTGGGGGCCTGGTGGAGGCTGCCCCTGCACTGCTGGAGTGTGGGGGTGGTGGTAGACATGGGTGGGGGCCTGGTGGAGGCTGCCCCTGCACTGCTGGGGGGTGGGGGTGATGGGAGACATGAGTGGGGACCTGGTGGAGGCTGCCCCTGGTGGCTGGGGGTGGGGGTGCAGGGAGACATGAGTGGGGGCCTGGTGGAGGCTGCCCTTGCACTGCTGGGGGGTGGGGGTGCAGGGAGACATGAGTGGGGGCCTGGTGGAGGCTGCCCCTGCACTGCTGGGGGTGGGGGTGATGGGAGACATGAGTTGGACATGAGTGGGGGCCTGGTGGAGGCTGCCCCTCCACTGCTGGGGGTGGGGGTGATGGGAGACATGAGTTGGACATGAGTGGGGGCCTGGTGGAGGCGGCCCCTGCACTGCTGGGGGGTGGGGGTGCAGGGAGACATGAGTGGGGGCCTGGTGGAGGCTGCCCCTGGTGGCTGGGGGGTGGGGGTGATAGGGGAAATGAGTGGGGGCCTGGTGGAGGATGCCCCTGGTGGCTGGGGGGTGGGGGTGATGGGAGACATGAGTGTGGGCCTGGTGGAGGCTGCCCCTGCACTGCTGGGGGGTTGGGGGTGCAGGGAGACATGAGTGGGGGCCTGGTGGAGGCTGCCCCTGGTGGCTGGGGGGTGGGGGTGATAGGGGAAATGAGTGGGGGCCTGGTGGAGGATGCCCCTGGTGGCTGGGGGGTGGGGGTGATGGGAGACATGAGTGGGGGCCTGGTGGAGGCTGCCCCTGCACTGCTGGGGGGTGGGGGTGCAGGGAGACATGAGTGGGGGCCTGGTGGAGGCTGCCCCTGGTGGCTGGGGGGTGGGGGTGATAGGGGAAATGAATGGGGGCCTGGTGGAGGATGCCCCTGGTGGCTGGGGGGTGGGGGTGATGGGAGACATGAGTGGGGGCCTGGTGGAGGCTGCCCCTGTACTGCTGGGGGGTGGGGGTGGTGGGAGACATGGGTGGGGGCCTGGTTGAGGCTGCCCCTGCACTCCTCGGGGGTGGGGGTGCAGGGAGACATGAGCGGGGGCCTGGTGGAGGCTGCCCCTGCACTGCTGGGGGGTTGGGGGTGCAGGGAGACATGAGTGGGGGCCTGGTGGAGGCTGCCCCTGGTGGCTGGGGGGTGGGGGTGATAGGGGAAATGAGTGGGGGCCTGGTGGAGGATGCCCCTGGTGGCTGGGGGGTGGGGGTGATGGGAGACATGAGTGGGGGCCTGGTGGAGGCTGCCCCTGCACTGCTGGGGGGTGGGGGTGCAGGGAGACATGAGTGGGGGCCTGGTGGAGGCTGCCCCTGGTGGCTGGGGGGTGGGGGTGATAGGGGAAATGAGTGGGGGCCTGGTGGAGGATGCCCCTGGTGGCTGGGGGGTGGGGGTGATGGGAGACATGAGTGGGGGCCTGGTGGAGGCTGCCCCTGCACTGCTGGGGGGTGGGGGTGCAGGGAGACATGAGTGGGGGCCTGGTGGAGGCTGCCCCTGGTGGCTGGGGGGTGGGGGTGATAGGGGAAATGAATGGGGGCCTGGTGGAGGATGCCCCTGGTGGCTGGGGGGTGGGGGTGATGGGAGACATGAGTGGGGGCCTGGTGGAGGCTGCCCCTGTACTGCTGGGGGGTGGGGGTGGTGGGAGACATGGGTGGGGGCCTGGTTGAGGCTGCCCCTGCACTCCTCGGGGGTGGGGGTGCAGGGAGACATGAGCGGGGGCCTGGTGGAAGCTGCCCCTGCACTGCTGGGGGGTGGGGGCCTGGTGGAGGCTGCCCCTGCACTGCTGGGGGGTGGGGGTGGTGGGAGACATGGGTGGGGGCCTGGTGGAGGCTGCCCCTGGTGACTTGGGGGGTGGGGGTGGCAGGAGACATGGGTTGGGGCCTGGTGGAAGGTGCCCCTGGTGGCTGGGGGTGCAGGGGGACATGCGTTGGTGGGCAGTAGTGCAAGTTGACATGTGGGTTGGCTGGTGGGCATGGCCATGGTGGATGGGGTGCCTGCATGACATGTGCTGGGTAGGCCCCTGTGGTGTGAGCCACCTGCAGGGGCCGTGGAGGGTGTAGAGGGAACACCTGGGAGGACCCACACGTGCAATTCACGTGTGCTGCTCCCCGCGCACCCCTGTAATACACGTACCCTGCTGATGTTGCGTGGGATACTTCCCCCGCACCCTGAAATACACGTACCCTGATGAGATTGCGTGTGTGACTTCCCGCGCACCCCAGAAATACATGTTCCCCGCTCAATCGCGTGTGTAACTTCCCGCGCACCCCCGAAATACACGTACCCTGCTCAATCGCGTGTGTAACTACCCGCGCACCCCCGATATACACGTACCCCGCTCAATCGCGTGTGTAACTTCCCGCGCACCCCAGAAATACACGTACCCCGCTCAATCGCGTGTGTAACTTCCCGCACACCCCCGAAATACACATACCCCACTCAATCGCGTGTGTCACTTCCCGCGTGCCCCGAAATACACGTACCCCGCTCGATCGCGTGTGTTGCTTCCCACGCACCCCTGCAATACACGTGCCCCGCTCGCACAGGCCCAATTGCTGTATGTTGCCACTTTTGTGATGCGCTGGGACTCTACCGCCTGCCTTCGTGTGGCGGACGTGTTTCAGCTTGTGCGTGTCTTTGGCTGTGCGTGGCTTTGCCCTATTCGATTCCATGAATACGTGTGGTTCGAGTGCGTGGGGTTACGCCCTTATTTTCGCGCGTTGTTCCCCATTCCGCGCGTTACGCCCCGTGTCCCGCCCACTTTCTGGTGTATGCGCCGAGGTTGTGCGCTTTCACTGTGCGCGTCGCGCACGCCTTTCGGGATGTTGCAGTGACTTGTGCACCATGCACGGGTTTGGCGCACATCCCGAAGTGAACACGCGCAGGGACTTCCATGAAACGCACGCGTGCACGTGCGCCTGTTTTTTTCCGCTTGCGCCTGCTTGCGCGAAGATTTTCGGCGCACGTTTGTTCCATGAATCGGCCCCTAAATGAGGTCAGTGTGGCTCTGGTGTATGTTGGTAATCATCTAGTGGACCTACTGCATGTAACAAGGGAACATGAGGAGAATCAACTTTATTCAGAGACTGACATGGTGACCATTTATGGCAGGTACACAGATGTAGATAAACAGATTGGTGGGCTGCAGTTATTCACTAAAACATTCGAAAACAGGAACCGAAGAAACAACTTGAAAATAGTGGGGATTCCTGAAATGATAGAAGGGAGACTCATCATTCTGAGGGAGGGTAATGACATATTATTTCAAATCACCCTGATGGATCATAATGTTCAGACAGACGTATTAGCACACTTACAGAAAGAACATAGATTTCCCAGGTTCAGAAATAGTAAACGGGAGAAACCATGACAGATTTTGACTAAGTGCTTCACCTTTCATTTGCGAGAGAGACTCTACTGTCTATTGTCTCTATTGATACCAAATGTAATGAGGTGGTCGCAACATATACTTTATCTTTGCTTCCTGATGAGCATATTTCATTTTATTTTATTGTATTATTTAAAGTGCAGTACAGGCTTGAGAGAAACGGTGCACTGCACAGCGTATGGGAAGCCAACAGTAGTGCAGTATTAGTTGCAGTCTGTGCACCGAACTGTGTGTCCATTGGGATTCGTCAGGTGTTGTTGAAAAATCCAAGTTTTGAGAGATTTGCAAAATTGCAGTAAGATTTAGACATTCCAAGCCAATACCAGAATAGAGTTACAGATGGTGGGTGTGTGACAAAAAAGCATTGTTTGTAGGTCCTCTCTTTGCAATTCGAGCCGGCTTCGACTATTTGCTGAGCGATGAGCATATGCCACCAGGTATGCAGAGCTTAGCCAGTGGGTATGCTGGTGTTCTACTTGGGACTATTTCGTAGATGAAACATGCAGTCTTGAACAGTATCCTGGTCTAGAGAGGAAGCCAATGCAGTTCATGCAGAACGAGAGTGATGCAGTCAAATTTCCTCGCACCGAGTCAACCCAAACCTGAAGATGCAGATGCATTTAAAAAAATGCTATGTGCAATATTCAGGCCTTTGGTGCTGAAATGCAGTAAGAAAATGACATTTCTTTGAAAACGAAGCTGCAAAACCACTCCACTTCTATCTCCACTTCTATCTCCATGGGACAAAAAAAACAGAAGGGTTTTAGTGAGATATCAAAGATAAAATAAAATTGTAAGCAATATGAAGAATTATCAAAAGGTGTATGTATTGTGTAACAGGGCAGGCTACTGATATAAGGTGGGAGCTCCAGACTCCAATAGGGTGCGGCACCAGGGTTACTCATGCCTGACTGGAGTGTTACGCTGTGGGCTACTCCCCCACCACTGTGGGTGAATTGATGGGGGTTGAACAGGTTCCTTGCAGCCTAACATCTATATTATGAACACCTGACTAGGCTGAAAGCTTCAAGTTAATACTTTCTCCCTGATGAGATGATGAGCACCGAAATGTTTGGAGGAGAAAATCAAGTAGCTGAGAGGCATACTGAGCAGGGAACCAGCATGCACTGTCCCCCCAGTTTTTTTCAATCTATATGGAGTTCTGGAAGGTGGGATCTCCAGACTCCAATAGGCTGCTGCCCCAGGGTTAGCCATTCCTGGGTTTGGAGCACCACACTGTGGGCTACTCCCTCCCCCTCCTCTGTCGGTGAATTGATTGGGGTTAAGCGGGTTCCCTGCAGCCTGACACTACAGCTACCAGAGGTTCTTGCTATAAAATTAACATCTATTGAGAATACCTACACTGCCTAAAAGCTGCAAATTAACACTGCCTCACTGATGAGGCGATAAGCACCAAAACCATTTGGAGGAGATGATCAAGTGGCTTAGATGCATACTAAGCAGGGAACCCCAGTGTACCCTCCCTCCTGTTTTGTTAATATGTAAATTATAGTCTGGTGGTTGCAGTTACAGTTAGGGTAAGTGACATGATCTATAGGAAATCCGAAAATACTATTGCTAATAACGTTTGACTTCCATGACGGATTTGGCTGATATTTTCCAAACAAAATGTTTGTCACGTGCCCCCAAGACTGGAAATGATGGGAAAGATTTGTAAAAAAATTGAAAAGGTTACTAAGAAAGCAAAAATAAAACACTGTTTCCGGCCTAATCACATTTATTGTCCCATAGAAAAAAGGTCAACATTTTATCAAGCCGAAATGCAAAAAACGCTGGAGGGAATTGGACCAAATAAGAAACAACTTGGGAACGAAGCGTTGACTTAAATTCTGGGACAAGTTTTTGGTGCCCCCTTCTTCCAACTAAATAGCAATATCTCCAAAGGTGCTTTGCAGCAGAGAGACTTTTCAGAAATTAAAAGCCACCATTTGTTTTCTTGATGCGAGCGATTACTGCGGTAATACCGGGGGAATGCAAAAACGAAAAGTGAAAGAAAAATGTATTTGGAGGAGGAAAGAGGAGGAAAAAGGATGCAACTGCATTGGGCTAGAGGCAGGGTGGAGATAAGAAGATATCATGTGAAATTGCAGAGTTGGCGGTGGCCTAGGGAGCCAGTTGCAGTTCGAATGATTTTGGATTATCTGGAGAATACTGGGGGAATCCTCCGAGATTACTTCAGTAATAACACAAGAGGAACTTGGAAAAGAAAATGCATCACATGAACAAAAGAGAGAAAGGGGGTAATGGGAGAAGGCCAAAGTTGGGGATCTGGGGGGCGGGGGGCATGGAAAGACTAAAGGGCACTTAGTGAGTTCCTGTGAGGACTGGGAAGACATTTTATATTTGAGCAATTTTGCATTATCGCAGGAATACCAGACGATTAACACAGGCATGAGTAGTTAATTGCTGGTGTATATGTAGTTCATCGACATTATCGGGGGAATCCTGTGGAAATCGCAAGAGATTGAAAATAAAATATAGAGATGTTATCCCTGTTAGCCCAAAGGAACCTATTGGTGCAACATGTACAGTGCCACGGCCAAAGACCATGACTAGTGAGCTCCAAAGAAATTATTGGTGTAATATTTACAGTGGCCACGACCGAAGTCCATGGCTAATGAGTCCCAAAGAAACTATAGTATAATAAATAGTACTATAGTATGGCCTTCAGCCATTACCAGTGACCACTGCTGTTGCACTTGGCCACTGTACATGCTACACCAATAGTTTTATTTGGAGCTCACTAGCCATGGACATTCAGCCGTGGCCACTGCACATGTTGCACCAGTATGTTTATTTGGGGCATTTGGCCGTGGCCACTGTACATGTGACAACAATAGGTGTCCTTGGGGCCCACTACTCATGGCCTTCAGCCATGGCCAGTGCTGACAGACTTTGGCCTTGGCCACTGTAGATGTTGCACTAGTCGTTTTTTTTGGTGCCCACTAGCCATTTCCGTTGGCCATGGACAGTGGTCACAACCTTCGGTCTTTGCCTCTGCCCATGTGCCCCAATAGCATTCTTTGGGGTCCACTAGCCATGGCCTTTTGCCATGACCAGTGTTCATGGCCTTCGGCAGTGCCCACTGTACATGTCGCAGAAATACCTTTCTTTGGGGCCCACTAGCTATGGTTGGCCAGAGCCTTTGGTCTTGGATACTGTACATAATGAACCATTAGGATTCTTTGTGGCCCACTAGCCATAGCCTTTTGCCGTGGCTACTAGCCACAACCTTTGGCCATGACCTTTGTCCTTGGCCACTGTCCATGTTACTCCAATAGCTTTCGATGGGGCCCACAAGCCATGGCCTTTGGCCATGACCAGTGGCTACCACCTTCGGCCTTGGCCACCGTACATATTGCACCAGTACAGTTCTTTGGGGACCACTAGCCATGGCCATTTATTACATCACACATTACATCACTGATGACATCACTGATGGTGTTACTAATGGCATTATTGATATCACCGGTTTGATTAATTACATTTTGAAATATAGCAACTCTGTTTTGTCACATAAAATATATGACTTGGGAGGATAGCTCAGGGGCAACACGCTCGCCTTGGAAGCAAGACGACACAGCCCCGGTCCACGCTTAGAAACCTCTGGATATTAAGTGCGTTATAAATAACCCATTACAATATGTACATATTTCATACTTACATAGCGCATTGTATTCTGCACTTGTTTCTTTAAATGTAGTTTACAGTGCACAATGGTAAGTGCATACAGAGATTATCACAATGAAGTATTATAGAAGTATTACATACATTGGAATATAATCTGTCATATTGGAATAAAAATTCATAATTTATTTTCAAAAGAAATTACTAGAAATATTACTAATACAATTGCCATGTCTTTAATTTAAGTAGTTGATGTCTAAACTTCATTTCTTTTATATAAATCTAATTATTTAGTATAAGTAATTGTTTTTCTGTATATTAACCAAACTTTCAATTCTCAGATTTATTCTATTAAAATGCCCCACATACGTTCTATTATACCTGATTATTTATTTGTAAAACTTGTCATTCAGAAAATAATGTGTTCTTGTAATGTTATTATAGTAAAGATAATTGTAAATGTATATGTGTACATTTACTATTTTCATAACACTTACATTAAACATGTTTCTACTTCTATCAATTCTTTTTTTTACTACTACATATACTTAATATATCATGTTTGAAATGTCTGAAATATATTTACCAGAATCAGGTGCTTTCCCTGCAATTAAGTATTTTATTTGCTTACTAATACATGCAATTCAGACCATTTGCATAACGTTACACATTTTTTTTAAAATTGTATACGTTGATAAGTACTAACATGAATGCTCCATACATAATAACATACTTCTGTATCACTGTATTATTCCACGTTATCTTATTATTTTGAAGTGTCATAAAATAAAATATCTATTAAAAGAGGTGAACAAAGCTATTGTAACCTATCTAGTCAATAATGTCATATATGATGCAATTATTGATCTAATCATTGAAGTCATATTAGATGTTATTAGTAATGCATCAGTGTGTCATAGGATGTCATGTATGAGCACCACCCACTGTGGGTAATAATAAGCAGCGCTCAGATGCCTGAGGGTTCGTAGCGCTGTATAAATGCAAATTATTATTATTATTATTATTATTATTATTATTATTATTATTATTATTATTATTATTATGATGTATGGTGTAATTAGTGATGTCATCTGTGATTTCATTGTCGTGTTTGTCCGCTGCGCAACAGGGGGAATATAGTTAAAGTGCATTTGCCTGATATGCGAGTGCTGAATTTTAGGGTTTCATTGCATTAAATCTGATCACCTTAACTCTCTTAACTAATGATTTTTTACTGAATTTCAAGTTTTCTTTTATACTATAGTTTCCTCAGTGCCCAAAAGCCATGGCCTTCGACCCTGGCCACTGTACATGTTGCACCAATAGTTTTCTTTTAGGCCCACTAGCCATGGCCATAGCCAATGGCCATGGGCGAACATGTTGCAAAGTTTCTGGAGGTCTCACTAGCTATGGGCTTTGGCCGTGGCTTCTGTATATATTGCACCAATAGCTTTCTTTTGGGGCCACTAGCCATGGCCACTGGCCATGTGACACTATTTATTTGTTACCAAACAATCATTGCCCTCTACCCAGTAGATGTTATTCCTTTTTTACGAACTCCTTATTCTCACAGCAATTGTTTATAATATTAGAAATTCCTGCTGTAAAGTTGCGGTTCAACGATTCCTGCGATAACCGAAAAAAAGCACAGAATTAAAGTCTTCCACATCCTTACAGGCACTCAACATGTGTCCCCTTCTTTTTTCCAGGTCCCCTTGCCCCACTCAATTGCTTTTTCTATCCTTAACCATCTTCCATTACCCCATCACTCTTCGCTTTGTTTGATGCAAACATATTCTGAGTACTTCCTGCAGCATTTTTGCTGTAATCTCATGAGATTCCCATGGTCTTCCCAAGATAAAGCAAAAATGTTTTACCCGTACTGACTCCCCAACCCATCTCCAAATCCCAAACTTAGCATGGTGTCTTCTTTGACACTCAAGACCTCTAGCCTGATGTAATTGGTATTGCTATTTGCGTTGTTCCTACGGACAGGCCATCTAAGCGCTGTTGTTCAAAACAATCAGTGTTCACTTAGGTTTGACTACATATACAGTCGAGAAGGTCATTAGACTCGCTAAGGTCATGGGGAGATCATTCCAAAAGTTGATGGAATCCTTTTGCTTCCTCCAAATAGCATTTTGAGTTCTTTCATTTTCGCCTTCTTCCGGTATTATTGTGTGTATCGCTTGCAACGTATCTAGCAAAGAAAATGTTGACTTGTCCTCTCTGCTGTAAAGCACCAATATAAATGAGGAGCAGGGGTATCCAAATATCTATTTTAAAAACTACTGGATGAATTTACCCCAAATCAGTTAAGGAAATGAGGTCAACGCTTTGTGCCCAAATTGTTTCTTACTTGGTCCAAATCTACCCAGCGGTCTAAGCGCTACTGCTGTTCAAATACTGCACTTTCTTTCTTTGGGAAATTGATTGGAGTAGGCTGAAAACTGCATCTTTATGTTCTATTAATAACATTTGTATTTGTTAATTTATTTTTCACAAAATGTCATCCAAATGCATCCAGCAAGCCAAAGGTTATTAGGCTATCTCAGCCTCTCTGCTGAAAAGCACCATGGCTGATATAAAGGTTTTAAGGAGCAGGAGGCACCCCCTTTCCTGTCAAATATTTTAAAAACCGCTGGATGGATTTACTCCAAACCAGTCAAAGAAAATAAGTCAATGCTTTGTGCCAAAGTTGTTTCTTATTTATTTCAAATCTGACCAGTAGTTTTTGCACTATCGCTGTCCAGAATCTGCCCCTTTTCTCCAAGGAACAATGAATGGGAGCAGGCTAAAGACAAAATGTGTTTTTTGTTTTCTTAATAAAGTTTACATTTTTTTACTTATTCTTCCCAAGATGTCCGATCTGGGGATCCATGACAAACATTTTACTTGGGAAATGCTATCCGTATCCATCCAGCAAGTCAAGTGTTATTAGCAATAGAATTACTGGTAGAAATGGCAGGTTTTCAATTCTGGAAAACCTCTCAACCTCTCTGCTGCAATGCACCGTGGGAGATATAGCTATATTTTGGGAAGAAGGGCATGCCCTTCCCCGTTGAATATTTTAATCTCCTGGATGGATTTTCCAACGAATCAGCTGCGGAAATCATGTGAATGCTTCATGCCTAACTTGTTTCTTATTTGGTCTAAATACGCCCAGCAGTTTTTGTGCTTCTGCTTTACCAAAATGTGACTTTTTCTCAATAGGAAAATTAATGGGAGTAGGCCAAAAACAGCGTTTTTTTTTCTTTCTTAATAATCTTTTAATTGTTTAATGCATCTTTCCCATACTCTTCAGTCTGGAGCCCTGTATTTGTCATGGTGCTATTTTTCTGAAGTGAGTTTTTTTTTCCTCTTTTCAGAGTGGGACAGGATGAGCAAAGAGGGTTCACAGAAATAAGAATAACGAGTTGAAACCTATTGAAGTAAGAATGGCAAAAGCGAGATCCAAATATGTTGCTGGAATGTATGTGGGCACAGTACACAAAATAAGTGAAATACGGTAAAAGGATTAATCAAGATTATAAAAATGATATATGCTGTATCATTGAAACCCATGTCTTCTATACAGATAGAAAGGTTTATAAGGAATTGGGGTGGGCTCCTATGGGTGGCCTTGACACTCGCATTCTCCACAAAGGGGGCAGCCCTCATTTGCAATATTCCTAATCTCATATTAACCTTCTTGTTAGAATAATAAAAACGATGATAGTTAAATTCTGTTATGGCGAGTCCCAGAATTATTGACAAATTCTAGTGGTGGTACGCTAGGGCCCTAATTTGAAAGTCCCACAAGTACACAATGATTTCCCATTAGAGATAGGGGACTGAGATGAAGAGGTTATAATTTGTGAAGTTTTTCATTTAACTCCGGGCTCGTTCTTGGTTACATCCTCAGGGATAAAGAGATGCTTTAAGCCTAAGACTAGGCATGCTTATACATTTTGTATTGAAACATGTGGAGAGCGTTCCATGCAGATGGAATAGAATATTCATATATTTCTCATTCATCAAGGCAATATTACAGGATAGATTTGGCTTTGTGCTCTTATTCTGTGATTTGGATTTCAATATCAGATCATTTTCCTTTGGTTGCTGAGTTGCCCAATACTCGTGTGTCAAGAAACCCCAGAGGATGGATTTCTGACTGTAAACTGTTGAAAATACAGAATATTAACCATATATTATGGAATATGTTGCACAATGTATTATATTAACTATAACTCTGAGTCAATACACAGTGTTTTGGTGTGTTCTTATTTATTCTATTGTCATGATTAGTATTTTGAAGGTTATTTAAGCATATGGCCCTGGAGAAACACACACGATGGCCAATTGTAGGAGTAGTCGAGTAGTGTGAAACATGTGTTAGCCGTACTACAATATTTACTGGCCTTGGAAAAATATATAAACCACCATAGCATGATTACTTTAGGAAGGATTATAGTTTCTAGTACTTGGAGGATTTAACCTAGCTCATGGAGCTATCTGATTTTCTATTTCTCTATGAATTTAATATAAAAGGATTTTGAACTCAAACTTTAATTGGTCTGATTTACAACGTGTTTTTCAATGGGATTGTGCCATTGTAAAATGCTTTTGTACATCAGGCCTCAATGTCTTAACTTGTCCAAAAATCAAACTACTTGTATTATTCTTAATTGATTTTGTGCACCAATGCATCAGAAGATTTTACATCAGTTTTACTGTCATTTTCTATGGGTAAGACATTTGATCGGGGGATATAGTGCAGCCACATGTAATAAAATGTATATTGTTCAAGATTAGTGACATAGTAAACAAGGCACATATACTCCTGCACATTACCCATAACTCTGCCCAGTACTTTCTCACAGATCGACCTTTTTGACAAGTTAATTCAAGAGTGACTGTGCAGATACAGTCATTCATAAATTAAGGTGAATGTTAGATGGTGATAAGGAATTTAGCTAGGGGAAAGGTATCATGGCTTGATGGGATCTGTGCTGATGTTCATGTACATCTTTGGAAATGAGTTAAGAAACATTTCACCCTGGTTTGCTAAAACCATTTTAACGTAGGGATGACTCCATGCTCTTGCCAATTTTCTCAGATTTGTGTTTTTCCAAAGGAAGGTAAAACTCCTAAACAAAAGAAACATCATGTAGCGCTAGCTTGCTATTAAACATTGAAAGTAAAATCTTTGGTAAAGCGGTAGCTTCCAGACTTGCTGGTTTTAGTGATTTGGTAACAGTGGGAAAACATGGATTCAATCCCGGCCTGATTAGTTCTGGCCAGTACTTACAGTATCAATGTTCACCCATTTTATGTGTTGAATTGTATTTGGTTGGATCAACTGACTTTTGTGCAGAGAAATTAGTGGGTTATGCGATGAAGACGAAGCCCTCTGTTTTTGTCTGTTTTCTCTGTGACTGCGAGTCCTTGTAGGAATTTGTTGTGTGCAGAGAAACCAGTATTTACTTTAACTGTTATCTGTACAACCTTGCTCCTGGCTCTGTTCATCTTAGAATGTGAGGCCATTCCACAAGAGGGAAAGACAATCATGTTACTGGATATTCACAAGGATGAGCTGGAGCATATAATGTCCTGGTAAAAGGCTGGAGTGTTCTGAGTGTTTAACTGCTGACAAGATAAGCCTCTGTAGACAGTAAAGATTCCTGATGTACGTGTAAATTCTTTCACAACCTGCTATAACATGTGTATGTAGTTAAGTTAGACATTTAACTGACAATGCTGTAACTATGTAATAATGATGAGGCTGGGTTATGTATGCTCACGTGTTATCAAATATTTTCAGGTGTGCTCTGATTAATAAATCAGAACTCCTTTTCAAATTGAAGAGGGGAGATCGAAATCCACCCCCACCCCTGCCTCCCATCCCACCAGGCACACGAACCGGAAGAAGAACCGAAGGAACCATGACCATTCGTACCATTCCAGACCGACCACCACTGCTTCCCTGATTGACAAATACCTTGAAAGGTATCCACTCTGCTGACCCTAGAGCCCAGGACCAACACAGACACTGCCTACAGTGGATGAGGAGTCACCAGATGCCGTTACAGACTCTTCAATTGACAGCCTCAACTAAAGTAAAGCAAAGCAAATGTACACAACATAGCAGCGTTATACATGAAGCACAAGTGCCATCTGCCCATCCGGACATAATCACGCACCCGAATACATGAAGAGCATGTGCGTACCATTCTATAAGCTAGAGGACAGTTACATATACATACTTGCCTTCATTACAACACCGGTGCTAAACCATGGCGATATGGCGCAGAAGTGCTTACCTGCTTGGATCTTAGAAGCCATTCAACTGCTGAACATACAAATGTGGCTTCTACTTTAATTGATATTGGGATGGCTAGGAATACCCAGCTGGCTTTCATCTTTCTGGATGTGGAAAACGCGTTTGATAGGGTCTGTTCACCATGCATGCAGGCAATATTGAGAAGAATGAAATTTCTACTAGTGTTGATTATAGGTATCTACTGTTTTAGCTATGAATCCTGAAGCAAAAGTGTGCATTAGACAAGAGCCATCATCAAAGTTACAGACAAGACACTAAACATGATTGCTCTCTTTCATCCATTCTTTTTGCCATATATCTTGAACTATTAGTGTTTTTGATCAAGAATACTCAGATTAAACCTTGTATGTAACATTAGCAGATAGTATTGATATGATGAATATTGTTGAGATAACTCAAGGGTAACTCACTCTAAGATCACATGTTTGGAGGTTAACATCTATTAGGATACTACCCAATTAGCTCGCACAATTGTAACTATGCTAATTAGGGAAAATAAACATCTTTGGAATAAATGATAACATTTGCCATCCTCTAATATTGGTTATATCAACTAGATTAAAATGTGTTTTTAAACAAAATAAACCAAATATTTGCATTTGTGTTCGTGTTCAGGCCTTTCCCATGGATTTATTGATAATTGGATCAAATTCATTTGATAGTTTGTTACTTTATTTACAGTACAAATAAACCATGGAAGTTGTTTAAATCCCTCCCTTGCTCTTATACAGTCTTTTAATTTTGACATTAAATTTAATAGCTGGGCGACTAAGTTGGGGCACATTCAGGTTTTTTGTTGGGATGGATGTTCACAATCAAACCAGGAGCCTGAAGTTATTAAAGGTGATTTCTATGCAATCAAAATAATATTATGTCTTTATTTTAAAATCTCTGACAAAGACAGGCAGTTGATTAGACTAGCACTTAATGTACCTGAAGTTCATTAATGTACAGGATGTTGATATTACTGCATGGTGTTTGGAACTATAAAATATAAATTTTGCTATTAACCCAGGCAACAATGATAACATTTAATCAGGCATCATCTATTTTGCAGCATTATATTTGTCATGATGCTGGAAAGATGGGTTTGATTTTGTAAGAGATTCAATTGATATTGTTTTTACCCTTTTTGAAGTTATGTATTGATATCTTCAATGAACCATCAATCAAATACAATTAACAAAAAAAGGAAATGGACCCAAGAATCACGACCAAACTGATTAATTATTTTAAATCAACCACATGAACTTTGGAACTCTGATCTTTTTTTTTAAGAGTAGACATTTTGGAGTCTTTAGATGTGGGTACCCTTACAGACTTTGCTTTTATCCCAGGATCTTGCACTGTTTTGCCTAGATGTTGTACCTCTTAGATTACCCATAACACGTCAGCCATCCTCAAACCATCCTTGTTGAGAAAACGAATTAGTGACATCCCCATTTTTGCCTTGTGTGCTTCTGTAATCCTCAGTTTTAACATTCCCTTGTCCATCATTACCAGTGCAAAGCTG
The DNA here is from genome assembly GCF_040938575.1 of Ambystoma mexicanum. NCBI lineage: Eukaryota > Metazoa > Chordata > Amphibia > Caudata > Ambystomatidae > Ambystoma > Ambystoma mexicanum. Next base: position 623,894,916 of record NC_090939.1, on the reverse strand, counting down.
CAGTCCAGAAGTAAGAGGATGGATGAACACCAGCAAGTGTGGAGAGTGAGGCCCCAACGACAAAGTCATGCAGAGAATGAGAGAACTGCAGTCTACAGTGAGTCTGCGACACTCAGATTAAAACTGAGCAGGAAGGAAGGTGCTGTCCAAGCAGGTAGTCTATGCTAGCAGAGGAATGCAGGCACATCCGTTCAGTGCACTGCTGCATGCATTGCTACTTGCCAAGATTAGAGAAGAAACCTATGCTGGGTGCCACCGAGGGAAAGATTCAGCGTGATCGAAGAAACGTGCTGCACTCACGGAGTTGGAGTCATACTAGCACAGCGTATATTAGCGTGAGAATAAGATTCTGTGAAAGGAGCAACATACCGACTTCTGGGAGTTGGAGTCAGATTCTCATGGCATGTTTAATTGGGAAAAAGGAGGGTGTGTTACCTGAGCAACACACTGCTCTCTGCGAGTTGGAGACAGGAAGGTATGGCATTTATAACAAAGGTAACCAGATAGAGTGAATCAAGAGTCCTAAAGACTGTGTGAACTACATGGACTTCTGTCTTCTCGGAGTAGGAGTCCGAATCCCATAGCGTCTACAAAAACAAGAAGAACAAGAGATTGTGTGTGAACCACTGGAAACACACAGAGATAGTCATTGGCTTAACACATCTGTGAACAAGGAAAGTTGATTCTGTGAACTGAACAACAATTTCCACTTTGGGAGTAAGAGTCAAGCCCTCATAGTGTTTATAACCAAGAGATGGAGGTAGTGTAAACCAATGAACATGCTGCATTCTGGGAATTGGAGTGAAACTGTGATGACATCACAGGTACTACAAGGGAGGACTAAGGCTTCTACATCCTAAGCCAGAACATTTACCTCAACTAAGCTCAGAACCATTTCAGTCATAAAGGAAAATCAGATAGAAAGTGAACTATAGAACTCTGTCACTTCTAAAATGGCAGGGCAGGCATTACTCTTTAGAGTTGTGAGTCAGCAGCAGAAGTGAAGAAACAACACTAGTGTGCTAAGTACCAAACTCTAAAGGTACGTCCAACCAAGATTCTGTAAAAATATGCATTTACTCAAACACAATCAGAAATTCTACAAAACCCATCCCTGCATGAGAAAAAACACAGATAATGGATAATGTATATATGTCATATTGTAGAATTAATACTTTAGGAATTATACTGCTCGAGCAAAAAAATAGGCAAAACGAAGAAAAAGAAAAAATACAAAATGACACCTAATCCACAAGTTTACTACCTTAGTCTTTTTTTCAATGATTCAAAGATTCAATACTTCTCTGCAGATTTTAGTGGCTGTTTGAGTGTGCTAACTACCTCAGTGAGATTCGAGGCATGCAGCCTGTAACTACAATTAGGGGTACAGCAGGCGGTGGTTCAAGCTGGCATGGTGCAATGATCTTGGCATGTGTATCTAAATAGACAATGTGGCTGATTCGGCCCAGGCATCTTGATGCAGTGAGCCAACTTGAAGAAGCATATTTGGTGAGGACGACTTTGAATCAGGCACATTGAGTCGCATTCCGGGAGGTTCAACGAGGCATAGGCAACTCCAGGTGGAGAAGGCAGTCTGGTGCATGAAGTGCTGTCTCGCTCAATCAGCAGTTTAACAGTGGCATATGCCTACACATTGTCTCAAGTGCTATAGGAGGATGTGCTGGTCACTAGTGGTTGCCCTTGGACTTGAAAAAAGTCACCTGCAGGTACACTGGGCCTCATTACAAGTTTGCTTGTCCGGTAGTAATGGTGCCGGTAAGCTACCAGCACCGTTACTACCAGACCGGCAAACTAGGTGTTGTGCCTGCGGGTGCCTGTGTGCAAACCAGGTCTGACCTGGCGGGCGGATCAGCACCCACAAGCACAGCATGTCGGATGCACCCGCACCGTTCACGAATGGTGCCGGTGCATCCGGCTTACCCATTCCTATTGAGCCCTATGGGGCTCGAATGGGAATGGGGAAGAATATTTTCCGGCGCCCGGAAATGGGCGATTACCATGTCCGGCAAGGCCGTAATGACTCGGTAATTGCCCATTCCTGGGCGCCGGAAAAATGTGCAAGTTTGGCAACAGCCTGCCGGTTTTACCGGCAAGGCTACCGCCAAACTTGTAATGAGGCCCACTGTCTCCACTCTGGTACTTCAGTGTCACAGGCTTCTCATTACTGATACATGTTACTGTTCTTTCAGCTTGTGTGCCCCCAGTGACTCAGGGATTTTGATGGAAGGGTCTCTATTACTCCTGTATTCCATTGTCTTCATTTATAATTAAGGGGACTTTGAGCTGTTTACATATCCAACAACTATGAGCAGAGTGTAGGCTTCCTGCTGCTTTTGTCTGCATTTCTATCAGGGCACTGCCTGTTTCCAAGGCTCCTGCTTACATTTCAAAGGGGACAAGTTCCTAAGGCACTGCCCACCCTCTTTTGTGATAATTTCCAGAGGCCTCAGTAAAAGCATCCAGGAAGTTATCATAGTGGTACAAATAATCTTTTGTGGTTCAGAGCAGCCATGTTGCTGTAGCTCCCTACGTGTTCACTCCCATAGGGAAAGAAGGACCCCTTCCTGCATTTACTTCCCTCGCCTAAACACCCCACTGGCCAGATCCCCAATTCTATTTATGTTTATGCCTAAACTCTTAAAACACATATTTTTTCTACCTGTAGTGGGGTGAGGGGTTCATTTAGGGCTGAACACAGGGTATCCTGAGTGAGAATGAAGCCATATGCCAGATTTTCTGAAAATGTAAAACCTTCCTGACAGACACTGCTTTCATCTAATGCATCATCAGAGTGAGGCAGGTTCTGCACACTCAGTGTTAGTGAAATCAGAATTCGCTTTGACTTCATTTCTCTCACATCACAATATTCTCCATTAGAATAATATTGATTTCTTGTTAGATTGGTGCAATTGGTAGGGTGTAAGGGCAATGGCGCCAGGCGGCAGAGATCATTGGAAATGTCAAATGAATGTAACATGACAATCAATCTAAATAAATCCATTGCTGCCAAGCAACGTCGTGCCTTGGCACACTTTCTTGATTAACACACACTTTCTCACACTCTATCTTTTAGTGGCAACAGGGAAAGCGGTACCAGATGATATTGATAGGAAATCACCTCATCTTTCTGGTGCACATGAATATGATGGGAGGCGAATAATAATCGTTTGCTATATAGGGATCATTCACAGTGCAATTCATTTGCATCAAAATTATTGTAATTTAGGATTTATCACAGGTAGGACACTCCCTCTTGTGTTACTCCAGAATATGTTGTGAGCATGTCTGTTTAGCAGCAAAACCACCTGTCCTGCAGAGAAACCATCTTCCCTCAGAAGCAAACACCCAGAGAAGTGGGATTCTGCCAGATTCTTTTTTGTTACAGCTTTCTGAGCCAAGAGAACCATGAGGAGGAGATTGTGTGCACTGCAACACATGCTGCATTCTAGGAATTTGTCGGACTCCCCTACGATATATGATATGATGTGATAGGTCATTTATAACGCACTTAATCCCCAGAGGTTTCAGAGTGCGGATCCGGGATCGAACCCGTGATGCTTCGTGTTGTCTTGCTTCCAAGGCAAACACGTTACCCACGAGCTATCCTCCCAAAATCAAGTGCCCCAGATTGAGTTAACTGTGGGAGACTCTGCATTCTGGGATTGGGGTTCCAATTCTCCATTTTCTTTAGCTAACGCATAGGGACCATCTGAACTGCAGGAAACACTGATGTCTGGGTGCTGGGATCTGGGTGCTGGGAGTTCCCACAGTGTCTCTTACTAAGGAAAGGGGTCTATGTGTACTGAAAGAAGCACTGACGTCTGGGTTCTGGGAGTTCCCGCAGTGTCTCTTACTAAGGAAAGGTTTCTATGTGTACTGAAAGAAGCACTGACGTCTGGGTGCTGGGAGTTCCCGCAGTGTCTCTTACTAAGGAAAGGGGTCTATGTGTACTGAAAGAAGCACTGACGTCTGGGTGCTGGGAGTTCCCGCAGTGTCTCTTACTAAGGAAAAGGGTCTATGTGTACTGAAAGAAGCACTGACGTCTGGGTTCTGGGAGTTCCCGTAGTGTCTCTTACTAAGGAAAGGTTTCTATGTGTACTGAAAGAAGCACTGACGTCTGGGTGCTGGGAGTTCCCGTAGTGTCTCTTACTAAGGAAAGGGGTCTATGTGTACTGAAAGAAGCACTGACGTCTGGGTGCTGGGAGTTCCCGTAGTGTCTCTTACTAAGGAAAGGGGTCTATGTGTACTGAAAGAAGCACTGACGTCTGGGTGCTGGGAGTTCCCGTAGTGTCTCTTACTAAGGAAAAGGGTCTATGTGTACTGAAAGAAGCACTGACGTCTGGGTGCTGGGAGTTCCCGTACTGTCTCTTACTAAGGAAAGGGGTCTATGTGTAGTGAAAGAAGCACTGACCTCTGGGTGCTGGGAGTTCCCGTAGTGTCTCTTACTAAGGAAAGGGGTCTATGTGTACTGAAAGAAGCACTGACGTCTGGGTGCTGGGAGTTCCCGTAGTGTCTCTTACTATGGAAAGGGGTCTATGTGTACTGAAAGAAGCACTGACGTCTGGGTGCTGGGAGATCCCGTAGTGTCTCTTACTAAGGAAAAGGGTCTATGTGTACTGAAAGAAGCACTGACGTCTGGGTCCTGGGAGTTCCCGTAGTGTCTCTTACTAAGGAAAGGGGTCTATGTGTACTGAAAGAAGCACTGACGTCTGGGTGCTGGGAGTTCCCGTAGTGTCTCTTACTAAGGAAAGGGGTCTATGTGTACTGAAAGAAGCACTGACGTCTGGGTGCTGGGAGTTCCCGTAGTGTCTCTTACTAAGGAAAGGGGTCTATGTGTACTGAAAGATCTGGGAGTTCCCGTAGTGTCTCTTACTAGGAAAGGGGTCTATGTGTACTGAAAGAAGCACTGACGTCTCGGAGTTGCATTCCAAATCGCATAGCATCTATTTACAAGCCAAATTGATTCTGTGATCTGAATAACCATTGCATTCTGGGAACTGCAGTCAGACTCCCATAGCATGTATAATCAAGAGATAAGGACAGAGTGAGCAAAGAGTTAAACTGCATTCTAGGCGTTTGATTTCCAATTCCCGATGTCGTCAAGCAAGACAGACGCGTGTGTGTGAAGTACATAAAACAATGCTTTGTTTCATTTGGACACTTTAATACTATAAAGTCTTCAATCAAGGAAAAGAGACTGTGTGAACTACAAGAAATGCTGACTTCTGGGAGTTGGAGTCTCCATTCTATAGCTTTTATACCCATGGCAAAGAACCACGCTTGACTACTCTACAAACGAGTAAAATGCTGCCTGTTGGGAAGGCAGAACAAACAGTATAAGTGAGGAGAAAACAAGAAAATAGAGTTTGGTTATACACATCTTAACAAGTGATTAACAATGATTAACAATTCAGTAGAGTTTTAGATCAATATGTATATAACTACTTTTTGACGATTTTGCACGTGTTCTTTATCAGTCATTTTCTCCAGACCTGTAGCAAGGCTGAACACATTCAAAATATTACATTGTTTCAGCTGAAAAGTTCACCGAATTGGCATTGACGTCCAATTTTGTAGCTGCTATTGGGGTGCTGCTGGGGATCCATGTGCCATCCATATAACATCCAGCTGTCAATACATCTGGCCTTGAGGGTTTGCCAGTTGCGGTATGGCTAATAGCAGTGGAGACCTCCCTTACCTCAATTGGAATATCTAATGCTATCACAATGTCAAGCTCCATCCAACTCAGTAGGACCTGATCCAAATGTGAATGAAGGTACACCGACCGGTGAGAAATTCCCCTCAGGGCACGAGACAAAAATAGCCAATCAGTCCAACAGCCCTTCACACCAACATCACAGGCACTTATTGGGCACTGATCTAGCGAGAGCCGTAGCAGAACTGGCATCATCCGAAACAGATTATCTGCATGTTACCAAGAAGAGCCTTCCGGATATCACACCAGAGCCACAAGTGGTTCTTTTACTAGATGTGGGATCTGTGATGGTATCTATCTGAATACAATCCTACCAAGCCTTTTGTGATCACCATATCTGCAGGGATGGAAATAAGGTGAAACACAACAATTACATAGCACAAGCACTATTGAAATGCTACTATCCATGCTCACCTACAAAGGTATGCAATGTTCTGCAGGCGTGGGGACATCTGAGCAGACAACCCGTAAAAATACCTTTTATACTGAAAACCACAGTATGAAGTGAGTCCTCCCACATTGTTGTCAACACTTATCACCTTGAAAATGCATCAAACATGAAAGTAGAGGGGTAAAGCAAACCCCATAGGGAATGACGAGCAATAACATGGCAGCCTAGCTTTGATATCTGATGTCTGCAAAGCCAAAGCCAAATCATATACTATCCAGGTAAGTCTCCCCAGCTTGGCTGGATATACCCCACCTACATGCATGTCAAGTGCTGATTCTGGCAAGGACATCAGCCCACTCTGTGATCCTGTACCCGGCCAGTTCTACACTCTAATCTACAGCCCATGCTGGGTGGCTGCCTGCGGCACAACCAGCAGGAGGGCATCCAGAGTCACTTTGCTGGTCCTAAAAATACCAACTATGCCATGACTGTAATGGGGAGTCGCAATGGCACTTTCCATGGGTGTCATGAATACTGACACTGGCCCTGCTGAATTCAATGGGTAGCACAATTACTTCCATCAATGGTATCCTTTGCGAAAGTGCTACACCTAATTATCCTGCAACAGATAACACCAAATATAGGTATTTGATCTAATTTTTTTATTTTTTTTTGTAATTGCAGTTTATTCAAACTTTTATTACAAAACACAAAACACGAAACACGAAACATGAAACACAGAACTCAGAAAAGAAAAGAAGAAAACAGATAATTATGATGCAGCAAAAGCAACACTTTGTTTTCCTATTCTACTGATGCTTTCATTACTTCATTTGGTATAATCTTTTCCAGGAAATTAATCACTGCACATGTTAAATGAACATTGATGCTAGACAACATCTTAGACCACCAGTCATCTACATTTTCATTTACAGGAGCATACTTTCCTAAAAACAGTGAACGAGCTTCTACCAACTTCTCACATTCCATTATTAAATGTTTTAAGGATTCTACTGACACTTGACAAAATCTACAAGTATTATCACTTGTTTTATCATCATGTCTGACCCAAAGCACCTCTTTTGTGTGGTATATGTTTAGTCGTAGACGCAGGAATTTATTTCGGTGGAATCTGGGGGGAAATTGCTTTAGATATTTAGGCAAATGATCTAAGCTGTTCTCTGCTAGTCCTAAATCCAACGCGGTCTTCATACCAGCTCGATTTTCTGAGTTCTGTATCCAGCTCCATTGCCTTAGTTTTAGTTTGGCTATTTGTGGAGTAGCCATTACTGTTTCCCACTTGATGTCGGCAGAATCAACTTTTTGCTTTATTTTATTGATCCAACAGCTCAGCAGCCCTTCATGAGGTCGTTGCATTTTATCTAATGTGCACAGCATACATACACCACTTGTGGCTTCTTGGCGCTGTAGACGAAGTGAGGGTGCAGTGGCGGAGCGATAATAATCAGACAAAGTAGAGGCAATGGGGCAAGTGTTTATTTTATGAAAAAAAAGATGATGACCGGATCAACAAATGGCGAGTAGAAATTGGGAGCTCTGGTTAAGGTTTGAACTATTTCGATTGTGGGAGGTAAACGTTTGGGGATTCTTTGCAAAGTGTGACCGGCATGGCAAGGGAATTAGCTAGATCTGGGCAAGTGCATGCATCGAAAAGTGCTGCTTGGTTTTGTTTTCTTTCTTCTTTTTTTTTATTCAACTTAATGTGGTCCATTATAGTTAAAGGGACAGGGTTTTCTTTTTTCTTTTTTTCTTTTCTTTCTTCTTTTTATTTTGACTTTTACAGTGTATACGTCTGTATGTGTACTGGAATTTGCCAATGTGAGGCTTTTGCAACCTAATGTCAGATGTACCATGCGTACTGAAAATATTAATCTTAAAAAAAAAATAAAAAAAAATACTGACACTGGCCCTGCTGGAATTCAATGGGTGGCACCATCATTTTAATGAATGGTTTCCTTTGAAAAAGTGCTACACCTAGTTATCCTGCAACAGATAACACCAAATATAGGTATTTTATCTAATGTGCACAGCATGCATACACCAATTGTGGCTTCTTAGCGCTGGAGACGAAGTGAGAGAGCAGTGGCGGAGCGAGAATAATCAGACAAACTAGAGGCAATGGGTCAATTGTTTATTTTATGACAAAAAGTCAGCACAGACGACGATGATTGCAAATGGCGAGTATTCCGGAAAGAGGGAACAGAAAAGGAGCAGGAGTTAGCAGAGTGCGGATACCGGGAAGGTGATTAACGTTTGGTCTTAGAGCTTAGAAAGCTAGAGACATTCTAGTCTAGGAGCTACAGACAAGACAGAGAGTCACACATATGTATGTGTTTGATTGGGAGAGAGTGAGGTTTGGCCAGGTAGGAAGAGGTTGGAAAGGTGTAGGCAAAAATGAGAAACATTTTGAAGAGCCTGAAGATGTTTAATACTGTGTGCAGGAAGCCTCGCAAAGAGTGCATTGGCATAATCAAGCCACAACTGAATAAGCACAGAAGCAGCAGCGACCCATAGTGAGAGAGAGGGATATGGAAAGATTTGGCTCAGGAGACGGAGATAAGCGTGACAGCAAGAAAAGAGCTTGAAAAGAGCCTGGTCAAAAAAGCAATAGTTGTTGAAAGTGGTTGTGGGTTTAGGACAAGTCTCAAGAGAGGGGGTCAGAGCTGGGGGCTCAACAGCTTTAAAACAGAGAGAGTTATTGGACGTCCACCAAGAAATAGCAGCAAAGCAAGTTTGAAACCTGCTGGCAGAGGTGCACAGCTGCTCATCGGGATGTAGTCAGCAAAGGTGTAAAAGGAAAATTCCAAAGGAAAAAATGGGGGAGCCAAGGACTGAACATAGATGTTGAAAAGGATTGGCAAAACGGAACAACCCTGAGGAACATCACATGTAAATGGGAGTGAAGTGGAGTAGAAAGGTGAGAGATTACTAGCTTGTGTTCTGTCAGTGAGAAAAGAAGTGAACCAGTCAAGAACAATGGCAGTGATGCTGGAGTTCCAGTGCTAAGGAGGATAAGATAGTCAACTGTGTCAAAGGACATATACAAATCAAGCAAGATGAAGGTCATGCCACCACCGCCTCAGTAGTTAGATTGATGCCCTCTAAAAGAGTGAGATGACTGCAAGGATCCGGTTTCTTCTTGCTGCCCATTGCAGCGTTGTGTGGTGTTATCATATCGATGCATCAGTTTGCTTGGTAGCTGCATGTCTTTTTTGATGGGTGGCTGTGTGGCAGAGCAGCTAGTGCTCCAAGGAAAGATGTTCTACAAAAATGTGCAGAGAGTGTCTGGGGATGTTCATGCACAAATTCAGACTGAACGGTTCTAGTCATGAATCCAGAATCTGTTCAGGGGAGACCTCACTGGGGATCTTCTGGCTGGGGAAGCAAGTATACGGTTCCTTGGTGAACTCTGTCTGTCGGTGCAAGTCTGATGCGCCTAACCTTCACATAATCAAGTAAACATACTTCACTACTTCACATCGGGAAGATGATTAACATGGCTACCACGTACCCGGCAAGAGGGTGACTGGGACCACGGTTGTCATGTCCCAAGGATAGCATTTGGTGCAACAAAGACTGAAGAAACATGAGCGCTCTCCTGCGGAGTACAGTGACTTTAGGTGTGCATCTAATTGTGCATCCATCACCGTTTTATACTGCTTCTAGTGCTGTTGGCTAAAATCGATTGTAGGTGTGCATTCCATTGTGTATCCACCATCATTTTGTGCTTGTTTCCAGTGCTGTTGGCTCATTTAGGTGTTCATTCCATTGTGAATCCACCTTTTTGTACTATTCCTAGTGCTGTTGGCCAAAATCGAGTTTAGGTGTGCATCTAATTGTGCATCCACCACCATTATGTACTGGTTCTAGTGATGTGGCTAAAATCGAATTTAGGTGTGCATCCAATTGTGCACCCACCAACTTTTTGTACTTGTTTCCAGTGCTGTTGGCTCATTTAGGTGTTCATTCCATTGTGCATCCACCTTTTTGTACTGTTTCTAGTGCTGTTGGCCAAAATCGAATTTAGGTGTGCATCCAATTGTGCATCCACCACCTTTTTGTACTTGTTTCCAGTGCTGTTGGCTCATTTAGGTGTTCATTCCATTGTGCATCCACCTTTTTGTACTGTTTCTAGTGCTGTTGGCCAAAATCGAATTTAGGTGTGCATCCAATTGTGCATCCACCACCTTTTTGTACTTGTTTCCAGTGCTGTTTGCTTAATCGAATTTCTAGGTGTGCTACCAATTTGCTAACTGATCTGTATTTCTGGGCATTTCCAACGTACTCAAAGATCTCTGTCTGCTTGGCCACCTGGTGTGATTCTACTGTTGCATAGTGCTTAACCCCCTGACCTGATATCCTCTGGTTCACTCCATACCCCCTCCTTCTCTTCTCTCACCCGATGACTCTCTCCGTTTCCCCTATCTTTTCTAACTGCTTCTCCATCTCATACCCCCTCTCTCACTAAGTCTGGTAGGAAGAAACTAAAAAAGGTATCCCTGAACTCCAACCCTGGTCTGCCCATCACAGACACACCGATGTCTCCTCTAGACAGACTATCACTGACATTCTCTTTACTGTTTCTTCTTCAAACCCAATGACCCCCAATATACGCCCTCATTTCGAGTTGGGCGGTAAGGGTTAGCGGTCACCGGTAAGGAGACCGGTGCCTTTAAACCCTTACCTCCCAATTCCAAGGTCCCTTAGCGGGACTCACAAAGGACGTGTGGTCTGACCACACATTCTTTGTGGGTCCCGCTAAGGGATCAGGGCGCTAATAACGGGCCCGCTCTTTGCAGGCCCGTAATTAGCGCCTTCCCCATTCCCATTGAGCCCTACGGGGGCTCAAATGGGAATGGGGAATGGTCTACAGAATGGGGACTTACTGGGTCCTCCAAAGTCGGAATGACCCGGTAAATCCCCATTCTGCCAGACCGGACCCGGGTTTGGAGGCAGCCATGGCGCTAATAGCGCCATGGCTGCCTCCAAACTCGGAATGTGGCCCATAGTCTCTATTCTCTCCCCTTTCTACTTTTTGCCCATTACTGGCGGCATCATATGGAAAGTGCTCTTGGTGCACTCTGCAACTTACAAATGCACAATGAATGTCTAACATAATGGCACAATCATGGCACAGGGTTCTCAGGCCAACCTCCAACTTCTTGACATGTGTCTTCCTTTTCTCTTCAACTTCCCACCCTCTCCTTCTGCCCCTCCTTCCTTCATCCCGCATCACCTCCCCCCAGTGGTGGCCCTCCACCCCTGTGACTGTTGTCTCAAATCGTTTAAGGGGTGCATCCAACTGCAATTAGCCACCCGCAACTCTCGCTCTGCAATCAAACACTCCTCTGACATCTGTCCTTGATCTCGATGTCCTTGCTCTCACTGAGACGTGGTTCAAGGCCAGCTCAGTCACTGTTTTGACACTCTTCTTCCAGAAGGCTATAAGATCCTGTCCAATCCCAAGCCCTCTCTGTCTGGTGGTGGAGTAGCTCTGATCTTCCCTGAGTGTGTTCCTGCTACCATCATTCCCACCCAAGCCTACTCATCCTTTGAAATCCTACTCTGCCTGTCTCGCCTACTTTTTGTCTTACTCTTGCTACCATAAACAGACCCCCCAGACCATTCTACCTCTTCCTCTGAGAATGGGCCGACCTGTCCTCCTTTCTTCTTCCCTCCTCCGTCAAACCTATCTTCATTAGGGACTTCAACATCCATCTCGACTCTCTCATTGGGGACACTGTTCTCTTCCGCAACCTTTACGACACTCTTTCACTCTCTATCCTTCCTTCTGGCCCAACTCACTCGGCCTGTCACACCCTTGATGCTCTTATCTCTACTGACTTCCCTCTCTCTAACCCTCTCATGACCCTCTCTCCTGTTCTGACCAATCTCTCCTCTCGTTAAATCTTTATCTTCTCTGCCCCTTTGCACCTCCACTAGAACTGTCAGTCTCCTTCTCCATAATGCAACTGATAAAGCATGTGTCAGAGGCTGAATTTGCCTCTTCCTTCATCCCTCCTCTGCCCCGCTCATTGGACTCTGACTCTGTTCTTGCTAACCTTCAACTCTCTATCTCCATACCCTGGTCAAGAGGATCTGTATGAAGCTGCCCTGCAAATGTAACACTTGATATGACTCTGACTTGGCTGCTTTGCAACACATGAGCAAAGTCACAGTGTGGAAGTGGTTGGCATTTAGCTCATCCTCTGACAAACTGGCCTGCCACCTACTTCAAAGGAAATACTGCCTATTCATATGCACCACTAATAGAGCTCATGTCCAAGCCTGTATCTCTGGAGCCACGAACAACATGGCTGAACTCTTTAAAATCTGCAAGGAACTTGGCAATCCTACCACAGTCTTCTCTGGCCCTCTGCTCTGCACTGGTCATCCACTTCTCCTCCAAAACTTTGGACATTGGCCCTCATTAGGACTCCGGTGGAAAACCATGGTGCTATTAGCACCATGGTCGATGCCGGAGTCCGCCATGGCGGAATGGGGAATTACCACCCGATTCCAAGGTTGGTGGGGCGGTAATTCCCCATGCCACCATGGCCCTTCCCCATTCCCATTTTTGCCCCATGGGGCATAATGGGAATGGGGAAGGCGGTAAGTACAGTACCGCAAATTGCGGTACCGTACTTACCTCGAGAGTCCCTTTGTGGGCCCCTACTTTAACGGCGGGTTTAGACCAGCCGTTAAGGTCGGGTCACGCAAAGGGACCTCGTAGTAATGCGTTAAAGGTTTAACGGCGCCGACACCTTTTACGGCGCCGTTAACCCCTTAACACCAGGGTCTTAATGAGGGCCATTGTGTCCTCTCTTTCTACTCCCCCACTCCACCCCAACCCTTTCATGCCTGCCTTGGCTCTCCATCCCCCCACATTCTCTTCTCTCACTCCCATTGCGCTACATGGGATCTCTAGAGTCATCCACTCTATGAAATGACCCTCTAAACAGGTGCCCCTGCTCCTACAGAACCATCAAGGACAACATTGCCTCTCTCGCTCCAGACTTGGCTGACTTCTGCAATCCCTCATTTGCCACTTTCTCTTTCCCGCAACCCCTCAAGCACACTCTTGTGCACCCTCTCCTAAAAAAGCTGTCTGCTGTCTGTTCTTGCCCGGCTAACTATCGCCCTATCTCCATCCCCCCTTTCTTGGGTAAACTCATGGAGAAACTGGCAATTCCCAACTGACCCTCCACACCGAAATGGCTGGCTGCCTCCACGATCACCAGTCTGGTTTTAGGTTTGCCAGAGGCACGGAAACCGCTCTCCTGAACACCTGGGAAGACCTACTCTCCAGCCTGGATTCCAACTCTCCCTCTGTTCTGATCCTCCTTGATCCCTCTTCTGCCTTTGACACTGTCAACCACTCCATCGGTATAAACCATCTCCATAATGCCCTAGGCATCACGGATAGGGCACTGCCATGGCTCACTGCCTTCCTCTCAAACAGACCGTCCAAAGTGCAAATGGGTTATTTTCTCTCCTCCACCACACTTTCTACCTGTGGAGTCTCCAAGTGCCCCATTCTATTGCCATTGCTCTTCAACATATTTATGGCCACTCTGACCTACCTGATCTCCGCCTTTTCACCTAATTTGAAGTGTTATGCAGACGACACAGAGCTCTCCTTCAAGCTACCATCCTCTACCTCTTCCTCCTCCTCCCTCATACCTGACTGCCTTACTGCTTTTCAGGCCTAGTGCTCTGCCAATGGTCGCTACCTTAAAGCCATTAAAACCGAGATCCTACTCATTGGGGTGCCTGCTCCTTATTTCCCCCTCTCTCTGGCCTGACTCCTGGGGTCCCATCCCCTCAACCACCTGTAAGGCAAACCAACCTTGGGATCATCTTTGACTCTTCTCTTTCTTTCTCTCCACACATCACAGACCTTCCCAAGAGGTCCACTGTTCAGCTCCAACCTTCTAAGGGGCATTCCACCTTTCCTCACTTTCCCTGAGAAGCTCAATGTCTCCAGAGCCCTGATTCTCGCTAGGCTTGACTACTGCAGCAGCCTCTTCCTCAATCTGACTCTTTCCTCCCTTCTCCCCCTCCAACTAATCCAGAATAGGGCTGCAAGACTTATCCTTGGCTTCAAGCCCAGGGACTGTATCTCTCCTGCCCTAACATCTCCCCAATGGCTCCCTGTAACCGCACAGTTCAAATTCAAGACCATTTGCATCATCTACAAGGTTGTCTGGTGCCTCTGTACATCCAGATTTCCCTCCCTAAATACCTCCCGTCCAGAGACCTTTGGTCCTCTGGTTCCAACTCTCTCCAGGTCAAACACTTCTCCGAGCAGAGAGTGGGAGGTAGATCCCTTTTCTCGGCTGGCTCCTCCCTCTGGAATGGCCTTTCTTCCCCCCCCTCTGACTTGGGCTGGACCTTCTTAAATTCCGGAATCTTGTCAAGACTTTCCTTTTTTCCTCTTCCTCCTCTCTCCGCCTCCAGTGCTAACTTCCCCCTCTGCCGCCATGACTGGGGACTTTTCCCATCAGAGTCATACAGGGGCCAGACCAACCCCCACCAGTCCCTGCATCCTTTCACCAGCACTTGCCATCGGGCTCTCTTTCCTAGACCAGTTCAACCTGGTCCTCTCTTCCCACAGCACTCATCCTCCCGTTTCCCCGTTTTCCCCTTGGCACTTACCGGACTAGCCCAACCTGGTTCCCCATGGCACATTGCTCCTTTTTCCCTTGGCACATGCCATCTGGGCCCCCCAGCGGTTTATAGTCATAAAATCGAATGCAAAATGTCGAAAGTCAAAAGATCGAAAAAAGAATGTAGAAAAAAAAAATCGAATTTCTTTTTTAATATGTTTTTTATTCGAAATGGGGGGTTCCCCCCGAAACACCCCCTTTTTTTTTTTAATCCTTTTCTTTTACATGCGAAACCCCCAAAAAATATATAAATAAAAAAATAAAGAATTCAAATTTTTTTTGGCATTAAGTTTTCAAATTTATTGTAATTTGACATTTTATTTTCGATATTATGACTGTCCACCCCCCAGCACTTCCCTGCCCCCTTCCTTGTGGGCACCCCACT
Organism: Ambystoma mexicanum; assembly: GCF_040938575.1. Classification (NCBI taxonomy): domain Eukaryota; kingdom Metazoa; phylum Chordata; class Amphibia; order Caudata; family Ambystomatidae; genus Ambystoma; species Ambystoma mexicanum. The sequence goes on along the minus strand of NC_090939.1, from coordinate 623,879,713 downwards.
CCTGCAATTCTCCTGGTACCCCCTACCCCTGCACTTACCAACATTCTCAAGCACTTGCACAGTAGGATGGTCACATAGGATTGTCACAAGGCCAATATAACCATTTTTTGTTTTTGTTCCTCTATGCTCATGATTCCCTTACCCCCTCCTCCAACCCCCTCCCCCAGCCCCCCATCCTCTTCTCGCCTTGTGGCTCCTGAAAACACTTGTGTATAGGCGCCATCCAAATGTCCAATAATATATCAAAATAACTGTCTTCAGGCGAGGAAAAAGGCCAATTCAGCCCAATAGATGGTGAAGTCTATTACTGCACCCCTACAAGGGTGGGCATGTGGAGGGTTCATGTGATGCTCCCTGCCCCTTCCCAAAGTCCCCTCCAACAGCTATGCCTCATGCGTTGTTGATCGCTATTTCACACCACCCTCTGAGGTTGGTTTGACCCACATGTGTTTTGTGATGGGATCATGCATGGAGAAATAATTGACCTAATTTGCATGGATCCCCCCCTTTAAAAAAGATGGATGGTGCCTCAAGGAGTGTTTAACTCTTCAATACATCATGTCAGTTTTGTATAACAGGAGGGGTCTTATGTACCTTCTAAAATGCTAAACAGTGTGGCGTGTGCAAAGACATGCCAGTATTCCATTTATATTTGCTCATTTTTCAACATTCTCTTTATTGATTATGAAAGACAAATCACAGTACATGTACCACTGCTGTGGTCAGCATGGGGGACAGAACCATACACTACCTAGTATGTTACATCAAGAAATAAAGGTTACGTGTTGGAAAAGATGTTAATAGCAATGCACAGTATTGTCGGGGGGAAATTCTGCCGGGGTCGGCCGGGCCGTCCGCAGACCTCCGGGCAGGGAGGCCCCAACTCCTCCCGTATATCCCAAAAGAGATAGAGTATGAGACACACGCAAGAAGCAAGGTGACTCTGCTGTTTATTAGACAAAACGGCAGGGATGGGTCAAGGAGCGTACGCGTCCGTCCTGACACACACACAATCGTGGGGCTCGCAGGCCCTTTTTACCTTAGTATGATGCGCTACTTGCGTCATCTTACAAAGTTTAGTAAAAAACCTATTTCCACTCTGGATTGGTTACTCGAGTGGTAGGGTTAGTATAGCGCACATATAGAGAACGGTTTTAGTGGCTGAGGGTTAGTAAGGTGGTATACCTGGGCTGTCCCTTCAATTTGATACATGAAAATTGTTACATGAAGACCTCTGAGGATTGGTCAATGTTAATGGCGTCAGTGATAAGAGCCCCATATTCTGATTGGTCCGCTCGCGAGCCTCCCAGTCTTGGACTATCGCTGTTACCAGCTCGCGGTGCACCTGTCATTTGCAACAATGTTTTAATATGGGTAGGTTTAAACAATGTGAGGATTTATTCATGTGTTGGGAGGTCGACTACTCCCACTGCTGCAGATGTCCAATGAGTCTTTTAATTGTATCTGCCTGTGTCTTAAAACGTGAGATTCAGGCGTCTCCTTCCTCCTGGGCTTGGCATCTTGTCAGGTTTGGCTTTGTCACGTGAGGTGGGACCATGTTTGAGGCAAAATTCAACATAATTAATATTGTTTTTCCTACTGTGTGCCTGGTTTATCTTGCAGGTGCGACCTTGGCGGTGTGCTTTCGCCGGGCTCTTTTTGCAGGGTCAGCAACCCAGTTCTTGCTCATTCAATGTTCATGGAAGCTTTTGCTTGCGGCCTACTTGGGCCTGGTGCATAGGTGGAACCGTTTGATGCAGAGCGCTTTAGGTTACGGTATCATATTGCTTTATCCTCAGTATCGTGTCCCCGTTATATTCTTCATTATGGTACATGGCTCTTAGAAGAAGCGTGAGCAAGCCTTTTTAGATAAGTTCATTATGCGTCTTGCGTTTCTGCATTTTGAGAGCCTATGTGGAAAATAATAAAGATGCATGTCCGTGAGTATGTCTGTCGCCTACGTCATAGCACTGAGTATATTCTTCGTGTGGATTGGTGTGGGAGTGTCCGGTGTGTATGTTTGCACAGGTGTGCTGACCATGGCTAGGTCGTCATGGCATCTCTAACGACATGTAGGTTTAGTCGAGTTGATCCGTGCCGCAGATGTCGGCATGGACAGGGCGGGCTGCTGGGAAAGTAGATGGGCACATCCGTAGGTTCCTGTGCCAGGGTATTTGGTCGTCCGGTAGACAGGCAAACTCCTCTCGTGGCGGGTGTCTAGGCCGTGATCCTCTAGGCCAAGCGCGAGAGGGGAAGGGCGGGAGCCTGGTCTTCCATTCTCCCACTTCAGTCCCCCCTCTGGTCGACTTGTTGACCACAAACATATCCTTTTCTATATCTCCTCTTACTCTCCATATTTTAGTTATTCCTCCCAAATGTCCATAGTGGTTAACATGGTCTTCAAATGACCAATACATATATTCACAGGTTCCTCCTGGAGTGCAGTATACCCATTTCCCTATGTAGCTCCTTGGGTTTCTTGGGTTTTCGAGCTTCACAGAGGGTGGATCCAGGTGGTTGGTGATGATCTGGTTGCGCAACTTCTCCCTCTCTTTTATGATTGTGCCTGTGTGTTGGCCGTTATCTGTTGGCATCAAGAGGTGTATACCAACCATTTCCATCATCTCGTCTGTGGTGCGTGCCTTCCGGGCTTTCCAAAATCTTATTATGATCAGTGTAGCTCCAGCCAAAATAGTACATCCAACTATAATTTTTAGTCCATCTGACAGCCAAGATGGCATCCATGACCAATATTGAAAACCAACTGTCATCCTTTTTCACACCTTTACTTTCATCCATCATTTTTGAGTGCATCGGGGCCAATTGTGATACAGCTTCCGTGAGTGTACCATTGTCAGCATCATTAGCAGGAATGAATGTGCAGCATGATTGTCCTATCTTTGCGCAAACTCCTCCTTCCATTGCTGTGAGGAGGTCCAGTACATATCTGTTCTGTAGTGCAACCATTCTTACTGCTCGCAATTCCTCTTTTATTGCGTTGAATCCATTTACTGTAGAGTTAATTGTCATCATTAGTTCCCACCTAGTTATCTGGAGCCATTTCGCGTTTGCGTAGGCCTGCAGTCCAGGATGTATTATTGAGGAGAAGAACATAGCTGATCTGCTGAATAGTCTGTGTTCCGGCGGAATTGAGGTCAGTGCTGTTTCCGACCTTCCCCACAGGTAATTTCCTGTCAGAGGTTCTCCTTGTCTCTTCCTTCTGCTGAGGACAGTGTTGTTGCCGTTGCGTCTGTTCTCTGGCCTTTTCCGAGGCTGTGCAGATCTCTTCTTCCTTTTGTTCCCTTCATACATCTTAGGGAAATTCGCCATATTCACATGCTTCTGGGGTACCACTAGTGATGGTACGTTAACGTGTACTATAGTGCATACACCATTCCACAAAGGGGGCAGTGTGTGATACGCCTTGTCTCCACAGGCCCAGTAATGGTCCATTACTACTGCTGTTTCTGCTCCCCCCCCAGGTAACTCCATCACACTTTCACAGTTAGTATTGTATCCTACATCCACCTCTCCTTTATGTTGGTAGCATACCTTAGGCGCAGTTAGCGGCAATATTGTTATTGGGTCTTCATCCTTCTCCATCCACGTGAGCATGGGTACGTACTTGATCCAAGTCATCCAACATCTATGGTTATGTCCATCAATAGTTGAAATGTTTTCTTTTGTTACCAGTTACTGCCAACCACTCCTATGTCCCATTTGTTGTCCATGTACACCTTCCCTGTTATTATCATCAGTGGTCTTTCCCAACATCCGTTTTTACCAGGGACTTCAGTGGCGTACCAATCACATGGTAGGTACTGCAGTGTTACCTTCTTTGTTTCTCCTTTTTCAGGACCACTTGTTATGTATTTCAATCCTTCAGCATGTAAACTGCTCTTGTGGTAACTCAAATAAGTCTTGAGGAAATTGTTTTCATATGGATATGTATCTCGTGTTTTCCACACCAGATGCACCACTGTCCCTTGGAATCTTCCTTTCGTCTGGAACAGTGCCAGGTATATTATACATCGTGCTATTTTCCCATCTATCTCCGTGGCAACAAATGTTCGAGAAGCGCTCATGGCGTATGGGATCAATGAGCAAACGTAGCAGCTGTCTTCTGTTGTCTGCTTACCTATGTGGGTCATATGTTGATACCATATGTTGTTTGAGATATGTGCTGAATCTTGTACGTAGTTGTCAATGCCTTTATTATCTGAGTATGTGCTGCGTTTAACTCTATTTTCCTTGTGTGGGATTTTACTAGTACCACCTGACATAACACCTGTTGCAGCTGGAGGTGGGGGTGTATTAGGTTTGGGTACAGCAATAATATTGATAGCATAGCTGTACTGCCATACTGAGGCAGCCAAGAACCCGGTGATCATTAAAATCCCTATCAATTTTATTACAAATGCTAATTTCACCGGCATTTTGCTCTTACCTTGCTGCAGTCCGGCAGCTTATTCTTGCGACGTTACAGTTACCCGCCTGAAAATTCTTAATATGCTTGTTATTAAGGTTAGTTATTGTTATTAAGCTCTCCCTATCAAGTATCCATTCAGTGCCCAGGCGAAGAGCTGTTCCCACGCCAATCTAAGCGATCTATCTCTTAGGGCAGGCAAGTATGGTTGGAGGTGGGGCATTGAATGTTCTATGGCCAAGAGGAATGTTGTGTAGTAGACACGTACCCTCCTTCTTTTCAGGTACGTTGGCCTTTTTACTTCATATACAAATTGGTGTGACAATTCTTCCAGGTAATTATCGTCTGAGGGTACCATCTACTCCTGGGCAGTGAATTGGTTAGTTATCTACTTTCTTAACAGTACAATAATACGCTGTACCTTTATGTGCGAGAGAAAAGAAAGAGAAAATTCAGGTGTTTACATGTGTATATGTGCAAAACAATGTCCTTCAGTTCAATTGTTACAACAGTGGGTAGGGGGTCAATGGGCAGAGGGTTTTGGGGCTCAACTGGCGGAAGTCTCTTTACCCTTTGATCGTGTAACCATGGGGTGGGCGGTATGGGGATCACCCCTTTCTTTTCTAATAGTTCTTTCTGGGGAATCTGGGGGGTGGCAGGGTATGGGGACACTTAGGCTGTTAGTTGTGGTAAAAGTCTCCTCCTCCGTTGGTGACGCTGGTGTTGTTCCTCCAGTGGCCCTGTCGGTGGCGCTGGGGCGGGTCTGGAGTTTGTAGATCTTTACATCGTGTAGGTGGTTCCAAGCACGTTTGTCCTGTAGCTTTACTGCTCTCGTTGATACCTCCTCTACCAGATGGGGGCCAGTGAATCGTGGACTGTTCCACTTTCTGTTGAAATTGCGAAGTAGTACATGGTCACCTTTAGCAACTTTGCACAGTCTTTCCTTTTCCAATTCTTTATCCACGTCTTCTTGTTGATCGCTGTTAGACCCGCCCCGCGTGCGCTCGAGCTGTTGAGACACAAACACTACACTAGTAATCAAAGAAGACACATATTGGTACATTTCATTACCACGGACACTCGCAGTACTCTCGTGGTCAGTAAATGCTCTTGATGTTGGCGTTAGGGGACGGCGCATTTGACGTCCGGTAACCACCTCGTGAGGGGTGAGGTGGTGGTCGGAACCTGGTCTATTCCTTAGCTCAAATAGGGCTAATGGAAGGCAATACAACCAACTCTTATTTGTTGTTTGTTGTATTTTTGCAATTGCCTCCTTTAATAGGCCATTCAGGCGTTCACATATACCGTTGGCCTGTGGGTGGTATGCACATGCAAATTTATGCTTGATGTTCAGCAAGGATGTGATGTGCTGGAACATTTCGTTTGCGAAATGTGAGCCATTGTCTGACCTCAGTACCTCGCACACTCCCCACCTGGGGAAGACCTCCCTCACTAGGAATTTAGCTGCTCTGAATGCATCTTGGTGTGAACAGGGCCCTGCTTCAATCCACCTCGAGAATGGGCATACTACTACAATCATATACCTATTTCCTTGACATACGTTGATCATATCAACATAGTCAATATGGAGATGCCGGAAAGGTCCCTCTGGCCGGGGTATAGTACCTCTTATCACCTTCAGAGTATGACCGGCCGTAAACTGTTGACATGTGAGACAATTGCTGATAAAATTTGACACATGAGAATTTAACTCGGGGCAGAACCAGTCTTCCCTAATTCGTGCTGCAATTACTTCCTTGCCTGTGTGGGCTGGGTAATGTAGTTGGCTCAGGGCGGTGTTCAATAGTGCCAGTGGTATTACAATCTTTCCAGTGTCACCCTGACGCCATAGTGCGTCGGTTGGTGACATTGTGCATCCTCTTTTTCGCCATATTTCTTTTTCAGCCATTGGTGCAGCCGCTTGTAGCTCCATAATCTGTGTGGCTGGGAGATGGGTGTACCCTTCTCTTATCAACATCTCCTTAGCCATTCCCCTCCCTCTCCCTCTCTGTGACTCTGGGGGGTTCCATATCTCACCAAAGTATGCAGCATACTTCGCATGTGCGTCTGCTGCTGCATTCCCTTTTGAGATGTGGTCTTCACCATTGGTGTGTGCGGTGCATTTGACCAAAGCTAATTCTTGGGGGTCATTTATTGCTTCAATTAGTTCAGCCAATAGGAGGGCATGTTGCACTGGAGTGCCATCAGCTCTCCTAAACCCTCTTCTTCTCCATTTCGACAGCCCTGAGTGGACAGTGGATGTAACATATGCGCTGTCGGAATATATGGTCACTCGTTTGTCAAAGCTTTCCTTCAACGCCAAGATCAGTGCAACTAATTCCGCTGCTTGAGCGGAATAATGCTGTGGTAGTTGTACACATCTCATTGCCACACACACCGGTACCTCCATCATTTTTACCACTGCTGCCCCAGTCCTCCTTATACCATCCCTTTGGTCGATAGTTGATGACCCATCAATGAACAAGAGCTTACCTCCCTCTAGTGCGTTTTCTTCAACCTTTCTAGTACATGAGTACATTTCAGTTATTTGCGTACAGTCGTGGGCATAATCTCCCTCCTCAATTACTTCTGCTAGGAACCTTGCAGGGTTTATCGTGCTACATCTAACAATTGATAGTTCAGCTCTGGATAAGATGATCTCATAACCTGATGCCCTTTGCGTGGTTAGGGTGGACTTAGGTTTATTCAATATGGCAAATATTGCATGTTCCACAAACAGTGTAGTTGGGCACCCCATGGTGATTGCTGATGCTTTCTCTACCGCAAAAGCAGCTGCGGCGAGACCTTGTTCGCAAGGGAAATGACCTAACATCACAGGATCTAAGTGGCTGCTGTAAAATGCTACTGGTTTGTAGCCCATGCTTGTTTTTTGAGCCAACACTGCTTTCATTACTGCTGAGTCGCAATGTGAAAATATAAAAAATTGTCGCTCATAGTCTGGGGATGCCAGTACCGGAGCAGTTGATATTGCATCTTTCAATTCATCAAAAGCCTCTTTCATTTCCATTGTCCACCCCAACTTTTTCTCCCCTTTATTAGCTTCCTTTAACCCCTCAAGCAAGGGTCCTATGTATGAACTGTAATCAAATACCCATGCTCTACAGTAGTTGCACAGACCCAGGAACTGCTGCAGTTCCCTCACTGTTTGTGGCACTGGTGTGTTTGAAATGGCCTGTGCTCTTTGTGGTGCAATCTTTCTTCCATGTTGGGATATGAGCTGACCAATGTAAAGTACCTGTTCTTGACAATACTGTAACTTTTCCATGTCTACCTTGTAACCTTTCTCAGCCAATATTGTCAACATCTTCAATGAGTCCTCTCTGCATGTTCTTTCGTCTGTACTGCAAATTATTATGTCATCGACATACTGCAACACTGTGCTTTCCACTTCAATGTTACCCAAATCCATCTGTATTACTCTGTTGAAAAATGAGGGTGATTCGCAATACCCTTGTGGCAATCTGGTGTGTTTCCACTTTGTGTTTCTGTAAGTAAAGCTTGTCAGGTCTTGTGCAATGGTATTGAGAAGAATGCATTTTTAAGGTCGATCACTGTAAATCGTGATGCTTCTGCTGGAATGCCACACAATATTGTGGCCGGGTTTGCTGCTATGGGGTATTCTGCTTCTACTATGTTGTTCAAGGGCCTGAGATCCTGTATGAAGCGCCAAGAACCCCCTTTAGCCTTGCGCACTGGGTCTACAGCCGTATTACATGATGATTCTGAGGGGACCAATATGCCATTATTTATAAGGGCCGTTATGGTTTCATATATGCCCTCATCTGCCTCTTTTGATAGTGGGTACTGTTTCACTCTGGGGAGTATTGCACCTTTTTTCAATTTTATCCTTACTCCCCCTATACTTTTTATGCACCCCACGTCATAGGGGCTAGTAGTCCACAATGATGTGGGTACCTTGGTCATATCCTCCTTAAAGAAGGGGACTGGGGTGCATGTGGGTACCTCAAGTGCCATTGCAATTTTCTGTGCTACTTGTTTGTACGCCACTCTTAGCCATATTTCCACACTCATCATAAACACCATTTCACCTTCCTCCTTTTCTTCTGAGAACAGCTCCTCATCTGACACCTGGGTGAGTCTACATCCTTCTGCTAGTGCTATCACTGCCCTCCATGCTCTTCCTTCTCTGTCTTGGGCATGTACAGCAATGTAATCAGCTGTTGCTATAATGCTCTCAATGTCCACTGGAACCACCTTTCCTTCTGGTTCATTGACTGGTGTTTCTGGTCTGAACAGATAGGCTGCTGGCCTCCTCCAGATTTTTCCCTCTATTCCTGGCATCCATGCAAATGCCATGTCTGTCCCGTACTGGAAGAGTTCGCCATCTACTGGCTCCGCCCTAATCGCTGTCTGTCCGCAGTATGCTTGCATAATCTGTCGTGCTGTGAGCATGTTAATCCCTGGAGTAGAGTAAATTATGCCGTCCTCAGTAAAGGAGATCGTCATATTCAACCTGTTCATTATGTCTCTCCCCAGTATATTTACTGGTGAGGCACTATAATATAAAAGTGGAACTGACATGTCATAATCTCCTATAGATAAGGGAATGTTATCAGTAAAAGGAACCAACCCTCTAGCCCCAGAGAATCCTTGGGTGTTCATGGCTCCGCCTGACATCTTAAATTTACCTTCCCTTATGCAAGACCGTGTCGCCCCGGTGTCAACAAGGAATGATAATTTTTTGTCACCTATCGTTACCTCTATGCGTGGTTCCTCTGCACTGTTAGGTGTTACTGACAGGATGGGATACACCAAGGCCGTCTGTGGGCTGTCCTATTGAGGGTACAACGATTGACCATTTCCTGTGCAAGGGTTGTGTCCCAGGACCGTCACCCTACCCAGTTGTGTTTGTTGTACTTGGGGTTGTTGTGTTATCGCTACCTGTTGTTGTGGCAGTGAATGTGTCTGTGGCTGTTGTTGTGTTATTAGTTGTTGCTGTTCATTTTCCTGTTGCAACATCTGCTGTTGCTGTGTGCCCTGCTGTTCCTGTGTGGGCCTTGGTTGTCCCTGTTCGCTCCATGATGGTGTTCCTGGTCTTACTCTACACGTGCGTGACATGTGTCCTACTAATCCACAACTCCAACACACCGGTGGTTCCCTACTCTGCCATGGAAAGCTCCCTGTGTTGTCCTGGTATACTGGTTGCCCTGTGGGGTAGGAATTTCTAAGTCCTACCACCTGCTGTTGGGTATTATATCCGTATCCTCTCCCTCTCATAATTCCTCCTCTTCCCCTGTTGTAATTATAATACCCAGCTCCTGGCATTGAGTATCCTCCTCCCATGTTGTTTGTGTATGGTTGGAGTGGCGGCACCTGTTGTGCTATAATCTGTGAAGGTGGTATTTGGGAGGGATCTTGTGCAGCCACTACTTGTGTGGGGCTTTGGGTCATTGTTGTAGGCGTAGTTATTAGTGCCCCTTCCATTGTGTATTTAGTAAGCTTTTTCTGTACTAGTTTAGCCTCTTCCGTTTTCCTGTCCTCTTCCTTTTGTTTCATTTTTTCTTGTCATGTCCTGCAATGGTGCACTATAGTCAGTTGTATTTCTGGCCATGCTTTTGCTTCCATTCCCACTACTTTCTTCAGTTGTTTCTGAACTCCTTCTGGGAGCCCTTGTACTAGTATATTATAGAATATTGCTGGTGTTTTATCCCATTGTTCTCTAGTTTCCATGCGCCACTTCTCTTGGATTTCCTGGATATAATCAACAGGATCTTCGTTCTCACGCATCTTGCGTGAGGTAATTGCCCCTATGTCTGATGTGTCTGGATACTGTACCCTCAGTGCCTGCCATAGTGCATGTCTGCAGTTTGGGAATGGTGCCCCATCATGCGATGTGTTTGTTATTGTTACCCCAGGGAATCCCGCTCTCTTCCAAATGTCATCCGCTGCATCCCCTAATATCGATATTAGAAGGCCCTTTACATCTCCCACTGCCAGTTTCTGTCCTGCGGTGTGTTTTTCCATTTCATATATCCACTTACCCGCACCTCCACTTATTGATGGGAGCCTGCACTTTATATTTTCTTTGTCTGTATGCTTCCAGGGGACGTACTGTGGTCTAACCCCTCCCCTCTCCAGAAGTGGCATTAAGTTATGTCTCGTTTTACCCTTTGTGTTCCATAAAATCAAGTCCTCACACCCTTCCTCTTCGTCCCTCTCTTCTACATCGTCAATTTCGTCTGTATTTCCCCTGCTCGTAACTCTTTCTTCTCCATCTTTTCCCCTTCTTCCATTACTTCCTGTATTTAATGTGGGCGTGTGTATTCGTCCTTCCTGCCTGTGTCTAGGGAGGTCTCTAAGCCGACATGCATAGGGTGTCAGTTCGTCTGTAAAGGGTGCAGGTTTTATTGTACGTAACGAGCGTGAGGTGGTTGAGCATGTAGGGTGGGATGGGAGAGGGCGTGATGGGGACGGTGTGGCCTCATGTGTCTGTCTTTCCGCTATCCCTTGCTCTTCCTCCTCACTTCTCTCCAGTTCATCCTTTCTCCTACGGATCCATGGTGAGTCTGTGTTGGTCCGGGTGATGTATAGTTTATCTAGGCTTTCCCTTTCACTGTTTCTTCCTTCCTTCTCCACTCCTTCTTCTTCCTCACTACAAAAGTCAGTCATAAACGGCACCCCCCACTCGGTCTTTTTCCCCTTGATTGTTACTGTTTTAAATCTATTAGGTCCAGTTCTCCTTTTTCTCCTTTGTCAACCGCTTCCCTTTGCGCTGATGTTGTTGCTACTTCTGTGTCTCTATATACATCCCCCCATACTTCACTCTCCCTTCTCCTATATTCTCTTTCTCCTTCATTTCTCTCCTCCATCTCCCTACCATTTTCCTCCCTTTTCCTTTTTAATTCCTCCATTACTTCACTACTCACCTGTTCCAATATTCTTTCATCCTCTTTCTTCCTTTCCCATTTCACCCTTTCCCTTTCTAATATACTCTCTATCACCCTCCCTTCTTCGTATTTCTTAGTCTTTTCTGATAGTAATCTCCTCTTCCACATTGCCATTTCTTTTTCTTTCTCTTCTTCTTCCCTTTTCTTTTCTCGTAGCACTGCTCTTGATACCCTTTCTGCTGCTGCTTTTACCCGTTCAGCTTCTCTCCTTTGCTCCTCACTTCGTTCCCTTATTTTTTCCAATTCGTTCTTACCTTCTTTCCTTTTCCTCGCTCTCTCTCTTTCCTCCCTCTCGAGCTGTTTGATCAGTTCATTCTGCTCATCCCTTAACTCTGCTAGTCGTTCCTCCAAAATCTCTTCCTTTTGTCGTAACAGCTCTTCCCCTCTCATTCCACTCTCCCTGGTATTATCCTCGTCTGTTTTCCTTACTACCTCCTTCTCTTCTCCTGTTAATGACCCTCATAATTTTAATAGTATCTGTGCAGCTACCCACTCATCATTTCTTATTTCTACAGTTTGTTCTTCTCCAGTCCTCCCCTTCCCTGCTGGCATCTTCCGATGAGCCACATATGGTGGAGGGCTGTATGCCGGGTTCGAGTACCCCTCAGCCGCCCTTAACTGACCTCTTTCTATTTCTCCTAATTCTCTTAAAGGGTACAACCCCCCTCCCTCTGTTTTCACTCCCTTTGCTAGGGGTATATCGTTGCTCGGTTCCTTTTTTATTTCATTTGATTTATTATTCTTTTCTCCTCCCTCTTGTCCGTTCCCCGTGTTCTTTGGGTCTTCACTCCCCTTTTTCCCATCGTCTCCTTCCTCCTTAATCTCTTTTTCTTCCGGTATTTTCCCCACAGTGAACATTCCATTTGGTCCTGGTCGGGACCCTTGGAACATCCTCCATAAGTTAAACACCTCCACGTGGTTTGCTAACTTCTTCCCTTTGTATGTATTATGCAGATGGTTTAATAGTGAATGTTGGGCATATGGATCGAAGCTACCATTAGGCGGCCGTGGTGTTATCATTTTGTTGTCCGTCCCCTGTGTCCATTCTATGCTATACTTGATCAGTTTCTCCCTATGGGGTGACAGTGTGGTGCATATGTGTTGCAGTGGGGTAGTGAGGGTGTTCCCCCACCCTCCCGATCCTGTCCCTTATGACATAGTAGCGCTCCACTTGTTACCCTTCCCCTATTTGGTAGCGGTTGTCTCACTAGCAGTTTACAATATACAGCCTTATATTGTTACCTGGCCCCGTAAGTTTGGGGACTTGCGATAATCCGCTAAGGAAAATTATAAAAATATAGTATTTACATTTGTATATTTTCTTCTGTCTTTTTTTTCTTTACACGATACCCTTACGGCCCCCTGCGGCCGAGGCGCACGTAGCCCCCTGCGGCTGCGTACCCCTTGTGACGTTCTTATACAGTCGTCCTATTTTCACTTGCTCCTCCTCCTTCTACACTTGCCGTGGCCGGCGTTCTCCGTGCGCAGCCACGTCCCCCGTTTCGCCTTTCCTTGATCAATTCATGACCGTTTATCTCCGTTCCCACTCCCTTACCACAGTTCTCTTCCCCACCACTCTCAGAAGGAAAGATGCCTTGTGCTCGGGATATCCTATGAAAGCCCTATTGGTGACATCACTGATCTCTTTGAGCTACTGGTAAGTTTTTCATATATTCTTTAAGTTCAAAATACACTTGTAATCTACCCCCGTTAACCTCGCAGCTGTCTACCTGTCACTCCTGGAACAAGGTAATCAATAATGTAATCGGACTGCGCACAATGCGTCGCCTCGCCTGTGATACGCCCCTCGACAGGAGGGCTTAACCAGCCAATTATCTTCCGTATTGAGCAACTAACTAGTTACCGCCTACAGGGAAACGTCATCTACCTATCGAGTTTCTTGCTCGAACAATAGGGATCCTCGTCTACTCATTGATCAATAAATGCCAAATCGTAGGAAACCACACACACACACACCCTTACACGTAGTCGCGACCTAGGCCAATCAGTGTCTACGAGCAGCCGCACGTAATGTTTTCGTGCTCCGCCCCCTCTCTTGCGTATCGTAACCGACTGCGCTCGCACTCGCTCGGCTACCATTCATTTCATTGCCAACACTAAACTGTCAAAACCTTCGCCGCGCACCTGTGCAACACCTCCCACCTCCCGTATTTAATTCCTCCCCCCTCCCTCACAATTTCACATTGCTTGTTGTGCGTGGCTTGCTCACCAAGTTCTCTTGATGCGGGGCCGCTCGACTGGTGCACACCTCCAAGCGGCTCGCCACCTCCCCTCATCTGGACCACGTCTGGACACTCGCCAACCGCGGGCGGGATACTTCTCAACCGGCTCCCGAAGGCCAATATCCGGATTGCGCTGTCCGGTCTTCTCGCAGTTCCGCGATGGTCCTGTAGTCCTCAGAAGGGGGCAACGGCAGAGGGGGCCGCGCCGCCGGGCCTCCTCGCAACAGTAGTACCTGGAAAAAGTAAAAATAAAAAGCGGATCTTAAACAGATCTCAGCAGTGCCTCCAACTTGTCGGGGGGAAATTCTGCCGGGGTCGGCCGGGCCGTCCGCAGACCTCCGGGCAGGGAGGCCCCAACTCCTCCCGTATATCCCAAAAGAGATAGAGTATGAGACACACGCAAGAAGCAAGGTGACTCTGCTGTTTATTAGACAAAACGGCAGGGATGGGTCAAGGAGCGTACGCGTCCGTCCTGACACACACACAATCGTGGGGCTCGCAGGCCCTTTTTACCTTAGTATGATGCGCTACTTGCGTCATCTTACAAAGTTTAGTAAAAAACCTATTTCCACTCTGGATTGGTTACTCGAGTGGTAGGGTTAGTATAGCGCCCATATAGAGAACGGTGTTAGTGGCTGAGGGTTAGTCAGGTGGTATACCTGGGCTGTCCCTTCAATTTGATACATGAAAATTGTTACATGAAGACCTCTGAGGATTGGTCAATGTTAATGGCGTCAGTGATAAGAGCCCCATATTCTGATTGGTCCGCTCGCGAGCCTCCCAGTCTGGGACTATCGCTGTTCCCAGCTCACGGTGCACCTGTCATTTGCAACAATGTTTTAATATGGGTAGGTGTAAACAATGTGAGGATTTATTCATGTGTTGGGAGGTCGACTACTCCCACTGCTGCAGATGTCCAATGAGTCTTTTAATTGTATCTGCCTGTGTCTTAAAACGTGAGATTCAGGCGTCTCCTTCCTCCTGGGCTTGGCATCTTGTCAGGTTTGGCTTTGTCACGTGAGGTGGGACCGTGTTTGAGGCAAAATTCAACATAATTAATATTGTTTTTCCTACTGTGTGCCTGGTTTATCTTGCAGGTGCGACCTTGGCGTTGGCTTGCAGCGTGCGAGATTGCAACATCGTGTCCTTGGCGGTGTGCTTTCGCCGGGCTCTTTTTGCAGGGTCAGCAACCCAGTTCTTGCTCATTCAATGTTCATGGAAGCTTTTGCTTGCGGCCTACTTGGGCCTGGTGCATAGGTGGAACCGTTTGATGCAGAGCGCTTTAGGTTACGGTATCATATTGCTTTATCCTCAGTATCGTGTCCCTGTTATATTCTTCATTATGGTACATGGCTCTTAGAAGAAGCGTGAGCAAGCCTTTTTAGATAAGTTCATGATGCGCCTTGCGTTTCTGCATTTTGAGAGCCTATGTGGAAAATAATAAAGATGCACGTCATTGAGTATGTCTGTCGCCTACGTCATAGCACTGAGTATATTCTTCGTGTGGATTGGTGTGGGAGTGTCCGGTGTGTATGTTTGCACAGGTGTGCTGACCGTGGCTAGGTCGTCATGGCATCTCTAACGACATGTAGGTTTAGTCGAGTTGATCCGTGCCACAGGTGTCGGCATGGACAGGGCGGGCTGCTGGGCAAGTAGATGGGCACATCCGTAGGTTCCTGTACCAGGGTATTTGGTCGTCCGGTAGACAGGCAAACTCCTCTCGTGGCGGGTGTCTAAGCCGTGATCCTCTTGGCCAATCAC
The DNA here is from genome assembly GCF_040938575.1 of Ambystoma mexicanum. Taxonomy (NCBI): domain Eukaryota; kingdom Metazoa; phylum Chordata; class Amphibia; order Caudata; family Ambystomatidae; genus Ambystoma; species Ambystoma mexicanum. The sequence goes on along the minus strand of NC_090939.1, from coordinate 623,864,354 downwards.
GAGAGGGGAAGGGCGGGAGCCTGGTCTTCCATTCTCCCACTTCAGTGTGTTCCCTTGGCACCCGATACAAATGTTCAAGAAAAAGCTAATTAGGCCACCACCATTTTCTTCACATAAATAAAGCCAATCACATTGGCAGGGTTCTTCCATACTCAAAGGGCCAGGCTACATCTGTGAATACCTCCAGATGTAAAGAAAATGCATTTTTCATTGAGAATCTTCTCATCACAGAGGGCAGGGGTGGTGCATAGCCATGTCAATCTGGGGCATAAACATTTGCAATGGGGTTCAAATGTCCCAAGGGCTTTGTGGTATGTGCCCTCGTAGTCATTGCAGCAAATACTAAGCATTGGGACCACTTATTAACACGCAACAGAGATTTGCCAGTCCACATTACGAGAAGAAGGTTTTTTTGCAACTATAAGGGCCAACGGGACAACATAGTAAATGTCTTTAGAAAGAGTTTGATATCCGCCAATAGACGTTCTGCTGAAACAGCCACCAAGGAAATCCCAGCGTTCAGAGGTCATTTAACTTGTACCTTCAAGCAAAAATCTGAAACCTTTCAGCATCTGCAAAACATGTGGAAGAATGACACTTCCACTCTTCCCCCCACATGCCAGGCCCTAACAATCAATGTTTCCACCAAAATGCCTAGGTCTAAGCAGAATGCTATATAACATTACTTAAGTCAGATAACCTTAAATCAGGAGTTCATGAAAACTGCACAGGTATCTTCACATACTTGGGTCAATCTCCTTCCCAAAAGAGAACAAATCAGATCCCAGTCCCACTTGAGCTTGATATTATCCTCCTCATACGACTCCATTGCCTTGACTTCATGTTACAAGAGACTACATGTCTGCAATACGGGAGCACCACAGGTTCGATCCCCGGGTCCACGCTTAGGAACCTCTGAGTATTAAGCGCATTATAAATAACCAATTATAATTATAATTATAATCCAGTGTCATATGTACATAGTGAAGTGAAGGGTTGTTACAAAGTGCCACACAAATCCCTTAACACTGAAATAGTTGGGATGCCTCAGTACCCATCCTCTCTTGAAAGGTTATGAATGTTACAAATGAACCAGCAGGGTATGAAGTCTCAAAATACCAACCATGCGCCAACTGCTCTGTATATGCTCTGTATATTTTTGTCCCTGGGAATGTCAGGATTACCCCAAAGGTGTGCCACTAATGCTTGCTGTTTAGTAACCTCTAATTGTTTCTACACTTTGGACCATGCCAGCACCATAAATTTGTCTGGGTCAAAACTGCAAGTTTCAGCAACCTTGCCTGACATTAGAAATTGTGAAGGCATCCGGGTGTACCAATGCTCTCTGAGACTCAACATTGGGTAAATGATAGATCAGAAAAAAAGCAGTATGCCAGAAAAGTAAACTTGAGCTACCAAAAATACAATTCCACATATGGAGCAGGCATTCAACGCAAACACTCCTAGCAAGAAACCTGAAACGAATTATAGGTTATACAGAGCCCCACAACATACGTATCCAAAAATGAATAGTGTAGACATTTAGGAACAATCAGCATTTTAATGATGGAACATCAGTCGTACAATGACACAGGAAGATTATCCCATGATTTTCAGTTCCAGGTCATTCAAGTAAAGGTTGTGATTCAAAGCTTGCAGTTCACGTGTTGAGCCATGTATGCGAACGCATAGATATGCACTGTTCTTTTGACCCCATCTATCACAACCAGTATGTGTCTCATAGTCATTGTCAATGGAAATAGGTTAGATTGTATCCCGTGTTCTACTAGTCCATAATATTGGGCACATTTTAACACCTCAACAGTCATGGTTGAGAGGGCGCCTGCGAGATCACTGATGTAAAAAAGGAAATCATCAGTATGATGGAATAATTGCCCTGTATAATCTCACTGCATTGCCCCAATGTTCATGCGGTGACCTAAGTAACAGTGCAAGAGGTTCAATGCTTGTTGCAAAGAGGAAGGCTGACAATGGGCACCACAGTCTTTTCCCTCTCTCCATGGAGAACAATCTTGGCAGTGCATTGTTATTGTCGACCCTGGCCAATGTGCTGGCATGAAATAGACATATTCTCTCCAGGATATATCCACCAGCCGTTCTTACTCATTGCCCAAAATCATATTTCCAAGACAGAAAATCAAAAGACTTTTTACATCCGTCATCGCAGTCAAACTTGGCAAAGCAGAGCTTGTTTGCGACAGGACATAGAAAAGGTGGCAAAGGTTGAGGGCCAGTGGTGAACCCTGCCTGATCGGCACGTGATAGGAAGAGTAAATGCAGCATTGTGTTATTGGCCAGCACCTTGATGGTAATTCTTATATCAATATTTAGTATGCATAAGTGCCTGTGTGAGCTTGTTAATTCAGGAGAGGTTCCCGGTTTATCCAGACTGCTATTAATGCTTCCCTCATAGAGGGAGTGAAAGTCTGTTTCCATAGTTTCTTCCCATGCTGCCAGCAACCTTGGGGCAAGTAACTAATCATACTCCTAACAAAGTTCAGATGTTAAACCCCAGAGGCTTGACAGTCGATAGCTCCTCAATTGATTTTCATATATTTTGAATATTGATATTGATCGGAGTGTCCAATTCCTCCTCAGTATCAGGTCATAGGGTTCTCAGCGGAATACCTCAGAGATATTGATCTATTTCAGAACCTGTCACTTTAGTATGGTTCGACTAGAGGCTGATAGAAGCACTTACATTTCTTCTTATTGAAGCCCACAAACATAATAGCACAATGGCCTACGATTGGCGTGTTATTCCCCTCAGTATGGAGAAGTCTGGAGAGAAATATGCCTGGCCTTCCACCCTCTCCATAGCTAAGAGCCATTACAAGTTTGTAAAGAAATGTAGTCTTGCATTGCGCAGATGAGAAATAATTATCCAGTGGCATATTGATTTCCCGCAGTGTAGCGCGATTGCTAGTGTCAGCATATGCTTGTTCTTATCTCTGACGTGGAGTCTCAAGATTGGACAATTCCATACACATACTTTTTGTCGATACTGTATTTTTAAGTGCAGCCCACAGAGGGGCCACCTGGAGTACATATCCTGAATTATTCTTAAAGTAGGATATATTAAGTACTCTGATCTCATTTTGAAATACATACTCTGCTAAGGAAATTGTCTTAAACATTTAAGGAGGCCTATCAAGCTCTGATGTAATTGGGGAACGGTCAGAGTGCTTGTGTGGAATTTTGGAGCAACCCTCCACTTCATGAAATTTGATGTCACCTAAAACATTTCCATTCTGGAATGCATGTCGCCGACCGTGGAGCAACAGTTATACTCACGAGTACAGTGGTTCATTTGTCTCAACACAGCTACGGCAACGAAGTGGGACATTTCTTGGGTCACCTAGTTGTTGGATGCAGATGCAGGGTGTGCCCTGGTGTTGGATCTATGAAGAACTAGGTCAAAGAATCCCCTGCCCGAGCCACTTTTCTGGAGAATAAAATCTGTATCATCTGTATTGGGGGCATATACATTTACAAGTGTCAGTTTATATCCATGGATGGTCCACGAAACCATGACAGTCTCTTGAATTAACATCTGCCAATATATGAGTGAGCACTGTGATCTATGGATGATAGCATGGACCCCCCTAGAGTTTGAGACATAGGATGTGAAATGGTGAAACAATGTTTCGACAAAGATAACTACTGGGACCTGATGAATTATGTTACTTGTAGAATGATGTCTAAATACATGATCTATTGATATAAGGTGTCATTTCCCTAGTCTTTATGTGATAGGTCAGGCCCTTCACATTCCAGTTCAGTAGTATTTTCTTGGGGTGGGGGCGGCTGACAAGAAATATTCGTGTTCATGCATAAGCCCATAGGTATCAGGAAATACAACGGTATACCGAGGGGATTATTGGCAATGTCAAACATAACACCAGATATATTGCAATCATATACATTTTAAAAATACACCTCCAAACAAACCGACACTCTGCATTCCCACCAATTCCAAATTGCAGACCTGAGAGGGGAGGGAGCATGTAAGAGCAAATCATATGGCCTATTACAGGAGAAGCCAGTGCAAAACACGCACATGACTATTGCACTAACCCTACCCACCAGCCATGTGGTGTCAATTTAACAAGTAATGACATTTCTTGACCAGCGATGACAGAAGTAAGCTAAACAACATATTGGAAATCATACAATCAAAAATGCTTAGCACAGCGCCCACATCAATTTTTTGCACATGCTCTCTGATGCACCAGTGTGAGGACTACAGCACTGGACTCAGAGCTGCCAGAAACAGAAGGTGTGATGGGTAGTTTGTTGACAAAATCATTTGCCTCCGGCTGTCTATTCAAAACATGTATCTTGTTATTTCCTGGTGGGGAACCGCCAGGAAAGAACACGCCCCTCATGTACCACAGATATTTCCCCACAGTAATAAAACGTCACTTTTGCACCTTGTACTAATGCGCTACACTCTGGATACATTGAGATTCTAGCTCCTTGTTGCTGCAGTTAATCTTTCTAACAAACATTCCATACGATCAAGTCTCAGTCATAATTTAATCGGTGAACAAAGGTGTATGGGCACGCTCAACGAGGAACTGGGCAGAGAAGCATGCGTTATCAAGAATTTCTTGGAGCATTGTCTCAGGGAGCATTAGAGTTTCCAGTCCAGTTTTCAGGACCCCGACAACCTTAATTTTATCTGGACCAATGTCAACTCGTAGCCTGGTATTTGCCTTGTGCTCCTCTTTTGTTATGAACTGGGTTACCTATTGCATCTTGTGTGGTAGCTTTCCAGTCTTCAAATCATGTTTATGTGTTATTCTGCTTCTGTTACCATCCCTCTCTCCTTATAAATCCTATCCACTAATATGTCAACTTTAAATGCTAAGCGCTCAAGTTTGGAAACAATTGTGTTAACACCGAATTTAAGTTCTGCAATGACTGTTGTGATCAGCTAGGATGGTACTTACACTTGAAATGGCCATTCCTGATTCTGCTGTCTGGATTTCGTTCAATGTTGATGATATTTTAGGGAAATCCACGCCTGATTGTTCCCACCCTTAACAATATGTTCCATAAAATACAAGGTGAGGGGAAAACTAGGCAAGCAAACTTATGTTTGCCCAAATATAAAGCAATGTCTTTTCAGTGAGGGTAGGTAATGGCAGCCAAAAATAAAAGCGCAGACCACCGTTCATGGAGGTGTCGACAGTGCCAATACTATGATAAAACAACTGAGTACTGCCAATTAATAGGACTGTTACTGATCCCTGACAGCTCTCAGGGTAACTAAGAGGGCCTGCATAGTCATCTTCCATAATCAACATCCAATGCTCCATTGTCACCGGTATGACCAGACTGTCTCTCAAGTCTGGTAATGGGGGTGATATCACTCACTATTACACCTTGCTGATGAATTCTTCCATCTGGTTCATGCATTGCTGACCGTGATTTAGAGTAAGGCCAAGGTTTGGACCAACCTGGATGCATGCCGGAATCCCCATCACCACATACCATAAGCACTGATTGCTGCTGAGGCCTCTAGGCTCAGAAGCCGCTGCTGCCATCAGTCATCTCACAATCATTGACCAGCAGAGGGGACAATCCCCTGGGTGAGGTCACCACCACTGCCAAACCCTCTTGCAGCAGCATCAGAAACCTTGAGCATCCTAGGCTCACCAGCGGCCAGTATTAGTGACCCAGCCCACTGAATGCTGCAGATTCCAGCTGGTATCAGCCACCACAGCCGGCACTGAGGGGGATCGTCATCTCCTCTACAGCTCCTGTGATTCCCAGGTGCCGCTTCTCAAGAATCTGGGAACAGACAAAACAAACCAGAAGCAGGCAGTATTCTTCAAATCCAACAGGGCATAGTGTTCTTCTAAAGCTTGGGAATCTTCACCAGTGCCACCTCCAGTATGCTTTTTACATGGGTTGCAACTTTATTGTAATATGGGTCCTGGTATATGATTCAAGAGATCAACATCCTGCCATTGCCACAGTTTTAATATGCAAGCCAATTCAACAAACTCTATCCCGTTTAAATTACGTTCGAAGCTTCACAGCACGTGCTTGGGCTAATGTCTAACCGCTGAAGTTAGATATCCTCACATCCACTGTCACCAAATGGATGAACAAGGGTCTGACCACTTCAGAGTTGAGTCTCAGTGCTTACGATACATACATTAAGAGTTGGCCGTACACGGTAAAAGAGATGGTAATGACGTTGACCGGCACTTTTACTGGACCAGCCAACTACAACTTTGCCGATATGGATGACAAATTTACTTCCACCTAAGAGCTAGAGGAAATCATTATCATTATGTACCCCCTGCACACCCCCTCTGGGACATTTTTGACTGAGCAGCTGGATGGTCCAGACTTCTTATTGAGTGGGATATATGCGTTGTCATGTTCTGTATATAAATGCTAGAAGAGTTCTAAAACTATTAAATAAGAACAGTGGGGGTGAAATGAATACAAGCATCTCATTCTAGTTGTGGGTGTGCTATTTATCCAAAAGCGGAGTTGAAGGTGCTAATACGGAATAGACCATACAATGGTCTTTATAAACCTTTAATTGAAAAGCTTTCTTTGTTACATATAGAATTTTCAAATTGCACAATTAAGATGAATGAGTAAACATGCAAATAGTCTGCTTTTCCTGTTAATATTTAAGACCAGTGGCGACCAGATCTATGTGTGCAGGTATTATTTGTTTGTAACTATTAACATGGTGACTTTATTGTTATTTCTTGATACTTTGCAGCATTGTAATTCAAACAAATAAGAACTTTAAAGTGTAGTTTGCAAGATATTAATTTGCTCATTTATTAACCCATTAACCAACTCACCATTATGGTTGTTTACTGCAAATGGTGCCCCCCTTTTTTAAAACAAATTAATCACTGAAATTAGACTGAGTGATAGAATGAGGGAACATCTGAAAGGAGATAGGTCTTTTTATTTTTCAATTCTGCTTTTTATTCTAATTTTAAATGATACGTAAAGAAACAAATGCCAAATAAAAACAAAAAATGATCTATGGTGTAGCTTACACTCGAACATTTTTTTAAATTGTTTGAACTATTTCAACCTTTACAAAACAAGATTTAACTACATACAATTCACTATACTGCATAAAATCACATTAAAGTAACACTGTTATCAAATTTGACGTTCCAGCAAATATGAGCATTTCATTAAAAAAAAATAACATAAAATCCGACACTAAATTACAAAACATATTAAAAGTAGTCACTTCCGTAACAAGTGTAAACCTTCAAAGAATGCGAGGCAAGTCCAATCAATCTCTTCCATAAAAGTTCTTCGTCCATATACTAGATAATGTGGACACATTTTTTTAAAAACAACATTCGAAAGTACACTAAGGCGGAACAAGATAAAAATATGTTTCCATGTTTCCTGCATCTCAATATCCTTCCAGGTTTTGCAGTTTTTTGATCATTTGGAATCACACCTCTCCTCGTAGAAATGTCTTGCGTCGGGAGGAGATTAGCATCAGGACATTTCGTGCAGCTCCATTTGGGAACTGTGACAAAACTAGAGGGTACGTCCCTATTTTATAACAAGGGAACACTGCCCCAATTATTAAAGGTCGAAGTCGAAAAGGGATGTTTAACATATTACCCCTTTTGAATGGCACTTTAACTGGGACGAAGAAGCACTGGATGGATGCAGGTGAAAAGTAACAGCAGCATTCTAATTGTTGGCTAAATTCTTGAAATATTTGCCCATAAAAAGAGAAGAGGGACCAATAAGAGACTGTTGTATTAGAGGGAGTAGTGGCATTAGTGTTCAGGGTTGTAGTGGAGCCAGTAGCAGAAGTAGCTATGGTGGTAGTAAGTGCAAGAGAAGCAAAAACAGGAGAGCAAGAAGTGGGTTGAAGAAACAAGAAGCTGGGAAAGAGGAAGAAGAAGAAGAAGAAGCAGAAGAAGAAGAAGAAGAAGAAGAAGAAGAAGAAGAAGAAGAAGAAGGAGGAGGAGGAGGAGGAGGAAACTCGTGGATAGGAGGAAACAAAGCAAGACTGAACCAAAGTGCCTCATATTTAAAGGAAACAGCTGGAAACCACAGCAAAAGTCTCAGAGCTGGTAGAAACTAAGACTTTAAGCAGTGGAGTCATCTCTGTCTTGCAAGACCACCACTGTGTCAGCTCACGTGGCACGGGACCCATTCAAGTGTAAAACTTGAGGCAGTTTTCCCAGGAGAACAGAGAACTCTGCAAGGGAGAGGGGAAAACACAGAAGGCTATGATTTGAACACTGCTGGTGTTCCCAGCCAATGCGAAGAACAGCACAGCAGGGATAGAGGCATGCAGCCCTCCAGGGCGGTGAAAGCACATTCCCAGACATTAGGGAAACCGGAGGTTAATCAGCCCATAGGAATACACAGAACCGCAGGAGAAAGCGAATACTGGCCCCCCGCAATTGTTAGTAATCAAGATACAAGGACGGGCAGCCCCTATGAGCAAAGAGAATGCCCGCCAGAGAGTCCCATTCATACTTCCCCTCCGCCTGCCGTATTTCACCAGAAAGTCCGACAACACAAGGAGAGATACGTCGGCTTCTCTCACCGGTGCCAGAAGAGTCAGGCTGCCACAGGCAAACGCTGCCCCTGGCTAGATGGTGGAACATGGCCACCAACTGAAAGGGGAACAGGGCTTTGTCACAAGAATAATTAGGTAAGGAGTGGAAAGGGAGGCAGCACCAGTTGAAAAGGCGAAAGACAACATTAAGTCCATTTCTAACCCCCCCATTTCTGAAGCAAACACATAATTAAAAATATATATAGATTATACAATAATCTCTCAGGGTATTTATTCCCTGTGACATTTCGCCTTGAATCCAATAATACGCACAGGTCCTCATACAATATGTTTAACAGCTGGCCAAAATTCTTCTTTTTTTAAAAAAAGGTTTCCAATTTGCCATTGCTCGTTAGGAAGCCAGACCTAATTCATATCTGATAAAAATAATAAGGGTGAAGGATGGAAGCCCAAGTGCCCTTCTCCATATAAGGGCTTCTAGTTTCTCCTGATCAACCCCAGCACCCATTTTGGCAAAATCTCTACCTCATAAACCAATTTTGGTACAATTTTCCCTTCATAGTATTTCACTAATGGGAGGACCGAAAATTTACCAAATTTGTTATTGATCTTCCTTAAGTGTCCTGACAATTGAGTAGCTTTTTTTCTAAGGAAGATCCAAAGGTTAGTTTTGGTCGACTTACTTAAAATGGGGAATCCTCGATATATTGAATTCTCAACCATCGACATATTTTCATTATTTATCTTCCTAAGGAAGCTCTTACATGTCCTTACTGTCGAGAAAAACATTACCTTCATTTTGTGTGGATTGAGCGGAAGACCATTAGTTTCTGCAAAATCAGCAAAGGGCATAATAAGCTTTTCCAATCCTATGCATGTAGCGTTAAAAAGTATAACATCACCTGCATAGGAAATCCAACCAACCTGGTTATGTTCCAATTTTGGTGCCACAACGAATGACTTTTCCAAAGGGAACTGCAAATCTGACATAAACAAATTAAAAAGGCAGGGCGCAAGCACAAGGCCCTGACTTAAACCTAACACCATTTCTATTAACCTAGACACTTGGCCATTTATTAATTCATGAACCAGCTCACCAATATCCTTGTTTCCTTAACAAGTGTTTCAAAGTAGCCCATAAACGGACACGCAAGTAAGCAGCAAAGGGGCACCCCCTTGAGCAAGTATCGGCATATAGCACACTGTTGCAGCACCGCAGCCCCTGGCCTGTTATAGGCGGCAAAAGGGATCAGCGAAGCTCTGCCAGAAGAGCGAACACCCAAGCGCAGAGAGGCGAGGCATGGAAAGTAGGCTACAAAGAGTGTGAACACACCAAGGCGGAGGAAGGGGTACCTGAGGGGAGCACCAGGGCAAGCAGCAACTGGAACTGGGTGGTGTACTGGCTGAGGCCACTGAACTAGCCGGCTAACTCGCCCCTGACATGCTAGAGACTCTCCCAGGATGGAACTGCCCCGGCACACTTGGGATAAGCCAACGCAAATCCCATTGCCATGGCTGGGGGCATGGAGGCGGCACGATAACAGTGCCTGGCACATGAGGTGGAAGATGGGGCCCCGTCACAAACACATAAGAGCCCCTGGTGCCGGCATGCCGGACAAGGAGAGACGGCAAAGGAAGACAAACCAGCATGGAGGTGTTCGCCCGGAAGAACGAGGGGTCTCAGCCCAAAACACCAGACGCCGGCACAAGCACATCCAACTCCAAACAGTTTGCGGGAGGGCAGGAGGAGGGCCCCATACTGGAAACCAAAGCGGCCCTAAAAGCATCACTGGAGTGCAAATTGGATGCAGTGATCGTAGAGGTAGGAATCCTCAGGCAAGATACAAGGAACCTTGCGGAGAGAGTGAGCACAGCGGAACAACAGGTGCAAAGCAACACTGCGAATGTCACTACCACCCAAACCCAAATGACGGAGGCACTGGATCGCATTCACACCCTAGAACGGAGAGCAGAAGATGCAGAAGGGAGAGCCTGATGCAACAGCGTCCACATAGTGGGACTGCCAGAAGGGGAGGAAGGTAGAGACCCAATGGACTACATAGAAAACTTACTGCTCCAAAAAGTGGGGGCAGGGCACCTATATCAGGGCTTCTCAGTCGACAGAGCACATAGAGCTTTGACCAGGATACCCCGCCCATTAGCACCCCCAAGACCCATGATCGCGAAGATCATGAACTTCAAGGATCGGGAGATGATCTTGGCATTCTCAAGGAAGTGAGGGGTGATAACGAGAAATGCTGCCAGAATAACTATCTACCCAGACTACACAGCACTAGTGCAAAAGCAATGGGCACAATTATGGCTGACCAAAGAGCGCCTCAGGGCCGCTGTTGTGCGATTCATGCTGCTATACCCGGATAAACTGAAGGTGCTGCATAATGAAAGGTTGCACATTTTCGATACCACAGCTGATGCTCAAGGGTGGATGGACCAGCAAGGGATCCCACAACCAGGAGCAGGGAATGAGCAAAACAGACATGCACCACGATGAGCCATAGTGTGCGATGATGAGGAACGAACATTAAAGAAACAAGAACCAGCAGTTTGAGAAGCGGGAGCCCACAAACCCCTGGAGCAGACCGCCAGCAGGAGCCCCACGGAGGAATAGAACTCAAGATGCCAGTTTTGAGGCATCCCAATGCAGCGAGTGCGACCATGGAAAGGAGGGTGGCACAAGGAAAGCGGCAAAGCCCGAGCAGGGGGAGAGTGGCTGGGAGTTGGTTAATAGTTATAATTATAGTTAGTGTGAGGTTAGGTTGCTTGAGAGAAGGCACGAGTGTAGGAATTGGCACCAAGCAACACGGACATGGACGAAGCGCAAGAGGCAGGTTAACAGAGACATACCCAAAAGAGGGCGGCCCAGGAGGTACTGCAAGGCTGCAAACCTGCAAGGAATCCGCACAAACAAGAAGCACCATGGAAGGGGAGGGGCAGAACCACCCCTTATGGAGGGGAGCAGCCATAGATGAAAAAAGACAGCCCGTACCAGGGGTTACACACATTATAGCGTTCCACCTGAAACATATACCCAAAAAGAATACTTATTTACGGGGCGGGTGTCTCTCTGGGAATTTACGGGGATACATATCAAGGCACGAAGGCTATGTGACCATGCCCCGCTGGCAGCAATTTGGACATACACATGTAGGGGGGCCCACACACCCACATGGCGACTGCGGGCAGAGGCGTTAATGGACGGGGAGTTCCAGGAGCACATTAGAGGGACGATAGACGATTACTTTGAACATAATGTGGGGAGCATGGACAGCACAGGGATGGTCTGGGAAGCCTTCAAAGTGGTTGTCAGGAGAGGGGCGATAGGGAAGGCAGGATGACTCAGGGGAAGCATTCTGGCAGAGCAGGGGCAAATAGAAAAGGAGATAGAATGTGTAGACGCATGGGCAGGCTTGGAGGCAGAGGAACGCCGGGAACTCACTACGCTTCGGCTGCAGTGCAGTGCCATTTGGGAGAAATTGTGGACAATAAATTATGGGAAGTACATACAGAGATTGCTGTGGAGGGAGATAAGCACAGTAGGCTCTTGGCCTGGCTTACCAGGCAGGAGAGCAGACATGACCCAATTAACGCTATCAAAGATGAGCAGGGGCAGGAAGTGAGGACCCAGGAAGAGATAAATTAGGTATTTTACCAGTTCTGCAAAAGGTTATACTCCAGGAGCCAGGAAGTAGAGGCTGGTGACATAGTTGATGCCCTGGAGGAGATTGACTTTCCCAAGTTAATGGAGGAACAGGTGCAGATACTGGAGGCACCCATCACGGTAGAGGAGCTGACAGCCGTAATAGCAGATATCCCATCAGTCCCCGGGACCCGGCGGGCTACCCAGAGAATTCTATAAAAAATACAATGACACCCTGGCCCCGCGATTGCTAGAGATGTACATGGAGGTGTACGAGAGAGGGCGGCTACCACAGAGCCTGTCAGAATCGGTCATAATACCCATATTAAAACCAGGGAATCGACCTCTCGAATGCGGCTCCTACAGACCGATCTCCCTGATAAACCAGGATTCCAAGATCCTGACCGCAGCCCTGGAAAACCGACTCAAGCGAGTCATACATACGGTGCTGCACCCAGATCAGACTGGGTATGTACCAGGGAGGAATACAACATGGAATTTGTGTAGACTCCATCATGTAGTGGAATGTATGAACCAAAGACAGGGAGAGTGTGCGGTGGCATCACTGGATGGTATAAAGGCATTTGATTATGTTAATTGGGACTGGCTCCTGAGTGCACTCGCCCACCTCGGGATAGGGGAGATATACCTCAGTTGGATAAGGCTCCTGTACAAGGATACCAGGGCAAAGGTGAAAACAGGCAGACACATTTTGAAGGGATGGGAAATTGGTAAGGGTATAAAGTAGGGATGTCCATTATCCCCAATGCTATATATTTTGACCCTGGAACCTTTTTGCGTCCTTTCTCATGGCAGAGTATAAGGATGCTGGCATAGAGATAGAAGGGGTGGTACATCTCAATATACGCAGACGACATGCTCCTGTATGTCGGGAACCCGAGGGAACACTTGCCAAACCTGTTAGAAACTCTGGGTGCATTCGCCAGACTATCAGGAATCACAATAAATAAGGAGAAATCCTCATTGTTCCCCCACCGGACCTGAGCAGGACTAACACTGACAAATTGCTTGACTTAGGGCTCACGTGGACACCAGTCACCTTCTGATATCTAGGAGTAGACATAAATCATGACACCACAGCAACACATGCAGCTAACACACAGGTGGCCCTGGACAAAATAGGGAATGCAATGAAGTTCTGGAAAATGCTTCCACTGGGGATGATAGGGAGAGCGGCTTTACTGAAGATGACGGTGCTGCCCCGCCTTCTATATTTCTTCACTAATATCCCACACTACATGCCGGGGTCCTTCTTCAAGCAACTCCACACAATGGCAGGGAATTTCTGTGGGGTGGGGGGAAAAACAGGGTGGAGCGGAACATATTACAGAGGGATTAAGAATGGGGGGTGGATCAGGCTACCAGACTTTGAACGTTATTATCTAACGGGACAACTCTAGTTTGTGGTAAGGTGGCTGGGGGATGACTCATCCATAGGCACATTACTTTTTCAGCTAGCAATAAGACAATACTACCTGAGGGAGCCGCTATGGATTGATTTTGCTTTAGTCAAATCACTCTGCAACAAAGTCAAACTGGGCCTGACCCTATGGAGGAGGGGGCGTGTAAAGCACATCGGATACGAGACCCCTACTCTAGGCAAATCCCCCTGACGGGACTGGTCGACACCCGCACGGAGTCCTTAGCAACATATCTTGCACAGTAGGAAGATTAGGGAGTAGCCCAGATCGGGGATTATTGGAAAGATGGACAATGGCTGGACTTCCAGACCCTGAGGGAAGAGCGTACACAGAGGACAATTCTTATTATATAACAGTATGGTCCGGAGGATCAAGAAGAGGTGGAGGACTCTTCCCTAGGGGGAGGACAATGATGGGAACTGGACGCGTGCTATGATGTGTCGGAAGGGGGGTGGCACACAGTGTCCAGACTCTACGATCTGCTCTTGGGTAGCAACAATGGGAGGGAGTTTTAAGTGAGGGCCAGATGGGAGGAGGAATTCCGAAAAACCTTCATGGATGAGGAATGGTGTAGGGCTCTCCGATATGCGAAGACAGTCTCCAGGAATGCGAGATTCAAAGAAATGCAACTCTACCTCGTGGGCAGAGCATACCTCATGCCCAAAAGAATGTTAAGCATAGGAAGCAAGCAAACCCACAGCTGCCTGCACTGAGCAGCAGAGAAGGCGGATATGCTGTACATGTTCTGGTCCTGCTGGTAATAACGAACTTCTGGGACACTGTTAAAGACAGAGCGACTGCGGGAGGGATGCAGATGCAGGCGTGGTCGCCAGAGTCATATCTACTGGGCCTGTTTCTGAGGGGCGGTAAACAGAAGACACACATGCCGACAATGAAGGACCTAATGTGTATAGTGGCTAAGTGCCGCATAGCAATGGTATGGAACACAAGTACAGGGCCATTGATAGAAATGTGGTGGGCTGACCTGAAGAAATAGACAATAGCTGAAACGTCAGTGTGGACCGGAGCACTGCAGAGGGAAGAGGGAGAAAGTGGGGCCAAGATAGTTGCATGGAACACCCTCATACAAGATCTGTTCCTAAACACAGAAGGGCATTGCACAATGGACCCTAGTAGGTCAGAGGAAGATTGAAAGGTTGGCGGTTAAGTGAAAGAGGACTCTCTTTGGGGTGGGAAGTCAGAGGCAGAGGGCAAACCGAGGGGGGCCTGTTCCAAAGGACAAGGACATAAAAGGGTAGACAATAATTGGGACACAGAAGGAACCAGACCATCGCGCTAAGAAGACGATACAATGCAGATTCCACCTTGAAATGTCAGTTATAGTGTGATGTTTGTTGGTTTTGTTGTCGTTTGTTGTATAAAAGAGAAACAATAAAGTGTTTAAAAAAATATTGCAAAGTAATCAATGAAATTAGGCTGAATGATACAGTGATGGACCAACTGAAAGAAGATAGATGTTTTTATTTTTAAATTCTGCTTTTTATTTTAATTTCAAATGATAAATAAGTAAAGAAACACATGCCTAATAAAAACCAAAAGGATCTACAGTGTAGTTTACACTGGAACATCTAGTCTTGCAAGTTTGGATATAACCATAGATCCATATTTGTATATCAATATTTATTTCCATGAAATATACAGAAAGCTATGGATGTTCACTAATACATTTATAGTTTCAAGTCAACAAGTCAAGATTTTGTTGTTAGTGTTGATTTTAAAGGTCAATTAAAAACTATCAAAATGATCTCTTGATAAATGTACACGATTTCCATTAAGGGAATGTCATCCTTCCAGTTCATAACTTTCCTGTGCAAACTGACCTCAAACAGAGAGGTCAGTTTGATATCTTAATATTGTTATTTCTTCATAAAAATGATTATTTATTTACCATACCCTAACTTTCATAAGTTCATAGGTTTTGGATTAATCTTCTGAAGAAAAAAACAAATATAGCTTTAAAAAGAATACAGGTTAGAGTATTACCATTGCCTACAGAATTTCTATTCTGAACAGAGGTACCCATGCATGAGGAGGAAGGGCAATGATCTTAATAGAGCTAGAGGCCACAGAAGACAGGGTGGTTTTGCCTGGAGTTGATGAGAAGGGAATAAACTGGAGGACAGTGATAACTCTTGTTGAGGGATACAGACTGACAGATTTCACAGATGAAGATGTGTTTACAGATGATGATTCAGATAACAAAGTAATGCTTAATAGAAGCCTTCTGTACCAGATAAAAATGGAGGAAAGAGAAATACACCAGAGAATGTCACTAGTAAAAAAAGATACTGACCTTCCTCCAGGAAGATTTGGTACAGGTACCAAGCACATTGTGGACCAGCATTCCATACAACGTTGGCCTATTGAAAGGAGCAGGTGCTGTCAAAATTAAATTGAAACAAGAAGCTATTTTACCACAGATGAGACAGTACCCAAAGTTGAAAGAAGAAAACAGAAGAATGTTTGACACCATTGCTGCCCTAATGTGACAAGGGATATTGGCACCATCAGAATCCCCATATAACACAGCTGTGTACCCAGTGAAAAAAAGTAACAGGGGGGTCATGGATTTTATTCAGGATTTACATTTCTTGTGCAATATTGTTGAGGCTGAGTTCCAATTGATCCCGAACCCAGCGATAATATTGTGTAATACCCCATCCAAAGCAAAACATGTTCCATTGATTGATTTAAAGAATGCCTTCTTTTCGATCCCACTCCATGAAGAGTCCCAAGATTTGACCTTGTTTACCAATTGCGGGATGAAATAAACATATACTCCTTTTCCCCAGGAGTACTGCATGTGCCCTTTGGTCTTCAACAGAGTGCATCAGATGGACCTGGGAAATGTGCTGCGTGCCAGCACATTGATACAATATGTAGACATTTTGGTGTGCAGAGAGACAGAAAAAGAGTGCAGGAGGATTTCAATGAAGCTGATGACACTATCAGCAGAGAAGGGGTACAAGGTTCACAAAGATGCAATATTGTGCGGAACAAGTTCTATACGTAGGTCAGCTAATATCAGAGGAAGGAAGGAACGTTACATCCGAAAGGACAGAAGCCATTATGAAGACACCCAGGCCAGATACAGTTAATAGTTTACAGCAATGCTTAGGCCTTTGTAATTATTGCAGGGCATGTGTCTTTGATTAAAGCACACATGTGAGGCAAGTTCTATACACAAGTTCTATACATAGGTCAGCTAATATTACAGGAAGGAAGGAACGTTACATCCGAAAGGACAGAAGCCATTATGAAGACACCCAGGCCAGATACAGTTAATAGTTTACAGCAATGCTTAGGCCTTTGTAATTATTGCAGGACATGGGTCTTTGATTATAACACACATCTGAGGCTGTTTTTTAAAGCACTTAAAGAGGCACAGAAAGAAAACAATGATATTGCCTGGACAGGCCAGTTGATAGATGCTTTTGATTAACTAAAATTAGCAATTACCACAGCACCCATGTTAGGGATGCCTGATTATAATGAAGAATTCTTCCTATTTTCTGATTCAAACTGAATAGTGATGACAGCTGTCCTTGCACAAAAAACTACCATGGGGCACAATCCATTAGCATTTTACAGTGATATCCTAGATCCAGAAATTAGAGGCCACTACCCTTGTGAACAAGTGTTGGCGGCAGCAACCTTTGTGATCGTGAAATTTGTCAGCATCACGATGGGCTGTGCAGTGACATTATATGTTGAGCATGCCCTATTTGCCATTCTTGAAAAGCCCAAAAGCACATTGACTACACAGAGAGCCTCCAGCTATGAGGTAATTATATCAAACCCATTGATCCAAATTATTAGATGCAGAATAGTAAACCCAGCAAAATTCATGGCAAAACCGGTGAAGGAAGGAGACAACGTGCATGATTGCACCAAGTATATTGTACATTATGATGAGATACCATATGATAAAGAAAATGCCCAATGAGGGGGGACAATACTCTTCATTGACGGGTCATCGTCGATAAACCAGGACACGGGCGAAAGGCATACTCGGACAGCAGTACTGAAAGCACAACTGAATGACAGCTTTGAGACAGTGCTGAGTGCAAGATTGCCATTGTATTTCGCGATACAAGTAGCCTAATTCGTGGTGTCTATTTTGGCACTCGAAGCACACGAAGACGAGGTGGTAACGGTGTATTCCGACTCCATCGGCATGATGTCAAAAGTACATACAGGAGTGTCAAATTGCAAGAGGCGTGGTTTCTTACACGAGGACGGCATACCAGTGCAGCATTCGCCACTGTTGCACAGGCTCATAAACGCACTGAAACTACAATCGTCCAGCGCCGTGGTGAAATGCTCAGTGCACACTAAAAGTGCAGATTTGATTTTACTCTGCAACGAGGCAGCCAAATTAGGAGCAAAAAGAGCAGCATATTTTTCTGAAATATCTGATTGTGAGACTGCACCGAATAAACACACACGTTTACACACCATGGTGATGAAGAAAGGCTTTACTATATTACCCACAGCTCAGATAACACAATTACAAGGAAGGGCATCACCAGAAGATCAAGAATTATGGAAACTAAGAGGGTACTCTTTGTCCCCCAACAGAAGCAATGTGGCTGCAGGACAGCGCCGGGAAACTAGTTATGCCTCTAGTGGTACTCAAAGTAGCATTAGATCAATTGCATCACCGAGTACATACCTTGAGAGAGTGTCTTGCAGTAATGATTTTGGAGGACTGGTTTATTCCTAACTTGGCTGAGCACGTGACAGAATGTATCATAACCTCTATAATGTGCCAGTGTTCACTGCTGGGCATATCTTGTGAACAGTGGGCCCCATCACGAGTCTGGTGGAATTTCTGCCAATTTCTGCTGAGCCGAATTAGTATTACTGCCGGGTCGTGCAGTGGTATTAGCACCACATCTCAACCTAACATGAAGGCGCGCCCCACTCCGGTGGTAAACCTTATACCGACTGGCGGAAATTGCTTCGAAATAAGCCTTTCCACCAAAATATCGGCACTATTGCCAGCATTCCCAGCGTTATTAGTGCTGGTGGAAATTACCTCATCACTGGAATGGGAAGCATGGCAGGGGCCATCTTTAAAAACTCAATACAACCAAGATCACCCACATCGGGACCTGTGTGTCAGCGAACATGTCACAGGAGAGGACCTGAGGCAAGGTGCCAGAAAATCGACACCCTAAACCCAAGCTAAGTGAGGGAGAACTGGTGGTCCTCACTAATGAGTTTGTGGCCCACTGCAACACACTGTATGGCAGCAGGCAGAGGAAGACATCGGGCCAGCGCAGGACTGCCATCTGGCATGCAATCAGCCAGAAGGTGACTGCAGTGTCCAGCATTCCCCATGAAGCTGATGACTGCAGGAAGCCCTGGAACAACCTGAGTGTCAGAGTGCGAGGACCCCTGGCCCAACACCGGCAGGAGTCCCTGCTAACTGGAGGGGGTACTGTCGAACCACTGGTCCTGATTGCCTGGGAAGACAAGTGCATCACGGTCCTAGACATGGAGGGCATTGAGGGAGTCAGAGGTGCAGAGGTGGGTGCCAGCAGCCAGGAGGCATGAGGTGTGTCACCCCCCCATAGCACAAGTCCATGCACAAATGTCAGCCTAGCACACGACGCCCCACTTGACAGAGAAACCTGTCAGCACACCAGCAGCTGGGCATACCAATCAGGGTGAGGTGACGCTGTGCCACATCAGCCACCTTCCACAGCAGCCATGGAACAGGGCACCAAGGGCATCCCTGAGCCTTACAGCAGTGTGAAGGGATGGCAAGTGACCAATCCAAGTGCCATGCACACCACACCCCTGCTGGTGTACCCTGGTACATGAGTAACCACGACACTGTGCAGCTGTCACAACATGTTGCGGGCTGAGTTGGTCTGCTCCATGTTGGTATGGCAGACAATAACCACAAAAGTGATGGGTGGAAGGTTTTGAATGAATCTAAACCACTGCCATTGCTCTGAGCAAACTTCCACACCATCGAAGTTTAGCTCATCGCCCCATTGCGAAAAGGGTCCAGCCATATGGAAATCAGTCAGGTACTGCCACCAATGGTAGCAGCCCAGCCCAAACTGCTAGGCCAGGTCCTCTCTGCACGAAAACACAAGCCACCCCAGACATGTTTTGGCCTTGTTGGGCCTCCTCAATGAGGTGCAGCATGGTTCCCTATGGCCCAGCTAACAAGGGACCCATATCTGGGCATTCCCTCTCTCACATACTGAGAAAAACTATAGCCACAAAAGTGATGGGTGCTCCTCACTGATGATGCCCAACAAGGTGAAACATGTTTGGGGATGCTTGTGGTCTCGTGCAGAAGGGATGTGACCTAGCAGTTTTGTCTGGACTGCCCTTTTTTGGGGGGGCCAAGGCTGATTTGCATATCTCCCTTCTGTAATGGCTTGGCAGGCGAAAAACAATGGTCGGGAGAGTTGCCCAGAGCACTGCCAGAGGTTAAGATTAATTCTAAACCTTCCAGCCATCACCTCTTTGTTCTTGTTTTGGTATGGCAGACAAACCACATGGAAGTACATGTTCGACTACACCAACATGGGCGCAGCTAGCCAATCACTGTACTCCACAGCAAAACATTGCTGGCTCCACAGCAGCACCCCATAGAGACATGGCAGTGCCATAGACAAAGTCACCAGACTCACACCCACAAGGTGTTTGCTGCCGGGGGAGGGAATGTGGGGGCATGAAGGACCGCAAGCATGCATGCTATACATCAGAGGCCGGAGCATGGACACCATGTCCTACCCACACACAGGCCAAAGGCTACCTCGACTTTGCTGCAACCATCCCCACAATGCTGTGCCCACAGGGAATGTCCCCTAACCAATCATGCCTATCTGCCCAAATGTGTGGGGTCCCACTCTGGACCATAGCAAATGTGTCATGCATGCCAACACACGTGGAAGAACCATACCTGACAAACTTTCCTATGTCCCCTACATGCATTTAGGCATCACCAGAAGCATCAGAGGAGGATGAAGGGGCAGGCCCATCTGGAAGTGGCACCTCCTGGCCCTAAAGGCCAGCCACCACCACCCCGCAAAGGTGCACACAAGCTAAGCCTAGGCCCATAGACTGCTGTGAAACACCTCACCCAGCAAGGTCAAGTCTGTAGGTGGCACTGCAGACCCTACGGCAACACCACAGGCCACCAGGCACACCTCCAAGCCCACTGTACCCACTCCCGTAGCTGTAGTGTCCAACACAGGGGCCACACCTCATGGCAGGGCCACTGTCGAGTCACGGGGGGACGTCTGTCCAGTGTCACAGCCTGAAGAAGGGCAACAAACTCCTCCTGAGAGCCCAGGCACTTGAGCCGGATGTGGACACAACTTCCTATGGGTCACCGACTTTCAGCCCTGACCCAGTGCACAGCCCCGCCCCCCATTGAGCATACACCACCAAGCAACACCATCCTGCAGAGGCTGGATGAGATGGAGAGACGGAAAAGGGAGATGGAAGCCATTGACTACACCCATTTTGAACACCTTCAGGCAATCTGTGATTGCCTGCAAGGGGTCATCTGCAGGATCGTTCGAGCAATGTGCAGGAACCGGGCAGAGGCAGCTGCCAGTACTGCGCCCTGACTGTGTATGGGCAGAGGGTCAGGGAGATGACGAAAGGGGTCTCGGCACTTGCAGAGGCCATCCTTCAGAGCATCGAGGTCACACTGCAGCACATTCGGGGGCCAGGTTCGATACCCTCAAGTTCCATGACACCGACTGAGGGGTCCCAGCCGAGCACACGCAGGCACCGGTCCCACCTCCAATTGGGTCTCAGCTCACCAGGGTCTGGCATTGTGAATGGAGGATAGCACAGGGGCAACACGCTGGTCTTGGAAGCAAGACCACGTAGAACAACAGAGGTTTGAATCTGCACTTAGAAACCAAACTCATGTATGCTATTATGCGCATTATAAAAAAAAACAATTAAATTAAATAAATAAAAGGCGGCAAAGAGGCCACATCGATATCATTGAGACACATTTTGCCCTGAGTGGCCGTGCTGGGGAGTTGATGGTGGGAGGGGTGAGGGCGGATAGTATGCTGCGTAGTTGGTGGTGGGTGGGGGGATTGGGGATAGTTAGTGTACATCATTTCATTAAAACTGTTGAACTTCACCAATGCAAGGAAATTCCTGATTGAGTCATTGTAATGTTTTTAAATAGAGGTAATCTCTTGCAATGCGTGCAATTGCCTCTGCCACAGGCACTGCATCTTCATCCTATGGGGGTGGCATATCCACGTCAGGGGGTAGCAGAACATTTCACTGCAGGCAGATATTGTGCAGCATGGTTCACCCAAGCACAATTCTACCCACTTTCTCTGGAACGTACATCAGTGCTCCACCATTACGATCTAGGCAGCGGAAACATGCCTTCAGGAGGCTGAAGGTATGCTCGATGCACACAAGGGTCCTGCTGTGAGCGTGGTTGTGGGCAATATCCTGCAGTGTCTGTGGATCACCCACAGGGGTCATTAGTCAGGGCAGCTGTGGGTATCTGGAGTAACTTGCATAGGTGGAGGCACAGCCATTAGTCACAGTGTAATGTGTGGGGGTGGCCTTACATGGTATCAGGGCAATGGACATCATGTGCATGCACATTGGGCTTCATTTCATGGCATATGCCTGTAAAATGTCTCTCATATCATGCATTGTTTTTACTTCTCATGCACCATGTTCCCTTGCAGCAGATTTTATGAAAGGTGTCTATTGGTGGCATGTGAAGCTAACATGGTGACTGTCTTGTGGCAGTGTATTGCTCTTGCGCATGTGGCATGCTGGGTTTCCTATCAGCCCTCCCTAGGCCTCTGGGGCCGGTGGGTCAGCATTGCAGGTTGGATGCACATGTGTACATGGCTGTGGTACTGGCAGGGTTGTTGCTGTATGAAGAAATGTGGCAATTTGTTTGCAATGCTTTGGATTGTGCATGTTGCATTGCAGTACCTGTAGTCAAGTTTGTGTTTGGAGTTGCTACTGTATGTGTTCATCAGCTTCTCCACCCAAGTATGTCTGACATGTGCATGCTTCCTGAGCTGTACTGTGACGTTGGTGCAGGAGGTGGTCAGGTACGACTTTTACATTCACTTGTCATGCCATGCATTGTGTAGTTATTTGCATCCCTTCCATACGGTCATGTGCTTCACAGCACATATGTAGAGGCAAATTTCCTCATCCACTTCCTTGTCCTCTATGCCTCTCCATGTAGCCTTGCAGTGTGCTTTTCTGTAGGACAATGGAATTGTGGGTGGAGCCAGGGTAGCGGGCAGCGCAGTGAGTGATGTACAGGTTGGGGTCGCAGGTCACCTGCACATTTAGGGAGTGGTAGTGCTTTCAGTTATGGTACACTGTTTCGTGGGCGTAAGGGACCACCAACACAACATGTGTACAGTCCAGGGCTGCAATCAAATTTGGCATTTGGGCAACAGCATAGAACTGTCCCTTCATGACACTGACTTGGGCAGGGGTGGTAGGTGGTGAGATGTGGTGTTTCACATGCTGCACCTGCAATACATTCTGCAATACATTATGCCGCGGTGTGCGGGATCTATCCCATTTAATTGACCTACACCTAACAAGGATCCAAATGATAGTGGAACAAACTTACTTCTATCAATATTCCTCATCGGCGCAGAATATCAAAAGACCCCTGTGGCATTAAGAACATAACACATTGTAAGAAATCAAGTATTTGAACAGTTGGATTACTTAGGAACACAGAGTATTTGATCACCATAACGTGTGGGTAATCAAACCCATAAACAGTTGCCTTGAAGACGACCAAGTGTCGAAACACGTGTTGGCTGTCATCAAGATATTAAATAAATTACCAAATATACTAGATTTTGTCGTATGAGAACTTTTATTCCTGTGGTTAATCTGCAAGACGCCAGCACAAGCACAATTACTGTACACTTTGAAAGAAGAGGTTAAGGGTAATACCTTTAAGGGCTGATGATGCAGCTAACCACACAATAAAAGCTGAAGGCTAGAGTGCACCTAGTATCGGTTCTGCCCCCATATATTTCCAAATCTACAACAGTTATATTTACATTGTTTTGTCTTATCTAATGTGCACTTATCCCCGTCTAGGAGCTTGGACTATAAGTCTTACTGTCTTGCTTTTCAACATTAAGACATATCTTATTTTTTAACAGTTTCCTTGCACTGTTAAAATGGTTCTATCTTGTAATATCGATTTTTGAAAAAGAGAATGAAAAGGGCTCTTTGTACAGTGGAAAGAATTATATCATTCAATCATGTTAGATATTCACTCTTGGCGCTTAGAAGTTATAATACCTCAAGATATTTGCAGAAGGTAGACACACTGGCCATAATGTTTATAGCAACATTTTTTTACATTTTGTAGCCCTGATTTCCTTATTCTTATGGCAGTGACAGAGTTGCTGTTTTATATCAAAGCTAAAAAAGTATACCAGAATATGTCTATTGTTGCAATGAGAAGTGAAAAGGCAACAAGGGACTTCCCTACAGTAAGCACACAGGTGCAAAGATTAAAAAGAAGCGTGATATATAGCGCATAGGCACCTGAGTAAATATATGGCTGGTTCTGTCAATATTACTATTAATGTGTGTTATCAGCACATGGGCCAAATGGGGAGAGAGACATCTAACGAGAGCTGTTGTGTGTGTTCCCTCATACCCTATGCCATTACTGTCTCTAAAGTATTCATACCTCAGTACCGGAACCCAGAGCACCTTGCTTATTACATTTTGCATTGTGCCTAACAAGAGGACAATTTGAAGGACGTGCCTAACAAGAGGACAATTTGAAGGACAATCAGCCATTATAAAATATGTGACAGGAGCAGATTTCCCATATCTATATAACAATATAAAGGAGAGACACATGATGGATAATCTTGAAGCACGTCTGATAGTTAAATTACCTCCTAGCAAAGTGCTGAAATATACCTGACAAGTCAGAAAAGAGGAGAGGTCCAGGTAGTGGTTCATGAAGTATAAAGATGAAGAGTTGCCCAGGTAAGGCCGATACGTTATTATTTTAACAGACCACAATTGCAAACAAGTGGAAAAGCACTTTTTCTTGGGAGAATGGGTTGGTGCTCGGTGATGTCATCCATAGATGCAATAAGAAATTCAGATAAGTTATGCCGTGAAGAATGGAAACGAACAGCCACATTTTTAACATGGGTAGAAGATGAAGGGGGACCATTACACATGACTAAAATGAAGGAGCCAAAGTTATTTTTTGAAACATTGGCACAGTGAAAATGGGTGAAATAAGGGGTGGAAATGCACAATGGATATACCAGGTATGAAATCTGGCACCACCGTGCTAATGGACCAATATTGGGCATGTGCTTCTAGAGCCTATATGCAGCTCCCTCCAAATTGGGCAGGGGTGTGTTCTCTGGTGGTAAATAGTATTACATTCCTAGTAGTACCACAGAGTGAGGTATACATTGGTGGCTTTCCCTGAATGACTGCACATCTAAGTGATAAAAGTCCTCTTGCCCTAAAATGCATAAAGAAGGAAACTTTTTTGGCTAAATAAATGGAAGCCTTTGATAATGTATCAGATGAACACAAACTGTTCAATAGGGCAAACACATTCTTTACATTCCTCTTTTCTCCTGGGTTACTGGCAAATATGAATGCAAAGTGATTCCAAATAACTAGATGGGAGTTGTTGCAAACTGTGAAAGGATTTAATACCATAAAGGAAGAGCTGAGAGCAATTAGGCTAATACACGCATCCAATTTGAACCCATTTAAAACATGTATATAGTCTATTCCCGTAACCAATCCCATAGGTTTTGTATTATGATGTCATCACGATAATGTGTTTTTGATCTAAAAAGTATTGTTTTGTGTGAGAGCTCTGAGAGCTGCAACCCTGTTGCTTGTATGCTCTCCCTTCTTTATTTTGTGTATTAATACATCTGGGCTTTGCCTTCTAATTTGCCTATTTCCGTTATTGAGTCTAAAGTTTTCTGGCTCCTCCTCTGCATAATATTCGGGCTCCCCAGGCTGTCTTATCAGAAGGCTCACACTTGGAGAGTGTTTGGCAGATGTATGTAGCTTTGGGGCAGGGTATTGAATAGTTTTGAGGAATTGTAACTCTTTGGTGATAGTCTTTTGTCTAGTTGCTGGGTTTTTAGTGAAATGTTAGTGCTACTTTGTTTTAATGGGTGTTCTGTTTACTGATTGTGTGTTGTTAGTTTCCCCTGCATAAAAAAACAAACTGTGTTGTTACTTCCTCCCATATGAAAAAGAGAAAAATGTCTGCCTTTCCTTTTGTGTCTTTGAAATTTAGAAAAGTCAAAAACGTGTTCTGCCCTAATCACATCCTCAAAAAACCAACAAAAAAATAATTGTTTACCCTTTCACAGTATCTGTTTGGGTGCTTGTTGTTCTTAACATCCCAATTACTGTTCTGTCAGTTTTTGGTGTAGTGTTGTTTGTATTAAGATAGCATTAGTATAGTATAGACGTTTTATTAAGAATGTGTTTAGTTGTAATATTTGAATTGGTTCCTGGGGATGGTTTGGTGTTTCACACTTTTGGGTTCTCTGCGTGTGCTAACAAGCAGTATCCAGTTTTTCCAAGGTCTACAAATTGACATTTGTGTGCCTTGTGGCATGGATGTAATGCTGACAGGGGAAGGGGAAGGTGGTTGTAGGGGAGACAGAGGAGTAAGAATTCCCCATGATGAATGAGCAAATAGGACCTCTTACTTTTTGTGAGTGCCATTTCATGTGCTTGGGCCATGCAGCATCGCTGATCTGAGGCAGTTGGGGGGGGGGGCTTTAGGAAAAATAGTGGGGGAGGACAAAGGCCCATTGGATAAAGAGGTGGCACTGACTAGTACCACAGAGGTAGTGGTGGAAGGGCCTCTTGTGGTTACCCCCATGGAAGCAGGGGAGGCAGAGCCTCCAGTTCATGCCCCCCCAGAGACAGGGAAGGGAGTCTACTTGTAGTCATAGACACCCTGCAATGAATCTAGAGACTTTCCTAGAGGGAGCCACCCCCTTTGAGGCTAGGGAGGTGAGCTCACTAAGCAAACCCCTCCCTAGGGGTTTGGGAAAGCAGGACTCCACTAGGAGTGACTCCCCTCCAGGGGACAAGGACTCCTGAACCCTTATGGCCCTTTTAATTAAGGTAACACATCGTACAATGGATGGGAAGGAGAATAACTCTCACACCAAAAAAGAATACCAACTCAGGAAGTTGGCAAAATGTCTGTTTTATTCTCAATTGTCTAAAACAGGGAGTACCACGGACATCAACGGACGGCGCACAGCACAATCTCAATACATTTCATTAAAAAATATACTTTTATAGCAAAAACTCGTCATACGTGACGTCATAATACATGGTGAACTACAAAAGCCTATGGGGATTGTGGTTGGCTCAAGGGGAAAATCTAAGTATACTTTCTATAATGGATAGGTTTGTGATTGGGTCTCTATAGTCAGATGTCATGTCTACCCCTACTGCAAGACATATTCATCAGTTATTAGCTACACGGCACACCATTGGCTAACAAACTATAAGGACCTTCATTATATGGCCTTCTACAATTGGTTGGCATGCTTGTACCCTTTTGGAATATTCAATTCTCTAGCAGCACGTAAACTGGCACCGCAGATGCTGGTGGGTGGACTGGACCGTACATCCCCATCTAATTAGCCCATCATGTCTCATCATTCATGCCACCAGCCATTCAAATTGTCTTTGAACTTGGCCTTGTAGTAGCTTCTCTTGTCTGGGAATATAAGGGAGTGTGACATCTTATTATCAAGGTTCAGGCTTGCATGCCCACATCTAGTTCCATCTTGGACTCACGTGATCAGAGACCAGGAATCCGTCCATTTTATAGTATTTAATTTTCTTAAATGAAGAAACTTAGCTCTCATGGTGTTCTCTCTTTGCTACTTAACAAGGGATGCCGCAGCGTCTCACATTCACTGCTCTTCAAGGACTGATAACCAGGCACGAGGCCAAGCAGTCTTTCTTTGGTCCATCTTCAAAGTATTCTTTGCTGTGACACACACAGTTATCAATTCTCCTTTCTCCACGGGTTGAGCTTAATAAAATTGTGGCATTGAATGTCCAGGTTGGTTCTATACATATGTATATATATATATATATATATATATATATATATATATATATATATATATATATTGGCGGCACCACCTGCACTCACTACGTATAGTCAGCCTTTATGATTACTTAGTCTACTTGCGTTACAGCATCTGTACAGACAAAATGGCTGGCATTTTCTGCAGTGATTCTTCACACATGCAATCTTCATTCCGCACATGAAAGTCTTCTCGATTCTTTACTTCGCCATCAGATTCTATGTCATCTGTGCATTCTCATCCTTCTCAGTACATCACTCTCATTTCTTGTGATGTCACCAGCCTCTCCTTTTCACATCTTCACACTTCTTCGGGGATCTCCCTCAGGAGACCGTCATCCTTTCGGGGATACATCATGTAGGGTTTTCTCAGTGGATACCTTCTTGTCTCAAAGGCTCTTTGTGGTATAGGTCCCATTGCTGGCATTGCACATGTAGCAGTTTCCGGGTTTCAACATATAAGTAGAATAGGGGCGGGACTTCCTGCAGAGGCATTCGGCTGCTCCTCTCCTGTCCCATTACCATGGGGAACTCCCTATACATCACATATTATCTGCCTACATGGGAGTAAGTAGTATGGACATTACATCTGTGTGGGTGGTTGAAGATAATACGGACAATACCTCTCTGTGTTTGGTTCAAGGTAATGATGAACTGTACATGTGTTTGGCAACCTGTGAAGAACAATACTCCCCTTCTCATTACAGGAGCAAGACCAAAGAGCCAGCAGCCCATGAGTGGAGGAGGAGAAACCATACGCATAGGCGAGCCTCCGACGTGAGTATGTTAGCAAGGGGCAGATCCGCATTGCACAGTGGAGCCAGCTGTGCAATGGAGAGAGGCCAACACCCAAGGGAGATGCCGTCATCTTGATACAGGGGCGTACTGAGTTTGAGAGGCCAAGAAAAGGTGGTGGCAGCAAGCACCCTGGAGGAGGCAGAGTATTGGCAGCTCCTGTCTGGGTAGGGTACATTGAAAAGGAAGTGATCTCCACCTAGCACATTGAGGGTGCTGCTATTGTTGATGGGGAGGTCCATAAGGAGGTGGCTCAGGGGGAGGATCAACAACTGGAGGTCTTGCAGCAGGTGGTGGACCTACCTGAGGGGCAGGATCAAGGACCAGATAGAAGTAAATGAGGAAGAGGTGGCAAAGAAGACTCTCCCTTTGCCTGGTATGAAGGAGAGCGCAAGCAAGGCACAGGAGGATCCCGAGGGAGGGAATTACCCACTTTTTTAGGCTTACAAACTTGTTCAATCAAATTTGGATACATTTTGTTTACCTTTTTTTATCACAAAAATATAAATGGTGGGTTGGGGTTAGGTATATATATATATATATATAGAGGGGTTAAGGGCTAGGTGAGGGAGGGTGTGAGGGGTCTCCACCCACATTTTGCAGTAAACAAATTGGTAAAACAAATGCTGCAAAATGTGATCTGGCCAGTTGTTTTCATAGTTCCCAGGGAGCAGAGACGTCTACCTACTATACAGCTGACATCGTCCTGGGTGTGGGACTATGTTCTTGTTCCTGCAGGAAAGACCGTTGGAGGAGAGAATTACCATATACACAGTGGAAGGCTGTGGAAAGAGGGTCAATTGAGGGAAAAAGGGAAGGTGAAAGAGCCACACCTTTGTGACAATGGTCAAGAGGAACCACATTCAGCAGTGGCAGCTGAAAGTCTACATGGTGAACATGTCCTCTGCATCTGCAGACCCTGCTCGTGACCTGGCTTCCACCACTGTGGCAGAGTCCTACACTTACCAGGGCAAGGATAAAGCACAGCAGAACATTGACCATGCCATTCATTTTACTTTACTTTACTTTATTGATTTTTATAGGCCGGCCACTGGCCCTGAGGCTTAAGGGCTCTAGGAGACAAGAACGAATAACAAACCCAAACAAATAATTAAAAGATAAAGACGTGGGCCTGGGCCCATCTGCTAAAACAGTGTTAATTGGGGATAAGTCAAATTAGTTGAATTTGATTTATCACCCCTACACCCATCTTGCCTCCCGAATTGGTGTCAGGGGCACCAGCAATTGTGGTCAATGTCAGGTCCTGGTTGACAATGCGACCCCAACAAGTGGTTGGGGGCAGTGCATCATCAGTCCCATTGACTACATCAGGATGCATGGAGGCACCTCCTTCCTTTATTATAGGCAGTTCATTAGCCAGGAGAGCTTGACAGTTCAGTGGTGGTGGGCAACCAAAGGGGGCACATGATGCTCCGCTACCCATAACACCTGTAGGGAGTTGAGCTTGGAGGAAGGAATAAGGCAGTCATCAGGGAGGGACTGGTCTACAGGGAGATGCCTCACTCATAAGCGTAGTTGCAGCCTATGAGGGAGCCAGAGTAGTGTATAAAATGCTCTGGGGAGACTGTGAGAACTTTTCTGGCTGGCTGCGCCACATGAAAGAGCTTGAAAACTCATGGCTGACTGCGCCCTCTAGAAGAAAAGAGAACTTTAGTTTCCTGATGGGCTCTCTGAAAAAACCTGAGAACGTTAGTGGGTGGCTACACCCTGTGGGAGAACCTGAAAATCCTAGGGGAGACTGCACCCAGCGTGGGAATATGAGAACATTAAGGGATGGCTGTGTCGTGTGGGAGAGCCTGAGAACCTTAAAGGCTGATTGTGCTCTGTATACTTGATAACATAAATGTGCAACTGTTTCCTGTGAACAAACCTGAGAACCTCAGTGTGTGACTGCACCCTGTGGGGGAACCTGAGAACCTTAATGGGTGGCTGAATCCTATGAGAGACCATGACAATGTTTGACAAATGGTGTAATTATAATGAGACAATACAAGGATTAAACAACATTACTCTCACAATAGGCAACAGCATGTGTAAGGCAGCCACTGGTCAGGGCGTCTCTATCAGTACTACAGCTATCCGTTTCCCAGTAACACCCATCAGGAACCAGTCTTGCTTCACCTGTCAGTGCCTGACTTATACCGGGTAACAAATCATCCTCATCGTCCGAGATGGAGAGTTGGCTATGGGTAGATATCATTCCCTAGTTTTCTGTCAGGAAGGTGATTGTTAATTTGTATAAATGTCAATTGTTCAACATGCACCTATACAAGACTTTTCCTATGGTGACAGGAAGCAGCCCCAGCCACAATAAAACCGGTCGTGGACTGGACTGTTGGAAGTCGGACTGACTGCTTGTTGGACCTTTTCTGTTATGGGTCTTCAACCCTTCCCAGGGGTGAAGTGGCCAGTAGATAGTCATCAAGCATATGTGCAGGCAGAGGTCCACCGTCTGTTCCCATCTGAATTCAAAATGCCTGACTCTTTGTGGAGGGTGTGTAAAGACTGGGGGGGGGAGTATCTGTACTCCTGTTCTCTATATTGCAGAGTCGAAACACAGAGCATCCCAGCCAAGATTCTCTATTGCTGGTAGCAATGGACGAGCAATCAAGGCTTAGCTCTCAGGAGGGGATGCTGGTTGGTTCTTAAGTACAGTGTAGTCCCCAAGCACCCACAAAGTAATGTCCACACACTATGTTAGTGAAAACACAGTTCTTTATATAAATAGGCACAATCACAATAACACACTGTGTGCTCAAGATAATCTAAAATGGTAAATATATACAGTTTCTATGTAGTACCACAATTATGCTTTGATTCCATTAAAGTGCATCAACTGTACTCAGTTTAAATGTCATACAAATCAGTTAATAATGTGAACCAGCAATAGGAATAGGAGGAAAGCAGGTTGGTTAAAACAATAGGCAAAATACTGGCCCCGTTACCTAGACACGGTTCTGTGTGAGGATCCCCCCACCTGGGCAACCTGTAAATAAAGATATAACACAAGCCCAGTCCATATATTGTTTATATGAGTCTTATCTCCTTCTATAAAAGTTCTACCGCCCCAATGTACCTGGAATAGCAGAGTTCTACGTCGGGTCGTCGACGGAACCATCTTAAGCGGCTCCCTTTATGGCAGGAGCCATGGATCGTCGAGATCCCTTGAAGAAATGGTGAACAAAGGCATTGAGGCAACTGCTTCGGTCCTGGTGGTGCTCGTTGACTTTCGGTCATGGCGTCCTGCGAAGATGAGGCGTGCGGTGCACCTCGACGATGATAATTAGTTGCCGCAAAAAGTTACTGAAGAACTTTGGTTCAGAAAGGGTGTCAAGTCATCGGCATCTCTGTGGTCTTTGGTGGCGGAAAACCCATCAGCGGACTCTCCTCTGCATGTCTACGGCCTTGACTTTATCTGGCGGGACAAAGCAGTCGTCGGTGATGAGCGAGGGTGTCCTTCGTTCAAAGTGTTCTTAGGCAAAGGAGCACTGCAGCTATGGTTGGCGACAACGGTCGACGACGGTGATGGACTTTGTGATTCTGCAGCTATCCCTGTCTCTGGTCGGCAACCTTTCGAGGGTCGAACTTCCAGGGAGCTTTGGCAAAGATCAGCTGGTACACAATGGTCCCTTGTAGCTCGGGTAGAGGTGTCCTAGCCGGGTACTCTCTTGGATCAGTTCCTTGAAGGCACAGCAGTTTTCAGATTGGCGAAGCACAACAGCAGCAATTCTTGTTCTTCCAGTGGGCTTCAAGATTAAGCATCAAGTATCAACTTCAGCTACTGAACAGTTTCCATCAGTGAGAGGTCCCCAGATATACTGTTTGGTCTCTCATTCACTCTGCTGGGTCACACTCAGGCAACCAATCATTCAGAAGGGCATTCATGCAGGCAGCCAATCAGGCTCACAGTGCATTCAGGCCATTCTTTTCCCTCCAGACACTCACAACAAGGAATGTGTATTGGGACAAGTACCCAGCCATTAAGCATTCCACACTGCATTCATCCCAGTTTCGGGCAGGGCTGTTTCAGTCTTTGTGTCACATACCAGAAAACAGACACCCATAACATGAAGTGCATATTGGTCACACACTCCATTCACCCAGGTCCCACCCCAAAGCCGTACCCACAACATACAGTAATTGGTAAGGCTCCAGCCAATCTTGCCTGGACTTCCCCACAATACCATATATGGAACTTCCACCCAAAAGCCAGTCAGGTGGAAGAGACAAAGTCAGGGCTTCCCAGGACTTTGGGAAAAACAAGGTAACAGGCAATAGAAATCAAGAGGCCACAGGGTCCATCTTGTCTTCTATCAGAAATCAACTGAGTCCAATGACAGGGCCTGGGTATCCCAAAATGGAGGATACTCAGAGCACCTGTCAAATTCAGCATGGAGCTGCTACCAGCCCATACGCTGCTCTGTGGGCCACGCACAGGTGTCCAAAACATACACTAGGGGTACAGGGTTGTACCCACACCCATGGGTGCCATAAGGGTATCCCAAGGGTCTGTACACCAAACCAAAAAGAGGAACAGCTGCACTGCCATGAGTCCCACATGGACTCCTGGGCAGAAAACAATACAGAACATACATGAAAAAGGATTACAGGACAAGGACAAGGAGCATTTCCAGCATTGCAGGGTGCTCCACAGTTTCTCTTCCTCATAAGCTGACCATGCACTGCTCACAATACTTTAAACAGGTGTCATTAATTTACTGATGGTTGGTGCCGTCAATCTTGAGCTTGGCATTCTCAGTGTAGTTGGCAGAATTTGGGCTGGTCTGTGTTATTCCTGCTGCTAGTGTTCTTTTGCCAATTATAGTTACAAGTGTTGTAGCAAAGCATCTTTGCACATTTGCTTAAGATCCACTCCTTGTAATGCATGCTGCAAGTCCTCATACCCCGAGACATGCACATAAAAAGCGGTGCCCTTTTGCTTTGAAACATGGGTCCAAAAAGGAGGCCAGCATGTTCTCAGTGCTACCTTTAAAACCAACTACAGAGGATTGCCATGCACAGACCTACAGATAAGTGGTTTATCGGCTACTTCTACTGCCTAATAAAAGGCACATATTCCCAAAAAATGTAAATAGGCAAATACTCCCAACAAAATAAAAGGACATGGACACATAGAACCTTGTCCCCCTGCTTTCACCACACAGCACCATGGACATGTTTGGACCAGTGGTGCATGTATTACCACAGGAAGAAACTACTATTGTTACTGCCTGATCAGAAGAAGTAAACCTGTATCTGTTAATGTACATGACTGTCTAGGTTCAAATAAATAATTATTACAAAAACATTTCCATTTTCCAGTTAAAACATATTTTGTACCCACTTATACAATACTCCCAAATTATACTTATAGGTTAACCCCTTAAAAATCATTTTACTCCCAACTTCAAAAAAGAGGAAGTAAAATACTCCCACCTCCAAATCCTATCTGGAGCACTGGCTATGCAAGGTTGAAAGCAGAGCCCTCATCAGCTGTGCTGCATTGACATCAATAGTCAAGAAAAAGTCACTTGCCACGTTGGTCAGGTAGAGGTCAAGCAGGCACACCAAAGGAAGAACCTCACCAAGGAATGCATTCTGATGGCTAACCTTCAAAGGGTTGTAGCACAGAGTAGACATAAAGACAGCAGCTACCACTGACACAGTGTTAAAAAAAGCCTTGTCCCCTACTCTGTTGTGGGTGTTGCAGTAATCTTTTTTGACATTTCATTGCTCACGTAGCAGGTCCACAATGTGCAAAGGAGTGTTGCAACGGGTGGCTACAATGTCTTCAGGTTGTGCAGTGGCAACCTGGGGTGCACCTGAACTTCGCACAGTGTATTTTTGGTGTGGTTATCCTGACTGAAATGAGAGCTGATAGTCTAGGCCATAACGACCATTTCGTTCACAGGTTGACAACTGTTGATAAAGTGTGTCGCCAGCAGTTGAAGGATATGCATAAAGCAGGGTACATGAATTGCTTTCCCACCATTTCAGAAGGCATCAAGGATATATGATCCATTGTCTGCTGCAACAAAGCCTGAACGTAAAGTATGAGCTCTTAGCCACTGTGCCTCCACCTCCTCCACTGTCTCCTAGATGTCATCTCCCCTGTGCCTCCTGTCCAGAAACCATGCATGCACAATATTGTGTGGCACTGAATTGCATACACCTTCTACCCACTTGAATTACTGCAGGAGTTCCAACGGCTAGTAACGGAATGAATGTCCACCTAGTGTCCAGTGACAGCCATCTAGTCAAATCTCTGACCAATTATCCACATGTCCATGGTGAAGTGACATTTTCCCCCCATTGAGTTCTGTAGGGCTTGCACCATTGCAGACATAACCCTGTTGTGCAATTCTTGCACTGCTTTTCAAGAGCAAAACGTGGGCCAGGAGATTCCCAGTGGTGCTTGGCTTTTTCTGTAAGCCACAGCTTCTCCTGTAAGCCACCAGAACCCAGGGATTCCCCATAGAGTAGGACAAGAGGTCTGTTGCTAACAATATAGTCAGGTTAGCATTTAGTAGGCATTGTCTGTCATGGGACTTGTGATATTTTTGGCCATGCTCATATGCTTCCACAAAACTGGCCTGACTATATAGTGGATCTCTGTTATGCACCGCTGTGGTACAGTGGGCAGAGCTTGGTGTCCCACTCCTAAGCACTAACATAGCTGCAACATTTGCAGGTGTAATTGTGCAGACTGGTGGAGGCATGCTGTTTGTGTGATGCTATGGATAGAGATGCATCTCAGATCATGGGATTTCTTTACATATTTGTTCGTTGTGTTGCTGCAAAAGGGACCACACGTTTGGTCCCTGCATTTTGTCACACACTGCTTTCTGGCAGAGTTTGCAAGTGGGCAGTTTTGTTTTCTATGTATTCCATGTGAAGTTCTGACACACTTTTGACTTTCGTTTTGGGCTAGCACACAAACTGAGGTCATGCAAACGCAAGGGTGCTAGCAGTGGTGGTGCTGGTTGTGTTTGGGATGGCATGAAATTATGCAATA
Source organism: Ambystoma mexicanum (assembly GCF_040938575.1). NCBI lineage: Eukaryota > Metazoa > Chordata > Amphibia > Caudata > Ambystomatidae > Ambystoma > Ambystoma mexicanum. Next base: position 623,828,681 of record NC_090939.1, on the reverse strand, counting down.
TGCTTTTTAATACGCGACAGGAAGGATGTTTCTCGATACGACTGTATGCAAATGGGAGCTGCACTACTACTCTTAATACAGCATCTGCCTCTATGGGGTCTTTCTCATTCTCTTAACAGATATCACTGCTTTCCAACAGGAGTGCACATTTCTGCCTGGACTCTGATGATTCTTAATCTTTGTACTTATGGTCATCCATCTCGTCATCATCTTTATTGACGTATCAGTGGATGCGGCAGCGGAAATACAGACCTGTGATTTTCAAACTCCTGCTGTTCAACTACTCCACGGACCAGATTCTCAAAAATAAATGAAAAAAAGGACAGTGGTAGCACTTTTTTCATTTGTGTTAATTTCGGAAATTAGATGTTCGCCTTATCCTAAAAGGGGACCTGAGAATTTCAGGGGGGCTGGACAAGAGCACAATAAATGTGCTTGCAAGCCCCCTTGTATAATCCCAGCTCCTTTGCATACATCAGGAGCATCATCATACGACATGCCTAGTGTGCCGCCTCTCAATGATGTGCAAGAAGGACAAAGGTGAGACACAAAATGTAGGAGGGCACCATCACAGTTAACACAAAATTACATTGGGAGCACCTGACTCAACTGAGTCAATGCCGTTTAGACCTAGTTGAAAGCCCCAAGAAACCTCAGTTGACACTATTGAGCCGCCCAAAAAGCAAGGAAATGTAATGATTCTGGTTGTGTTGCCTGGCTGAGGCCAAGAGACAACAAAGACCCAAATATTTATCTGTAAAAGATACACCTTTGAACGTGAACATTGCATCAGAGAGTGTGGCCTATCTACTCCTATCTTCAGACCGACAGTGCCTGTTTCTTTCTTAAGTCTGCATATTTTGTGTTCTTTTATAGGGGTGGGTTATTGTGGTTTTTATTGGTGTGTTTTGTATTTGTGGGTTGAATAAAGACTACTATTTTTATAGTATATTGATTGGGAATTTCTTTTGTTTTGTTACCACTAGACTACTGTTGTTTGGATGCGTCTTTGATAGCTCACATCCCTGCTACAGAGTACAGTCTGTTACACTCACCTGGTCTCTGTGGAGGAGTTGGGGCATGGTTGCAGCCCTCCCTGAACTTGAATCACCCCCTTCAGGCCTCTCCCTCTGTAGGAAAGCTGTGAGGTGACAAGATGAAGATTTCGGCGTTCCGGAAAGTGTAAAGATGAATACTTGGTTCGCTGAAGAGATGTATAGGTAAGAACAGCTTCCCCCAGTTGGTAAGTGTGTTGGCATGAAGCAGGATGTCCAGGAAGCAGGATCCTCATAGGTAAGTCTGTCCTCAGGCGATGGTGAACGTTACGCTGCTTGCAAGTTCAGAATAACATGAAGTGTCTGTCTTGAGGATCGGGGCAGCTTATATAGCTGAGATCGTGGGCAAGCCCATTAGGGCCGGCTTACCTGTCACACCTTGCCACTCCTAGAGAGTGAGCACGTGTAAAGGCAATCCATTAGCAGCCACACCCAAGAATACATTTGGGGCTGCTTAATGGATGGAATGTTCAAGGTTAATGCATCCTGCTTAATGGATGGAATGTTCAAGTTTAATGCATCTGTAGTGCTATGTCCATAATAAAAGCTTTTTGGTCTTAAATGGATGTTTGTGTTTACTTTTGTTCATTAGCCTGGCGCCAAAGGCGCCAGGACAGTGTCCACCCAGGTCTCCTGTTCATGCGACCCCTGCATGCCTGTGCCCCTGACTTCATGACCATGACAGCACTCCCCCTCAAGGCCCCTCTCAAGGGTGGTTCTCCTCCCGGTTCTGGTTTGGTGGGATTATTGCGATGGAACTGTCTGATTAAACGCAGAGCATGGACGTGCTCACTGGGTTCCCAAGTTCGGTCTTGAGGTCTGTAACCTTTTCAGTCAATTAGGTAATACAATTTTGATCAAACCACCTTGGAGTCCAGGATGGATTTGACTTCATATTCTGGTTCTCCATCTATTATTTTGGGCTCTGGCGGAGAACTAAGCTGTGTATTGGACTTCATTGGTTTGAGGAGAGAGACATGAAATACAGGGTGAATTTTCATGTGAGATGGTAACTCCAATTTCATGGTGACAGGATTGATTATGGACTTTTTAGTATAGGGGCCCAGATATCTTGGGCGGAAAGCTTTTGGTCCCTCCAGGGGAATATATTTGGATGCTAACCACACATTTTCTCCAATCATGGTAGGCGGGAGCTTCCTTCCGATGTCGATCAGCAATCAGTTTTTGTCTTTCCTTAGCCTTGGTCAGATGCTCTGTCACCTCCTTAACAACCTGAGTGATGGTTTTATGCATGTTTTTATGGCTAGCATTTCCAGGGTATCGGGTGGATCAAATAGTGATGTCCTCAGATGTCTTCCGTGCACAGTGTAGAATGGAGTTTGCCCTGTGCTTGTGTGAGCTGAGTTGTTTTATGCAAACTCAGCTATCCAGAGTATATTTTTCCAAGAATCCTCGGACTGTTGCAACATACACCTGAGATATTGCTCTAAAGTTTGGTTGGTTCGTTCAGTTTGCCCATCAGTTTGAGGGTGATGGCTTGTGGACAACCGCAGATCGATTTTGGCAATCTACAACACCTTCTCCAAAAGGAAGAAACAAATTGGGTTCTGCAATCAGATACTAATATTGATGGAAATCCATGCAATCGAACAATTTGCTCTAGGAACACAGAAGCAAGAGTTTACGCAGTTGGGAGTCCCTTCAGAGGGATGAAATGGGCCGTTTTGGAGAATAAATCCACGATGACTAATATGGTGTTGTATCCATTGCAGGGTGGAAAATCTGTGATGAAGTCCATCGGCAGGGTATGCCAAGGTGCTGGCGGTACTGTTAGGGGATGTAGTAAGCCAGCGGGGTTCTGTTTCTGAGACTTGTTTTGTGCACAGACACCGCAGGTTTCAATAAAGTGGGCATTGTCTTTTAGCCAGGTTGGCCACCAGTAGTTTTGTTTTAGCTTAGCTTGAGTTTTGGCTATTCCTGAGTGTCCTACCACTAATGAATCATGATAATTTGTGATGACTTTTGCTTTTGAAGTTCTTGGTCTTGGACATATAATCGTCCTTGGAAATACGATAGATTGTCTTCGATGGTGTACTGGTCACCTTTTAGCAGCCATTCCTGTTCAGTCATTGATCCATTGGGGATTGCAAACTGGTTCTTTGGTCATCCACACACGTGGTGGCAGCTATTCTGGTTTGAATCCTTTCCTCAGGAATTATGGCCACGGGGTCGGATGCTGTAAAAGGCTCTTTTTTTTCACTCATGCAAGATAGAGTGTCTGCTTTCCCATTGCGTACTCCTGGCCTACAAGTGATAATAAAATCGTATTCTGAGAAAAAGGGAGCCCAGCGAGGTTGACGCAAGGATTGTGCTTTGGCGGTTTTTAAATATTGCAAGTTACGGTGGTCCGTGATGACAGTGACGGTATGTCTCGCCCCGAAAAGGTAATGTCTCCAGGCCTTGAATGCTGCCTTAATCGCCAGTAATTCCTTATCTGTGATTACACAGTTCAACTAGGGGGCTGAAAATTTGCGGGACCAGAATGCAACAGGGTGTGGTTGTCCGGTTTCAGGATCTCGTTGTGACAATACTGCTCCCATGGCTATTTTTGAAGCATCTGTCTCAACTATGTAAGGTAGGTCTGATCGTGGGTGTCGATGGACTGGTGCTGTAGTGAATGCTAGTTTCAACTTCTGGAAGGCTTCTTCAGCTTCTTTCGACCAATGGAACTTTTGATTTTTCTTTAACAAGGAGGTTATTGGATGTACAATTTGTGAAAACCCAGGTATAAACCGACGGTAAAAGTTGGTGAATCCGAGCACTCTTTGCACTCCTTTCGTGGATGTTGGTGAGGGCCATTGGAGGATTGCATCCACCTTTCGTGTATCTATATGTACGCCTTGTGGTGTGAGCATGAAACCAAGAAACTCGACCTCGGTTACATGGAAAAAAAATGTTTCCAACTTGGCATACAATTGGTGTTGTCGAAGCTTCTCTAAGACTGCCCGGACATGGCCTACATGTTCTTCCATGTAATTTGAGTAGATAAGAATGTCGTCAATGTAAACAAGAGCGCAAACGTCCAGTAGTTCACGGAGTACATCATTCATAAAGAATTGGAACACCGCGGGGGCATTGCATAGCCCGAAGGGCATGACCTGGTATTCAAAGAGGCCGTACTTTGTGCAGAAGGCCGTTTTCCACTCGTATCCCTCTTTTACTCTTGCAAGATGGTATGCTCCTCTTAAATCCAGTTTTGTGTAGATTTGAGCATGTTTAACTTGGTCCAGGAGCTCTGGTATAAGTGGTAAAGGATATCGATGTTTTACTGTGATCTGATTGATGGCTCTATAGTCGATGCAAGTTCTTAAGTCCCCCTCCTTTTTAGGCACGAAGAATAAGGGGGAGGAGGCAGGTGACTTGGACGGGCGAATGAAACCGTTCGCCAGTTACTGATCCAGATAAGTTCTAAGATGCTGATTTTCCTGTTCTGTCAGAGCATAAATTAAGCTGCAAGGGATCTGGGCTCCGGGTACAAGATCTATTTGACCATCGTAGGATCTTTGCGGGGGCAGAACGCTGGCTTACTTTTTTTTTAAGACATCCTGTTAATCTTAGTATTCAAGCGGTAAGGAGCTGATGAGGCCCAGCACGATTCCTTTCTTCGGTTTCAGATTGGTGTCCTCTTTTTTGTAACATGTGTCGGCACAATCATGAGGAAATGTCAGAACTCGTTTTCACCAGTCGATCCTAGGACTGTGGGTCTCCAGCCAGGGCATTCCCAATATCATCTGGAACTGAGGAGCACTGATGAGATCGAAAGTAATGTCCTCCTGATGCCCGTCCTCACACAGAAGCTTGATTTTCTCAGTTTATTGTGTCACTAGGCCAGATGATAGCTGGGAACCATCCACAGCAGTGACGTTTTCCGATTTCTGCTTCTGTCGGAGAGGAAGGCCTATTCAGAGAGCCAAATCTTGGTCAATGTAGTTACCCACAGCTACACAATCAATATATGCCTCCAAGGCATGTATTTTTGATGGTTGCTTGTGATTCACCAAAAGCACTGGAAGGACTAGATGTGAGGTCTGTACAGATTCCTTTTTCATGCTCGACCAGCGGACCCCTACACTTGCCGGGCATTTCCCGAGTTCTGTTCTTTTTTCCCTTTCTGCTTTGGTAAGGGGACTTCATAATCCACCAATTTGCATTGGCTCAAACTGTTCATGTAGTTTAGTCTGATTCTCACGAGATCGTACGTAAACTGACCATCCCTCTGATCTAGCTCGATCCATTTTCCGATTCTGCAACCTATGATTGAGTTACACCGTCAAGTCTATGTAGTCCACACACCTCTCAGGGGGATTCACCACTTGTGCCAACACATCCTTAAGTTCTCCACATAACCCTTGGTAAAAGAGTCTAGTCCTCTTCTCTTCTGGCCAGTTGAAGGATGCAATATCGGTTAATAGATCTTGACTCCCTTGTCTGAGTGACAACAATTCGTTGTCCAGAGCTTGTCCTTGAGTATGACGGGCAAACAATTTCTCCAGCTCATGTTGGAAATTCCCAAAGTTCTGAAGTAAAGGGTCATCTTGATTTACCAAAGGTAAAGCCGAGTACGCTGCACTACCTCCTAAATATGAGAGTACAAACGCCACTTTGGCTTGGTCATTAGGAAAGGCTCCTGGTCTGCACAAGAAATTAAGGCGACATTGGTTCAGAAATACAGCACACTTGTTTGGGTCACTGATGAAGCGTTCAGGAGGGGCTAGAGGCACTGTTCCTGGAAGATCCATCTGAACCAGTTTTGATTGTTGTGGTGTGAAAGAATGACAAGAAGGGGTCACTCCAGGCAGTGCAACCTGCCCTGCTTGTGCTTTTTGCATTTGCCTTGCCAATTTGTCAGTTCTTTCTTGAGTTACAATAAGATCCCTCTGTAATGCATTGGTTTCCTGTCTTGAAGCATGTACTTCAGCTTGTAATTCCCCTAGTAAGAGGGCTAACTGAACTGTTTCTGAAGTTTCCATAACAACCAGGCAGAAAGTATTAGAGGCTTCGCGTTCTGTTACGCTCACCTGGTCTCTGCGGAGGCGTTGGGGCACGGTTGCAGCCCTCTCTGAACTTGAATCACCCCCTTCAGGCCTCTCCCTCAGTAGAAAAGCTGTTAGCGGTGGTACATGGTGATACTGCTCCTTCGTGGGGATAAGAGTGTGTGAGTGCACCAATCTGTGATTGTTGTACCTCTCGAACCCTTCACCCCAAAGTACGGTTTCTGTGAGCATACACTGGCCCATAAAGCTCACCTGTGAATTATGGAAGATAAGCACTCCGTCCTGCTACTTCTGTCAGGGGCGCGTCAAATGGGATCTAGTTCCTTCACTGAACCCTGATAAGGATTAGTCAAGTCCAGCTGTGACTATGCTTCTCCTTATGATTGGTAAGTCTTTCTTGAGCTCTTGTGATGCTGTTCGTTCTGTATAATGTCTTTATATGTTGGTCCTATTTATGCCCGAAATAATGTCTCTCTTCTGTTTTCTTCCCTTAGATGGAAATGCGGTCTCAATGCAGCTGTGAGACGCTGCCGGATGGAAGATGGATGCTACCACAATATTCGACAGCAGGTCGAATATTGGGATGGTTGAAGGAAAAGCATAAAGTATGGCAAAGCACAACCTTAAACTGACTGTTTTTTCGATGTCTAACCTTGTCTTCTGTTTTTCCTTGCAGGCTCTGCTGTCGACGATGGAGCGTGTCGTGCCGCAGTGCCAAGATGAAGATTTCGGCGTTCCGGAAAGTGTAAAGATGAATACTTGGTTTGCCGAAGAGATGTACAGGTAAGAACAGCTTCCCCAGTTGGTAAGTATGCTGGCAGGAAGCACGATGTCCAGGAAGCAGGATCTTCAAAGGTAAGTCTGACTTCATGCAACATGAGCGTTACGCTGCTTGCAAGTGCAGAATAACGCGAAACGTCTGTCTTGAGGATTGGGGCAGCTTATATAGCTGAGATCGTGGGCACGCCCATTAGGGCCGGCTTACCAGCCACACCCTGCCACTCCTAGAGAGTGAGCACTTGCGAAGGCAATCCATTAGTAGCCACACCAAAGAATACACTTGGGGCTGCTTAATGGATGGAATGTTCAAGGTTAATGCATCCTGCTTAATGGATGAAATGTTCAAGGTTAATGCATCTGAAGTGCTATGTCCATAATAAAAGCTTTTTGGTGTTAAATTGATGTTCTTGTTTACTTTTGTTCATGAGCCTAGTGCCAAAGGCGCCAGAACAGTGCCCACCCAGGTCTCCTGTGCATGTGACCCCTGCATGCCTTTGCCGCTGACTTCATGACCATCACACCTATTTCACCACCTTCATGTACCTCCATTGCACTAATGCAAGATTACTTTGTCACTCCTCTGATATTTGCCTCTCAACTTTTCGCCTCCACATTTCTTGCTCTTGGGTTGATCCTTCCCCTCACCCTCAGACTCTGTGAGCACACCACACCGTGAATCCAGAGCATTCTGACAACCTTTGTTTGCGACATGACTTGTGAATCTTTCTCTTCTGGGCACAATAATTCCTCCCAGCCTGTCTGGCCACCTCCTTTTGTCCTAGTATATGCAGCACATGGAGACCACTTTTGTGGTGAAGGCACCCTGCTAGCACGTTTTAAGCGACTTCAGTTCAACACTACAGCTAAATCAATGCCTAGTCTGGGATGCTGATGGAAGCCCTTATTGATGTATTTTTATGTCCAGTTCGTTTACTCTGGATGACAACCCTTATATAACACCCCTCTCTTAGAATCCCCCTGACCCCACTGAGCCAAGAAGTAGGTTTGTTTTGCAAATTAAAAGGTTTATTTGAAAATTAAACAATATCTATATATATATATATATATATATATATATATATATATATATATATATATATATATATATATCACACTTTTATAATAAATTAATATTTGCTAGCACACTTGTAAAGATGATAGTGATCAACAATGGATAATGTTACAGTGGTACACTCTTTTTGATGGCTTAGAAGTGATGTAGAGAGGATAAAGTAGCTGAGAATGCTTTTATGGCTTCAAGGGCAAGGCAATGATGAATGAAAATGCAGTACAGAAAATAAACTTGATATGACTTCAACAAAAGACAATGTAATCACTTTTCTTTGACAATCCCCCCCCCCTTTATGCAAGGTAAAGAGATGGGAGGGAAGCACACAGTTCTCAGGAATGCAATCAAATATAATTCAGTTCCCCCCTAGCAAGCTTAGAGGAAAACTGGTAGGAGTCTTAAACACAGGCAATATACTTTGATGTGGTTGCAATTAAGTGAAAAATATGCGAAAAATGCTTTTAATTCGCTATAGGAGGTTCAGGGTAGGTGATGATACTTTGAATCAATTCAGGCCAGCCCTATCAATGATTCAGGGATGGTTATTAGGTTGGAAACAGATTTCAGGGATGGAAGCAAAGACAAATATTTTTACACGTGGCTGAAATTAAGCAAAATGTCAAATCGCGGAAATGTAGTCACGTGCGTCAAGCGCAATTACGGAGGCACTATAAGTGGTAGAATAAAAGTTAAATCTCGCTTCTATCACAAACGGTTCCGGAGATACGGCCGATTTAGTAAAGGTATTTTTTCGGATTTGAAATTTTAAAGCTCAGAATGACAGATGACAGTTTTTTCAGGTTTAAAGATGACAGAATGACACGATTCAAGCAGGCAGTTATAAATAGGTTAAAATAGTTTGGATTAGATTATTTTAAACTAAGAGATTGGTTTTGGCACAGTGCTAGCTGGGTACTCACACTGGATTTTGGACAGGAATGCGACTTCGTCACGGATCGGGTCAACCGGTTGGACTGGACTCCTGGCGGTTCTCTCGCCACGGACGATCTCTGCCTGGTTCTGCTCACAGCGATCTGGGTCAGCTCTGCTAGCGGCACTGCACAGCGGTCTGGATCTCTGATTCTGACAAAAGTTCTTGGCACTGCACGGCGGTCTGGTCTCTGGTTCCGGGTACAGCTCTGCTTTCTGGGTGTTTCTGGCACAGGGCTTTAGCCAGAATCAGACAGCTCAGCCCGGCTGTCTGAATAGTTTGGTTTGGTTGCTAGGTTTTGAAGGCCTTCTGATAGGAGTTCAGCTGTTGGGTTCTAGAGTTCTTGGAGTTTCTGGATGTGAAGTCTGAAATCAGGATGTGGAGTTGTCTGTCAAAATGCTCAGCAGAAAGTGAAAAAGAAAAGTCCTATCTGGCTTCCAGTGGCTCTTTTTATGTGTTTAGAAAGTGGGTGGGTCGGCTAATTCTGCATGCCCAACCCTCTCAACGTATCATTGGCCAGATCCTCCTCTCTTCCTTGATTGGGGGAACTGGGTTGTGAGTCAGAGTGATGAGGTAGGTTTATGGTTAGAGGATCCTCCCCTTCTCAAATTGCACACAAATCTATTTCTGATCCAAATACATATTTATCTATGTACCATTTTTCTAATATTATACGTCCAGTTAACATATTTTCTGTAGCACCAAACCATTCGATCCCTGTCTTTGTAAGATGTCGTGTCCACTTATGACAGAATTCTGCCCTTTTCATCCAGACCACGACCTCTAAACCTTTCCAGTGCACCAGGGATATGGGTTTCAGATGATAAAGTGCCAGATTTTTAACATGCATACATTTGGAGTAACAACCTTTTTTCCGCTACTATCCCCAAGAACATACCACAGGGTCCTAACACCTCTTAAAATGTGCACAGAAAAATCACAAGAATGATGATGTTATTTATATAATTTTTACAAGTCTGCACAATGAATTATCCATCTTTTTAAAATTATGCTCTGGCCCCAAAGGGGTGTGGTTTTCCAAAGCACATGGTGGAATTTCTAGTTTATCCACTTCCCCCAAGCTCAGCTTGCTCACAGATGCAGTGCCCCTCCCACTTCTCCTTCCAAGAGGAAGCCGTTTACGACCCCCCTAATATAACATTTGCCTGAGCCAGGGACAGTGCTTTGTTTAGTTTCCTGTAGCCCCCAGGTGCTCCTCCCCTAATTCAATCAGAGAGGTGTCATCTCCTTTTGGCAGGGGAAGCAGAATGCAGCCAGGCCTGGGAAGAGTGGCTGAGCAGGTTTCACTCCTGTCGGGGGTAGTTGCCGGGCAGAATTCACTCTCTTCAAGCCAGGCTTCAGCTAAATGTCACTTTAGTTCCCAGTTTTCTACATTCAAATCAAACTGACAATTTTTACACATGCAGCTAGAACGCTGATTCTAAGTTCAAAACTATGACATTTCAACAGTTGCAAACTATGTGACACTCAACAGTAGGTCACTCATTTATTTTAAACATTTAGATTTTAGTGTCTTTCAGTCCAATTTCACTTCAGCTGCTGACATCCACAGCTCAGCCAGTTTTGTTATAAGCATTGTTTTGGGCTCTTTCTCTTTCCAGATTTTGTATGCACACAAGACTACATTCTGCCAAATGTCTGCTGGTGTTCATTGAGATTTTTGAATATCTTGCCATGTTTAAAATAGGCATTTTTAGCTTGCATTTCAGAGAAACAAAGGTGATTTCAAAGCGTTTTTTATTTTTTTATTTTAGCCACCGGCACTGCTGTTTTTCCTTTGGCACATATTTCACTCATGGCACTCCTGACCTATCACGTTCGTACTGGTGGGTGGCAAGTCAGGGGACCATTTTGCTGTGTGCAAAACTGCGCGGTTCCCCAGGATTCTGGCGCAAATGTGGGCTGCGACAGCTCATCCCCACATCTACCCAGTCTATTGATTCAACATGGGTCAAAACCCTTGACAACGTGGCCCAATGATATGCAAAAATAAGGTAAACCCCGTCAGGGGAATGAGACCAGGAGATGAGTTTCAAAGATAACAAAGTTTATATAATCATAATAATTGCCTGCAAAGAACTCTGCTGCCCGAGAACGCTCTCCCGAAACATTACACAGGCAGCACATTAAAAGGGCACACAGCATCACTGCGGACGACATGAACAGGATGCACTTTCTAGCATCGGATTGGCGAGGGGCCTATAGTACAGTTGATACTATAAGGGAAATAAGATAATAATTGGCCGCCGTCCCTCCATTGCTTTTGGCACACATGGGTCAGCTGGGCTCATCTCTGTGGTGTGAAGATCAGGGCAAGGGAGCACACATCTATCTAACTAAATTAAACAACAGGAACTGATAATGCAGAAATAATGCCACACAGAAAATCTTGCAAGAATAGGGGTAATCAGGTCACTTGAACTAATATATGGGCATTCTAACCTCTAACCTCTGGATTCACGTTGATACCGCAATCTCTGCACCGAGTTCCCCGCCCCAAAGGTTTGATCTGCCATATGCCCCGCTTGGGTCCTTATGCTATAGGTAGAATATATTGCCACACAGGATTAGGGCTGTGGTGGGGGTCCCGAGTGATCAGGGCGCAGGAGGGTCAGATGGGTATCAGCATGAAAGGAACTGGGGGGTCAGAGCTGGTGGGCTTTGGCCTGACAGGGTGGGGGTTGAGAGGGCACAGGCAGTTGAGTGGAGATGAATGGGCAATTGGGCTTATGACTTCGCACTGTCTCACGCTCTCCGCAAGAGCGCATTCTTTCGGAAATTATACTATGAGATTGTAACAAGGCATGGCTGGCTTCCATGAGAACAGGGCTCGCGCAGAGCTGGCAAGGTGGAGGTGATGGTGTGGGCTGGCTGTGCGAGGCGCTGAGGATGGGAATGCTGCATTTATAAAGAGGAATGGAGTTTCGGGCCTAATAGAAAAGATGGCGCTGGGCCTAGTTAAAAATGGCTTCTTATGGCAAAGCAGGGGGCTATAGTGTATGTGTTATTTTCCATGGGATGTGGTGCAACAGAATGCTGTGGGGGGTGGCTACTCCTCCCCCCTTGGTTATGTTATGTTCGTAGTGACAAAAGGGGGAGGGGCAGGGATTGTTTCCTTTCCAACAGTGTTGAATATTACGCTTTATATACACCTGTAACAATATTAATAATGTTGGGCATTCAGGTCTTACAAGATGTTTCCAAAACACCAGTGGTCAGGAATGTTCTGGATTCATGGTTTCAGAGGTTATGGGAAAAGTGGACTCCCCCCTCCCCGACCCACGTTGAGACCCACTCTGAGAAAAGGAGGATAGGGATAGGTTGCCTTTCATTTCTTTCTGCTTGTGGAAGAGACCCTTCCATTCACCTGTGCAGATTTAGTGCCGTATAGAGTGTTCCCATTAACCTTTGCCATTGACTATGCTTGCTAGGGATGATGGGAGTTGTAGTCCAAAACCTCTGGAAAGCCTAAGGTTGCAGACCCTTGCGCCTAAAACAATCACCTTCCGCCACCACAGAACCCATAGGGACAAGAAGTAACATAGTTCTCAGGGCGCGCTACATAGACAAGTGCTTCCTAAATGGTGACTTCCAGCCACAACTTCTAACCTTAAACACTGGTCTGCAATGAAGCCAGATGACAGGTATATAAATAAATAATTGCATCTGAGATCACCCCATGTGATCTTGCTAACGAGTCTCTCTGGACTACCTCTAGAATGTTGCTAATACCCGCCGTCCCACTATAGGTACCCTGGAACCATAATTCCCCGGTTTCACATCATATACAGCACACTCATCAGAATGGTGAGATGTTTCTATGAGATGCTGAGTCACATTTCAGTGTGGTTTGCACGCAAGTGAAATGCAGAGAAAAATGCCAAGGTGGGTTGACAATAAATGAATGTGGTAGATGGATGAACATTGTGTCAGAGAGACATAAATACAGCATTTTCCGCTAAAGGTGTTTCTCATGCATGCGCAGTCATTTTTTTAATGTATGTTCAATGTCGGATGATAAATGCAGAAATCATTTTGTAAAAGGTTTCACAAATCCAAAAAGAAACGTTCAGAAACCGGAGGATGTCGCTAAGTAAGGCACACTGTTTGCAGCAAGGTTGATATTGGCCGTCGATGCTTATCATGAAAACCTCAAGGAGTCATGTGTGTAGGTGGAGTATGAGTGACATCAATGTTTTTCCAGCTCGGCTAAGGGCAGATACTATGTGGTTCAACCATCAAATAGCCCCTTTCAGTCCTTTGTATAAGAAAGGATTACATATTTTACATTCAAGTGTAAGTTATTGATTTATGTTTGTAATGTATTTCTATTTTTCGGCAGTTTTGAAAACCTGACTGGATGTTAATAAGTGCGTCATCGAGCCTAACGCTAAACCAGTCAAGCGTATTAACAAATGCAAACACCTGTTCGTGATGGAGGCAAACTGTTCCTCCCGCCTCCAGCACTTTATTCTAAAGATTACTGACACATGCTTACGTTTTAGGCCTTCGTCCTGCCAGTCACCGATTTTCTGAAATGAAATTCAAAAAAGTTGAAAGATAAAGAGGTTTCATTGCTGCGCCTGCCTCTCCCTGCTGGGCAGCCGGGACGGACCCATCTGCGCCTGTCAAAGGTGCTGCAGAGAGAACCTGGCCAGTTGCTTCCTTCTGTCGCCCTCCAGCACTTCCTTCCTCTCCTTTATGCCTGATACCTCAAAGCGTTCCCTGGAAATGCGATCCCCTGCTTTTATCTACAGGAGGATGCTGTTTTATTAAATAGCTCCAACAGCCTAATTCCAATTTTCGAGTCATTGCCGCCCAGCTGCTATAGTGCAGCATATGGATTTTTTAATTTTCAGTCGTAGTGAAGCAGGTGTGCATTTTAGCATTGGAGTCTTGAATGGATGTGATCTAATCTGCTCTATGCACATTTAGAAAACAACAATTAAACTGCACTTCACACACTGAAGCAGGGTATTCCATTAGAAGGTGGCTAAGGAAGGGATAAATTACATATATAACTTTGTTAAAGGGATGTTATGGTTAAGTTACACTAATAAAAAATGATGAAATTCAATGAAAAAACTTTGTTAAAGGGACGTTATAGTTACAAGTAAAACTGAAAAACCTCAGAAATTCATCAGTTATGGTAAACTAAGCAACCATAACTCCCGCCACCACTGTGCACTGCTAAGACTAACACCCAGGACATCACAAACGTCATTGATGACATCACATATCTGTGCCACTTATTTGTGTTCGCTGACATATCGAGGCCAGGTGGTTTTGTTCACTGACAGTCCCAATATTAAAATTCAAAAGGTGCTATCTAGACTTTAACCTTGTCATAAATTCTTAAAGTGCTTTCCTTAGGGTTTGGTCTAAGCTGGTAAGATAGCTCAGCGGGTTGAGCGCTTGCTGCTGCGGTGTATGTGTAATCTGCGGATCGCAGGTTTGAATCCCGGCCAGGCCAACTCAGCCTTTTATCCTTGGGAGGTCGATAAATGAGTACCAACTTCAGTTGGGATGATACATGTATGTAAATATGATCTCTGTAAAGCGCTTTGGCTTAAGGCGCTATATAAATAACAAGTCATTATCATTGGTCTCAGCTCATGGTGCACATACATGAGGAAATAAGCAGGCCTCAAACACACAATTCATTTGTATACATGAAGATAAACTTTAATGTTATTGACATTTTCTGATGATGCTGTTTCTTTCTTCCTTACTTTAGTTTCCCTGTATGTGCCTCTGATTTGTATGCATTGTGGATCTTCATATGTATTGTCTGTACTTGCACAATTGTATAGTAAGTATTGAATTGTTAGCTAGTTATTACATGTTTAACATTACTCAAAACTCTGATAAGGTAGCATTCATTATTGTATTATCCAAAATTCCAAGATTATACATATTGTACTTCTATGGTGCATGCTGCAGTCATTTGCTATGTTTATATATTATTAGGTTCCTGTATTAACAACAGCACTCCAATACAATGTTGTTTAGATGAGTACATTCTTTAATAGATTAAATAGTTCATGATAGGTCTCCAGATCACCCCTGACATCTTGTTACCAACATTATAAACACAACCCCTTGTAAGGACTTTTCATCAAAATTAATTCCACATGTGATGAAGCTTTACTTAGTGCTTGGCTTTTCAGCAATTGATCCATCAGACCATTTAAGGTAGTACCGTAATGTTCCCTGAAGCCGGTTTGGTATTTATTAGGCCTATTTACCCTTCTGGCCCAGATTTTAATTTCCTCTAGAAGCAAACCAGCAAACAACTTTTGGGAGGAGTCCATGATGGTTCATGTCTGATAATTCCCTGGGTATCTAACGTCCCCTTTTTTTATTTGCATTTTTAACAAACAGGAAAAAAAGAGTGAATCTAATTTCAAGCATAAAATGTTTTCTTTACAGTATAAGGCATAAAATAGCCAAGGACAACTGAATTCGGCCTGTTAGGCACAGGTTGTAATATTGCATCCTTCAGAGGTTGATAAACTGATTAGCATTAAAAGTGGGTAATATTAACACCTAGGTGCACCCTTTTCTTCACAAATAACATCTGGTTCAATCAGAATGCTCAGAACACAGTTTACAAGTCCAATATAACCCACGTTCTGAGTATTCCCAGTTGTACATCCATCCTGCCTGTCTCAAGGTAACCTTTACTGATTGGCTAAGCAGAATCTGTTTGTGATGAAATTAAATGACTACTGCTGTGCAGGAGCACATGAATGTGTAGTGGCTAAATCGCCTAGTTAGCCCCACGTTACAACAAACCAACAGTGATCCTAATCATAAAGGTGAAACAGGCATAGCCTGACAGGTATACCTTCTTTGCCATTTGAGGTAGTGCAGAGCAAGGGCAGCGTATACTGTTCAGGATGGTTGTGAGCTGCTACTCAAGCAATCAAAACAACAAAAGTGGTGGAGTAGCAAAATACAAGAATGTCCAACCAATGCACTATAAAATAGGATCTTCAAATAAACCAACAAAATGGTACACAATGAATAAAAACACACTTGCGCATCCCTTTAAGGGAAAATACAGCAAATCAGACTTTTTAATAAAGGGGCACTCAGTTTGTAGACAGGGTTGTTCAGGCCAAGATTTCAACAGCAAAACTTCTAAATTATTGGAAATGTCTTTGAAAAATGTACAGAACATGTCTTAAAAGTCACTGTGGTCCTATAAGGCAAATCAGGAGTACAGGTGTCCTATTTCTTTAATTCTTGTTCTTGGGACTCAAAAGGGTCAAGCCAGGCATTTGGATGTCAAACCAGGCTTCTAGGTTAAGCAGTGGTGATGTGTTCAAATAATGCTGTGCTGTTTGGCAGCTCCAAAGATTTGAGGTCAAAGACGATGTGCAGGCAGTGTTGGGTCGGCTACACTGAAGACTCGCGACTGTGGAGGAGCAGAGGCTTGCCTTCAGTGGTGAGCAGACACGACTTTCTCAACACAGCATCATGGTACTAAAGTTGTGATGGATTTGAGCTCAGAGAGCCTGTTAACCAGCCAAACAAAGTTGACTTGGGTGATACTGTAAGAACCGGTGGATCACAGATACAGAGAAAGTGGAACTTCGGCATCAGCATCATGTGAAACTCAGAGATGTAGAGATAGTTGAGAGTTGATGTTGATGATGAATCCAGCCGTTCACTTGCAGAAGCTTGGATACAGCCGAAGGAGCCCACACCTGCATCAAGGCAGTTCAGAGGCGCAGGGAGGGCCAAGGGTCCCTGCCTTGGTTCTTTAGTTTCTGGGGAAACCGAGTCCAGGGTCTCAGAGGCAAGGTGAACCCTTTCTTCTGCCCATCCCAACCAATAAGGTCTGTAGAGAGAAAGTGCAGAGTCCTGTCACCTCCAGTGAGCAGGGTCCTACATACCCGTATCTCAGTTGCAGTAGGCCTTGTCCAGGCAGTTGGTCACCTCTTATTCAAGCAGTGTCAAAAGATGAATTAATTAAAGGATGGGCATTCCCCCTTATACAGGCAAAATGTGACAATGGATTGGTTCACAGCATGCCTATTGTTAAGGGTCCAATCCTGGCTGCTGTAATCAGTGTCCGTTGCCTGCTTATGTCATATGCAGAGTGCTTTGTCTGTAGGAAGTGGGGAGGGCAAGCAGGAAGTTTTGGAGCCCTATCAAAATACAATATGGTGAAACCCTCTGTAAACATTGTTCTTTCTTGGGCTATTATAACGTTGTCACATCCTCTGTCTGCTTAAATCAAAAAGACTCCAGTCAATAGCACCCTGTTGTGAGGAGGCCATTGTAATGACAGGACTGTCTTTGAAATAGTGGTTCCCATGGGACCTCACAGTCTGTTTTCCTGTTCCCTGGAGGATGTGGCAACCTGTTATGCACCAGCCATGGAAGTTATGGTATAGGTGGAGATACACCTAGCATGGTTGCCTTCTATGTCTACGTAACGGTCTAGCCTCCCACCAAGATGGCGGCTGGAGCGTATATACGTATCACGCACAATAACAACGGTGCGTTGTATCATCGTTGAATTCTAACTTTGTTCATTGCCCCTTGCTTGTACTACTCTGTTTTACAGAAGGATCTTACCTCCTTATCCTTGCCTTAGCCTTTTTCTACCCTTCTGCTTTCACTCGTGGTGTTACCCCTCTCAGGTGTATACTCAACAGCGGTTTACTCTGGTAAGTTCACAGGAGTTTCTTTTCTAGTTTTCTTCGGTTGTCTGTTCCTACCTTAACATTTTCTGCTCCCTTCTCGCCTGTCCGATACTCTGTCTGCTTCCAGTTCCTTTTGTTTCCGCTGCTCTCTTTCACCGCTATAATTATAGTTCTGTGCCGAAGCTCCGGTTACCGCAGCCTCCACGGAGTCACTGGTCCTACGCATCTTCTACCTTCTGCGGTGCCGTTAGGATCTTGCGGTTTTTCCAGACAACGTCTGCCTTCTACGGCGTCTTCTGGGTATCAGTACTCTTCAAAAGGTTGCCTGTCTCCTGTGGTGCCTGCTGGAACTTGTAGTTTCTCCATACTACATATCTGGTCTTGTCCTTTGATTGCCTCAAAGTCTTCAGAATATATCCACCTTTAAAGACCTTTTCGCCACAGCAGAATTCTCAAATAATAGATCGGATACTCCTTCTGACAGGAGAGAAGACCTGCTACACAGGGTTTTTTGCCAAACGGCTTTTTCCCTGAAGTTTTGGGACTGGCTCCTGGGGGATCACCGGACTTGGTTCCCATCCGGTCAGGGTGGCCTCCGAGGAGCCACGTCCTTATTTACGTCAAAAGAAGACCAAGGAGAAGACGGAATCGAAAAGGTATCGAAGAAGACAGGATTGGTCGACTTCTACGGGATCCACTGGAGATTCAGGTGAGGAGGAGTTGGGCACAAAGAAAGGGGAAGTTGTTAGTCTTGACAGTATACAACGCCCAGAAAGTACCCAGATGGCTACTCCAGAACAGATACAGGAGATGTGTAATGCCATCCAAAACCTACGAGTCGATATGCAAGCACTCCAGGCTGAAAACCAAACATTGCGTAACCAAGCCGCAATCAGGGATGAAGGAAGAGGTGAATTACCAGCAATGCCTTTTTCCATGCCTAAGTACGATGGAAACCCAAAGGGCTTAAAGGATTTCCTGGATTCTTGCTTTGTGTACTTTTCTTTTATAAGAAGAACCTTCGAGTCCGGAAGAGCCCGGGTAGGGTTCTTGATTTCCAACCTGACAGGCAATGCCTTAAGATGGGCAACACCTTTGGTGACGGCTGACGATCCGTCAGTGAACGACTATGCCTTATTTGTTCGCAATTTACAGACACGTTTTGAAAGACCAGAGGTCCAGTACTCAACGTATGAGGCACTGTTGGATATAAGACAAGGAAATCAAGATGTACAATCCTACGTATCTCAATTCCAAGGGTTGGCTAACTTGGCTGGATGGCCGGAAACGGCTCAGCAGACATTATTCCGTAGAGGTCTCCAAGATGAGATAAAGGATGAATTAGCTCGAGTAGCCAGACCAGAGACTTTTGCGGAACTAGTAACCTTGGTTCTACGGATCGAATACAGAATTAATGAGAGACGCCATGAGAGGAAGAGAGCACGAGGAGGCCAGCTGAACTATAACCCTCCTACAATTTCAAGGGAAAGATCTTCCACCGAGGAACCAATGCAGATAGGTGCTACTCGTGGACCTTTGACATCAGACGAAAGAAGACGCAGGCGAGAAC
This sequence comes from Ambystoma mexicanum, assembly GCF_040938575.1. Taxonomy (NCBI): domain Eukaryota; kingdom Metazoa; phylum Chordata; class Amphibia; order Caudata; family Ambystomatidae; genus Ambystoma; species Ambystoma mexicanum. The sequence continues at coordinate 623,809,580 of NC_090939.1, read as the reverse complement.
TGAACTTATGTATGTACTGTGGTTCTCCCAAACATCAATTGAAGGATTGTACCGAGACTCCTTCCCGACGTTCGGGAAACGCTCAGCCTCGTCCCTCTGCAAGGGAGGTAACAGGGAGAGTAGCACAAGTCCTTGCAACCCCACAGGATCTGGGAAAGGAGTAGAGAACAACAGTCTAATGATTGTCCAAGTATCACTAACCACAACAACTGGAAGTTGTATTTCGGTTCTAGCCATGTTGGACTGCGGAGCAGCAGGCAACTTTATTGACATAACCTGGGCTAAGAACAATATGATCATCCTCCAACCCAAGAAGAAGGCAATACCAGTAGAGGGAGTTGATGGCTGTCCTTTATCCTCTGGACCTATCACCATGGAAACGCTACCCATGCGAGTTTCTATGGGTAATCATCACGAAGAGATTACTTTCGATGTGATTAGAGCAGCACACTTTCCTCTCATACTGGGAATACCTTGGTTGAGACTTCACAACCCGTGCATCAACTGGAGTACCAACCGACTGAGTTTCGATTCCGAATTCTGCAGCAAAGACTGTATCAAGGTTCCGTACCCAGAGGTACAATCCGCCAGCCTGGTAATTCAACCTCAGTTGACGATATCAGCTATTCCGATGCAATACAAGGAATACGAGGATGTATTTGAAGACGTCCTGCCTAAACTCCTCCCACCTCATCGCCCTGAGGACTGCAGCATCGAACTGAAGGAAGACGTACCCTTGCCCTTTGGAAGAATGTATCCATTGTCCCAACTGGAACGGACTGCACTTAAGGAATATCTCGAATCCAACCTCAGCAACGGATTGATAAGACGGTCAAAGTCTTCAGGCGGTGCATCTTTGTTTTTTGTAGCTAAGAAGGGTACCAAAGAGCTCCGTCCCTGTATCGATTATCGTGGATTGAACAGTATTACTGTTCGGGACAGATACCCTATGCCCCTCATCAGAGATATCCTAGAGGCTGTTAAAGACTCCCAAATCTTCACTAAGATTGACTTACGAGGAGCCTATCATTTGCTAAGGATACGTCATGGCGATGAATGGAAGACCGCCTTTCGAACACCGTTGGGGTTGTTCGAGTATTGCGTAATGCCTTTTGGTCTTGTTAATGCCCCAGCGGTGTTCCAGAGATTCATGGATCGGATATTTTCAGGCATGCTGAACATATCTGTTGTAGTTTATCTGGATGATATCCTGGTATTCTCCAGCTCACTACATGAACACCGTACCCAGGTTAAAGAGGTTCTTCGCAGGCTAAGAGAGAACGATCTGTTCGCCAAACCTGAGAAGTATTCATTTGAAGTTACAGCGATACCTTATCTTGGATTCATAATCTCATCTACAGGTATACGGATGGATCCAGATAAGGTTAAGGCCATTCTCAGATGGCCCGATCTATCATCTGTCAAGGAGGTTCAACGCTTTCTCGGTCTGGCGAATTTCTATCGCCGCTTTATACCACATTTCTCTGAGATAGTGTTACCCCTTACCTCACTCCTTAAGAAGGGTGTTCTTTTTTCCTGGAATCCAGCTGTCCAGAAGGCATTTGCCACACTAAAGGAACTGTTTACCACAGCACCTGTTCTAATACAACCCGACCAGTCGAAGCCTTTCATAGTTGAGACTGATGCCTCTGGTGGCGCTCTGGGAGCGGTACTCTTACAGGAAGACAAGGAAGGACAGGAACACCCTATCGCCTACTATTCACGAACGCTTACCATCAGTGAGCGAAATTATTCTGTGCTCGAGCGAGAGTTGTTGGCCATGAGAATGGCTTGTGAAGAGTGGAGACACCTCTTACAAGGAGCAACCAATCCATTCCTCATACGTACCGACCACAGAAATCTAAAGGTTCTCCAGCAAATGGAATGTCATAACTCACGTCATGCTCGCTGGACCTATTACTTTTCAACTTTTGATTTCCAGATTACTTACATACCAGGTTCATTGAACGGAGTGGCTGATGCTCTTTCCAGAAGCTGGCCTGTATCCGGACAGGAAAGAACGGCATTGGCCAATGTAGAGAAGTTGTTACCCAAACAACGATTCATAGCCATGATCAATCTTTATCTCCAAAAGGTACAGGAGGGTTATAAAACATGCACTAAACAGACACCCACTTCCAAGGATCTACAAGAGATAAAAGGGTTATGGTTCTACAAGTCAGCCCTTTTCCTACCTTCTCCAGAGCTTCAACAACAAGCACTCAGTTTATGTCATGATCTTCCTCTGGCTGGACATAGAGGACAAAAAGCCACACATGAGCTACTTACTTGAAGTTTTTGGTGGCCTTCGGTGAATTCTGACGTCAAGTCATATGTCCGGTCTTGTTCAGTTTGTGCCAGTGTAAAGGTATCTAGGCAGAAACCCATCGGTTTACTACAACAACCCGAGCTTCCCACTCGCCCCTGGGAAAACATCTCTATGGATTTTATTGTGGACCTACCTCCTTCTCAGGGAAGAACAGCAGTAATGGTAACGATTGATTCGTTTTCCAAACAAGCCCATTTCTCTTCTCTGAAAGGAGTACCCTCGGCAGCAGAAACTGCCCTTGTGTTTCTTAGAGATATAGTAAGACTACATGGACTCCCTCGAGTGATCATTTCCGATAGGGGCGTACAGTTCACTTCAAAGTTTTGGTCCATACTTTGTAAGGAGCTAGGAATTCATAGAGCTATGTCGTCGGGTTATCACCCGCAGTCAAATGGACAGACGGAGAGACTCAATGCCACTCTTGAAGAGTACCTACGTTGTTTCTGTAATAAGGAACAGGACGATTGGAATTCCTTGATCCCCATGGCAGAGTTTGTTTACAGCAATACTTATCACACCTCTATCGGTATGAGTCCATTTTTGTGTACCTACGGCTATCACCCTCACTCCTTCCCCAAGATCGGATTTATCGATACCAAGGCACCGTCTGTGGATAAAGCCTTGGCTGAGATCCAACAAATACATACCTCTGCTCTACATACCTTGGAAGAGAGCAGAAAAAACTCCAAGAGGTACGCGGACAAGAAGAGAAGACCAGTTCCTCAATGGGGTTCAGGGTCGTTAGTCTGGTTATCCACCAGGTACTTACCCAGGTGGGCGAGGCTAGGCAAATTCACCCCAAGATATATAGGTCCTTTTCGGATAGAGACTAAGATCAATCCTGTGGCATACAAACTAAAGCTACCTGCTCGTTTCAGTAGAATACACCCAGTATTCCACACTTCCTTGTTGAAAGAACATATTGAGGATCCTTTTCACAGAAGAACTAGGAAGAAGGACATCAAGACGTCTCTGATTCCTGAAGAGTATGAGGTAGCCAGATTGATGGATTCACGTTACAAACAGGGAACATTGCAATATCTGGTCCATTGGAAGGGTTACCCAAATTCTGAAAGAACTTGGGAACCTAGATCGCATCTACATGCCCCAGAACTACTCAAGAAGTTCCACAGATTGTTTCCCGGTAAGCCGGGAGGGTTCCGGCATAAAAGGGGGCATACTGTTATGCACCAGCCATGGAAGTTATGGTATAGGTGGAGATACACCTAGCATGGTTGCCTTCTATGTCTACGTAACGGTCTAGCCTCCCACCAAGATGGCGGCTGGAGCGTATATACGTATCACGCACAATAACAACGGTGCGTTGTATCATCGTTGAATTCTAACTTTGTTCATTGCCCCTTGCTCGTACTACTCTGTTTTACAGAAGTATCTTACCTCCTTATCCTTGCCTTAGCCTTTTTCTACCCTTCTGCTTTCACTTGTGGTGTTACCCCTCTCAGGTGTATACTCAACAGCGGTTTACTCTGGTAAGTTCACAGGAGTTTCTTTTCTAGTTTTCTTCGGTTGTCTGTTCCTACCTTAACATTTTCTGCTCCCTTCTCGCCTGTCCGATACTCTGTCTGCTTCCAGTTCCTTTTTTTTCCGCTGCTCTCTTTCACCGCTATAATTATAGTTCTGTGCCGAAGCTCCGGTTACCGCAGCCTCCACGGAGTCACTGGTCCTACGCATCTTCTACCTTCTGCGGTGCCGTTAGGATCTTGCGGTTTTTCCAGACAACGTCTGCCTTCTACGGCGTCTTCTGGGTATCAGTACTCTTCAAAAGGTTGCCTGTCTCCTGTGGTGCCTGCTGGAACTTGTAGTTTCTCCATACTACATATCTGGTCTTGTCCTTTGATTGCCTCAAAGTCTTCAGAATATATCCACCTTTAAAGACCTTTTCGCCACAGCAGAATTCACAAATAATAGATCGGATACTCCTTCTGACAGGAGAGAAGACCTGCTACACAGGGTTTTTTGCCAAACGGCTTTTTCCCTGAAGTTTTGGGACTGGCTCCTGGGGGATCACCGGACTTGGTTCCCATCCGGTCAGGGTGGCCTCCGAGGAGCCACGTCCTTATTTACGTCAATAGAAGACCAAGGAGAAGACGGACTCGAAAAGGTATCGAAGAAGACAGGATTGGTCGACTTCTACGGGATCCACTGGAGATTCAGGTGAGGAGGAGTTGGGCACAAAGAAAGGGGAAGTTGTTAGTCTTGACACAACCCTTCTAAGGTGATTAAATAGATGACTGGTATCTGGTACAACTATCACATACAGTTTAATAAACACCCGCCACTGTCCACCAAGTTGAAAGTAAAATTGCAGCAATTGCTTCTGGCTGTATACTTTTGCAATCTGATGGGTCACCATGTCAAAACTAGGTATGGCTTACATTTAGTTTTTAACAACTACCATCAGCCTCCTGTGGTACATGATTATAATGTTTTGAATTAGAGGTGCATACAGTTAAAAAGATACTTCTGTATGTTGTAACATTGGGTTCTAGCAGCTGTGTTCAGGAATGCACATGCAACCTTTGAACCTGCGATGCTGCCAGTGCAGGGCAGATGCTGGGGATGTTAGGAGAAGGTCACATTAAGGTACATATCTGCATTCTGCTTTTTGTCATGGGGCATTATGAAAGTGGGGTCTGATAAGCAATGCTCACTCTCTGGAACAGAGCTAACCACACCATTTTGTTATTTTTAAAAAAGCTCAGGCTGTTTCACTCTCAGAAAGGGCATTTCATCACACTGCCCCTTCTTACCGCACTAACAGCACTTGCTTGGTGATCCATCTTTTAATGTAACCCCATCATTCATTTGGCTCGGCAAAGGTGAACATGGACAGTCATAAAACAGGTGCTAATAAAATAGTGCACACCAGATAAGGGTGTTATTACTGCCTGGAATAATTCACTTACCCAACTTACTGCTCTCATCATTGACTAGGGCAATGACTTGGGGTGGGTATTATAATGCTTAATTATTCCATTACTTGGAAGTGGGAATATTAAGTCATGAAGTTCCCCACAAACTATTGCTATACTTATTATCTGCATTTGGCAAAACCATATGGGCAATGTATACAAGAATATTTAATACTTAAAGGTTATGCACATGGCCAGGTCACTAGTACAAACAGCTTGATACTTATTGTGAATTATTTGTCAGGTCAGACCTATGTTGGAGGATTCCTTTATCTCTAAATCCCATTCCTTGGCCTGGGGTGCAGCATTATCTCTATGCTGCATTTTTCTTGTGTGTGTGTGTGTATGTCGAATCTCCATAGACTGGCTGAGGAAAGGGATTGGCTAAGGATAAACTGGAGATCCTGTGGAGATCCAAATGGGAGGAAGGATTGGTCATCCCAAATTGCACTAGCAAGGCTGGTGTAAATGGAGTTTGATGATGCACCCCAGGACTAATGGACATGTATGTTCTGGGTCTTTTTCTTTGTTCTCTGTCCTGGCGACCATGTTGTTAATGAAATTAATCGTGGATTACTAAGGATTCCAGGCTGAAAGATAGCAGGTCATTGACCTTCTTTCCGGCTCGACCACTGCCATACAGTCAAACCTCAATCCCTCATATGTGGCGGTCTTGCCCTGGTAAGTCCGGCAAAGCAGGATTGCCTTTCCTGTGTCTTTACCTATAGCTTCTATCCTTACCCCACTTGGCAAGTTTTTAAGGTGTCCTCATTGCTCCTGTCTGGTGACCTAAAGCAAGATGGACTGCTCTGGGGGCAAAACCAGCCATTTAAACATTCTCTCTCATGTTTTATCCATTGGGGAATGAGATCATCCCCATTGTCATGTGATTTTAAATGCCAAGATGTGTGTTATAGGAATTCATCTTTAAGAACTGCTTTTTTTGCTTTTTGCATCTAAGCTTGCCCGGGAGTGGGAGAGTTGTCTGAGTGGATTGCTTGCTATTGTGTCTTCAAAGGGTTGATAATCCAACTGTGCAATGAAAAACACATTGCACTTCTCAGATCTGTCCCTGCCTGTCCTTGCAAAGCCGCCACTCTTGATCTCTATTCCTTGAGGGCTCCCTGCTGCGCCAACCACTGATCACTCCCACTTCCTGCCTGGCTGTGACCGGTGTCCTTACTGATCAATCCCACTTCGTGCCTGACTGTGACCGGTGTCCTCAGCTGTGACATCTCTCCATGTGCGTTCCTACCTACTGTAATGCTTGGCCATTCTTGCACTCTAGTCCTGCAACATCACCTTAAGACCAGTGGCCTGGTAGTGTGGTACCCGGGTCCTCTACACTCCTGACTTTCTGTTGCTATCGGTCCACCATCACGGGACTGCCCACAGCAACCTGAGCCCACCACAACAGCTCACTCCCACCACCTTGACCCAGCTGCGCTCACCTAACAGTTTATGGACGCTCTGCTGCCAAGGCTACTCATCCTTCTCTGATCCACCTGTACCTACTGGACCATCTGCTGACACCCTGATGCCAAGACGACTCACACTTCCTCTTTTGTGACCCGGATTGCCTTCCCTTCTGCGACGACCACACTGATCCAGCTGTACTCACCTAACAGCTTATGGTCACTTCGCCTACAAGGCTACCGCCGAGACTAACTGCCTGTTATCATTTCCCCTCTTGTCATGTGCTTTGTCTGTCCCCCCTCGTCATTCACCTTCCTCTCCCCCCCTTCCTCCTCCTCCTCCTCCTCCCTCCTCTCCTTCTCATGCTCTCCCTCTTCGTCCTAACCTTATCTACCCTCCCACTGTCAAACCCTCCAGCTTCATAAACATTGCACTCTGGAATGCCAGATCCATATGCAATAGGACAGTTGTGACACTTGTCTTGTTCTTCCGTCTCAACATCAATTTCCTTTGTATCACGGAAACCTGGATCCCCCTCATGAATTCCACTGTCTCTGCTTCTCTCACCAACCCCTCTTCCTCCTTCTCTCAAGTCTCTCGCCCCTCAGGCTGCGGCAGATTTTTCAGAGATAAATTTCTCTCATCTACCCCTACCCTATCTCTCCCTACCTTCTTCTCCTTCGAATATCTTTTTAAACCCTTCACCTACCCTCATGCTATCCTCTTCTTAATTATTTACAGACCGCCTTGTCCCCTTTCTTCCTTTTATGAGGACCTGGATCACCTCCTCTCTCTCATCTCCCCCTCGCCCACCCCTCTCACAGTCCTGGGTGATTTCAACCTTCCCCTCTCCAACCACTCTCAAACTTCCCCTCTCCTCTCCATTTGTGACTCCTATCTCCTCTCTCCACTTACTACTCCTCCAAACCACTCCTCTGGCTCCACTCTTGACCTCATCTTTACCTCAACCTACTCCTTCTCCCCTGTTTCTTCTCTGCCCAACCATCTCTCTGACCATGCCTTACTCTTCTTCTCCCTTACCCAGCCACCTCCGTCCAATCCCTCTCCCTCCTCTCCCTCCTTCTTTCGTGGTGACCTCCGCAACTTCTTTGCCGCCTTGAACGACGTTGGATGAAATCCCCTTCTCTGACTAACCAATCATCCTATTTTTCATATCACTCCCTCTATGCCTCCTGCCTTAAATCAGCTAAACGCTCCTACTATTCTAACCTTCTCCACTCACAAGCCTCCCACCCCTGTCAAATATTCCAAACCCTCTCTCGCCTCCTCTCCCCTCCAACTCCTGATCCCTCTGCTAACTCCTCTCTCTCTCCCTCTGACTTTGCAAACTTTTTCTCATCCAAAATTCAATCCCTATGCCAAAATATTCTCCTTTCCTCCTCCTATGCTCCTCCTCCCACCTCCTCCTCCCCTTCTCTGCTTGCATGTCCAACTTCTCTCCTGTCACTCCATCTTGCATCTCCCTTCTTCTGTCCAAATCTCACCCTACTGCTGCCCCCTCTGATCCCCTTCCCACCTCTCTCATTCCTAAAATCTACTCCAACCTCATTCCCTAACTAACTACTTTCTATAACACCGGCCTCTCCTCCACCACCTTTCCTTCTGCATTGAAACATGGCACTATTATTCCCATCATGAAGAAACCCTCTGCTAACCCTCTTCTCACTTCAAGCTTTCGCCCAATCTCGCTTCTCCCCTTCCTATCTAAGCTCCTTGAGCGCCTAGCCTACTCTCACCTCTCAGCTTTTGTAACAACTCACCCTCTCCTTCCTCCCTCTCAATCTGTATTCCACCCAAAACACACCACAGAGACTGCTCTCACTACAGTGCTGAATTCTCTCCTTACTGCTTGCTACGCTAAGCAATCCTCTATCCTCATCCTCCTTGACCTGTCCACTGACTTTGATACCGTCAATCACCCCTTACATCCTAGTAATCTTTCCTCATTTGGCTGCAAAGGCTCTGTTCTCACCTGGCTTTCTTCTTACCTCTCCAATCGTTCCTACACTGTCCCCTGGGGTGGCCACACCTCTTCCAGCATCCCCTTGGACTATGGTGTCCCCAAAGGCTTGGACTACGCCTTTTTCTATTCTCTCTTTATACCTCCCTTCTCGCTCCTGTCATCTCTTCCTTCAGCATTTCCAACCACTTCTACGCTGATGGCACCCAACTCTTTCTCTCCTTCTCTTTCACTCCTGACCTTCATCACTCCCTATCTTCCTGCCTTACAGCTATTAAAAACTGGATGTCATCCCATTTTCTCTCCCTTAACACAGACAAAACGGAAGTCCTCTTCGTTCCTTCTAACACTCTTTCTCCTACCCCTCCTCCTTCTATCCACTTTCCCCTTCATATCTCCCCATCTCTACCTATGCTCGCAATCTTGGTATCCACTTTGACTCCTCCCTTTCCTTCTCCCATCACATTTCTCTCACCTCTCGTTCCTGTCGTCACCATCTCTACAAAATCCGCAAGATCTGATCCTCCCTCACCTTCCACGCTTCTAAACTCTTAATCTCCTCCCTCATCTTCTCTCGTCTCTTCTACTGTTCTTCTCTCCTCTTTGGACTCCCTGCCTCTCATCTGGCCCCCCTCAAATCCTTCTACCACTCCTCCATCCGTACTCTCTGCCTCCTCGGACCTCGCGACTCTATTTCTTCCACACTCTCTCAACTTGGCTGGCTTCCCTTCCCCTCCCAACTTAAATTTCAATTCCTCTGTTTGGTCTTCAAATCGCTCCATGTCCTTGCCCCGCCCTATCTTACTTCTCTCCTCTCCTTCTACAATCCCTCTTGCTCTCTCCGCTTCGCTGACTTCTTTTTACTTACTGTACCCCCATCTCCTTGTGCCGCTTCTCGCTTCCGTTCCTTTCAGCTCCTAGCCCCCCTACACTGGAACTCCTTACCTCTCTCTATCCGCTCCACCCCCACATACACCTCCTTGAAAGCCCTTCTTCTTCACTCCCCCCCTTGACCTCCTACCTTCTCTCCTCCCCTTCTCCCCTGTCCCCATACCTTCCCTTCCTCTCACATCCACTTGACCTTATATCACATAATTGAATCTTGTTCCCCTTCCCTTCTCTACCCCCTCTCCCTTCCTTCTCACCTTTCCCTCACCTCCAATATCCAAGGAAGCTGTTCTACATATTGTTACGCTGGTTTGTCTCATGATTGTTAACTTGCTTCTTCCATTATTGTATCTTGTTGTTTGATTGTAAAGCGCTTTGGATTAAAGCGCTACATAAACTTAATAAACATAAAACATAAACATTGACTTGTTGTTGGCCAGGGTGGGGGTTAAAGATTTGTTAGGACTGAAAGACTTGGTATGGAAGTAGAAGTTATTTTGAGCTAGACTCCATTCATAGGCATTGTCACAAATTGATCCCACATGCGTGCGGGGCCCGGGATCAATCCTGATGAACAAGTAGGAGGACTGCTAAGGACCATATTTCTGACAAAACAGGGTATTCTCTAGATATTAGGGACCAGGACCGAAATACAATAAGACAGCTTTTGAGTATCTTAAGGAAGGTACACAATAAAAGATTAAAGACAATGGGCCTCATTACAACCCTGGAGCTAAGTGTTTAACGGCGCCGTAAAAGGCTGCAGCGCCATTAAACACTTAGCGCCTGATTACGAGGTCCCTTTGCGGGACTCGACCTTAACGGCTGGTTTTACCAGCTGTTAAAGTAGGGACCCGCAAAGGGGCCTTGGTGCTAAGTACAGTACCGCAATTTGCGGCACCATACTTAGCGCCTTACCCATTCCCATTGATCCCTATGGGGCAAAAATGGGAATGGGGAAGGGCCATGGAGGAAGGGGGAATTACCGCCCCACCAACCTTGTAATGGGGTGGTAATTCCCCCTTTCTCCATGGCGGAGTCGGTAAGTTACCGGCATGGACCATAGTGCTATTAGCACCATGGTCCTCCGCCTGGGTCGTAATGAGGCCCAATGTTGGATCTTAAAGATTAGGCAACATACTTCGAATGGGGAAGCACACCCAAATGCAATTCCTAGAAATCGACCCAGTGTCAAAACACGTGTCAGCTGTCACAAGAAAATAAATCTGGAGCACAACAAATTCTGACTTTGCAAATCTATATAATGTTAAAAATAGATCTCTGAAATATACTGAATGATTCAGTGAACATTTCTGATCGGTCTAGCGTGATTCGCCAACACAAATGATCAGCTATCTTTTACTGTGAGAGGTTTAGTGTATTACCTCTAAGTGCTGGAGATGCAGCTAGACAACCCATAATACTTACAGCCCAAGTGCACTAACAAACGGTTGTACCCTAACGCAACCCCATTGTCCCAAACTGGCCTGCAAGCCACACAAGGGATGGTAACAACTTATTAATGTGGCAAGGAAGTCTCTGAAATTATAATTGCTAATTTGCTGGAATTTGTTACCCAGGTTTATTTTAGCAGCTGCTACAGGCATGGTTCAAAGTTCGAAAGAGGTCAGCTTTGCCAGATAAACAAAGCTGATGGCACAAGTTTCAGATCGGAGAAGGTGACAGACTAGACAGTGAGGGCCCTCTTTTCAAATGGAAGTACAGACAAGGCAGGAGACCTTAGATATGGTGACACTCAAAAGGGAGCCTGATGAAGGCTCTGCGGGTAGCCTTAGAATGATTGTGATGTACAAAATACTTCCTGTGCTCCATATTGATGAACTGGACTAGCTGGATGAGTTGACCTTGATGCTGGCAAGCCTGAAAGGTGTTCACTCTTGATTGTGCACTTTCTTTCACCACCAGAACAGGGAACCTCATATCCTATTTTCAAGCAATGATCCTTGCCTTGGATGAGGTATGACCAGAGGAGAAGATCAACAATGAGCACTTTGATTCTCTAGCTGAGGATGGACGAGTAAAGGGTGATCCTCTGTCCCTCAGAACACCAGTTTCCCTGCATGTTCATGACCATGAAACATTAATGGAAGCCCTGAGGGTCATATTTTCTCTTTGTGAAATGATGGCCACAGGCTGAAGCAAGACATCGGAGGATGCCTGGAAGAGGGACCTGCTCTCCAAGTGCCATTTGTACTGGGAAGATGAACTGCCTTACAGCAAGCCCATGGAGAAGTTCATGTTTGGCCTTTCTGTGGTTGCTCTCCATTGTAGACAGGAGATTTTGGTGGAAAAAAGGCATCTTCAACCAAGGAGTATTGTTCAAAGTACTTTATTAAATTAACAGTTAACTACCCCATGAGTCTTTCCAACATCCTAGCAACCCTGGAGCCTTCATCAGTTAGGTTTCAAAACATCAACAATCTATATTGAATACAAAGAAAGCCTATACTGCACTATTACTCTACAAACACACACACACACACATTCACACACGCACGCGCACACACACACACACACACAAACACACACACACTCTCTCTGCTCTTCACACCCCAGGCTCTCAGTTCCCTTCGTCGATGGGGGAAAATATACAATGTGACTTGCAGATTCTTAGTACTTTAGGGCTCATTACAAGTTTGCCGGTAAAATGACAGGAATACCGGTCCGGCAGTGTTACCATTACTGGCAGAATTACTGCCATATTACAAGTCATCTAGTGTGCGCACAGCCCCCTGCCCAAAACGATAATACCAGTTGGCGGTCTACCAGCATCAATGGCCATTGGCTAGTAATACCGGCAAAATATTTCCAGCACAACTGTTTCTGCCACCATACCAACTGGTATTACAGGTGCCAGTATTACCAGCAGTGGAAATAGTATCATCGCCAGAACTGGAAGCTCGGTGCCAGCAGCCATCTTTAAAAACTCAATCTACCCTAAATAACTAATTTCCTGCCATTCATTACCCAAAGTGGTGGCAACATAATGGCAGAGGGTACAAAAGACCTGTCTGCCAGAGCTCTGCCTCCAGAAGCCAAAATGTACAGGGGCAGAGCTAACTGCATTGGCTATTGCAGTGGTGGAGCATGCTGATGCCCTATTCGGCAGCAGGCACAGAAAAACATCTGGCCAGAGTAAGACAGCCAAATGGGCCGACATACAGGCAAGGGTGAAAGCAGTGGGAACTGTACCCAGTAACATCAGGGATGGTACGAAGCAATGGGACCACCTCAAGGCGAGGGTCCAGAGCCTCATAGCCAGACACAGGAGGTAGAGTGCTGTGCGCAGAAGGAGGCTGAGTGGAACCCATCCACCTCACGCCCTGGGAGGAGACGGCCAGCTCCATCCTCCACATGAAAGGCATCAAAGGGATAGGGAGCATGGAGGCAGTAGCAGGAACCCACAGTAATGGTGGTAAGTACATCTGACACCATGTACATGTGAATGTAGTGTCCAAAAGCATGGGACCCCCAGCAGAGATGCACACAGTGGGCACAGGAATGGTTGAATACATGGCAGTCACAGCAAATGGCCAGTGAACAGACACACGTGCAAGGGGAGGTGGGTAAACATAGAAATGCACATGCACTGTAGTCGAAATGTACATGTCAACACATGTACACATGAGAAGCACCCATGTGTGCCAAGATAGTCCATGGGCCTCATTACGAGGTGGGCGGTAAGGGATTACCAGCACCGGTAAGGGCACCAGTAATCTCTTACCGCCCTACTACGAGTTCCCTTTGCGGGTCCTCCCTTAACGCCTGGTTTTACCAGGCGTTAAGGACGGGACCCGCAAAGGGATACCGGGGTCAATAACGGTACCGTTATTGCTGCCTTCCCATTGAGCCCTATGGGGAATTTCCGGTCCCGCCAACCTTGGAATGGACCGGTAATTGCTCCACCCACCAGACCGGAGTTGGAATGATTTTGGAGGCAGCCATGGCGCTAATAGCGCCATGGCTACCTCCAACCTCGTAATGAGGCCCCATGTCTGTAAATGAAGCTCCACCACACCCATAACAACAAGCCCCCTTGGCAGGCCAACAGGCAATGTGCAAATGCATGCACCGTGTACACCCTCAGCAGGCACTACCAGGGGTGTTGCTAGCTCTGGAAAGGATTGGGGGCTAGGCTAATGTTGGGACTGTCGGGACTCGGGGCTATCTAGTCTTTTGATTGTATCCCTTGAGCTTCTATCCGGGGCTACAACCAAAAGACCTGGGGCTATAGCCCCCTTAGCCCCCCCTAGCAACGCCTCTGGGCACTACCATCATCTGGTAGTAGCAGCACCCATTGGAGCGATAGCACAAATCCAAACACAGAAATTGTGCACCTATAGAACACAAAAAATGTCACATGATTGTAATGCAATCCTGCAGACATGTCTGCCAGATGACTAACAGCATGTCATTCTATTCCCAGCAGGAACACAGTCCACGGACAGTGATGAGGCCGGACCATCCACTGCAGGCATAACATCTGCCCCCGCCCCTGTAAAGGCCAGACCCCTTGCCAGCAGGAGCAGAATGCAGGGCAGGGCTGGCGGGCCACCATCACCTCACCACCATGGATACACTGGAAAGTCCTAAGGATGACACAATCCCGATGGCAATGCTCAGTGGTTCCTCCACCGGCCAGGAAGGGGACACAGCTGTTGCTAAAGCTCCCACCACTATGCCACAGCCAGCACCTGTCATGGGACACAGTGCTGCCTTCTCTCCTGTGTGTGGAAGACGCCGGGGTTCCAGCACACCCTCCTCGCCATCACGGGCAGTGCAGGCACGGGACCATTGTGGCATTGCTCATGTGGACTCCACAGATGAGGTTGAGGGGAATGAAGGGGATGAAATGGAGCATAGGATGGGAGGTGCATCTCCATGCTTCAGCCCTGGCCCTATACACAGCCCACCACCTATGCCGGTTCCCAATGTGTCGGCCATGAGTGAATGCCTGTAGGCAAATGAGGAGCATCAGGCTTCCATCGAGGATCTGGCAGGCCAGCAGCTGCAGGAGATATGGGCCATGCATGAATTAATGCAGGATAGCAGCCAGCAGGATGGCCCACTCACTTGACCATGCCACCACTGCCATGACTGCAATGGGACAGAGGGTACGGCAGCACGCAGAGGCTACGTCTGCTTCCACCGAGACCCTGCACCAATGCATGCAGCTTATCCTGCAGTTCATGTGGGCCCAATGGTCAGAGGCCACCACCTCTGTGACACCCACAGAGGGCTCCCTACTTAATACCCCAAGGCACCACTCACAGCACCTCATCACTGGCAAGGACGCGGTGAAGAGCTACATGCCCAGTAGGCACAGAGTGTGACAGAGGGTGTTTAGTCCATCATGGTACATCATGCACACAGCTCACGGCCAACACTTCTTGCTTTCATGGTCGATGATTGACAGGGCAGCATGACTTGGTGGGTGGTTTGGGCCTGTGCATTGCTCTCATGCATGGTTCCTGACGGGAGTCTGGGTTATATGTGCAGGTCGTTTGTTTGGATTCCATGATGGATTCATATGCATGGCAACCTGAGTACATGCCATGTCAAATGCCAGTGTCAAGTCCCTCAGTTGCAATTTAGCAGCATGTCATTTCATGTATGACAGTGTTCTTCAGACATTTAGTTGTTCCCCACCCACCCCAGCTCACACCAAGGGTGTCTGGGGCTGGGCACCCTATTCAGTCTTTCAAAGTGTCGTTGGAACAATTACTCTCCTTGTGTATTGTACTGCATGGTTTTACTTTGAATGGACGGTAACCTTGGTCATTGGTTGTGTTGCCAACTGTAATCTTCTACCTTTTTCCCTGGTTTTTGGGGTGCCCCCTGGGCATACCTTGGACACCACTTCGTGGGCTAGCCCCCATTTGCAGCCCATGAATGTTGTGAGATGTGAGATACTGCATCCTGGTACCTGTAGTCCAGTTTGTGTGGCTGACCTTTTGGGGAAGCATGGCTTGGTCATCTACTGCTGCATCATGAATTATGTCCTAATCATGTGGGGTTGCAGCCTGTCATGTGTGGGGTGTGTGGGTCAGTCCTACATGTACAGGGCCTTATCAGGGCATGCAATCTCTATTTGTGGGTCCCCCATTTCATGTCACTTGTACAGCAAGGTTTGTGTGATGGAACATGTACACACCCAATATCCAGGTCAGTTGGCCTCTGAGCCCCTCAATGTATGCTGTTCCACAGGATCATGGCATCATGGGTTGATCCTGGGACGCGGGTGCAGCAGTGGGTGATGGTGAGGTCTGCATCACAGGTGATCTTTCCTTTGAGCAAATGGAACTGCCTCTGGTACCTGTAGACCTCCTCCGATGCCTGGGGTGCCATAAACTCTATATGGGTACAATCCAGGGCTGCTACCACATTGTGCATGTGTGCCATGGTGTAAAATCTTGCCTTTGTTGGATTTGCCTGTGCCAGGGTGGTAGGAAGTGAAATGTGCCATCCACCATGGCGCAGGAGTGCATCCAACACCTGACACAGCACTTTAGTGAAAGCAGGCTGCAAGATGCCAGGCAGTTGGCTCACAGTGTGCTGGAACATGCCCATGGCAAGGAAGTGCAGGGCAGACACCAGCTTTACCAGAGAGCGGTAGTATGGCTGTCCTGATGGTGATCCTGCTCCCTATTTCGTCCAGGATGTTGTTCAGCAGATCTGCAATGGTCTCACTGTTGAGGTGATAAAGGGTGAGGATCTGTCTGTCAGTGAGTGTCCATGGTGAGGCCCTTACCGAGGGTATAGTAGTGTCTCCTACTCACCATCACCCTCCTCCTCTCTTCTGCCTCATGATTCCTGTGGTGGTACTCCAGCCCCTGCCGCTCTATGTTGCCCTGGAGCAGCTGCTTGTGAATGCTGACGGAGGCCAGTGGCAGCATGGTGGTGTAGGGAAGCATGCTTGGGGAAGGTGTGGCCCTTTTGTTCTCTTCCTGTGGTGCATTGGGTGCACCTGTGGCCTCATTTCCATTACCTGCATGTATTTACTGCTCGCTTCCAGGTGTAAGTAATAGAACTACCACCACATTTACCATATACCGGCAAACTCGTAATGCGCCCCAATGTGTGTTGTCTCATGCTAGAAAAAAAATATTTCAATTACATATTTTTTAACAAAATCTTCGGTCATCTTCATTAGCTTTTAACAACTTGACTCCTTCTATTGTAACCTTTTGCATTCCATGGCTCCATTACCTTCTGGATCATAAATGTGTTTTCTTTCTTCGTGCATCACTATACCACAAAAGCGTACGCCTTTCTTTGGTAAAAAATGTATCTAAATACTGTAGGTTAGTCTTCCCTGGTGAAAATCTCTTTCAAAATGTAATTACTCTTGCAGTGACATTTCTAAAATACGTATGGTCTATCCACTTATATACTGTTTGCATTATACCCAGGGATGTTGTGGCCTTTTTAAGGGAGTCAAGTTTGGCACATCGTCTTAGAGTGATTGTCTACATTTGTGCACTGAATGAAAACATTCCGCTTCCTTTCAACCATTCTGTCTAGTCCTGTCCACCAATAATTCTCTCTCAGTCTCTTCTCTCTTTTAGTGGCTCCAGTGTCACCATCACATGCTATATATTGCGGACACCTGCACAAACCCTCAGATACAATAGCGTTTACACCTATGTGCACAGCCTTCTACTTCCCACTTAGATCATCCTTCCCTTGCCAATATTGCCTTACCCTATTCATCAAACGCATTCAATGCATTCCTAGGTGGCCAATGCCCATTCTCGTGCTGTATCAACCTATATTGATTATGAAATCAACAGCACATTCTGTAAGACAATTATCCTTGGAAATAATGACATGAGTTCTTAAGAAAACGTGTTCCATCCAATGTAACTTGTTGCCCTCATTATTACTCAGAGAGTGATAAACAATATTCAGCTCTTTTTTTCCTGAGACAAATGGGACTTCAAATGTATGTCCCTGTAACTATACAAACCAATTGGGTTCCCTCCTGCAAACTATATGAGATCCATTGCTCACAAATACCGACTTCAGTGATTTAACCTATGTGCACTGAAACGTGCTCCTCATGGGAACGTTCTAAACCACTCATCCAACAACATAGACAGCAACTCCCCTCTCTTGATTGATTACTGAGCATTTGTGTTAAAGGATCTTGATGCCTTTTTGAGGCATACGCAATTACGTTTTCCTCTTCAATCCTTCCTTGGGTGGGACAAGTGCATACAACTCCACCAAGTTCCTGTCCAGTAGCATTTCCCGTGTCACAACTCAGAGATGGTGTCCCAGTTGTTGCAGATAACACTCTCCCACTTTTGGGAAAGTTTCCTTCACTCCTCGAATACGAAAGTCTCTAACGTGATAGGCCAAAGACTTTCCCCCCAAGAGCTCAGCCTACAGAAATCTATTTCCACCTGTCAGGCTGGGGGCTTGCGTGAAAAGGCAGCAGCAGACTCAGCAGAGCTAAAGGAACAAAGAACAAAGCAGACGTTCAGAATATGCAGCCAGGTATTGCCAGAAGAACAGCAAACACCACCCCCAAGTACCCACTCTTACCTGTTCCGTAGAGAAATGCACCAGTAACCTACTAGTATTGGATGCAGAGATGAGGGATATATAAATGGTGACGGAGGAGTACACCAGTATACCAGGACACCGATGTCAGTGCAGCAAAGCGTCCCAAAAAGTGCCCAAAGTAATCCAATGTAGATTCAGCAAAGCGTCCCAAAAAATACCCAAAGCAATCCAATGTAGATTCAGCAAAGCGTCCAAAAAAAGTACCCAAAGCAAGCCAAAGTTGATTCAGCAAAGCGTCCCAAAAGGTACCCAAAGCAACCCAATGTAGATTCAGCAAAGCGTCCAAAAAAAGTACCCAAATCAATCCAAAGTTGATTCAGCAAAGCGTCCAAAAAAGTACCCAAAGCAATCCAATGTAGATTCAGCAAAGCGTCCCAAGAAAAAAGGTGCCAAAAGTGTTTAAGCACTAACACAAAGAAAAGGGGGGAATTATCCCATAAGCAGTGAGGAGAGGGATTAAGAACTAGACTAAAACAAGAGGGTCCGCACTGCTGTGGGTTCAATTAATAATTAGTTCAAGTAACAAGTTATTTGTCAGGGTGTACCACAAGGGTATCACTCAAATTTGTAGGCTGTAGCAGACTCTGAAAGCAAACAGGGTAGTCTGATGATTGAAAAACCGTAAAAGATATTTATTTAACAAAGAAATAGCTGTGTAAATAATACATAAACAACTAAACAATATAACAAACATATAAATGCATTTGTTTGATGGTTGGAAGGTTAATAGTCAAGAGGCACCAAACACAAAAACCTAAATATAGGTTTTTCTTCAAACTTTTGAACACAGTAGACAAAAGAGAATTCTAAAAGAAACTGGACAACAAACTGCCAACTGTATGGTGGCCTGGATCCCAGCCAATATTCTTATTTATGGCTTATATTGGGCCACTGCACAAGTTGTTCTCAAAGAGTTGGCAGGAATAAAATTGTTCTATGTCCTACGATTTGTTGACAGGTCTGCCTACGTGTGCGTGTCAAAAGTTAGTGACATAAACAGTAAATTTAAATTGAAATCATTAGACCACGTTTTGGCAAAAGAGCCACCTGTCTGGCCAATAGTTCCATGACATAGTTAAAGTTAAAGTTGCCTTCCTCAGGGCAAAATACCATACAACAACTGGACCCTGTTGGGAAGCAGACATAAACAAAGTAAATAATATGAAAGAGATGAACCCTTTCTATTCAACTACCCATATTGCTTAAAGAGAAAGTCAAACGCCCAAAGGCATAAAAATTATCAAATCAATTCGCTGTGAGTGAGTCCAGGCGCATAGTGAGCCAGGAATCCGAACGCAGAGCGTCTGGATGAAGCGGGGTGACTCACGGCAGGGTTACATTAACAGACAAGGGGTCACACTGGAGAAAACAAGCTCTTTGACAATTAAATGAAAGAAGTTTCAGAAACAAGGGTGCATAAATGATGCTAAACAGGTAATATATTGTTGAAAAGTGGGTATCTGCCTTTCAAAAAATGTTTAATAGGGAACACTGGAGGGAATTAATTCCTAATGTTGTGTTCCGCAGAGTACCTGGGATGACTCCTAAGGTCCGTCAGTTGACATCAAATTAATTGCCCTAAAAATTTAATGGTCCTGTAAATATGCATGATTTTAGAAAACCCCTTTAACTGCTGCGTGTCACAGTGAAAAAATGGCATATGTCTACCTTAGAGGGAAAAAAGGGGTGCATCCAGCTGGCAATTAGCTGTGTTGCTGCCTGCGAAGGGCAGATAGCCTCTTGCCTGCAGAGGGGAGAGCGAAATGTGCTGCCTCTGAACAGAGAGGGAGAAAAGAAGGCAAATGGAGGCATAAACAATACTTCCCGGGACCGCGTCAAAACAGATACATGCGGAAATAAACAGGATTCCGTGCGCGGCTAGTCGCAGTTACAAGGAGACAGGTACTCCTTACCTCGAGTTTACTTCGGGGTGCTGGCTAACTGGTGACTTTACTTCGTCTGACAATGCAAGACGCACAGAAAGCGTGTGCTTGCAAGTGGCGGAGAGAGCGAACAAGCGAGCGAACTGAGGCAGGGGCGTTGATTTGAAAGGCCTCTTCCTGTTGGGTCGCATCTGGGAGGAACTGGATTGGTTGGAGGCTGACGTGCCTCCTAATTCAATGAATCTCATTGCTTAATGGGCAGCCCAGCATCTAGGAGGGACTGGATTGGTTGGATTAGTTGGAGGCTGACGTGCCTCCTAATTCAATGGATCTAATTGGTTAATGGGCCGCCCAACCCCTGGAAGGCATCTCAAGCTTGGCTCCTCGTTCACAGAAGCAGCAAAGTGAAAAGAAGGTGAGAACGCCAAACCACAGGGAAGGTCAGCGAATAGCCCAGCTGCAGTGAGTGACACTGACGACAGTTTGGCCAACCACAGAGTGGGAAACAATCCCGAAAAATGTGAAATGATGTAAATCATGGATGAAAAAAGATGGAAAAAGGATGCTAAAGGTAGGCGAGCAATATGCAACAACGGGCACGTGCACATAAATGCGAATGGCACAATTTAAAAGTCAGCGGGCTGACGGTGATTTTTAATGCAGGATCAATATAGAAACTGCAATCTCAGTCTGCATATGTTTTGTGTGATGATGATAGATAATAGATAATATGGGTAATGGAAACCGCAGAGAGACTCAGAAATCCAAAGCAGGAAGAAGGAAAAAGTTAGGATGAGGAGCAGGAAAAGGTTCTCAGGATATTGGAAGAAAATCCTCATTCAAACCGTTAATATAGCGATAAATCCAACGTGCCACCTTCTGAAGAAGACAACGGGTCACATTAGGAGTATTTTTGACTACATCTAGAATCCACCAGAAAATATCATTAGCAGAGTGCTTTAGTTCAATGCAGTGACTAACAAGGGGTGCGGATTCTGTCCGGCACCGGATTCTTGAGCGATGCTCTGAAATCCTAATGTGAACTGGTCGAGACGTTTGTCCGACATAGCGAAGCCCACAAGGACATTGGATGCAGTACACTACTTGTTTGGTTTTGCAGTTTGTCATAGAGGAAAGGGTCCAGGTTTTTGCCCCAATTTTGAATTCCTTGAGTTTTTTAGTGAATTGGCAGACCGAACAGGATCCGCACGGGAAATGGCCAGTGGTAGTTCTGAGGTCCCAAAGGCCTAATCTCGGGGGGTCCTTTTTGAAATTGGAGTGAACAAGTTTGTGGCGGATATTTTTGGCCCTTTTCAACGCAAACCGTGGTAAAGGTGTGGCGGGCAGACCAAGTTTGATAATTGGCCAATATTTGGAAATCATTTTTTTGATCGCAAAGGTTTGTGGCCCATGGGTTATGATGCATGTCATTTTAGTGATGTCAGTACTAGGTTGGGAATGAAGGTCGGGTTTAGGGCCAAGCAGTATGCCCCTGTCTGTAAAGCGTGCCCTTTTTAAGGCCTTGTTGATCAGTCTCATGGGATAGCCTCTCTCAATCAAGCGAGTGCTCAAATTCTCAGATTGTTCATAGAAATCATTCAAATTAGAGCAGTTCCTCTGTATACGGAGGAACTGTCCATATGGTAGGTTGTCACGAAGATGGCGTGGGTGATTACTGGATTAATGTAACAAAGTATTACGGGCAGTGGTTTTTTGATACAGAGAACACATCAATTTGCCTGATTCCTCTTTGATGACCAAGTCTAAAAATGCAATTTGTGCGGTGCTAAATTCCATTGTGAATTTGATATTTGTATCCACATTGTTCAACCAGTTAAGAAAAAGTATGAGGTCAGGTTTAGATCCAGTCCAGATGAAGATGATGTCATCAATGTACCTTTTCCATTTTGTTATATAGTAACGGAAGGGGTTGGTATGAGATAGAATGTGTAGTGATTCAAATTAGAACATGAAAAGTATTGCTAGGCTGGGCGCAAATGCAGCCCCCATAGCTGTGCCTCTCGTCTGTAGATAGAATTGACCACTGAATTCAAAATAGTTTCTGTTGAGTGCTACAGTCAAAAATAAAGTTCCAGAATAAAATTGTGCGGAACCCGGTCCTGAGTGTCATACTCCATGAGGAGTTCTCACATACAGTCAATGGCTTGGTCTTGTGGTATTCTGGTATATAGCGATTGAATGTCCATTGTAACCAGTATCTGAGTGGATCGGTCAAAGTCAAAATTCTCAAAGATTGTGATAGTGTGAGTGGTGTCCCTCAGGTAAGTTTCTGTTTTCACACTAATCGGTTTCAAAAACATATCGATGCATTTGCACATGGGTTCCAATATTGACCCGCAGCCGGACACGATAGGTCTCCCTGGAGGTTTTTCCAAATTTTTGTGTATTTTAGGGAGATCATACATAGTCGGTATGCGATTTTGACTTGTTGTTAAAAATTTGGATTCCTTATCTGTGATCCATTTGCGGTCATGAGCAAATTGTACTGCACTATCAATTTCAGTTCTGATGTCTCCTGCGGGATCTTTTTAAAAATTTTTATAACTTGCTTCATCTAGCAATAGATCATCCATCATGACTACATACTGTGTTTTGGACATCACAACAATCCTGCCACCCTTAGCGGCTGGTTTAATAATGATGGAAGAATTCTTAGATAATTCAATTAAAGCTTGATTTTCTGACAAGAAAAGGTTATGTTTGATGGGCTTGTGCTTGGCTTTGAGTTTATCAAGGTCTCGAAGGATACATTTTTCAAATGTCAGGATTTCTTTCGAAATTTCATTGCCTGATGGTTTAAAAGTGGAAGGAACACGTAACCCGGTATCTGACTCTGGCTCATTCTCAGAGAGCTCATTGAAAAAAACTTTTAACCGCACTGTTCTCAAGAACCGGCGAATCTCTAGTTCAGTTTCAAACCAATCTGTTGGTTGCGAGGGTACAAATGAAAGCCCTTTTGAAAGAACTTTAATCTGAGGAGATGTTAATTCGATTTTGGCTAGATTGAAAATCGGCATGTCTTTCTGATGATCAATTGTTTGTTCGGGCGGCGCCGTCCCCGAAATTGGCGGTGTGGCGTTTGGTATGGGGGAAACCATTGTTGTCCACAAAATGTGTTTAAGCAAACAAAAGAAAAAGACCAAGGAAACGAGCGTTCACCTCACGCTAGTTCCTTTGAAAAAAGTTCGAGTGAGAGAGCGTCACAGCCTGAGGAGTTAGCAATTGGAGGTTGGGATAGCAAGCTGAGTTTGAGTATTCCGGGGGAAAGCAGTCGAAGGGGGCCGGCGTCGGGAAACAAGAAAGGGCAAGGCAGAGGCAGGGTCTTGTTTTAAGCACGGAGTTCAAGGTTAAACAGAAGTCGGGAAACAGTGCTCGTAACTAACACAGTTTAGGAGCACCTGATGTTCGAACAGACAGTATTTAAATATGATCTTCAGAATGGTACGGCAACGTAGTACGTGTGTGACACGTGACTACCATATCAGGAAGATGGGAAATGTAGTCTTAGAGGGCTCTGTATGCTGAACATCGCTCAAACAAACGCCATGGCAATTTCAAACGAAAACGGGACGTGACAGTACCCCTCCACAAAGGGCGACTTCTCCTGTGCCCGTGCAAACGGTGCAACCAAAAAGCACGCAACAAACGGGGTGCATTCAGATTAGAGGCCGGTTCCCAGGACATGTCCTCTGGACAATACCCCTCCCAGTCGATCAAGTAAGATTGAACCCCACGGCAGAGGCGGGTATCTAGAATGGCACGCACCTCATATTCATCCTCGCCTCTGACGTTAACTGGGGCTGGAACGGTAGGTAGTCGGGTGCCAGGTACAAAAGGCCGAAGCAAGGAGACATGGAAGACTGGGTGCACCCTCCAATGAGTTGGAATGTCCAGACAAACAGCAACGGGGTTGAGACACCGTAAGATCGTATAAGGTCCCACAAAACACGGCAACAGTTTCCATTTACCCCGAATGGCCAGGTGCTTTGTTGAGAGCCATACGCAGTCACCACAGGAATAAGAAGGAGCCGGTGCACGCCGCTTATCGGCCTGCATTCTGGTGTGATGTTGCGAAGCTTGCAGATGTGTTAATACAGACTTACGGATGGCAATCAGTGAATCCCTCACTGCATTGACTGCAGGAATTTGCTTTAGGGAAGGCAGGACAGGTGGAAGACTCCTTGGGTGCAACCCATATAACGCATAGAACGGGGAACAGCCAACCGATGAGTGCAGAGAATTTTTGTAGGCAAATTCTGTGGCACCTAATACCGACAACCAGTTTGATTGATGTTGTAGACACAGACAGCAAAGAAATTGTTCCATGGTGCCATTGGTATGTTTGGTCTGGCCATCCGTTTGAGGGTGGTAGGCCGAGGACAAGTGGGCATCAATACCCAAGGAAGAAGTGAGAGCGTGCCAAAAGCGCAAGTTAAACTGAGACCCTCAGTCGGAAATCAGAACAGTAGGTAGTCCAAAAAAGCGTACCACATGGTCAAAGAACAAGCTGGCCAATGTGGTAGCAGTTGGTATTCCCAAGCATCGTATAAACCGAGCCATCTTGGTAAAGATATCCACTACCACAAGAATGGTGGTCATACCTCCGATACAGGGGAGTTACACCACAAAGTCCAGGGTCACTGTATGCCACGGATGCGGTGGTAAAGGCATACTCATTAGAAGATCTACGGGTTTACCAGGCTGTCTCTTGCATTGTGTACATACGGCACACTTAGAGACGTATTGTTCGGTGTCCTTCTTCATGCCAGGCCACCAGCAGCATCAGTGCAAAAGATCATAGGTTTTGGCCCGGCCAGGATGGGCTGCTAACGGGAGATCATGGGACCATTCAAGAGCCTTCTGTCTGGTTTGGTTGTCAGGTAGGTACAGTAGACCTTTAACATAGGGAATGCCGGAAATAAGTTTGGCTTCCATCTCCTTCAGGACAGAAATATGATCCCTGGCCCATCTCCTTAATCCGTCTATAATTGACGGAGAGACCGAACAAACACATGTAACAGCACCTGAGGGTAATACCAGGGTTGCTTGTTTTACAGATTCCATGTCTGTACCAATGCGGGATAAAGCATCTGCCTTTCCATGTAATGGACCGGGGCAATATGTCACAGTGAAATCAAACATGGTAAAAAACAAATGCCAACGTATCTGCCTGGCGTTGGTACATTTCACATGAGACAAGGCCTGAAGGTTTCGATGATCTGTATACACAGTTATCGGGTGCCTTGCACCTAAGAGATGGTGCCTCCACTCCTTGAACGCCACCTTGATTGCAAGTAGTTCTCTTTCCATAATCGAATAATTACGTTCAGCTGATGTAAGTTTCTGAGAATGGAAGGCCACTGGATGTAGGAGTTGAGTAGCGGGGCACACCTGCGAAAAGATGGCCCCTAGCGCAATAGCGGAGGCATCTGCTTCCACGATAAATAGAAGAGCTGGATTGGGGTGCTGTAATGCAGGAGCGGCGGTAAAAGCATTTTTCAAGTTCTGGAATGCTGCCTGCGCTTCATCATCCCAAAGAAAAGGGACGTTAGGACTGGTCAACCGAGTTATTGGGGCTACTATTTCAGAAAAAGAGGCGATAAAACGCCTATAAAAATTACCAAAACCCAAGAAGGACTGGAGAGCTTTTACTGAGCTCGGGACGGGCCAATCCATAACTGCCCGAACCTTGGAGGTACACATGAGCACTCCTTTTGGGAAATCTGAAACCCCAGGAACTCTACAGACGATGCAGGGAACACACACTTCTCCAGTTTTGCAAAGATGGAGTGCTCCCTTAGATGAAGTAGAACAGAGCGCACATGCTGTATATGTTGGGACAGAGTTTCAGAATATATCAGGATGTCATCCAAATAGATAACAACGTAGCAATCCATCATGTCCCTGAAGATATCATTTAAAAAATGCTGGAATGTCGCTGGGGCATTGAAAAAGCCCAAAGGGCATTACACAATATTCATAGAGCCCAAATTTTGCCTTAAATGCAGTTTTCCATTCATCTCCCTTTCGCATTCTCACCAAATTGTATGCTTCCCGCAAATCCAACTTGGTGAAGATAGTGGAGGAGGTCATTTTATCGAGGAGCTCCGTGATAGGTGGCAACGGGTACTGGTTCTTAACCGTGACTTTATTGAGGGCACGGTAGTCCACAAAGGGACGCAGATCCCCTTCCATCTTTGGTACGAAAAATATTGGGGAGGCCGCCGGTGAGCAGGACGGACGTATGTGTCCCAAGCGCAAGGCTTTGTCAACATAGCTCCGTAGATGTTCCTCTTCCTTCTGTGTGAGGGAGTAAATACGACCATGTGGAATTACTGCTCCAGGTATCTGGTCGATGGGGCAGTCATAGCATCTGTGTGGGGGCAGATTTTCTGATAGGCCTTTGTCAAACACATCAGAAAATTCCTGGTACTCCAATGGAAGTACCGGAACCGGGTTAGATGATGTGGCATTGATAGAAGGGAAGCTAGTTACCATTGCCAGGCAAGGAGACAATGCCGCTACGTCATGAGACTCAAGGCACCTCTGTATACAAAAAGAGGAAGAGAACCGTACTATTTGTTCAACCCAGTCAATTACAGGATTGTGTGTTTGCAACCAAGAAATACCCAGAATGATGCCAAATTGAGGGGCCGTGATAAGGTCGAAAGTAATGGATTCCGAATGACCTTGTAAAGTGGACATTTGTAGTGGACCTGTTTGATCCGTCACCTGTCCAGATACTAAACGTAAACCATCTACCGCATGTATTTCCTCAGGTCTTGCTTTAGGAATTATAGGTAGTCCATAGCTTTCGGCCAACTTGAGGTCCATATAATTCCCACTAGCCCCTGAGTCTATCATTACCGGGTTGGGAAAGGTATTGACGCGAGGAGCCGTAAAGCACACAGCAAGGTAAACATGCGAAGACGGGAAACACTCACCTGGCCTGGGATCATTTGACTCGTCCGGAAGGCCCAGTTTAGGGACGAGTCCTGGCGTTTCCCGTCGACTTGGCGGGCCTTTTGGGACACAGACGGATGTAATGACTTGACTGGCCACAATAGAAACATAGGTTATTCACCATCCGTCTTTCTCGTTCATCTTTGGACAATGGACCCCTGATTGCCCCAATTTGCATAGGTTCGGCTTCTACATGGGAAACAGGAGTAATTCCATCTGGTCGGGGGGTGGTGCGAATATCGGGATACTGACGTTCGCCACGTCTTTGCCGGAGTCGAGCATCAACTTGCAAGACTAGGTCAAGCAATTCGGGAAAACCAGTTGGAACAGCAGGTACCACTGATATGGCATCTTTCAGATCGTCCGACAAACCTTTATAAAACACAGCCGCTTTCTTCTGTTCCGGCCATGTGGTTTCAGCCGCTAATTGGTTGAAACGGGGGAGATATGTCAAGAGATCCGACTTGCCTTGGCTAATAGCCAAGAACTCCAGATCTGAGGTCTGTGCTTTATATCGCATATCAAAAACACTGTTCATGGATTCGATTAACATATCATAATCATACAGAGCCGGGTCATTTGCTTCCAGCAATGGATTAGCCCATGCTGCAGCAGTGCCACCCAGCTGGGAAAGAACAAATGCTGCCTTTGTAGTAGCGTCTGGAAATGCCAAGGGGCGACAAAGAAAATGAAGGCGACATTGGTTCACAAAGGTCCGATACGCCTTGGGATCACCCAAAAAGCGTTCTGGCGGAGCCAAACGGAAGGGCCCAGGAAGGACAACTGGGGCTGGAGCCGGAGGCAGTACAGGTGGTACAGGAGGAGGCTCTGCAGCCGCGGCATCACCAAACTCCTCGTCATAGGGTAGGGGCTGCACAAAGCTCTGTAATACATCCATGCGTTGATGTAAAGTCGCATGCACTGACGCCATATTGGTACGAAGAGCAGACAAAGCCTACATGAGGGCTGCCATTGGGTCCGATGCAGCCTCCATAACCGAGAGGCGTTTTGAGGGCTCCTAAATCTGTCATAACTCAGAGATGGTGTCCCAGTTTTTGCAGATAACACTCTCCCACTTTTGGGAAAGTTTCCTTCACTCCTCGAATACGAAAGTCTCTAACGTGATAGGCCAAAAATTTTCCCCCAAGAGCTCAGCCTACAGAAATCTATTTCCACCTGTCAGGCTGGGGGCTTGAGTGAACAGGCAGGAGCAGACTCAGCAGAGCTAAAGGAACAAAGAACAAAGCAGACGCTCAGAATATGCAGCCAGGTATTGCCAGAAGAACAGCAAACACCACCCCCAAGTGCCCACTCTTACCTGTTCCGTAGAGAAATGCACCAGTAACCTACTAGTATTGGATGCAGAGATGAGGGCTATATAAATGGTGAAGAAGGAGTACACCAGTATACCAGGACACTGATGTCAGTGCAGCAAAGCGTCCCAAAAACTGCCCAAAGTAATCCAATGTAGATTCAGCAAAGCGTCCCAAAAAATACCCAAAGAAATCCAATGTAGATTCAGCAAAGCGTCCAAAAAAGTATGCAAAGCAATCCAAAGTTGATTCAGCAAAGCGTCCCAAAAGGTACCCAAAGCAATCCAACGTAGATTCAGCAAAGCGTCCCAAGAAAAAAGGTGCCAAAAGTGTTTAAGCAAACAAAAGAAAAAGACCAAGGAAACGAGCGTTCACCTCACGCTAGTTCCTTTGAAAAATGTTTGAGTGAGAGAGCGTCACAGCCTGAGGACTTAGCAATTGGAGTTCGGGATAGCAAGCCGAGTTCGAGTATTCCGGGGGAAAGCAGTCGAGGGGGTCCGGCTTCGGGAAACAAGAAAGGGCAAGGCAGAGGCAGGGTCTTGATTTAAGCGCGGAGTTCAAGGTTAAACAGAAGTCGGGAAACAGCACTCCTAACTAAGACAGTTTAGGAGCACCTGATGTACGAACAGACAGTATTTAAATACAGTCTTCAGAATGGCACAGCAACGTAGTACGTGTGTGTCACATGACTACCATAGCAGGAAGATGGGAAATGTAGTCTTAGAGGGCTCTGTGTGCTGAACATCGCTCAAACAAACGCTATGGCAATTTGCGATGAAAACGGGACGTGACATCCGGTTACTATACACAGCTTCTAACTGTCAAACAGTTGTAGACCCTGTGCTTTTTCATTGCTTTTTTGTTATGTTGGCTGTCCATTCACATTTATTTTACTTTTTTGTCAAACTTCCTCCGAAAATGACAAATAATATATTGTACTTTCACTCAAACTAAGAAATGATTATAATTACTCCTTCTTTTCTGGCGTTTTCGCATCACAGATGTTCTTCTCCAAACTAGCCTTGGGTGTAATATTTTTACCACACAACTCACACCCAAGATCATCAATACGCATTTTCCTGCATCAACAATTTCTATTTCTCGATTGTAAGTTGGAATACTGCTTTCATCAAGATAACATGGTAACAAATAGCAATTTCACAAAACGTTCCCACTAATTCTATTTATTAAAGGGGGGACAGGGAAAGGTAGAGAAGAGTGCAAGGAGGCTGGGAAGGGATACCTACATCTCACAGAATCCAATTTCACCTAATGAGAAATCTTTGAAATGTTTTTTCTTCGAATTTGGTTGGGTAAGTGGGTACATTTTAAAACATAGATAGGGTTGGGTAAGGGGACAGGGTAAGGTAGGGGGAAGTGGGAGGGTAGGCGGGGGGTCTCCCTTGCATAATAAAAAAAAATGCAAAGAAAAAGAAATTCGAAGATTTTACCTTTAGGTGAAGTGGATTCGCTGAAAGCACATACATCCGGCTGGGAACGGGGCCAGTTGGAGTAAAAGACAAATATCAGGGGTAGCAGAGAGGATACCCACAAAGGAGAGCTCTGTAAACTCTCTCTTCAACATGTATGTGAAAACTCAGGTTAGCAACGATAAGGGTGGCAAAGTTGCATAGATATGGTCATGTGATGGGAGATTATGAGAGATTCTGAACATTGCTTATAGTCTGTGAAGGGGTTATATGTCAATATCAACACACAAAAAAGGTACTTGTTTAGGCCTTAGATGATATATATATATATATATATAGTCCAACCTGCACTTGTCCCCCCTCACCCTATCCCACTCAGTTAACCCCAAACCCTGTCTATGGACCAAAGCGTTTCGATGAGCTTTCCTTCCCTTCTTCACCAGATCCCAGTTATCTAGAAATCCCTAATTCTCCTGTTTTTGTTTCCGTTTCTGCCCCACCTTCCCAGTCATAATTGTATATATATATGAAATAAAGTTACTTTTCTTATATTCTGTTGTAATTACTTTCAGTTCTTTGTGATGGAACCAATTTAGGTGTCCACGGACATCGCGGTTGTTCGGAAATGTTTGTAAAGAAATGAAAATGTAACTGTCCTGAGGACACTACATCTGTCCGTAATGTTCTCATGCAAGTTGAAAATGTTCTAAGAACACTCGTAGTGTCCAGAAATGTTTGTAAATAAACGAAAATGGAGGTGTCCTTAAGAACACTATGCCTGTTCGTAGTGTTCGCTAGCAAGCAGAAACTGTTCTAAGAACACTCGTGGTGTCCTGAATTGTTTGTAAATAAACAAAAATGGAGGTGTGCTTGAAACGCTATGTCTGTCCGTATTGTCAGCAAATAAATTAAACTGTGCTAAGAACAAACGGCTGTCCGTAACTGTTCGTTTTACATGTGACAAGCTTTTAATTAGTTCAGGACCCGAACACTGTCCGTAGAACATCAACACACATGCGCAAAACAATGTCCGTACATTGGGTGTCCTGCAGACGGCCTCTACCTTAGCGAACATGCTCACAAAACAATCATGTGACCGCGCCCACGCTCATCTCGTGCTCTAAATGCGGACACTGTTCGTGTCCCCGAACAGTTAAAAGTACATTTCCAAGTAATCCACAATATTTCTCATTAAAAAATCACCATACCAGAAATACCACATACTAATCCTAACTTTCAACATAGTTTTTGTGACTTATTGAACCTTCTTTGATGTTCGATCTGTCCTGCGGACGGCGGGCATTTTTGCGACCCGCGCACAAGCACCCCTATATAAGACCACGCCCTAGAGCGCATTCTCATTGTGTTTCTGTCTATTCCACAGAGCACACTGCATTTTGCTGCATACTTTGCAGATTTTGAGATTTCCATCTCCAAGCCTATGACATCCATGGCTCCACTATTACCACATGGTGCTACATCTGCCTCAGCACCACCCCCACCCCCTCCACCACCACCATTTCCCCAAGGGCCTGAAGAGGGGAACAGGAGTGAGGATACAGAGGAGGAAGAAGAGGATGACGAGAATGAGGTAGAGGAAATCCCTACTAGCCGCCCGCGGCGTGATTCTTGGGTGTGGCGGTTGTTTACCGTTCATGGGAATGGTCCTAAGGCTCGTGCGAACCGTGTCACCTGCAACAAGTGCAAAATGGTACTCAGTCGCGGGAGGCATGGATCGTATAGCTTTGGGACTACGACCATGAAGCAACACCTGAACTCATTCCACACTGGGGCCATTCGCAAGGTTGTACCTTGCGAAGAGCGTAGTAGGTTGATTGCCTCTACTTCATCCTCCGTTTCTGATCCTGTCACCACAAGGAACACCTCTGTGGGACAGCGTCTTCCTCAAGCTGCCTCACAGGCCATACAGAATTCTGATGACCCTTACCTTTCAAGGGTCACAGTTGTATGTATGTACTGTGACACAGTACTCTGTAGAGGGGAGCGACTTTGGATTGCTTTTGAGACTATCGTCTCAGAGCATGAGAAGACCTGCTCACTACCCAAATAAAACCCACTCTACATCTTCCTCTCTCAGCTCGCCCTTTCTTAACCCTGTGGTTGGTGCCCCATCCTTTACCCTCCTTTCCCCTCCTCTCCTAGTGTGTTGTGTGTAAAAAACCAAAAAAATACAAAATAACAAAAATCAAAAAAAAAAATAAGGCTCTTTTCAGAGCCGCCTTTCACAGTTAAAAAATAGAAGTAACGATAAAGAATGCAGGGCCCTTTCTATTTCTTGAAAGTCCGCAGACAGTTCGCGAAAATAAAAAAAATTGGGGTGCTGCCCTATTGTAACCATTTCTTTTTTCTCTGGGAGGAGGTGGTGGCTCTGAAAAGAGCCTTTGGGAGGTGTTTGTATGTCAAAAATTATAAATACTTAACACCTACTTCAAAATAGATGCTGCATTTCTAAAAAAAGGTTGCAATGCATTTTGTACATTTCTCAGAAAAATCTGATTGCCAGCATAAGTAATATGGACTCCATCTCTGAGAAAAATGTATGTACTACGAAACATAATATTTTCATTGTGAAGAGAGAACATGCCAAAATCTCTTAGGAAAGCACAAACAGCCTTATTGACATTACGCCTTGCTTTCTCCATTTGTGGACCACATGAGAAAGAACAAAGCCACATTTGTCTTTGCGCAATCCATGAAAAAATTACTTTGGAGTTTGGAAACATATCCATGATCTTCTGAAGTCCTTCTTTCATTGCAAATTGCAAAGAAATTCCAGACACATGTCCTAAACTGTTCCCTCCACAATGAATTACAATTATGTCTGGATGTTCCTCTATCTTCAAAGTTGCACAGAGAGGTAGCAAGTCCAGCCACTTCATTCCACTCACTCCATGCCAGTGCACTTCCACATGTGGGAATCCAAGATCTATAGATACACCACAGCTTTCTGCATGCACCTTAAACCAATGTATCCACAAGTCTCCCAAAATCCACACAATCTGTTTATTGAAACACTCAGCCATAGCTATCTGTTCTTCTCTCACCAAAAAGAATATCAGAGAAAACCTCTCCTAGCACAACACACTCAATAAACTTTACTGACCAATCCCTTGCTACATTCAATCTCTTTTGCATGCCTCCCCACCCCAAATTCCCCGGATGTAATATGCGGTTTCCTGGAACTACCGCCATGTCCGCGAACGTATCGTAACATGGACAGCCCTTCAACCATTTCCACTTCACTCTCTGTGCCATTCCCTCATTGGAGGTAGCTAAGAAATCACATGACCATCCACCAATCAAATGCACAACCTCTACATGTAACTGCATCATCATAGATCAGCACTGCAAATCTACGGTGAATCTCTCGGACTACAAGTCTCATACCATTGGCAAGCACGATCTACGAGAAATACTAGACAAATCTCCAAGATTTCTACTTGCAGCTTCGTCCATATCCATATGCATGAACACAAACTACAGGTATGCATATTTTCTATACAGTACATGAACACATTTTCTAACCGACCTTTACCTTGTATAATCTGTAAAATGAATCTACAATCATTTTTTCATTATCCTAAAATGAACTGTGACTTACAAACCTTTATACCGTTTAATTTCTTCGTACACACACACACACACGCAAATAATGTTAAACTAATCTTTTTCAAATAAACTATATAGACTACATACAATCAAACAAAATTACATGCACACTCTATGATCAAATCTCAAAGAATAATATTTGTACAAACACATATTTGGTTTTACTTTTTTTAGTTTATATAATTAATTACATTTATATAGGACAAGCAGGCTATGACATTCACTCACTATTACGTGGAAAAGCAGGCTATGACATGGACTCACTATTACGTGGAAAAGCTTAGTTGCAGGAATAGTGGTATACAGTGGTACATTATGAATTTAACAAGCCATAGTGAAGATATTTTCTTTCCTACAGTTAGTCATAAAATAGTTTTAATAGTTTTAAGGAAGGCGCTGAGCATTTCAATTTAAAAAATCTATGTCTAAATTAAAAAGAGTGCTATATATATATATACAAACCAAATTACTAATTTCCTTCTTTTACAATTGCAGTGAAGACCATTCTCCTGAAAAGAAGCAGTCAAATTGGAACTACAAAGAACAACTAAGAAGCAAACTGCTCATTTTAGAAAAAACTAAGTAGAATGTTACCATAATGTTTGAATTATTACTCACACTGTAAGCTTAATTCATGCTATTTCTGTGCCTAAAAATAGAGATTCTGCACCATTCTGACCAAAAAACCCCCCGTCTTAAACAGTGATTTACTGGCTGAATGGCCCACAAATTCCTATTTTTCGACACACAAATTACCTAACTCAGCCGCTAGAATTTAGATGTTGTAGAAAAAACAACTGCTTTAATTGTATAGCTTTAGACATACTATTTATACTTCTCCACACCACTAGCTTACTTTTTTCTGTCATCTGAACCCCAGTTTAGTAACACATTAATTCAAGAATAGCCATCTCTACTAGTTGTACTTCCCAATGAACAATCACACACCATTACATACATCTTTATCACCTTACTCAAACACTCATGCACACACCACACATGCATTGCAGAACACCCCAACCCATACCTTCTGTATTTTTTTCAACAGACCGTAAAGAATGCCTACCAAAAAGCAACTCCGTAGAAAGGGACGCAGAAGTAGAGCAAATGAAAAGAAAAGTCTCCAACATAAACATCCATCTATAGCAGAATTTGTAAAAAAAAGTTGAAACACAACAGCTAATACAGTCATGTAGTGAAACAGAAGAAGTGTCTAGTACAAAAACTTTCCCTCCTCTATCAAAAAGTAAAACAACCCAAAAAACAATTAACAGAAAATCAACTATCACTACAAATAAAACTTCTTCTATAAATCTTGATATTGTAACGCTCACCTGGTTCCCTCGGAGGTGCGGGTCTTGGCTGGGCGGTGAAACCGTCTTCAATGTTAGGCGTAGGGTTCGTTTGGCTCCCTGGTTTGGCCCCCTTCTCACCGAAAGCTTGACTTGGAGGGTGAGATGTCTACAAGTGGAAAAATCAGGGGATTAGTAGCTGGAAGGTTGGATGAAGTCACTACCCCCACACTCTCTCCTCCCGTGGTACTCGGTTGCTAACTGTGCTCACCTTAAATAGGTGAATGCCGGGCTCTCCATCCTGCGTCTTGTGCAGAGGCTCTGGGTCCAGTTACTTCACTGGATTTGGGATCAGCCTCTTGATTGCAGAGGGTAAGTAGAGAGCGATGCCGCCGTTAATTGCACGAGCGTATTTTGCATATATCAAAGTCCTTAATGTTCTCTTTTAACGTCCCTTTTCTGCAGGGTTCACTGAGAAGAAATGATGGCGAAAGAATGCCAAAGTTGGTGGAGGCACGTAAGTAGAATGAATGCCACAGTACTTTAATGCGCACCTTAATGTCTTTTCCTTTCAGATGGAGAATGATGAAGGCGCCGGAGATGATGCCCAGGTTTGTGCCGAAGAGTGAACAAGATGATCCATCATCTTGTTCACTCTTCGGCACAAACCTGGGCATCATCTCCGGCACCTTCATCATTCTCCATCTGAAAGGAAAAGACATTAAGGTGCGCATATGAAGGCACGTAAGTAGAAAGTCTGTTCTAGGCCTTTAAACGCACCTTAACGTCTCTCTTTTGCCTTGCAGGTGGTGGAGTGCGGTGCGAGCTGACTTTGGAGCGTACATCGTACAGGTAAGCCGTTCAGAAACAGAACGTTACTAACCAATGTTCTTTTGTCTTTGCAGGGCTCGATGGCGGAGAAAGAATGCAGCAAATACCTTAAACACTCCGGTGGATCGGGTAAGTTGAAGCGCTGACCTTGACTTTGCTAATCTGTGTTTTTGTTGTTTTGCAGATGCTGCTGAAGACTGAAGATTGGATTCTCATCAGGTAAATCTGGAGATTTCGCGTTCACAGGAGCCGGAATGGAAGATTCCCTGGAGCTGACACGGTGAGCGTCCTGCTGCTGATGCAGAATAACGCGAAGCACGTTGCACCAATCGGGTGTGGTTTAAATAGTGCACAGGAGTGCTTAGGCGTCTTCTTCCACAGCCTCGCCCAGGTAAGAAAAAGAGTTCCAGTTTCCAGAAGAGTTCCAGTCCTAGGGAGTGGTGCCAGCCCCACCCAGAGGAAAAGTAGTTCCTTGCCAGAAGAGGATGAAGACATCATCTTGTCGGTAAGGAAGCAGCATGGTCTGCAGCAGGTAGGTCCACCCAAGCACTTCTGTATTTGCTATGAGCCTGGCGCTTCTTGTGCCGGGACCAGTCCCCACAATGAGCCTGGCACCACCGGTGCCAGGACAAGGCCCAAAAGGTCCCTAAAGGGACTTGCTGGCGTCTGCAATGAATGTTGTGAGCCTGCTTCCAAGGGCGTTGGGCTGCTCCTGACTCCTTGTAAGCAGTGGTCATGACAGATATAGTACAAAGTAAGCATACCAAGACAAGTATTTTAGCCAAAATGTTTCGTCACAAAGTCCTTCAAAATCTTATGAAAACAGGAGAGAAACGAGGTTCAAGACTTCAAACCTATCGTAGGAAAGTCATCTTAGAAGCGTTGATAGACAGGTCACTTCTTCTCAAAACAAAGTTATTTATTTTAGTGTTAAACAGAATGAAACCACTAACAAAACTAATAA
Source organism: Ambystoma mexicanum (assembly GCF_040938575.1). Classification (NCBI taxonomy): domain Eukaryota; kingdom Metazoa; phylum Chordata; class Amphibia; order Caudata; family Ambystomatidae; genus Ambystoma; species Ambystoma mexicanum. Next base: position 623,773,114 of record NC_090939.1, on the reverse strand, counting down.
CTAAATTACAAAAAAGACTTCTCAATAAACGAAATGTCAACAGAAATAACTTCTTAAATATCTGTGGAGGTGAATGGAGTCACACTACAACCACAGAACCATACTTTAATGAAGAAGCCTACAAACAAAAGCAAACAAATACAATTGCCATACATAGCAGTGGTCGAGGTTCTGAAAAAGTTAATAATACCATAATGGAACAAGAAGAACTCCTTACAAAAATATGCCCTGAAAACGTAGATTTACCCCTCCATTCAACTGGATCAGAACATCTAGTGTACAAATGGCCATGAACGTCAATGTGTAACATTCCCAAAAAAATGTTCAAGTCTTTACGCCAATTCCTCAATCAATATGTGAAAAGCAAAGACAAAATCAAAATGAAACTACTGCAAAATATGGATTCTTGTCCAATACGCAAGTACACAGGACTACAAGGACATTCCTTGGCCTGCATTACAGGACCTACTTGCAAAACACCCTTCCATGATATCAAAAGGATATCAACACATCATGCAGGTATAAGAAATCTAGTTTATAAACTGTACTTTGCTAAAAGTCCTGCTTTAGTACTAGCCAATTTAAATAACATTCTTCTACATGGTACAGCAAAAGACCTCCTACAAGAAATCGACTATATCCAGACAAAATATTTTGGAAGTGAAACCCACTTACAAGATGAATTAGCTGTCAACCAACTTCGTAACAATTCTGCACATGGCAACCTTTCACTACAGACATACAAAAAAGAAATACTAAAATTTGAAAGTACTTCAGCTGAAGTACCAAACCACGTGTGTGTATGTTGCTGCAGAACTTTACATAAAAGTAGCACAAAAACTATAGACCTATCATACAAAATAGAAGACAATGAATATTCTAAATGGTTTGAATTAGCTCTCTACCTTATAGCAGAAAACAAATATGAAATAACTGACCCCATACTACTTCGCAGTTACTGCACTACAAAACTTGACAACAACCAAACTCCTTCATGTGCTATCACAAAATAACTTGGAATTGTATCCACTACCAAAACCCCTTCAACAACTTAATATATATGAAAGCATCATAATTCAAACAGTGCACCCATTTCAAGCAATAATACGCCTTCAACCAAAAACTGCAAAATTGCCTCCCTCTGAATTAGTGAAAGGTATTCATGGAAAAGTAGTGTATTTACCATTACATCTAAAAGAAAATGTGTACACTCTCGGAGTGCAACGTCCAATGCAGCAATCTTTAATTATCTTGGTAAATGGAGTACCTACAAAAGACAAAAAAATGTGGCAACAACTGGTAGATTTACATAAAGTTAGAGAAGCCCTACAATATCTTAAAGAGAACAATGAATATTACAAAGAAGTTAATATTGAAGAAAACTTGCAAGATACAAGTGAAATAATTGAACAGACACAAGAAGCTGGTCAATTTGAGCTCCTAGATCCTGCTACAATATCAAACACTTTAGACCATTATACAATTCATCCATTGTACTCTAATCACACCATAGAAGATGCACTGGAAATGTACCAAATGCATCAAACAAAAGGATCACCAATCAGCATATGGGAAAAAAGTATAGAAGCACATGCTTTTCCTCTACTCTTTCCGACTGGCAAAGGAGGAAGATACGATGATAGACCTATTCAAATATCAGCATCAAAATATCGCTAATTACGAATGTATTCTGAAGATCCCAGATTTCGAGAAAATGTGGAATACATATTGCACCTACTCTTTGAAAGTGAACTAGCAACTTACTTACCGAGTTGCACACATATTAAAATCAGGATCACACTTTCAAAATATGACAGCTACACAATTATTACAAAAAGTTCAACAAAAAGATGAGGTTTTGCAAGCAAATCTTACAAATCTATTAGCAAATATGCGTGGTACTAAAGAGTACTAGTTTCACCGTCATGGAGATGTACGTTGTATGATCAGAAACCTTGGCCCACCCACTTGGTTTGTTACATTAAGTTGTGCAGAATATGCATGGGAAGTTTTACATGCTTTCCAACGCATATCAAACGAAAACAAAACAAACATAGATATACTAACACCTGGGGAACTTTGTTCGCAGGATCCTGTTAATGTTTCACGATATTTTCACCATTGCTTCATTGCTATGCTACATTTTATTTGTAACAAAACTGTTCCTCCCCTTGGAGAAGTGCAATACTTCTTTTGGAGAAAAGAATACCAAGCCAGAGGAGCACCAGATATCCACATGCTTTTATGGATTAAAGATGCTCCTAAATTTGGTCAAGACAGTGATGCCATTGTTTTACAGTTTATTGAAAAATATGTCACTTGTGAAATTCCATCGGAATCCACAAATAGTGATCTTCATGCAAATATTTTACAATTCCAAAGACACAATTGTGGCAAATATTGTCGTCGCAAATACAAAAACAAAGGGAAATACTACACCAAATGCTGATTTGGTTTCCCTAGACCAGTCACAAATACAGGTCAAGTGGACAACCTAATGTCTTTAGTTAGACATAGTGTTAAAGGTAAGTCACATAAAAATACATAATGCATAAAAAGAAAAGAAGAAAAATATATCAATGATTACAATGCAATCATTGCCTACTTATGGAATACAAACATAGACGTGCAGTACATTGCAGACAATTCCACTGCAGTTGCACGATATGTTACAGCATACTTAACCAAATCAGAAAAGACAGAGCTCCAAGACCTCTGGAATGACCTGTCATCAGATAAAACAGTGTCTCAGAAATTATACAGCTTGGACATAAAAATGCTGTCCCATAGAGAATGTGGATCCTATGAAGCAGCTGATCGATTAACTGGTACTGCATTGTATGGTAAATCTGCAAATATAGTATGGCTAAGTCTTGGTTCAGCTAAATCTAGACAAAGAGTTCTAAAATCATACGAAGATATAGAAACAATAGCCAAACATGATCCCAACAGCCAAGACATTTTAAAAAACAATTTATTGGACACATACTACCCAAACCGGAGTACCACTTTGGAAACCATGAGTCTATACCACATAGCCCAAAACTACACATACAAAAATAATATAAAACCTGATGAACAAAACCGTAAATACAAAGTGACAAACTGTGAAGGCAGCTTAGTAAAACTCACCAAACCAAATTTAATTAATCATATCAAATTGTCATTAAAGACTCCTCAACATAAAGAAGTATATTACATGTCCCTGCTACAACTCTTTAAACCATGGAGAAAAGAAGAAGAAATACTAGATAACTATGACTCATATGAAGACGCTTTCATAGCAAATGAAAGCAGTATAACTGATGTAAACTTTGCACAGTACAAAACAATGCTGCACAATGAACAGCAACACGAAGAAGAACTCCAGGCCCAACTAGATAAGGACACTCCTGACAGTAGTCAACCATCTGTCACAGGAAGCCAAGAAACACTGGGAGACCCACTAATAACAAATGAGGCAGAATTAGCTATGTTAGAAGTACAAAACACCATGTGTTAGTATGAAGATAAAGAAGGCTTAACTATACTAGATTCAAAGCTAAACAATGAGCAACGTAGCATTTTTCAAGAAGTAACAAAAGAAATTGCACATGGTGTACAACATGAAAACAAAGAATGCACCTGTCAAAATTACAAACCTATACTATTGTATGTCAGTGGTGAAGCTGGTTCTGGCAAAACATTCCTAATCAAAATCATCAGTAAGTTCCTTCAACAATTCACAAACAACAAACTGTCAGCTATTGTCACTGCCCGCACAGGTTTAGCTGCCTACAACATAGGTGGTGTCACTTTACACCGATTACTACTCCTGCCAGTAGAACACCAAAACAAATTAGATTATTACAAACTTTCTGCAGAATCTGCAATGGAACTATGCAGAGTATTAAAACAAATGAAAATGCTACTAATAGATGAAGTGAGCATGGTGTCCAACCTAATGTTGGCTTTGATTCACCTCAGATTACAGGAAGTACTCAAAACAAACTATCAAGAGTTCTTTGCAGGAAAACACATTATTGTTTTCGGAGATCTTCTTCAATTGACACCTGTAAAAGGTGAGCCTATTTTTAAAACATTAGGACACAAACACTGTCGTAAAACTGTTGGCAGCATTGGAAATGTCAAACTTTGGCAACATTTCCAATACAGAGAATTAACAAAAAACATGCGCCAATCTGCAGATCTCACTTATGCCAACATCTTAAAAAGTATCAGAGTTGGTATACTTTCTAGAGAAGCAGAAGCAATATTGAAAACCCGGCACATTCATGCACTTTATGGTGATAATACATGTGCTACAGATGTTATGGAACAATTAGCCCACAACAATGTCAATTGTATGGCCTTAATGCCAACTCTTGCAAGCTGTTTCAAATTCAATGAAATCATGTTAAGTAAAGAAATGCAACCAATAATGGAAATTAGTGCCACAGACAAACTAGATGTACATGGAATGACACTACCCATGTGTGACCAAGCCACAGCAAGACTAAACAGTTTAGAAAAATCAATCTCAAACACAGCAGGCTTGGAAAAGATATTAAAATTATCCTTAAACTGCAGAGTAATGCTGAAACGTAACCTTGACATAGACCAAGGACTAGTTAATGGAGCACTGGGTACAGTTGTTGGCTTTCAAACATACTCATGTGACAACAAAATTCAGTTTGTCAATATTCTCTTTGACAAACTTTCAGAAGTTAAAAGAATAGGACGCTCAACAGCTCGATTCCTTCTCTTCAAAGACATGTATGTACGCAGAGAACAATTTTCCCTAACTCTTGCATACGCAGTCACCATTCATAAATCACAAGGTCTTACCTTAGACAAAGCAATGATAGAGATTGGTAACACAGTCTTTAAAGAAGGCATGAGCTACGTAGCACTAGCACGCTTACGTACACTTGACGGTCTATTTCTAATCAACTTTGATGCAAGTAAAATAAACGCTGATATTCCTTGCATTTTAGAACACAATAGACTTCGTTCGCTATACACCCCCATCTACAAACATATCCTGTTCCACAAAAAGGAACATGTTTTAAAAGAAAACTAAATCAAACAGAAATGCAACAGGATGTCACTGCAAATCCTCAGAAACTAAAACTTCATCAAGTACCACAATCAAAAAAGAATCAATTAGCGAAAGTAAACCAGGTACTTCTTCAAAGAAGGAAGACAAACTCCAAAAAAAGCAGTCAGATACAGAACTACATGGTCCATTTAAACTCTCAAATATAGTTGGTGTAAGTTGCTACGCAAATGTAGCAATGAATATTCTATTTCAATTACCACCAATTGTTGAGAACATATACTTACATAGTGCAGACCCATTGTGTTTGCAAATGTTAGTACTTCACAGAAATGCAGCAAACAATCCTGACAACACGTATAGTGTTTATGGAATAAGACAACAATTGGACTACTGTGCTGCAATGGTGAAATTCACTATAAACTCACAGGAAGATCCACAAGAATTTCTAATGTACTTATTATAAGTACTGGAAAACAAAAACATACCTATAAATTAAATCTTCCAGATTTCATACATGTGGAAACATGCATGCACTCTCTGCAACAATGTGACACAAGAACAAATCCCTAATGAGCGCTTTGTGTATATATCAATACCTAATTGTGAATCCGTTCCATTTCAGCAACTTGTACAAAATGCAAACCACGGTAGATTATGTTCCACCTACAATTCAGATAATCGCTCTACGTTAGTAATACAAACACATAGTAAATACGTAATACTAATGCTTCTACGTTACAATGCAGATGGTACCAAAAAAAACTGCAAGCTGACTGGATTCACACATGGTCAAATATCACTTGGTAGGAAAACCTTGACAACAATAGGTATCATCTACCACGCCGGAGCCACAACCAACTCAGGACACTACACTGTATATGTAAAAAAGAAATGTGGATGGTTTGAATGTAATTATAGTACCATTACTCTAAAGCAGAGATTACCAGCAAATCTTACAAACGCTTATTTAATGTTCTTAAAACCTTAAGTACACTTGTAGTAAAAAATATAAACTGTCACAATATTCCAAAAGCTATCTAACTGCCCAAAGATGCTACAACAACTAAACAGATAAATTAGGACTACTCAAATAAATCAAAAAATAGACAGTTAGAATACGCCAATTGGTATCTAACTGTCCCAAAATTTAGAAATATTCAAACAGATAAATCAATACCACAAAATTATATAAAAAAATAAATAGTTAGAATACGCCTACTGGTATCTAACTGCTCCAAAACTGTACAATATCCAAACAAATACCTGATATCTTAAAGCTCCCAAAAACTGGAACAATCCAATGTATAAAGCATTAGCCAGAAACAACAAGTAAACACTGAAAACAAACAAACAAATAAACTGTAGCATAACAGAAAAAGGTTTTTTTTAATCCAACATGGATTTTTTTTCTCCCACAGGCCCAATGATTTTAGCAACAAACACAGAAACTGAGCAAATTGCACAGTACTCTCGTTTATCATCGACTAAATATGAGGGTAAAAAAAAAGAAAAAATGTTGATTGTACAATGTAATAACTCTTTATAAAATACTAATACTAACATGCTATTTTCTTTTATCACAGAAATGAACATAAAAAACATGGACTCCTGTTACTAAACCAAATAGTAAGTATAACATCATAAATACAACCATCGCAGCATATCACACCTATACTGGCTTATAACTTTGTTCCTTATAAATTTGTTTTTGATCCAAAGTTATAAGCCACTCTGAGTGTGATATGCTGCGGTGCTGCTGGCCAGGGCATACACTCTTGGGTGCATGGCATATGACTGTGATATGCTGCAGTGCTTCTGGCCAGGGTATAGACTCTTGTGTGTATGACATATGACTATGTCACACCCATAGATTCAAGCCTTGCAACCATTTTAATGTCTGCGGACACAAGGAAGGTCCTAGAACACATTCAACTTGCCAGAGGACAATACGGACAGCTTCCTCAGGACACCCCCATTTTCTTTGTGTACAAACATTTCAGGACACCGCGACTGTTCTTAGAACACTTTCAGCTTGCCAACGAACAATACAGACAACGTCTCCAGGACACCCCCTGCTAACATTCCAAGACTCAAGACACGCCACTAAATACAATTTTTAATTCAAGTTTCACCGCGTTGTCCGAGGTTGGCGGCGAATGCAAGATGGCGGGCGCGACAGAAAATATGACGTGCATCGTGCACCACACCGCCCAATCAGCAAACACGTCGCATGTCCGCGGACATGACGCAAGCCCATGGGCCAATCGGGGTGCTGTCCGCAGAGCGAACAGGGAAGTCCGTCCGCGAAGCGAACACAGATATCACTAATTTTTTTGCCTTACATTTTGGTAATTTTTAAAAATAACTACTGGATGGATTTACACCAAATTTGCAAAAGCACGCGTTCTGGGCCAAGCCGCCGCTCCTGCCGCAAATTTGGTGTAAATCCGTCCAGCGGTTCGGGCTGTAGCCGTGCGCAAACTTTTTTCCCATTATGTCTATGGAAAAAACAAAAGTTTTGGGACCCCCCTATAACTTTGCCCCCCCTGGACCAAACCTCTCCAAACTTTGCAAATAAAATCAGAGTGGGCCATATACTCTTTTTGCAGAGTTTGGTGAGGATTTGTCCAGAGGGAGCGAAGTTATAAGCCACCCAAAAAGTGCTCTTCCTATGGAAACTCCAACTTAACCATAACTACACGGACGCTACTGCGTCCATGTAATATATATATATATATATATATATATATATATATATCCTCTTTGCTTCTGCTTTCTCTCCTCCTCTCCCCTATTGAAATCTTGGCTGAAACTGTACTGGTTACCTGGCCACCCTCTGATCTCGGGCCCAGGTCCCCTCCCCCACCAGTTACACACCTGCACTGCCTCCCTGGTAACCCTCGCACTTGGGGACTGTTTTTCTGTATCCCTACAGTCCCCCACCAGCACTTGACACCTGACGTCTGCACTTACCCTTGCACTTGCCACCACCTGGCCCTACTGCTCTTATTGTTTTTATTTATTCTATTATCCCATGTACTGCACTGTCCCCACCCCCTCTCATTCTGCACTTTTCCCCTTACCCCCTTCCCCTGCACTTGAGCGATCGGAATGACACTCGGCCTAGTAGGATCGCTGACTCTGTCTTCTTCCCTCTGTCCCCACCTTGCCGCGTCGCGCTTTGAAACACTTGTGTATAGGCGCGTTATAAATCCTGTATCATATCATATATACTGAAAGGGCATCTTGTTAAATTGATAAAGCCTGATGGTGTAATAAAGAGAGTGAAATGCTTTGGGGAAGGTTGGTGTTTTAACTGGTGATAGTCCAAAAAAGTATACAGTGGCAGAAATGTTTGCTTAACTAACTGGCACTTGAACTCATTTCTATTTGGAAAAGGGTGTCTTTCAGCAATTATATTTTATTAACTTTCCTCATGTCTGCACAGAGACAAATCTCACTACTTGCATTCTTAGGAACTACCAACGTCCAAACTACCACACACTCTCTACTGTTATGTTATGTTATTGCAATTTGTAAAGCGCACGGTCGCCCAAAGGCATCATGGCGCTAGGAAGGAGAGCTGCTCTGTCGAGGAGAAACCAATGGAGGAGCTGGAAAATTAGAATTGGTTAGTTTTCAAAGCTCTTCTAAAACAGAAGTGGTCAGTGGTGGCTTTAAGTAGCGGGGGGAGATTGTTCCAAAGTTTGGGCGTGGCAATAGAAAAGGCTCTGCCGTCAAGCCTTTCCCAGTTAAATCTAGGAACAATGAGAAGGTTAGAGGTTGCGGAACGGAGATCCTGATCCGGAACGTATCGGATGAATTTAGAATGCAGGAATTCGGCTCCCTGACCATGGATTGCCCGGTGGACGATGCACAGTGACTTAAAATGAATTTGCTGCTTCACTGGAAGCCAATGAAGTTGGCGGAGCACAGGCTTGATGTGGGCACCATAGGGAGAGTCAGTGGCTAACCTGGCTGCAAGGTTCTGCATACGCTGAAGACGGTGTATAAAACCGATCGGTTGTGACAGATACAGCGAATTACAATAGTCCAACCGTGAGAGGACTGGCGCGGCCACCACAGGAGGGCGGAGGGCTACGGGGATCAAAGGCATGTCCCTCTTAAGGACCCGGCTCTGATGATGGGTGGACTGGCAAACAGCCGTAACCTGGTTAGACATAGACAGAGAGGCAGAGAGGATAACCCCTAAGTTCTTTACTTTACTGACTGGACCAGGTAAAGGGCCAAGGGAGAGGGGCCAAAAAGCAGGGGTCCACAGTAAGGGGTTGGAGGGACATCCTACCAACAGTACCTCCGTCTTATCACCATTTAACTTTAGCCAATTCTGGTCCATCCAGATCCCGACTGGCTTTAGGCAATCATGGAGGCAGGCTGAGACCTCAGTTTGATCCTGATCCAAACGGATCAGGATTTGTGTGTCATCCACGTATGAGTAGCAATTAAGCCCAGAAGAACGGATGAGGCAGATCAAGGCCCAGATGTATATGTTAAACAAAATCGGCGACAGAGAGGATCCCTGAGGGACCCCGCAGGTGAGGAGGCAGGAGGCGGAGAGAAAGGGTGGCATAGCAAGGATCTGTGTACGATCTGAAAGAAAAGAGGTAAACCAGGCAAGAACAGAACCGATATCCCAATCTGTGAAAGGCGAGAGAGAAGGATGGAATGGTCGACCGTGTCAAATGTGGCATAGAGATCTAACAAGATCAGAGCCCCAACTCTGCCTGCATCGACAAGTCTGCACATGTCATCTTGTACAGAGACAAGGACACTTTCTGTACCTCTCCCTGGCCTAAAACCAGCCTGAGCATGATTAAAGATTTTAGAGGATTCCAGAAAAGAAGACAAAAGAGGTGTGACCAAGGATTCCAAGAGTTTAGACAGAAGGGGAAGCAGAGAGATAGGGCAGAAGTTAGCAGGCATAGTAGGGTCCAGGGAGGGCTTCTTAAGGAGGGGAATAACCCTCGCTGATTTCAGCTCCGGGGGAACCAGTCCGGACTGACAGGACTTATTTATAGCCATTGTGATATCAGTCAAGATGTCAGGGGCAATCGTCTTCATAATAGCGGCAGGAATGGCATCCTCAGGAGAGGAAGATTTGATCTTTAAGATGGCTGACTGAATGACTCTGCAAAATGCACAGCCGATTCCGTTCGCTCTTTACTTTTTCTCTCATTTCCATTGGCAGATTCATTTTTTGTACATTTCTTGATTGTTCTATTATGACATACATTGTGCATCGTTCAATTCTCAGATACGGGGAGATATAATGGAGTGTACCAGAACAGAAATAGCATCTGTCACACACATATATATATATATATATTACAGGACCTACAGTAGCAGCCCTGTAGTTATGGTTAAGTTGCTCAACCCACAGGAGGAACAGTTGTTGGGTGGCATATAGCTTTGCCCCCTGGACCAATCCTCATGAAACTTTGCAAAAAAAAGTATATGGCCCCATCAGTTTGATCCCATAAGGTTTGGTGAGGTTTCATAAAGGTGGGGGCAAAGTTGTAGGGGGGGTCCCAAAATGAGTAGGTTTTCCCATAGATGCAATGGAAAAAATATTTTGCTCACGCCTACAGCCCAAACCACCAGACGGATTTTCACAAGATTTGCGGCTGGAGCGGCGACTTGGTCCTGAAAATATGTAAATCCGTCCAGTAGTTTTTTTTTAAACTACTGGGCCAATGCGGACGGACCTCCAATTGGTCCAGAGGCCGACATGAGGTATGCGTACATCAGGTGCGCCTGCTCATTAGTCAATAAAATATGTGCGGTGTGTCATATTTTTGGAAGCACCCGCCATGTTGGATTCGCGGACAGGTGCCAGTGTCCGCGAACATCGCAGTAAAAACATATTAAAAAACACAACATTGCACTTGTCAAACTTATCAAACAATCTCAGGAGAGGTGAGGGGTGATGATGATGGGATCGGTTATGGCCCTACAAAGCCCAATAAAACAGGTGTTTATCTTTTCCGATTTCCGCAAACAGTCTGGGACAATCCTGTGATGTTCGCTAACATATTAGAAGTTCGAGGCCATATATGCTTATTTGTGCATTACAGGGTTGGTGAAAAGCAGTTTTTGGATGGCTTATAACTTTGGCGCCACTCAATGAAACTGCATGAAATTCTAAAATTTCATTCTAGACCTGATTCTGAATGGCTTTGGAAAGTTTGGTGCTGTTTTGTCAAGAGGGAATAACATATTGCAAAGGCATATAAATGTGGTGCCATTTGACGAATGTGCACAAAAGCTTGCAAAAAGATTTTAGATCTAGATGTAAATGGTTTTGCAAAGTTTGGTGGAGATTTGTCAAGATGGGGCTAAATTATTTACATTTTTAGATGGCTTATAACTTTGTTGCCATTTGAGGAATGTAGTCAAATGTTTCCAGAATGATTAGAGACCCAACTTTGATTGTTTGTGCAAAGTGTGAATGGGTTTTGTCAAGTGGGGATTAAGTTATATGACTATTGTATATATGTACATTTTGACACTTTTGAAAAAATAAAACATGGGTGGATTTCCAGCAAATCTGTGTAAGGAGCATTGGCAAGGATGAAAGCATGGTTTTGCAAATGTGTCAGTGTTTTATATTTTGAAAAGTGTCATAATGTTGGTACAAAAAATAGTGGTATACCTTTGGTGACTGAGGTATAGCCTGCGGCCATGGCCAGTGGCCAGATTGTATGGGTCATGGCATAAGGTAATGACGTGGGCAATCTAGCTACTGGTCAAGACCACGAGGGATGGCCAATGGGGATAAAGTGGCCATGTCCACCAGGGACTAGCTATGTCGTAAAGTTTTTTTAATTGCGATAGGTTTGAAAGGGAAAAAAAATGTCCTTGTGGTAATATGGTCATAGGGTTCTCTCTTCGCTTTCTGCAGGCAGCCATGGAAAGGGAAGAGGGGCTTTGTATGGATCCCCACCTTCCCTTTTCATGGTGGCCATCTTGGAAAAGGATTTTTCTTTCTACAGTGAGACGATGCGCATGTCCCGGTGCAGGAAGACAAATCCTTTTTTCTAGTACCCCAGGTTACAGCTTTTGTAACTCACGGTGGTAATGGCCTTCATCCTACATTGCAGGGGCTTGAACGGGGGATAACAGTCCGGAGCCCTCGTTATCCACCCTCGCTTCCCTTGGGCCACTAACTTGGGCTGGCGGGCCGTTATCCCCATTATTGCCCCTAGAACGGGGGATGAACGCCACATTATTCCCATTAGAATAACGCAAAAAGCTAATGGAAATGTTGGAAAATCGTATTGAGTCTATGTACTTTACTAAGAAATGTACATGGACATGGAGTCTATACGATTTTAGTTCTGTTTCTAACTATGAAAGGTGGCTCCTAAGGGAATTTTTTTTTGTTGTTTTTTTATTTCTTTTTTTTGCAGGAGTGGTTAGACTATAAGGTGGGGGAAATGAGGGAAGAGGCAACAAGCACTAATATGGAGGGGCAGGTGGACAGGGAAGATGTTGCTTGTGTGTTACATCTAAGGTAGGAGACAGTGTTTCTCATGCTCCTTCATTACAGCTTCAAAAGCACTTTGAAATTGCTCCCCCCGTGCAGAGTGGTGTGTTGCAGTATATATAGAGGACTGTTGTCTTTGAAAGATATAGATCAACAGCCTCTTTTATTGCTTGCAAGGTAGCTGGTGGGATTTTGTGTCCCACAGAAGTAGGCTGTGTGGTTACAGTATTGGTTGACGAAGATGAGATGGAGGAAGACAGCCTACTACTAGCTAGGAAAAGAACAGCCTTTCTGAGAGCATTGCAGTGGTTGGAATGGTTATGGCGGCGCATGGAGATGGCCCCGGTGGAGTACTGTCCAGGCAGTCCACGACTAACAGTGCATTTCACTTTGGTAGCTTTAGCCTTTGGTACATTCCCAACAGTGGTAAAGAACTGCCACACCAATGATTCTCTCTTGGTGCTAGAGGTAGGTACTTCCTCTACCTCATCTTCTTGGTCCTCTTCATTGTCTTTGGAAGTACTGCGCTTTTTTTGTTGTGTAGGTCCCCCAGCCGGTGGTGGTGGTGTCTCTTGGGGAGGAGGAAGGGTAATAGCTGATGCCATTTATAAGATAAATAGCAGTTTTGCTAATATTATTCCAAGTATGTGCTTCGTAATAGATTGTTAATGGATAATGAATAAGAATAGATGTAGGAGTTGTGCAAGGGGAAAATTATGATTGAAAGTTCCTAGTTCAGCAGAAAATGCAGGTCCGAACTGTCTGAGAAGCACATGTGAGCATGAAAGTCTGCAATGACATCCGATGTTCATGGACGTCGACAAACACAATAACAGCAGAAAAAGTTGCAAAAAGTGAATAGAAATGTTGAAAATGATGCTAGAAGTTGGCAAACAGCAGAGGTTTAAGGTGAAACAGTATACATTGGACATAAATGTTGCTATATTGGGGTAAGTATGATGTTAGTAAATTGTAGGAAACTATCATGCTCTGATAAAAACCCATGAAATGCACTGAAAAATCTTTTTTAAAGGGATGTTATGGTTAAGTTGCTCTAATAAAAATCTATGAAAATCACTGAAAAAACTTTCATGTGGAGACAGTGCTGCCAGTGTCCTGGACACCATGACTGTGCAGATGTGCTGTTTGACTGGTGGAGGGCCACGGTTTGATGGTGTCAACTGGTGGTGGCAAGGTGTCCTGTAGAGCTTCTCTCTTCCTGTAATCATGTTTGCCCGGTTTGGCTTGCCCACTCCATGGTGCCATTAGTATCACCATCATTGTCCTCCACATCTTCCTCCTCTGCTGTGTCACTTCTATCCCATGTGAATGAGAAGACAATGGCAGTTTTGCTGGTACATGGGAAAATATGTGAAACATACACAAACACAGCAAAAATGCTACCTTGACGCTGGGGAGTGCTGAATGTGGTTTACTGGATCGTACTTTGCTGGATTAATTTGTACCCACAGTAATATTCATTTGTATCAGTGTGAGCTGGCCATGTGTAATAGCACAGTAGGAGGTGCGTTTTATTAGGCACTGTGTGATGGCCCACATAATATGGAGGTCATATATGAAACATGGACTTCAGACAATTTCCCACTATTGATGACATCACACCACCACATGAATGCACACATTAGCCATGGAAAGGTGTGACCTTACTTGACCAATTCTCTACTGTATGGACACATAGACATCCATGCCTGCAGGTCTCTTATGTAATGTTGTCCATTGCTCTGGACAGTGCACAGATACGTCCCTGAGTCCCTATCATTGCTCTTTGTTGCAGCAAGTAGGCACATAGCATATGCATCATGAGTGGAGATATGTGTTGGATTCCTATGGCATCACCATGTCTCGGACAGGTTCACATGGCATGGACATTCCATGCAAATCCATATGCCTATTGTTGAGTAATGGTAGTGTTATTGATATGATATTTATAACGCGCTTAATACCCAAAGGTTACTAAGCGCTGACCCGGGAATTGAACCTGTGTTTCTCAGTGTCGTCTTGTTTCCAAGGCGAGCACTTTGCCGCTGAGCCATCCTCCCGGGACTGGTGGAGGAGTGGGGGTGGTACTGCCACTCCCATTACATGGTGGAGAAACATTTTCAATTTTACAATGAACTTCATACAACATTGAACATATTTCTTCACTTAATTAGATATGAACAGACACAATTATATAAATAATACTCAATTGAAAACAAATTGTAAAATAAGGCACAATAATCATTTTTGTATTCTCTTTATTTTAATTAATGTTACTTATTTTCTATACATTTCCTCTAATATGTACTAATTCTATTTCCTGAAAGATTTGGCAAAATGTTAGGATAACAAAGAAAGGTTTTCTGGGCCTTCCAGCCCTCATGTTTTCTTATTTCTTTTGCCTTTTCATGATGTATTCTCCCAGGGTACTTTCTCCTGGCTTTGCGTTATGTTTCAGTTGTTGTCAATTATTTAATTTGTGAATAATAGTGTATAAAAATTAAAATTCATTGTTTGAACTTTTTGTAACCTTGAAAGAAATATTTGAATCATTCATTCACATATTGTTTGTTATGTGTTTTATTTTTACTTTACTTTAGTTTTATTGATTTATACCACGCGGTCCATGGACCCAAAGGCTTAATGGCGCCAATACAGAGAAAAAAAAAAAGTTAATTAAAAAGTCTTCAGTTTCTTTTTAAAAACTACATTTGATTTCATACCCCTTAAGTCAGGACGTAATACATTCCAGGCTCTGGGTGCTGCATGAAGAAAAGCACTTTTGCTAGCCTTAACAGTGTTACATTTAGGTGCATTGAGCTAATCAGTGTTATTGGACCTGAGACACCTAGAGTGACACTTTTCTTTAATCAAGTCCTTAAGATACGCCGGCATCTTCCCCAGCCGACATTTCTGCACTATTAGAACGAGACGATATAGCAGTCTGGATTCAACCGGAAGCCAATGGAGGCTATGGCGAGCCTCTGAGATATGATCTTTACGAGCGGTACCTGTTACCACTCTGACCGCACTATTCTGAATAACCTGCAATCGCTTGCACTCTCCCTTATTAATGCCTGACAGAAGACTGCAACAGTAATCTATTTTGGTGCCCACTATCGCCCTCGCAATAGTCTCGGCATTCTGTTAGGTAATAAAGGGTTGCAAATTAGTCAAATGTTTTATACAATATGCAGATGACGACACTAAAAAATTGACATGAGCCTTCATTCTGAGAAGGCTCTTATTAACTTAAATGTCAGGATGGTTGAAAGCCTAACTTGTCTTATGCAAAGGTGGGATTTCCCAACCTAATAAAACTAAGGAAAGCCTGAGTCAGAAAGTTCAACTTAAAAGTCTGGCTGTGTCCAAAACCTATACTTGCCCTCACAACTAAAGCTAGACAATGTGTAGGGATGGCAATATAACAACCGGTGTTCCAAATAAGGTGCTGAGCTTCTTCCAGCTCCTGGCTTACTTTCTGGTGCCCCTTCCCCAAGTTCAAAGCAGTTCCACAAAGTTTCGGGGTTCCCTTCCCCAAGATCAAGACAGTTTCACAAAGTTTCGGAGTTCCCTTCCCCAAGTTCAAGAAAATCCAAAGTAAAAAAAAAAAAAGTTCACCAATGATTGGGATCTTCCCCAAGCTCCTTAATAGGGTTACTTTTCCCTAGTTTGCCAATTCACATTTGCTATCACCCAAGTCTCTTCCTGTACATTTTCATTGACTTGCTTCTCTTGACATCGACACACTTGTCGTCTATATTCAGTTACTTTTCTATTTAGGGCACTCGGTCTAGGCACAGTTGACAGACCACACGGTCCACCCATCACAGGTCACGCAACCAATACCCCTTTTCCAGCTGCTTATCAACCAGGGATCACTGCTTTCCCTTAACATTGAATTCTTGCACCAAGTTTACTTTATTCCATCACCTTATTGTGGCTAACTTGCCACCATTCACTTAGTTATGGCTCCTGCCAATACAGGTCTCTTTCAAAACGGTAGTTATTTGACCACTTGGCTTGTGTTAATGATCTTCTCGCACCCTTCTTGGAATTTTACCTGCTTTGCCAATACTTTATTTCAGTCAATTCACTCATTGGTATTTACTACCTGTACAATGTTGCTTTTATTCCATTCATTATATGTTCCTCATTTGCTTTCTTTCTGTGCAGCATCAAAAATGCTTATACAATCATCTTTGTTACTTTTTTTTAATCTGCATGGTATTCAATACGGCTTTCTGTTTGATCGTTATTCAAAACTCACACGTTTAGCAATGCTTTCAGTTAATTCAAGATTGTAAACACTTGCCTCGATAGTCAAAAGTGTTTCTTTCAGTTCTGTAAACATTCAGTTATTCATGAAAGGCTTATTGCCAGTTTTCGGAGCGCACCGGTATGAGTGTTCCCCTTCTGCACTCACTGGCTTCAGGAGGCAGCTCCTGTCGGCTTTGCTCTCTTCCTTGGTTGGCTTTTCCCTCCTCCACAGTCTCTGCTTTTCTCTCATGGAGGGAAGGGGGAGTGCCACTTGCTCTTCTGGAGGTCTGTGGTTACACGCAGGGGGCACATGACTTCCGAACCTTCTCTGGGCCTTCCCTGGCACCAACATCTCTGGTCCTCTCCCGACACAGCTTCCAATACTCACGTCTCCTTCTCCTGTCTCTCCAGTATACCAGCTTCCAGCTCCAGCCGGCTCCACACTTCAGCCTACTGTGCAACCTCTCTCCACCTGAAAAGCCCACATTTATATATATCTGTTGGGCTTACTAAGTGGCCAAAGGTGGTGGTCACTTAGTCCAATTGCTCAACCATAACTGAAGGGACATGCCTGATCTTTACAATGCTCTGTGGCCTCTTCCTCGTCTCAGTACTAGAGTGGTGAAATGACCTACAATTGTTCATCACTCTGAGTTGCCTCTTCTTCATCCCTGTACCATACTGTGTTAAATGATGGGACATGTGGGGAAAAGGTGTTTCAATAGCCCATGAAGGCTGGGGCAGGGTTAGTCTGGTTTTCAACAGAGAAAGGGGGATACCATGTCTCCTTATTAACCCTCCTTTCTTTTAACCTCCTTCTGTGGTTTCGGGATTCATAATATTTTCTGATGTTACCCTTGCCAAAGGAAAATGGGTAACAACACCCCGTAAGTATGCCTGGGATTTCAGGTTCATTATGGAATGGGCATTATGGAATGGGAAGGGGGTATACTGTGACTCTCTCACGGACATCCCCCCTCGCTTCTCCACCCCCAGGTTCAGGATCCAAAAGCGATGGCCTTTCCCTGGCCACCTGAGAAGAGGACACACAGGGAGTAGATGTGAGCACGCCTTCAGGTTTCTAACAGCTATCTTTCATTCCTTTTTCAAATATGAGATTCATCACTACCTGTATTTCCTGGATTCTGGTATTTTACGGGTGTTTATTATAGAATTGAAACTGATTGTTAAGCTATTGGCCCAAATATCAATCAGATGACAAAATAGATCTGCTAGAATCTCATTAGGTCCGGGACAACGAATATGGGACATCTTCATTGTGGAGCTAGGCGCCTCTTGTAAAGAAAAATCAGGGGCAATCACTAATCAGCAAAACGTGGGTTCTCCCTGTGTACATTTATCAGTGAGAGTTCTTGACCAGTAATTGGGTTAACCAAGCTATTTAATTTGAAAAATCTTTAATCTAAGCATTATCGTCAACATTTCTTTCAAAGCCTTTTAGATTGCTACAATATGGTGCCCCATTTATCACTATGCCCCAGAATTCCTTAGAATCAGTATCAGAACATGCCTCTAACAAATCAGTCCACATGGCATTATCCAATTAAAGTTTATGTGCAGCAATTGCTCTCTTGTAGTTGACTTGAACAATTACTACCACTTTTCTTGTTGATTCTGGGTTTGAATGAGGAAAGCAGATTTGATTTAGCCTTTCTACATCCTCTGTTAAACAGTAACATCATGCTACGGATCGCTTGCGACGAACAACTAAAATAGAAAATGGGAGAAATGTTAGTCATTAACAAATCTCATATGTGGCCAATATCACAGGCTGATGAACATCATTATCCGAAAGGGTGTAAAAGTACAATAGGTTAGAACCAATTATATTTTGTTGATACGTTAATTTACCAATTGATGCCCATGTTATTGTTTTGCGAAGTTATTTCCACAAGGGCTAGAGATGGTAGTACATCAGGCTCAGCCATATCGTGCTACTGTTTAATCTGAAGTGCAATTGAGTGATGATCACTATATAATTCATCCAAAACAAAACAGAAGTGGGCACCTGATAGAAAATAATCAATTGTGGAGTTTCCTAGTTGACCTCTAAATGGGTAGGTGCCTGGGGTATAATTTGTGACTCGACCATTGATATAACACAGTCACCACTCAATTTGCCATGTATAGAATGTAAGACCATTTGAACAGCTGCTTGGGTCTAACATGCAGTGCATAGTAATGCCCAACATGATATCTTCTTGATCATCAAAAAGATCTGGCAGAGAATGTTATTGATTTTTAAATCAGAATCCCCCCCAAATTGAACCAGCACTGATTTAATCTTTCCCATGACATGAATTATTTGATGATTGATAGGCTACACATATCGCTCTGGCTATCGGGGCTATTATAAAATGATATCAACATCAAGCAATGTAGAGCAATCTAACTATAATCATTTTCCATTATCAAAACCAAGCATCAGAGCTTGAGAAAATGTTAAAATCAGGGCATATATTAGTGATAGAAAAACATATCAAACAATGTTTTTTAAATGGCTAAACCCCCCTAATTTCTGCACCAATGCTTTCTTGGATGCTTTAACTTGATGACTGTGATAACCATCTAACACTTTATCAGCAATGACACAAGTTTCTTGTAAAAGAATGATAACATACTTTTTCAAGAGATTAGATGTTTCAACAATAATTAGTTTGGTAGTTGCCCCAGCGAGGTTCCAAGATAAGAAAGAAAGTGAGGACAAGCTAGTTACAGCGGGCACAATGCTACATTCCTAGTTATCCATTGTGATATATATATATCCATAGTTACTGTAGCCCTAGACAGTTCAACTACATCAACCAGTGATACTGGCAAAATATACAATCAGTCAGCCTCCTCAAGGGCAGACAAAACTCCTTGTCTATTCTCACTTAGAATTTACATTGATTTTGCCTTATAATTAGGGTAATTCTCATGCTGCCTGTACCTTGACGTAGAATGCACATAGGTGGTCAGGATGACAGGCTGTAGACTATTTTTGAGTTTTTGTTGTGTATGCTCTAACAATGGCTTACAATTGCTCAGAGGGTGTCTCCCTTTCTGGACAGAAATTTTGTGTGATTGGTTGCATATGTCCAGAGACTAGAGTTAATCACATATGCCCCTACTCTAAGATTGGCAGAGGTCACCACTATGTAATCACCCTTTAATGATTCAGGAATATTACTCAACGAATGTACTCTTTGGCCCATCAGAGTCTCTTGTGGGTCAACAATGAGACCCGTATTCAAGTGTTAATTCAGTGAGTGGCATTACTTTTCAGAAAGCAGTTGACTGATCTTCTGGCAGGAAATCTACTTCTACGACAGTACACACCGAAAGCAGCGCTGCTGGGAGGAAGTTAAGAATCTCTTGAGCACATTGCTTGAGTCTTTCAACTGCTGTCAGATCATGCGATGTATGGATATTCAAAACATTTAAACCATGCTTTAAACCAGTATAAAAATCAGCAGTCACTATCATAGGTTCTAACTAACTAACTAACTAAAGAATTTCTTATATAGCGCATTCACTCACCCAAAGGTTCACATCCTTTCCCTTATCAAATTCACAAAGGCATGGGATCCTTCTGTGCTGGTGAATCTTGGGACACAGTAGCATCAAACTCAACCTGAGTAGGCAGTTCATTGACCCCTTTACAGATTGATTAAGTGCACCTTAGGTTTTAAATGTTACTCCTTTTTTTATGCCACTTAAAATATCATCAATTTTTAGATGGAAAATCCAAAATGATTTTCATTTTCCCATTTAAGTCCATAGATGTGTTATTGAGCTCCTTAGCTATCCGGCTCCTGCTTCAAGAAGCAAGTTCTCTCCTTGAACAGTTGGAGAATGATCATCGTAGATTGCTCTACATTGCTTGATGCTGGTTGCAGCATGGTGTGTTAATTGTATCTGGGCAGGAATCACTAGGTAGAGCAGCAATAGGTAGCAAAACCAGCTCCTCATAATAAAAGAGTTAATAGTCCTCACTAGAGGTACAGTTTATGTTCAGTGAATTTAGAGAGCTAGCGCGAGCTGGTGATGAAATACACTGGGTTTATTATTTTAAATTATTCTTTATTTGTATTTGTTTTTTTAAGAAAGGTCACAAAATCAGTATAATACATCATCAAAATAAACCGGCACACAGGATAAAAACTTTCACAGAGCAATACATCACATAATCATTACCTTAAAACATTTCATAACAGAATATTATTTAAATACATAAAGTCATCCAATTCATAATCTTAATAAAACTTGCCACCGCTAGGCCTTCTGTTATAGAATTAATATTAATACATCTTTTCCAAAAGAAGTCACAATTTAATGAGCCCTATCCATAAACCTTGATGACGCAGCTTAAAAAACTATTTTATCTTACATTTATTTAGGATCTCACATCTTGCAGTTTCCATAGGACCCTTATTACAGTACCTACAACCTATCTCCTCCAGCTCAGTAATCATTTGTCTCCTAAAATGAATCTCTTTTGTTAAAAGTAAGTTCCATCTCAATCTAGGTAAAATGCTTCTATAGTAATTATTTTGAAACAGAATTATATACGGGGTTCCCCAACTTCTATGTTCAAATGCCAGATCACTGAAAGATGAATACCAATGGAATAAGTCAGTGGTGCACATCCAATCGTAGTCATAGAGGGATTTCTTTACTTTCTCTGGTTTGGCTAACACAGTAGTCCTCTCCATCACCAGATTCAATAGAATAGCCAAGCTTTTTGCTTCCAGCTGAGAAAGGAAATTGCTATTATTCTTCATACCATACAAATGTTTCCCTAATTGCTCATCAAGGGAGTACGCAATCGGGGCAATCAATTTCAAAAATAGTGAGAGCAGCCGCCATTGCACTTGTGCCCCCAGAAAAATAGTCCCCAATTCAAATCTAATTGCTGCTAATTGTATAGCATTTGGCGCTTTCAGTACTTTGCTCCATAATTTCGCTTCCATTAGATCTAGAAATTCAAAGATGGATTCCTCAGCCAATTCCAGACCATATATTAATTTTGTGATAATCTTACCTTCAAACAAATTGAAAACAGGTTTAATCAAAGAATACCCATATTTTCAGTCGATTATTAAGGTCTGATTAGTCAAGAACTTCCCTTTGTTTAAGAGGCTCTCTCTAATATTGGTCCGCCCTGGCCGAGCACTTATCTGAAAACCTAAGTATACCAAGGAATCAATAGTTCCTATCGGCTTATTCTCCAATGACCAAACCCTCCCTTTATGCTTTTTCCCCCAGCAAATTGCTAAGATCATGGTTTTACTAGGATTAATCACCAGTCCATTATCTTTAGCAAATTGGGAGAATTTATCCAGGAGACGTTGTAACCCAGCCCACGAATGATCAAATATCACAAAATCATCACCATACGCCTACCATTCGACCCTCATCAATCCTATCCTAGGGGCGATCAAACCTGCCCCAGCTGGATCATTCACTGCATCTGAAAGATATAGGTTAAACAGGCAGGGTGCCAAATTGAAACCTTGCCTCAGCTCCATAAAAGTTTTAATACGGTCCGAGAGGACACCTTCCTTGTTTCGCCTAACACGAATACCGGAGTCCTCATAGAGGCCCATTCAGAGCTTCAATAATCCACCTGATAACCCCCAGTTAGCCAGTTTGCTCCACAATCTATTCCTAGAAATGTTATCAAAGGCCTTTGAGAGATCAATGGAGGCCAAATAGGTATAGCCATTGCCTTTTCTCCAAGCCAAATCTTGCAAGGCCCTTACCACCAGACCATTCGGATTCATGGAGTGTCCTTTATGGAAGCCTGTCTGGAAGGGGTTAAGTCTCCTGGTTGCTCGCACCCACTCTTCGACATGGCCCAATAAGGAGGAAATTATGCTACAGTCTACATCTATTAGAGAGAAAGGGCAATCATTTTTTTGGGTCTGACCTAGAACCTCTCTTAAAAATGGGGCAATATTGCAGCAGTCCATGACACGAGAAAAATCCCTGAGTCCAAAATACTCCCAAATAACAAGAACAAAACTTTACACCAATTTACAGGATCCAATTTCAAGGTGTAATACATACGTCCATTTGGGTAAGGTGCTTGCCATTTCTTACAGTTCTTTATTAAGGTCCCAATATCCTGAAACTCTATCTTTGGTATCCATGGAGAGTCAAAGATATATTTATGAACATTGTGGGGGGATCTATCTCTATTAGCCCACAGCCGTAGGTATCTCCCAAAAAACCCAACCATTGGGTTTCCTTCGCCACATTCAGTCCATTAATTTGGAACAAATGGTCCAAATGATTCACTAATATCCAAAAAACATGAACATCGTGTTTTTATTAAAGTTTGCAGCATACATTCAGCATCTAACTGTAGTAGGGCTGCCTTTTTTGATTTACAGAGGTTCCTGTATTTTTGCTTTAACTTCTTCAGTTCCACTCATAGATCAAACCCCAATATCTCTATGCACTTTCCTCCTCACTTCTGCCATATCTGCATTTTATATATTATTAGTTTTCCCCCTAACTATACTGGAAAATGTACGATTTAATTTTACTTGTCCATTCAATTCCCCCATGCAATTATCAAAAGACAGAACATTGAATACCCTCACTTTCCAATCTAAAGGAGTTCCTCTAATGACACAGACCAACTCATTATTCAGGATCCCAATATTCTGATCTGACCATCTAATAGCATTCCCTGCACAGGAGATTTCCACATACTGCATAGAATTACGTGCCCCAATTTTATCAGGGAGTTAAATTCAGCAGTGAGAATTGCACGATAACTCCAATTGTTAGGTTGCACTGAAAAGCTCACACAGCAATGAAATATAAATGGGCCTGCAAAAATGTAATCCAGGGTCGAAGCACTTTCCCCTCGCTGCCAAGTTGAAGGAGCATGTACCTCGCCGAATAGTGTTCCGTTGATTAGGGACAAACCCAACTCCTCCAAGGTTGACCTCCACAACCACCCATTTTGTACCTTAGGTTCCTTGGATATAGTGTCCCTAATTACATCCCAGTTTCCATCTATGCTTTCTGGCATGATACAATTTGAATGAAGGTCTCCTGCAGCAATAGGTCTTTCATCAGGGTAAGCATTAGCCCATGTATTAATACAGTCCGAGATAAACTTCAAGAAACCTTGCAAATCCGCCACTCTACAGTGCCAGTAAACATTCATAATTAATAGGTTCTTCGGGCCCTCTAAGGAAGTTAGAGCCACTGCCATCACCCCAAAGGGAAGGTTCAGTAACAGAGTAGCCCTCACACCTAGGATAGACCCTACTGTAATCAACAAGCCCCCCAAAACTCTCCCCCCTTACTAGGCTTAGCATACTGATTAAACACCTGGTAACCATCAAGGAGTGGGGTTTCCAACAACCACGTCCCCTGAAGTAATAATATATCACCTTGTTTCAGACCTTGCATTGCGTCACAATTAATTAGCAGATTTTCCCTTCCTCTGGAGTTCCAGGATACAACATTCAGTCCTAATTCCTGGAGACCCCTTTTACCAGACTGAGAGCCTCTTGGGTGCTGATATTTTCTACAAAGTGGATATAACTAAATCCCCATTACTATATGTAACATCTGCTTGTACCCCAACAAATGTAATAGTTCTTGAGCCTTGGATAGCAGGATTAATCAATATTAGCCCCCCCTGCCCCCAGCATATTCTTCCCCTCTTGGACCAGATCCATCACAGGTTGTATGTCAAATCCCAACTCTTTCAATTGATTCCTTTCCGATACTACCAGCTCTTTCACCAAATTTGATCCAAAATAGAGATGGCAATTATTTGTATGTGCTCGATTAGGAATGGCTACTCGAACAGTATCCATCAATGAGAGCAGACTCAATGTGGGGATTTTGGCAAAGATAGTAAGCACGTTCCCCCTATTTAAGCATACCTGCACTTCTGGACCCAAAACACAGCTCATGCTCAATTTAATTTGACCATTGCTTTGCTCATTTTCTGAATGTGTTTATCCTTAGCCACTCTATTCTCTATCTCATTCGAACCCATCGCTCTCCATTGGCCATCACCATCCTTGGCGTGCAGTCACACGCTACAGGTTTTTGATTTTAAAGACCCCCCAACCTCTGCTCACCCCACCTCCAGAATCTTTCCATTAAATCTGTATACATTTCGGGGGTATGCTCTGTAAACATTGTTGTTTTTGTTGACTCCAGGTATCGCAATTACTATTAGGGTTCCCCTGGATCGACCTCAAGCCCTCATTGGCAGTTTTAGCTGTCTGAAGAGAGTTCGAGCCAGAAACGTTTTTTTGCAGAGTTAAAATCTTATCTTGTTGGGCCGGTTGTAATCTACCCTCTATCTGGACTGAGGACCAAACATCGTTCAACATCCCATAAGCAGTTGGCATAGCTTTAGACCTACAACTGTTGCCAACGGCTTCCCTAATCATATTAGGAAGTAAGCCTCCCAGTGTACTCCCAGTCTTACCCTTCTTTGACAAGTCCAAAATCTCATATGCTTCACTCTTCTTCTCTCCTAACTTATGGATACCCCTATAATGACCCCCACTAGGTATAGTAGTCACACTCTGGTTAATACCACTAACCACACCCCATCTGATTTATTCATCCTCAAATGGTGTCTCAGTTTGGGTAGTGACATTTCTGCTGAACTGGGGTTACTCCTCCTTAGCACAAAGTTGGGGTACAGAAGTCACACTTGTTTTCTCCTTCTTAGAACAAAGTTGACGTAAAGGCAATGTGCCCAGAGTTATATTGACATTACATTTTCGATTTCCCATCCTGTACTCCACGGATTCCACAACCACTGGAGGTGTCCCTTTTGCGCACACTTTTCTTTGGCCCTCCTGATTAGAGCTCAGTACTTCTGAGCTAGGCTTCACTTGGAATGTACCTACAGATACAACATTTGTTGTGGCCCTTTTTGTGCTCTTATTTGCTTCAAAGCAACATAAGTCACTATTTTGATGTTGATGCCCACTTACTTTCACCCTTTTTTGGTTTCCCCTCATGACCTCACCAAACGAGGCCACGTCCAGTGGCTTACAGAACGGTTGATTCCCCACCAAATCACCCTGAGATGAATTGACCTATGGTAAACTCTGGATCAGATTTTTAACCTCCTTGTTGTTGCTTATATCCATACTGGCTACCTCTGACTCATTAGCATTCACCTTAATCGAATCATCACAATGAGATCCGTCCAAACTGACCCGTTAGGGAGCGTGACCCCCTCCTCCCCCAACATTATTTGATGGACAGCGATATTGGGGTGGATGAGGGTATTAACCCTACTCAAATGTTCAATCTTGTCACCTAACCCCATTAATATAAGGCTGTGTTAGTTTAGTTCAAGCTAGATATTATCGTACAAGTTTACAAACAAACTCAACGCCATGTTCAATGCTGACACCGTGGGATGAGTTAATCATATTTCTTCATCAACTTCTCAGAAGATATGATGCATCCCAGCATCTCCCAAAGTATCTAAACCATCTGCCTGGGGCAATTGTATAACATTTTGAATCTTAGGACTTCCTTTCTCAATAAGATTAGTCAAAACATTTGGGGAATTAGGCATTGACGCATCACAAGTCTGCTGTATCACACTCATTGGGTGACTTTATGTCCCTACACCCTCTTGACCTCCCAACTCTAGTTCAGCAAATGTGATAATTCTCATATCCTGTAACTCCCTAAAAGCAGCATTACAGTTTCTATTAGACATGATAGTGATCAATAAACGCCATGGCTTTGGTTGGCACGATGGATTTTTTCTCTGTGCTGGTTCCCACAGATTTAGCAAAATGACAATAAAAAATGATTTGCCCAGCAATAGGGGACTGGATAAAGGTCTGCTTTGTAAGGCCTGATTTCCTATTGTATGAGAGCTTTGGAGTCTTCAGGCCTTTTAAATCACCAGGATTGTCACCGCGAGCATAAGCACCACAATCACCACTCAGGGGTAAGTCATTAGATACCAAATTCAGTCCTCATTACCCTTGCCAGGGAGGATGCCATAGAGGGTGCCAGTATCCACTGTGTTAATCAACAAGTTACGCGGAGTAGGCAATAAATTGCAAGCTACCCCCAGGGTCCGTTTTCCTCTCCCCTCTCCATATTAATAGGGATGCGAGTATTCGGCAACTCCAAACTGTCAGAAGGAGAAGAATCACGGGGGACCATTTGGCTCCTCAAACCCTTCCCCATCCTTAACAACAGGTGTGACTTTATTATCCCAGCCCCTCAGTCCATTCTTCTCCCTTGGTGGCTTTTCACCAAGGAGGGATTCTAATATAGGATCATTTCTGTATCAGTTCCGAATGGAATGTGCAAGTACGCAGCTATGTATCATTTGTTTTAAAGTTGGTCCAAATGGATCTCTGGGTCCAAATGTTAAGTGCAAATTTACAGTATTAAAAACGGTTTAAAAAAGGTTTATAGGAAAAAAAGACACTGTTTGATACTAATAAAAAAAATAGCAAGGTTAGCGGACTATGACGTTTCTTGGGGAGCCAGGTTCACAACGCCCCACTCATGCTACCAATTCCAAGGAGCAAACGATTCAGGCAATGCCGGCAGCATAGCTAGACTATGACGTTGCTTGAGGAGGCAAGTTCACAATGCCACACTCCTGCTACCGATTACAGGCAGCTAGCAGTTCAGGCATTGCCCGCCGGGTGGACAGGCTATGGCTAAGGCGTTACTAGAAGGATACGGCCGAGCAAAGCCGGGAACACAAACGCCAACAAACGCCAACAATTTCGGGAAATGATATCAGTTAAGGAGAGGTACAGACAAGGGGTTAATAATCTCCCGGCCTCTTCAGAATTTGGTTTAGAGGAATACAGATCTTTTTTGTTAGTTTGAGGGCTCGCTCTGCCACCAATGTTCTCTTTCCCAATTTACTCGTAACTTTGTGTAAATAGGTGTCCAGTAGACTCTGCATGTTGTTGGCTGGTTTGGTGCCACCGTTTCTTGGTTTCGTCCCAGAAACACAGTCATGAGTACCCATTGCTTTTCGCCATTATTTAGGAAAGCAATGCACAAGAAGGGAAGGTTCAGAGGTAGCAGCCCACAGTCACCATCTCAATATAGTAAAGGCGCTAAAAAAATCAGAGGAGCTCAAAGGCTTCATGCCTGCAGACACCCCTATCTGAATAATCTGTAGGAATTGGAAGTGTCAAGTGCAAGGTAGACAGTGGGAAGGGCAAAGTGCTATTTGCTATATCCAAAGAGCAAAGCACTATCATTACGAGTTGGGTGGTGAGGTAAAAATGCGGCAGTAATACTGTTACCACCACATTACCGCACCGCCCAACTATGAGTTGGAGAATTCACCTCCAGCAATGAACTGGAGGTAAATCCTCTGACTTTCCACTCATATTTGGCAGAATTACCGCAGCAGACTTACTGCTGCAGTAATTCTGCCAAAAATGTCCCATTAATTGGGGACCTACACCGCACCAAGTGAGGGGTAACAGTAATTGCGTTGGGCGGTTTACCGGAGGATTTACTGCCGGCCAGAATACTGCCCAACTCATAATGAGGCCCACATTTTGGTTACTTCCACTTTAAAAGATGATCCTACAAGTAAAAATTCATTAAAAGTTCATTGATAGATATCACAACACAGGGCCTTTGGTGGTATTTCAGCAGTAAATCAGCTGAGATATCATCAAACTGCATTACCGTTGCCACTACTTGGTCCGGTGGTATTACTGCCGGATTACAAGTGGTGGTAGGCAGTGTTACTCCCCATTAATTGGAGTCCATAGGACTTCATGGTTGATTTCAGTGGTATATCCACCAGCAGTAATAACGCTGAACTGGCTGACTTCAGGTGGTAAGGTGGAGGAAGTACCTCCAGCTACTTACCCCCAAACTCGTAGTTGGGCGGTGCCGTGATGCATTGGTATACAGTATTATCACAGCATTTTGCTGCTCCGCCCAACTTGTAAAGAGGCCCTATAGTTTTTGAAGCTGTGTCAAAATACCTTAAATCACACAGCCATACACATCACACAGGTCCAACGTGCAGATGAGTGCTCCAATTAAAATGTCCACAGCAAAAGTACAATAATGTAGAAGTTGCTGCAGACACTACATGTCAGCAGGTTGCATAGATGCAGGGGTGGTCCATGCTTACACATTGTGTTCCATGAACTAAAGTTCATTGCGGGACCTTCACCGGGGCCCCAGGGTAGCTGGAAAACCCAAGGTCCCGCACTGCTCTCCACTGGTGAGTGGGCATTTGAGGTATAACAATGTGCCATGCCCACAACATCCAAAGCGTATCACAGACTCCATACTTCCCAAACAGCTAAAACAGACCACTCCAGGCCCGCTGTGCTCAACAGCGGTGAGTGGACATTTAAAATATAACAACATCCCATGCCCACAGCGTCTGCACTGGTCAAAGGCTTCAGGGTTCCCACACATCTTCAGGCCCTGCTCCCCTCCACAACCTTCAGTATAGCTATTGTTGCTTTACTGTCACAACATTGAGACAATCCCAATCAATTCATATACTTTAGATCCAGTATCAGGCAGACAGGGTGGAAAACATAAATGACTTGGATCAGGATATGTGGTTCACAGTCTTTAATTTCACAGTGCAAAAGGATCAACACAAAAGTCAAATTATGGATTGGCAAAACCAACAAAAGTCTTTCATCCTCTTGTCCAAAGATGGTTACTGCTCCTTGCTAACATTCTCGATGCAGGGATTACCAGGTTGTAAACCTACATGTATCTAACAACAAGTCCAACTCGAAGTCATCTTCCAAGACTCTCTGGATGATACACCTCTGCTGTGCCTCCAACAGCAATAGGTACAGGTTTATCATCTCGAGGGGTTGTAGTTGGAGAAATTAGTCTCTGCTACCACTCTCTACTACCCTCCATCACCTTCTCCACCTTCAGGCTTGAAGCCATGGTCCACTTCTTGTCTATGTTCCTACTCTGAGATCCCTGCCTGGGCCTTGTGCCTTCTCCCACCCCTGTCACATTGCTTTGACCTCCTTGAGCCTTCTACCTCTTGCTGTTGTTGCCACCACTTCCTTCAGCTGTTACAATGTCATCCTTGGAGTCACCACCTCTTCCTGCTATCATGGTCACCTCCTAGCTCTCACCACCTCCTCCTGATACAAGCACCATCTCCAACTTTTTGACACACCTCCTGATGTTAACACCTCCTCTAGACTCACTCCGCATTCTCCTAATATCACCACTCCCTCCAAGTTGTTTCCACATCCTTGTGATGTTACGCCTCCTCCAGCTCTTCCCCACTTCCTCTAGCTGTTACCACTTCCTCCAGACTCTTAAGGCTGCCTTCTAATATAATCAACCAATCAAACAATCAATCAGTCAGTCAATAATTTTATTTTGAGCAAATCAACAGAAAAGTGTAAAACAGAATACATTGAGACGCAAAACAATAAATTACCTTAATTAAATCTTACAAAATGATTATCCATAATCAATATCAATATTCATGAGCAGCTTTAATTGTCAGTGGTTAGTTCAATCCTTTGTATTCAACTGGATTGACCAAGCCTTGTTCAGCCAACTGAACACTACAAATGTTACATCCTTATAAGTAGTCATTTTACATAAGGCATACAGATCGCTTATAGAACGTGTAAAATATTTGAAAAAAATGGGATAAAGCCATCTCTTTATCAGATGAGCGTAAACTGTGCAGGTCAATAAAAAGTGCATGTCTGAATCGACTTCTGTAGTACAAAATTTAGAGGATTTGCGAGACCATTTATGGGTTAGCTGCGCAACAGATAGGACATTTAATGTTATGAATAAAGCCCTATTAGTGCTTTGGATCATGTTTTTAATATAGGGTTCAGGGAGCATGTCAATTTTATATGGCAGGTAGCCTGGGAAGCTTTTTAGATTAAGGGAATCAAGAATCAGTATCTGCAGCTATAGAGTGTCAAGTTTGGACTTAATTGCCCTCACTATCTCCTCCATTACTGGCGTACATTTAGTAACGAGGTGCACCATCCCTATACTATGCAAAAGGATATGCAAGTGTCTGTACCACTTCCATGATTTGCCATTGGTAGACTTAACTACATCTCTAAACATAAACATCTCATTATAACATCTTTTATTTTTTGACTTCTTTAGGTGTAGCCAGAAATGGTGATTTATTAATGGCTACAAATCTGAGTGCTCTAACACCAGTTTCCGTCGATAGTGGAATCATGGTTGTACGGAGAGGGCCTGATTCACAGAGCATTTTTCAATGGGCGTGTGTTGTTCTCCAAGGTTGTCAGGCCGTAGGTATCATCATGCCCCAAGGTTCGCTGCCATATAAGGCAGTGGACTGAGCTTGGGCAGAGTAGACATCTAATAACGTTAGAATAACGTTAGAGGTAACCAGTCTGTATGTAACCAGTTTGAGAATGTATTGTCTTTTAAGAATAGGTTGGCTAATTGGGAGGTGCATTTTACATTGTCCTTGAATCTGATCATTAAATAATCATAGAAGCTCACCTGCTGAAGCCTGGCCCCTTCAAAGAAAATACTTGTTTGTATTTTATGTGCGAAGTTGCAGAATCTGACCACTATTTTGGAGCAATTAATTAGAAGTCCTCTTTCTTTACAGAAGTCTGATAAAACTGTTATCTGTTTTAAAAGGCCCATTTTAGTCTTTGAAATTAAAACTGTGTCATCTGCATACTTACAGATGCTGACTTTGTGCTTGCCAATGGTAGGGGAATCAGTATTTAGATTTGAGACTCTTAAACTCAAATCATTTACATAAATTAAATAGAGTAGGGGAGTGGGAACACAGCCCTGGAACACTCAGTTTGACACAGGGAATTGGTGTGTTCTTTCTCTGCCCTGTCTGATCTGAAAGTGTCTGAAATATATTTATAGAACCTTTTGATGGGAGCTAACATTTCTGGGAGGATTTTAAGATCATTTAGAACATGCCATAACATGGTTTGGTCTACTGATTCAAATGCAGATTTCAAATCTACAAAGACTAAAACATGAGTTTCCTTTTTGGAGTAACATACTTGCTTAAAATTGGAAATTGACAAAGTGACTGGTCAATTGTGACCAGACCCCTTTTAAAACTAGCCCGTAGGGCTGAGATAATCTCCTCATCTTCTACCCACTTCTGGAACAAGATGGAAGCAGTTTACCGTAGACCTTGGAGTGGTCATCAATCAGACAAATGGGTCTGTAATTTGACGGTGTCAATCTGTCGACTGTTTTGAAGATAGGCACAATCTCAGCCTGCTGCCACCAACTGGAAGGGACAAGGTCAATACTATTGAAGTGGTTCAAGAACCAGGCAAGAACTAGGGCCCAGCTTTGTCCGTCTTCCCTAGATTGATCAGTGGGAATCCAATCTACTCCAGGAGCCTTACCTTTCTTCTTAGATGTAAGTGCCCTGCCTGTTTCTTCCACACCAAATTATAATGGAAACAAATGTACCCCCTGTACTATAGAAGGAGCAGTGCCTTTCTCTGTACAGGTGGCATAAAGATAACTGCAGTTTTGGAACCATGCATCCTTGGTGATTAATGATTCCACTTCATGATTAAGTGAGGTGCCAGATAGTATGTCGATGACGAGATTCCCCAAAAAGGGTGGGTTCTTGTTTTTTGTAGCAGATTTTAAAAGTTCCCACTTGGCTTCTTCTGCTGATCATTTATTATTAACCCGTTCCTTATAGGTTTGTCTCAAGATGGGTATCTGTTCGGGCAATCTGTTGGATTTGATCTCCCTTAAAAGGTCCCTCTTGGCCAACGGCATTTTGAATCATATCAGATATTACGGGATTGCTGTTGTCTCTTAATTACAGTGGAGGGTTTAGTGACTATAGGGGTTAGACTGGATTCTTACTACCAAGGATACCATTGAAATCTCCACCATTTCCCCCATAGCTTGGTCTAATCACTTCTTCATTTGTCCTTTCACATTGTAATCTCCCTTCTACCACAGTCCCACCCCCAAACCAATCCTGTTTCGCAACACACGTAATCTCACACATGAGTTACTCAAGCCCACTCTCTCATCATGTCTCACACCCACTCATTTGGCTAGCAATAGCACAGATATCCAAGCCAACCTCTACCATCAAGGCCTCTTACGCACTATGGACCAGCATGCACTGCTCACATCTAAAATTTCCAAGCCCTATGAACCCCTCAATTCCTGGTTCTCTGACAAGCTTGTCGCTCTCCACAGGAACAAAAGAGCACTGGAGCATATCCACCAAAAAATGCCCCCCATCTCAACGCCTCTAATGTTGCTTCTGCCACCAAGGCTTACAAGTCAGCAGTTATCTCCCAAAAAGCACACTTGTTTGACACTAGAATCACAAATGCTAGCTCTAACTCCAAGGAATTGTTCTCCATCCTAAGAAAGTTGGAAAACCCTGTCCAATCTAATGTCATTACCAGATCTGATAAAAAATGGTATACCGCCATTCAAAAGGCTCTCACCAATGAAATTGACTCTCTTTGTAAAACGATTACTGAAAAAAAAGCCACAACTAACTTCCAAATCCACATAATAGGTTACCCCGACGCAAACCGAGCACCCCAGTCTCCTAGTCACCACTCCATTTGCATTCTCCCAAATTTCTCCTCTGACTTTCCTAGAGACAATTCATGCACTCAAGCCCTCAAACTATAAGGGAGACTCCTGCTCAGCTCATATTATCAAACTCGGTGCTGCTACCTTGTCCCCCATCCTCACTGAGTTTGTTAACGCCTCATTTAAGACCAGAACTTTCCCCAACCGCATCAAATCTGCATGGATTTCCCCTCTCCTAAAAAAACATCCGTCGATCCTCCCCTACCTACCAACTGCAGACCCATCACCTCCGTAATGTTTTTCAATCAAAATCTTAGACCGCATTACCTACTCCCAAATCTATTAGGTGTTAGACAGTCTGGTTTTTGACCAAAACATAGCACCAAAACTGCATTGCTCAACCTTAAGATGCAGCATGACAACATCAGAGACTCAAGCAATCTTGCTATCCTCCTTTTCCACAACCTGTCTGCTGCTTTGACTTGGGTGACCATGACACCCTCTGCCAACAACTTGCCTCACACTTCTTTTTCTCTGCAGAAGCCAACACTTGGGTCAGGTCAAGTTATTCCTTGTTGATCTCAACTCTGGAATCTTCATTGGAAATACTGCTGATGACCCCATTCCTGTCCCCATAGGTGCCCCTGAAGGTTCCTGTATCCTGCTAACACTCTATAATACACTAAGCCATTATTTGACATCCTTGACTTTCTTGACATCTCTTACACTAACTTTGCTGATGATACCCAAATTCCCATCCCCCTCACTGGTTGCTACTCCTAGGACACCATCAGCATCAACAGGATTTACTACATTATCCAAAAGTGGATGGCCAATCACAATCTCTGTTTAAAGGATGATAAGACAGAGCTACTTATTGTAGGCTCTCCTTTTCACCTAAATAAGCTTTATGCAGCCTACTCCACCTTCTCCATCGAGGGTCCTGCCATCCCAGTTCACTAACAAGTTAAAACACTGGGGGTCTATCCGGTTGCTGAGCTGACCATGTCTAAGCATATAAATGTTTTGGCCTCATCCACAACCTACACTGCAAAACTCATCTCCTTGAGCAGACAATTCCTGTCTCCTTCAAACTGTCTCACATTGGCAAGAGCTATTATCATCAGCAACCCTGACAGTTGCAATGTGCTCCTTATTGACACCTCAGCTACCAACCTTACAAACCTTCTCCAAAATAAAGCCCTCAGGGCCAGGCTGGGTTTGTGCTGCATTGACAACATCACTGCCTCCAGACGTGACACTCATTGGCTACCCATCAAAGCCTGCATAGAGTTTAAAACCCTAACTGTGGCACATCGCTGCCTCTACAATGATGTTCCCCTTTACCTGAGAAAGAGCATTTCTGTGAACACTATACTCCTCTGCTATGATCCTCCAACAGTATCACTCTTATAACTGATCGCTTCAAAAAGGGTAGAGCCTGAGGTGAAAGCTTCGGCATCACAGTCCCTTTTGTTTGGAACACTAACCCTCATATATCTGATACGAGCACTCCTATGCCACCTTCAAGAAACTTATCAAAACCTGGCTTTTCAACAAGTATGATTAATACTTCTCCTTAATTGTGCTATTTCTATCATTGTCTCAGTTTACCTTCATGTTCCAATGCTTTAACCATGACTTTTACTGTACAATCGCTGTGATACCTCTGCATTTCGGCATTACAAAAATATTATAAATAAGTAATATAAATAGACCTGCTACCAAGCCACAGTAAACAGCTTCTATAGTCTCTGGGGTAAAACTTTCCATTGTTAGTGCTGTCTCAGGTATAGGGACAACTATCTCAAAGATCCGGGGAGCGTTACTATCATAATCAATGTCTGCCCACCAAATTCTCTTTCTATTGCTCACAAGAGAAATATCAGAGCTATAAAGATCTATAGTAGCAGTTGAGTCAGTGAAAGGATCCCCAAATAGTTTCAGACATACAGTATTGTGGTCACTCTCTACACGTGGTATTACCTCAAGGGATTTCCCAGTTTTCCAGTTGGCTGCTTCCATAAAGTCATTCCATACAGTCATATTCCATATGGCTTGCCTGTGGCCCACTGCTAAAGCTTGGCACTGCTGGGTGGTCTCTAGGGAAGCGTCTGTTACAGGCACCCATTCGCAGTACACAAAGGGAGGCAGCTATCTTCTTTACTTGGTGGTAGCTACGTTTGGTAGTGGGGACAATCCAATTTGGGTATACCCCAGTAATCATCTTCTTCATTCAACAGACTGGCAAAACTTGGCAGAGGTTCTATTTATGCATTAAAATCACCTAACACAGATTTTCTGGGTAGGAGATTTCTTGGTATCCATAGCATCATATCTACAGATCAGATCCTCTAATTCCCCTACTGAGGTTACATTACCAGATTTACCAGTACACAGATATACATTAAATAATTACAGTCTCACATTAGGGAAGCTTAATTTTAAACACAGGTGGTCCTTCAAAACCGACTCCATCATTTCAATATTAACTTTTAGTGTTGTGTTGACTGATACTGATAAGCCTCAACTTGGTCAACCTCTGTGGGCTAAAATGGTCAACTTAAAGAAATCAGTGTAACTTGTCTTTGAAAGATGTTCAGCCAACCATGTTTCTTGGAAACAAATCACCTGGAATTGATCCAGGAAGACGTGCCTGTCTAAATCATTGGTTATATCTTTTAGCCCTGCTATATTTCAAGATATATTTGCATGGTCATTGCAAAGTTCTATGGCAGGAGGATGCATTAAGACTGAGGGAATATTAGCAGGGGTCCCAATATATAAGTCAGTGCAATCTGTGGTAGACTCCATTGTCTGCACTGCGGATCAGTATGATAGGAGAGTGTGTTTGATTGGGAAGGTTTAACACTAGAGGCTAAAGGTCTATTAGACCCACTCTCCTTTGAGGCATAGTCTTCCTTCTCAAAGCGTAGTCCTATTTGGGGTCTTTCTGGAGGCAGTGGCCTCTGCTCAATGAAAAGTATACCTTCAACCAACTGTTTGTGTCTTAATTTTGTCCATACATGGGGTCCTTAGATCAATGGATTTTTGTACCTCAGTGATGTCTGTCTTCCCTAATAATTGACAGGCTCCCTTTCTTGTATAACCACTTCCTCCAACCCTTTCCTACCTCTTGTAATGTTATCCATTTCAAAAGACTCAGAGCACCTCCTCCTGATTCATTCCTCCCATCTCAGCTCCAAAAGCCTCCACTCGTCCACAGTCCTTGTATTATACTCCAAACTCCTCTAACCACTAACCATAACCTGCTCCTTCAATGCATACTGTGAGACTGAGCTACATTACTTATATAGGGGGATCTCTACTCACCCCGGTCGGACTCTGGGTTTGGATATGCACCTGTGAGTCCCAATTTCAGGAGAGATGGGATTAACTGTTGCTTCTAGACTCAGGTAAGTCCAGTAGAGGCTAAGGTGGCTGGCGTACATCTATTACAACCCTTTTGGATTTCATGTGTGTGTGTGGAGGGCCTGGGAGAGCTGCCTGGTTGGAACAACCCTGAATGCTGTTGCTGTGCATTAATGTCAGTTTGGTGGAGGTTAAGGGAGTTGCTTAGCCTAATTTCATGTTTCTCATGGTGTGTGTGGTTGTTTGGCGAGTTTGCTGGTTCAGGTCTGAGGACTTCATGGACAGGTCTGCGTACCAAGAAGGTTCTGAGAACCTCACAGATGTAACAGGTGGCATTTTTGTGAACCCAAGAAACTCTTAATTGTCCCCCTATCATCTGAAGGGATTGTAGTTGAAGGGGATTTAGAAGTCACTGACAGTGGAAGGGTGTATGGTAGCTTTAGGCTGACTTCCCCCTGTCAAGAGTCTGGGAACCTGGGAGAGTGACTTGGGGATCCGCCTTCTTCTGCTATAGGATGCATCCTCCCCTGTCTTGGGAAGGAAACCAGCCCCTGAGCTATTCTCCTGGCAGTTCGCAGAGCCAGGCAAGGGACTTTTTCATAACAGTAACTTGCTTTTCTAAACTATTGAATAATGTAGAAAAGAAATGTTATCAATACAGAAAAGTGTTGAATGTCAACATTATCTATAATGGGCCCAGTGTCAGATCACTGTCTTCACAGACCATGCAGTCATTATCGTATGGACATTGAAATGTTTGTGCACATGCCAAAAATTTTGCCATGTTCTTTACACGCTTGGGTTTTGTTGTCACTTATCACTGGCGCTGAAGAATGGTAAAGAGATGCTTGATATTGTTTTTCTGTTTTTGAGGATTCCACCCTTTAGAATGTCAAAGCATTAGGCTTACTGTTTTGACAATAAGAATGGTGTGTGTGTGTGTGTGCGTGTGTGTGCGTGTGTGTGTGTGTTCATACATGAGTTCTGAAGAACCCAAAGTATGCCAGTCTATCCAAGATAAACATCCATAAAAAGTACAGTAACTGTTTTTATTAAACAAGGATATATGTCTATGGGCTATAAACTGATGTGACAGTAGCAAATTGGCAGGACAGCCTGGATAATTGAAAAGACTGTAAATGGTACAACGCTTAATGTAGTAGAAAGGTATGGAAAGAGATGTTTGCGGCTGTGTGTCTATTTGTTAGGTTTTCATTTAGACTAACACATTATGAAGAAGCAAGTGCAGCTCTTCCGGGTGTTGCAGTAGTATGGATGTCAGAGTTTAACTCATTGGAGTTAACATATTAAATTGTTTTGACAGTGAACTTCCAATCACCAAGACTGTACAGTCTTGGTGATTGGAAGTTCACTGTCAAAACAATTTATCTTAAGCATTTTTCCTAAAATAAATTTCACTTACATGAGTTTCCCTATGTGGCACTGTCTAACTTGGGGCACAAGTTCACATCAGATTTTGGAAAAGTGTCATGGAGTTATTGGGTCTGGATGTTTGACTTTCTACTAGTTATCAGGTTTTAGTTGTTTATCCACTCTACTTAACATATAGTTTTAATTCCACAGTCATCTGGACACTATATTTATATTAATCAAGGTTCCCATGGCCAGTAGTCACTTTCTACAAAGCAGGCACTTGTGTATGAGCGTGATATAAATAAAAAATATCATATAGAATAGTATGTTTTTTATCTTTACGATATAACCAAAAATATGTACCAAGAGGTTTATTATATGCATCTTACTGCTCCTCCTTTGGCTGTCAGTGATTCGCTGGGGACGGTTATTCTGTACTCTTCCTTTTTAAGTCAATTCAAGTTGCTAACCACAAATCTGGGCCCACTGAGCTATAATTCAGAATTCCTAAGGGCAAGTTTGTCCATCCTGAATTCCCATGGGTTTCCTATTTAATTTGGAGATGTCTTCTGATTATTCCTCTCAATTCAAGCACTAACTCATCTTCTGGACAATCCCGTACGCAAATTCTACGTTGAAATGATTAAATCGCCTAGTGACCTATTGGCTCTGTTAAAAAATAAGGTACTGTTATTGGTGAGAAAGGTACCAAAAAGTGTTGTAATGGAGAACTAGCCTTCCTCAAAAGATTAGGTAGGAGCCTAGAGCATCAGAAATCAGGTCTTCTCAAGACAAAATGGCCTCAGAACTCCACGCCAAAATAGCACTATAGAAACAAAAGAGAACATAATGCACTGATTGTACCAGACATACAGACAAAGCTCCAGATCACAGTAACACATTCACGTGCCTACCTCAAGGGGGTTTTTGATCACTTATGCTGATATTAACCAGCTCCAAATACTACAAGTATATTGTTTCACACTATTCATGCCTTTATCTCAGCGGCTATGTTTGTGATCACTGCATAGCACACCTCCCAGAGTGAAACATGTTGGATTTTGCATTTGCGTTCACCAATAAAAACAATGCACATTCAAAATCACTTTCTGGACTTCTTGTTAAAGCAGATATTGTGATAAAGCAATGTGATCTGAAACCCTGTCTGGGGGATGGCTGGACAGATCACAGGAGATGTGCCATAAGTAATAGGGCAGAGAAAAACGCTTTTGTTGCACTGCCCTTTTTCACACAAAACTAGAGAACTATTTAGGATCTATAGAAGATGTCATAACCAGGCGAGGTGGACAATACAATCATCCCTTTAGACTAGCTTGCAGGGGATCTTCTTGGCTTAAACAAGGACACAGCTAACAAAGTCCCACTGAAAATAGAAGATCAGGATCTAGGATCCACTTCAATAGGTTTGTTAGATCTGAAGTGTGGCATACACTGTGATTATATTTCTCCAGAGCAAGTGCCCTCACTCATTACCTTGTTGAGGTACACAACGTCCAGCAAAATCATAAGGAAACAATAGTTCCACTCTTGCTCTGACCTTGACAGAGATTTTCATTACACCATGGCGTAGCACTGAAGACTTTAAAACATATATATATAGTAATATGTCTGTCAAACAAACCAGCAAGTCTATATAAGAAGCCTATTGAACTAATGGCCCACCTGGACCCTGAGAGAGCAAACTCATGGACAATGAGTCCACAGGGAGGATAGCTCAGGGGCAACGTGCTTGCCTTCGAAGCAAGACTACATGGAGCAAGACAGGTTCGATCCCCGGGTCATCTGGGTATTAAGCCCTTTATGAATAACCTATCATATCAAATCAATAGCAAAAAAGATCCCTGTTTTACACCTGTCAATCATGATTAAGACCTACTGTGGACACTGAAACCCTGCGTGCAGATATAAGGAAGGGGTTGCTGAGTGCACCAGACATTATTTGATAGCCCTATTAGCAACCTAGGGCACTCTCAATCATTCCATATTACTCCAGAGGCTCCAAGACTATGGGAGGATCGCTGGGACAGCTCACACTTTGATAACCTCTTTACTTATGACTCACACTCGCCAGGCTGTTTGGACATGACCTCTTGGAACTCAGAGACGTAGCCCTTATTCACAGAGCGTTTTCCAATGAGGTACTGCCATTATGAAACACTTCTGTGAATTAGGCCCTTAATCTGTGGAGTTCCTCACTCGCACTTCTGGACCACCACTGAGACTCTTCAAAATATATGAACGTGCCCACATCTATTGTGATTAAGCAACACAGCATGTCACGCGAAACATATGATGATGGCACACAAGTCCCGAAGAGTATGGATTCTAACCCAAAGATTTGACCTGTCGTTCCCAAATCAAAGAATTCACGAGGCAATGCAAACTATGCGTAAATGGTTCCAAGACCGTGGTACTACAGTTCACCAAATATATCTTGAGCCATTCTCCTTTTCAGTTGTCCTTTCATGGGTAAATCTTGAGAAACCATCAGCAACTCTGCATGATTTTTCGACCCCGCAAGCAATTCTGTGTTGAAGAGTGCTAATCCCTAACAGCACATGCTCAGGAATTTGTGTGTACTTGCTTGGCTCGAGCCGCAAATTGGAGCTGGTCTGAGGCCATTTTCTTACCACTCCGACATTGTGCGTCCGCAATATAAGGGCTTCCAAAAATTAATACAGAGCCCAACAAAGTACTCTTAATTGACATGTAAATCACCTGGAAACAGCTGGCACAAAATCTTGCTGCTCCTCTAGTACTCAGTCGAAAAGGATGATACTACGTTACTCTGTCTTTGAAACTCTATCGGCCTGATTCATGGAGGTGTTTTATAATGGCACAACGTTCCATGAATCAGGCCTTATATTGGCTGCCAATGGAAGAAAAAACTCCTTTTGAGACACTGAGACTCATTTAAAAAAAAGCAGAAATAGCATGGGCAGGTCTTGGGCAACACACAAGCGTGTGCACCCTCGACCTCCTATTTCGATTGTTTTGATGAATCAGTTTAAATAATGCATGGACATCCAGGCTTTTCTAGTTTTCCATACTATTTTGCACCCATTCACAAATATAAATGTAACTGCCACTCCTCATATACTTGTATGGTGGACATCATTTAAATTCTTCCCTTTCGATGCTGCCTCATTTGTGTGGGTGCAAAAAGCAAGCAGAAAATCATGCAGATTCCAACACCTCTGACGTCATGAAAATTCAATGCGGGTGGAAAAGCAGGAGGATCTGATGAAGAGAGTGGCTGGGGGAGGCAGAAGCACCATATATGCCTGGTCCTCCAACTCAGTGCATAAATTGCACAACATTGGCACAGTTCATAATCTACTGGCAGAAACCATGCCTCCACCAGTAAATTACATAATGGCCGACCGTCCGCCTGAATCAAAATGAACCCCCCCCACCACGTGCTTGATCTACAAGGTAGAGTCATTGTTTGACCTCCAACTACTATACACCATCATGCAACTCAGAATCTGCTTCAGAACAAAGTGTTTGCAATGCCGCCTAGAAACATTTGTGTACAGGCACGTTATACATGCCATATC
Organism: Ambystoma mexicanum; assembly: GCF_040938575.1. Lineage (NCBI taxonomy): Eukaryota > Metazoa > Chordata > Amphibia > Caudata > Ambystomatidae > Ambystoma > Ambystoma mexicanum. The sequence continues at coordinate 623,731,395 of NC_090939.1, read as the reverse complement.
ATATCATATCATTAGCTGCACAAAATTGGTCATACTAGGTCCTGTGCTCTGAAACTCCCTTATCCCAGACCAGAGGAAACAAAAAGGAGATCATTTCAAAATTCCTGAAAAGACTAAAGACCACACTTTTCTGTCAAGCTGCTTAGGTTAAGCTTATTTTTAACCCAAAGACAAAATTGTGTGAAAGGAAAATAGATGGGGTTGATGGGGAAAGTGTCAATGGCAGGAGGAGGAAAAGAAAGGGAACACGGGGGTGGTGAATTGTGGAGGCAAAAGGACAGTGAAAAGCTGAACCAAAAGTGGCCTAAACTGTGCTCCCGGGATCAAGACCGCCCTTGCCTTTCCATCCCTACCTAATGCACTGTGACCTTATGACAGACAGTTCGTTTCTTGAGAATAGTTGTTGCAAAAGCTGCAGTGACAGCCCCGAGGCTGCTAAATGAACTGGCCTCCTCTGACCTCGGCATCTCGCTCCCGCACTCTGTGGTACTCTACTTCACTGCACCGTGTGGAGTCCCTCGTAGACCGCCTCACGCTCTGGGCATACATCCGCTCTTCACACTCAAGAATGGGTGGACACCGGAGCTGGGGTGTAACACTTCTTTATTGATTCACATCCATACTGGAACTGATGTTCCCTTAATTTCCACTATGAGTCGGTGGGGTTTCTTCCGGTCTCTCTGAGGCACTAGGTCTGTCTTTTCTGGTCTTTTCAGGCTGACTTGGAGACATCCCGAGTGGCATCTCATTGTCTGTATCTTCTCTGTCTCCTTCATAAGGTGTGTCCCAGATGTGGCTGGCATCAGGTGAGAGGGTTTCTGCTACCGGTATGATCCCCGGCATCTGCCTAAAATGGGACGGGTTCCTTGTTCTGGATTTGTGGTCTCCCTCCGCAGTGACGAGTGAACCTTTTGTCTTGACAATAGTGAAAGGTTCCTCGTTGAATGCAGCCATGTTCTTGAAACCCTGTAGTTGCTTTACTATGACAGTGACCCCGGGCGCAAGATCACTTTCCTTTGCCCGTCTTCTTGTGTCAGCGGTTCTTTTCATGTCTTCTTTCATGAGAGCGTCTCTTCTTCGCATTTCTGGGTCGACTTGGTTTCTTTCTTCCTCTGGCGTGAGATGTGGGAGTCTTGTTCTGATTGTTCTTCCGAACATCACTTCTGAGGGTGCTTTTCCAGTGGTGCTGTGAGAGGTATTTCTATAGTCTCGCATTAGCTGGGACAGCAGTTTTTCTACAGGTTCCCCTGTAAGCCACGCTATTTGAGTGGTGCGCTTGATGTTGCTCATGAATCTTTTGACCGTGCCATTGGCTTGAGGCCATAGAGGTGTTATTTTGCGATGTCGAAATCCCATGTATTCTGCAAAAGTCTTAACGTCCTGCCCTGTGAATGGTGGCCCATTATCGGTCTTTACAATTATCGGAACGCCATATGTGGCAAACATTCTGTCAAGAGCCGGAATGGCACGGTGTGCTGACGTGGACGGTACTATTTGCAGGTCCGGGTATCGCGAGTACTCGTCGACATCTACCAATATGTGCTCCCCCTTTTTAGTGGTCCAAAGTAGTCTACCGCTATTTCTTCCCAGGTCTCTTCCAGAAGTGCAGTCATGCACAGAGGTTTGGGTGCGGTATGGGGGTTTATGACTGCGCAGGTGGGACAGTTCTTGAGCAGTTCCTTCACCAGTGAGTCGAGGTGTGGGAACCACAGCTTTTGTCTCAGCTTTTGTCTCAGCATTCTTAGTGTTTCATTCTTAGTCTTAGCCTCATTACAAAAGCGTCCGTGGTCTCACCTTTGGTTTGTTTTGTGGTGTGGAAGATGTGTCTTTCATAGTCCATGTTTGTGTGGGGTGTGAAATAGTCATTGAGGGTTGTTCTTAGGTTGGTGTAGGTTTCTATGTCACTTTCTGGTATTTCATCAGTATGTCTCGCACATTTGAGCCCACAGCGTGGTTGAGCAGGCTGTGCTTCTGTTCATCTTCTATGGGTCTGACAGCTTTGAGGCACACCTCGAAGTCCCTCAGCCACCTCTTCCACCGTGATCCTATCGTGCTGGTGTCGGTGAGATCACAATTTGAAAGTAGTTGGGACAATATGCTGTCTGACATTTTCGTTGGGAGTGTTCTTGCAGGCGCTACAGGAACAGTTTGTGAGTCCTCCTTGGAATGCCGGGTGTGGGTGTAAACTACAGATTAGGGTCTACCTCTCGGGCCTTGAGGGTGACTTGTATTTGGCTTGGTTCTTGCTTAAACCATCTTCTCACGTGGCCCTGGTATAGTTGGTTTCACTGTGACGGGCGGGGCCCAGCTGTCATTCGAGTGTTCTTTTGAGTAATGTGCGGGCACAGGTGGGGGCGCTGCCATGGCGCAGTTGGGCGGCCATTTTCCCGCTCTGCACCGAGTGAAATATGGGCCCAGGTGGGGGCGCTCTGCTGGCACTGTTGGGCGGGCGTTTTCCTGCTCTGTTCTCGGGCTGTCCTGTAACAGAAAAGTCTGTGACTCTCCTCTTCCTTCGCCAGCGGGGAGCGTTTTTGCTCCCACCCACTGGTGTGCCTTATGCGTGTGTGGGTGGGCACTTTCCCGCCTTAACGGCTGGCCTCCGATGGCTGCCTGGACCTGCTGTAGGCGGGAGATGATCTCTCCAACCACCTGGATGCTGGTAACGGGGAGCGTGCGCGCTCACTTACCCGTTGTCTGGTATGATGTTGAGCTGAGCGGGAGGGCAGCACCTCCACCGCTCGCAGCGTATGTTTCCCTGTGGGGCCTCCTGCCCTCGCCGCAGTCTCCTGCGTGACAGTATGCTGGGGCCTGCGAGACGCATGTGAGCGTGGCCGCTCCAGGTAAGCACATCGGGCAGCGTGGGGTCCGCTTACCGCCTCGTCGCCAATGTGGAGTCCCTCGTGGACTGCCTCACACTCTGGACATACATCCGCTCTTCACACTCACAAGAATGGGCGGACACCGGAGCTGGGGTGCAACACGTCTTTATTGATTCACATCAATACTGGAACTGACGTTCCCTTCCTCTCCTTGCTCCTCCCCTTCCCGCTGCCCCGGGGCCCTGTCCACGTGACATGAGGTGGTGAGGACACCACACAAGGTCAACGTCATAGCTGCTGCCTCCATTTTAGAGAAGATCTTCCCCCCTCGTCAATCTCTTCTGGCCACAGCAAAAAGCCACGGATAAGCTGAACTAAGCGATGCTGCTGCTACTGCACACTCCAAGTGGTAGAAGCATAACAAAAGAAGTAGTGGAACTGTGACTCGGATCGGGATGGGGCATGGAGCGGGGCATGTGGGCATTTCAATTTTTCTTTCATTTTCAGCCTTCATGAAGCAATGTTTCTGGTACAGGCAGATCCTGGTCCTCTCTTTGCAGAATGCTTGATTAAGTCCCTCCAAACTCTTATTCTTTTATTTAAAAAGAAAGCTCTGAGGAACGGTTTCTTTTCAAAATAAAAGTATAGGAATTGTGAAAGTGCAAAAATAAAAGTATAGGAGCACCGCTGCCAGTCGCTCTTGTTCGCTTTGCCCACTGCACACTCCTCTGCTCACTCCCTTGATGTGGCCCCTCGCCCTGCAGTATTCCACCGCATGGAGGCAAAATGGAGTTCAGTAAGATTCTTGGCACATTGCACTGTCCAGCTGAGCTAGTAGTTAGGTGGCATACTGAATTATTCTATTTTCTCGACTGCCAGGCTCTTACACCCAAGAGAGACAAATACCTGAAATATAGGGCATGTACTGACTCCACTGTCGCTAAGGAACTGTTTTGGTTTAGTCTTATGTGGGGGGGGAATATTTCACGGATGCTTTCACGATGTCAATTGTTGTCTGGTGTTTTGGTTCATTCAGATTAATGCTATTTTGATGCATTAACTGTTTATTTTTAGAGTCTAGTTTTTTTTTTTAATTTAGAATAAGAATCTTTGCAGTTTTATGGTACTGAGTGTATTTTAAGTTTGTTGTCTTGAATTTTGAAAAAAATGTGTATGTCTTTATCTTGCTCATTTGTGTAAGGTTTAATTAAAACTAAATCAGAATATCAAAAGAAAAACAAATATACTATTTTCTTTATCTTGCTAGTCTACAAAAATTACTTTATTTCGAGGTGGGCGAGATCTGGTCTTTATTTTTTATTCATGTGCTTTATTTCTGAAATGTTTCCATCAAAGCCAAAATACAATTAACGGTCGTAGTTCATCGGGTACAATGTAAAATACAATACTGGTAAAACAGATTTAAAAACAGATTCATAAGCGCTGCAAAGTAGATTTAAGAACAAATTATACATTATACACAAAAACTAAATATACAACGTAAACAACTCTAATTAAAGTACATAGTGCAAGCCGGGAGAACCTACCCTGCAATAAATCTGAATGGTAATGCACTAATACATCTTTTAGCGAATATCAAAAGGAAATTATGTCAGCATCAACGGTGTAACTATTGGGTCTTTCCCTAGTGGGCCAGGAGTTGCCAACTTTAATGCACTGCTCCAAATATCCCATCTGACTGACCTCATTCGGTATTTGGGGGAGCTGAGGTAATGCGCAGCTGCAAATACCACATCGCTGTGGGCACAACCTTTCTGCAGTTCAAAGATCTCTATTCAACAGGCATACTTTCAAGTTCATTTGTCTAATTTTCAAAATATAGAACAAGTAAACAGGAAATACTGTACAAATTCTTTGAAAAAAGGGCAAAAAAGACACATTTGAGATGAATCTGGACTCCAGGCACTATTTAAGGTAGATAGAGGTAACATATTTATTCTAAATTTAATGAATTAATTGCGTGCGTCAGAATCCTTCATGTCTAGATACCGTTCAGATTGATCTGTTCAGTTGTGATGGCTGAGGTGACCAACTGGATGCTTAATTGTTCGATTCCGTTCCAGGAGCACACGCAGCTCTTTTACTATGTGAGTGTCCCACTAGACCTTAGTGTACCCATTGACCAGGAGACACATAAGTGGTGCACGCAAGCATCCTGTGACACATCACTCTCTCAACTGACCAGGACTATGGTCCCCGATGGCGTTCAACCTACCAGCGCTTTGAGGTCATACCAGTTGATATATAGAGCGCAATATAAATGCCAAATAACATAACATGTGCCGAACTGTATGGAGCTTTATTCCTATCTGGCGAAATCAAAATCAAATGCAAAAAAACTAATTTAACATTAATACTTTTCACATCTATCAGGGAACTTCATGAAGAACTATTACAGACACCCATGGACACACCAGTACACGCATTATTGCCGCCAAATAGAGCTTCTTTTTGCCACCACCCTCTTACTGCAATGTTAGAACATTTGTCACTTTTCTGGTTAATGTGGCAGCCCATGTTTTTGGCTCTGGGAAGCTGCCTAGCATAGCCTTGCTCTCCAATCATCCCTAGATACACAAAGAAACACATCTTTGTACATCAGCAGACACAAATAGGGCCTGATTCACAGAGCGATTTCCAATGGGATTGCACCATTATAAAACGCTTCTGTGAATCAGGCACATAATCTCAAACACACCAGATCCATGATTGTTTATTATTGTTTATTATTGATAAATCACGTAAATACCACAGCACAGTGAAAGCTCTGTTATTGTGTTGGGCGTTTTGCAGAAGCTAGCTGTTATGGTGGGTCTCTAACGTATTGCTATACGTGCGTATTGTGTGGTTCTGAATTCATGCCATTCCAGAACCACTTGAAGCTGAATATGCCCCGGTGGGCGTATGCTCTGGGGGCTTCATAAATAAACGTATGTAGACACCTTATTAATGCCTCCTATGCATTTATTACATATGGTGACGAGGTGAAACTAGAAGGTATCTGTAGTACAGATCCCCCAGAGGGAAACATAGCGCGGCCCGCCCACATTCTGAGGAATTCTGCTACTGCATACATCGTACAAGAGTTCTTGCCAACCGGCCGTGGTACACATCTCCTTATCCTGGCGTACATCAGGAGAAAGTACATTTCGGTGAGCTTCACGAAAAAGGATAATAAGAGAGGATTACAGAGAGCTGGCACCGCGAGAGCCCATTGCATTATATAAAACTGCAACGGCAACACAAAGCCTAGAGAAAAGCACCCAAAGACGTGCCGAACACGTGACGGCCATATTGTGAAGTTGATTGTTTTCAGCAAGTTACCAAGGTAACAAGACTACAGAGCTTTTATAACAACACACTTTAACAAAATGGTGATTTGGCACCACATTACACACATAAACAAGAGAGTATATGCAGTATGTGTGATCAGATGGACATCAAAAGTTGCAAAGACATTTAATGATACAAAGAAGTATATTAACAGGACTTTCTGTACACTAAGCCACCCACTGCATTGAACACTTGCTCCAAATTTACTTGAAGAAAAGAAAAAAGAATTGTAAAAACAAACATATCCTACTATATAAATTAGGTCTATTTGCCTGCCATCATGCAGCACGTTACAGCACCAATCCAATTTGTTCTGCAGCCTAGGAATCCCATGTGCCCATGGGAACAGTGGATTGACGGATTCCAGGAATATTTAAGAGCAGTGGGTGGGAACAAGTACAAGGATGATCTCAAAGAGGCCACTTTGCTAAACTGCATTGGAGCAGAAGCTTTAAGGATTTTTAGGGCACTTCCTGACTTGGGTGGTGCCAAAGGTGGTTCAGGCGACAACAATCGCAAATTTGAGTGTGCCCTAGGAAAGTTTGCCAAACATTTCGATAACAAAACCAATGTAGTGCTAGAAACGTACACATTTTTTTCAAGACGTCAATTAAAGGGTGCATCAGTCGGCACCTACATTGCAGCTCTAAGAGGACTCATGTCAACATGTAAGTTTACTGGGGTCGATGAAGAGTATCTGAGAGATCAATTGGTGTTGAATTTGGCTGATTCACGAATACAACAAAAACTGTGGCTAGCTAGAGACCTGTCACTTGAACAGGCACAGAGATTGCTAGAACGATTGAGCTGGGCGATCGCTGTATGAAAGAAAGGTTCGATAAAAGTGAGGATAAAGAAATCAACAAGGTCCAGGAGGACGGGAGGGAGGACGCTGATGAATTTTTGGTGGCAATGGTATGAAGGATGACCACTACCAATTCTAGAGCAAACTCCAGGAGAGGAAGAAAAACGGGATATAGGAATCGGAGTCAAAGCCGTTTTTAAAGTGTGGCTGGTATAAACACAACAATGTTGAAAAAGAATGCCCTGTGGCAGCTGTTGAATGTTACAAGTGTGGGCATATAGGACACTTTGCTAAAGTGTGTAGGAATATTTGTGGAAGAGGGAGCAGATACAGTAGATACTCCATGAACAGACCGTCACAAAACATGGGGAGGTTTGTCGAAGAAAACTATGGACCAGACAACATGTTAGCCATCAGCAGCGAGAACACACAACATGTGCAGATCCTCACAGTCACTTCAGTAGAGGAGAATAAAGGACCTTGGGTGAATATGGAGTATTCACTGTCTGGCAAACTTCAAGAGATACAATGCACTGGGGTGAGAGCAACAGGATACGGAAAAACTCCTATAGACATTATTGGATGTACTTGGGTGAAGTTGGTTTCCGTGACAGAGAAACGTACTGCAAGTTTTATATAGACAAGAATGGTTAATCTGTAGTAGGATGGGAAGAACAAGCCACTCTACGTGCTAGGATTCATCCTGGAGAGGAAGTTCCCATTTGAGTGTTTTGAAAGATAATAATTACATCAAAGGTGCACTCGCCAAACAGTTCCCCAAAGTGTTTAAGGGGAAGATCGGACTCCTGGAAGGGTTTCAACACAAGATCATTCTTAAAAAAAGGAGCAGTAGCCATAGCACATAAAGTAAGGGGTGTTCCCATCGGTACAAAAGAAGCATTAAAAAAGAACTCTCTCGGTTGTGTGAACAGAATAAAATAGAGCCTATAGAAAGCTCAGAATGGTTAGCCCCCATAGTCTTGGTGAAGAAACTAGATGGGACCATAAGGATGTGCGTAGATCTGAGGCATCTTAACAAAAATATCTGGATAGATAGACACCCTCTTCCAAACATAGGGGAATTGTTGACGACCATGAAGCCAGCCACATTTTTCACCATGTTAGACATATCCTTGGAATAACACCAGGTAGCACTAGAAGAAGAATACAGGAGTTTAACATTGTTTGTCACTCAACTGGGTGCCTTCTTGCTTCGGCTGCAGCAGCATTTCAAAGACTAATGTCACATTTGTTTGGAGGTCTTGAGGGAGTATATTGCTTCCAAGATGACATTTTAATATCTGTTGAGACGGAACAGGAACACAATGCGAAACTGACAGGAGTGTTACAGGTGATTCAAAAGAGTGGACTTACTTTAAAGTTGGAAATATTTAAGATTAAGTGTGACAAAGTATCGTATTTGGGCCATTCCATTAATGCCGATGGTATAAGCCCCAGGAAAGAATTGATAGACTCCATTATGAACATTCCAGAGCCAGACAACAAGGACCAATTGAGAGTTTTTTTGGGCATGACTGAGTACTATTCTAAGTTTGTGGGTGATTACACTAACAAGACCAAATCGATGAGAGAATTAATGAAGAAATTCACACAATTATTGTGGTCGGATAAGTGCAAAAGAGAATTAGAACAGATAAAAAACGCAATTAATGATGCCCCTACATTAGGAATGTTTGACTGCAAAGCGAAAACCATAATATCTGTAGATGCCAGCAAAATTGGTCTAGGGGGAGTAATGGAAAAGTTCAAGATAACGGCTTAGTCACTACTGCATTTGCATCAAGAATCCTTATGGGTGCAGAATTAAACTATTCCACAATTGAGAGAGAAGCTTTGGGGGTGAAATGGATTTTGGAGCAATTTAGGAATTTAGTGTGGGGGCTACCAATTGTCCTCAAAACCGATCATAAACCATTGGTACATTTGTTGCAATCCAAGGCTCCACATCTGATATCACCAAGGATTAGACGTTGGATTTTAGATGTAATGCAATACAACATGTGTATATGCTATACTCCAGGCAAATCAAATTTGGTTGCCGATTGTTTGTCCAGGTTGACATGGGATTGTGGAGATGCCAACACAGAAACAAGTATGGAGTCTGAGCCGGATGACATCATAGCTACTATTAACCCGCGCATAACGAAAGAGGAATGGAAAAATATGGCTGGACTTGACCCTGAACAATTGAGTCTCAGAGAAGCCATAAACAATGAGTGGAAAGACTATGATTGATCAAAGCTTAGGAGCTTATGCTCAAATAAGAGATGAGATATCCATGGACTCAGCACACATTTATAGAGGGGATCGTGTCAATTCCCCCCCATGAATTTGAGAGGACAGATAATAATAATGGCCCATGAAGGTCAATTGGGCAGACGTTTAACCAAAAGAAGAGTGAGGAGTATTTACTGGTGGCCAAGAATGTGGAGGGACATGGAAGAGAGCGACAGGAACTGTATTACGTGTGCAGCAAGTGATAAAGTGAAAACTGTGAGAAAAACACCATTACAACCAGTGGAGATTCCCAGTAAAGTTTGGTTGAAACTGGCCATTGATACCATGGGACCGTATGAAAACCTAGATACTGTCAAAATCTACATTATAGTCTTATTAGACTATACCTCAAAGTGGGTCGAGTGGGGAGTTGTGGAAGGAAATGTCACCATTGGGAAAGTTGTACATTTTTTTAATGAGATTTTTAATAGAGAAGGTGATTCCAAAGAGATAGTTTCTGACAATGGAGCACAGTTTACCTCACTTGAATTTCAATTATTCTTAAAGGATAGAGCAATTGTAACTACATCACTCTATCATCCCATGGCCAATGGCCTTGTTGAAAGAATTAACACATTTGTAAAAAGTGTAATTCAATTGGCGGTGGCCAATTCGCTTCCGTGGAGAGATACCCTTAAAGAGGCTCTTTGTACTTATAGAACAACTCCACATTCTACCATGGATGTAGAACCATTTACCATGATGCGTGGTAGACTAGCATCCAATCGTTTGAGTCCTGCATGGATGTTCATGTATACTAGTAAAGGTCATGTTGATATTGAGCAAGTTATAAGGAGGGTGAGAGAGAAACAAGCAAAGTACAAAAGGTACTATAATTGGAGAAATGGAGTGAAAGATAATGTAATCAGAAGTGGAGATTGGGTGTGTATCAAAGAACCCAAGAATATGATGAAGGGGGAATCCAGATTCAGGACACCACAAAGAGTGCATAGCTGTTTTGGAAAATCAGTTGTGTTGGAGGATGGAAAAAAAAGTGGTCATGCGATGATGTAAGGGTGGAAAGGGATTCCAATATGCCAAGTACCAGTAAATCAAATACTCAGGTGGCGACAGACCATGCAAACAAAAATATACAGGACAATGATCCTGGAAGTATGTCTGGCAGTAAGTCAAATACACAAGTGACGATGGACTATGTTAACAGAAGAATACAGGGCAGCGTTTCTGACAGTAGTGACAATGTGGAGAAAAATAAGAGTGTTGTTCCAGGAGGTGTATTATCCAAAAGAAACCACAAGATCATTCAGAATTTCAGCAATGATTATATTTATTACTGAGAGGCATTTGGACACCTAGGGAACACAGATGTATCCTTTTTATCCAAGTGATGTTTCTGTTTGTTTTTGTTTTTGGTTTATTGTATTCTTTTTATGCATTTCCTTTTTCATAATATAAGGGAAGGGGATGTTATGGTGGGTCTCTTACGTATTGCTATACGTGCGTATTGTGTGGTTCTGGAATGCATGCCATTCCAGAACCACTTGAAGCTGAATATGCCCCGGTGGACGTACGCTCCGGGGCTCCATAAATAAACTCATGTAGACACCTTATTAATGCCTCCTACGCATTTATTACACTAGCCCAAGCGTGCAAGATGAGGATGCAATTGCCAATTGTTGATTTTAAGTGCTTCTTTTATTTCCATAGTGCTTGATACATTAATGTTGTTTGCATATGTGTGCTCCATTCCACTTTGGTGGAAGAATATAATATTGAGATCCCAATTCGTAGCAAACAGCTATTCTGTGATGCAGCGAGTTATTTTTATTACTCCATTGCATCTTTGCTAAAAAAGAAAAAGACATTTCTATCTTGGACATGCTTGAAAATGTCATTGTTAACATGTTTTTATTCAATGTGTGTTTTCCCTGTGTGGGACATGTCAGCTGCTATGTGAAAGTATGCATTGTAGTGAAGGTATATCTGCATTATGATACATGAGGCCATTTCACTTCCAGATTGTTTTTGAAAGATAGGGGAATACAAGGGTGCACAGCACACACCCGGTGGTTTGGGAGCAGTGGTTCAGGGCATAGTTTAAGGTGATCCCATCCATTGAAGGTGGCAGTCTGGTTTTGTTTGTGTGATCTCTAACCTTGAGTGAGCAAAAGCAGTAAGACAGGAAATGAAACAGTTTGGCACAACTTCATTCCCCATGGGATCGAACCTGTTTTGCTTTGCGTCGTCCTTCTTCCAAGACGAGCGCGTTGCCCCTGAGCTATCCTCCCGAGATTGGAAGAGGAACAAGATCTGTAAACCAAAGGATATAAAACAATTCCTTCAAAGTAGGAAGTATTTCAAGGTTACCGTCCTAGCAGTAAATGCCTAATGTGTTAAGTAGCAAAACACTCCCCTAGAAACAAAAAGCATTCAAGCAAATTAGAAATGACTTTTGATGTTGTACTTATGAAACTGTATAACACAAGGGTGAAATGGAATACCATATTGATTAAGTTAAACTACAATTGTGATTTATAAAACCTCGCAAAAACATAAAAATCATGTATAGCAATAGTTGGGTTAGACCTGAGAACAGTATTCCTCAGATTTCTCTACAGATGATCCCAAAACAAAGGAAAGTATTGGAGAAGGTGGGTCGCTCTCAACTCTAGTAAGTAGTGTTCTGTGTCATTGGGAGAGTAGTATATTAAACTGCTCTGGTATTCATGGAAAGGGAAGGGAAACAATTAGAACTTGGAGAGGGGTGAACTCATTGCAATGTTTTAGCCCTGTGATCTTTGGTGATATTTGGTAAGCAGTATAGTGTTAGCTCGTGTGTTTTATATGGATTAAAGGAAAACGGAACCTGCCCTGGGAGATGGAAGCATTCATCGCAGCACAGCATTGTAGTCAAGCAGGTTATTGTGAGGTCCTGTTTTCTATGAGGAGGAAAGAAAAGGAATCAGAACATGGAAATGCAGGGATCTAGTCCAGCCTTGTGGACTTTGGCGAACAATGTATTTCGAGCTCTTCTGTTCCAGCCAGATGGAGCAAAGCAATCAGCACACATACCAGTATTGGGGTTGGAGTGATTTATTACATTGCAGCCATGAGCAAACACAACACCCAGAGCTTTTGTGTTGTGATCGAGGAGAAGAATGCAAGCAAACAGCACAGGAAAGTCCATGTGTTATTGCCGAGGTCTCTTGTGTTCCAAGAAAAATTCTGAGTATGTATGCTCAATTGTGAAACATGGCACACACCATGAGACAAGAGTCTTTGGGCCTCATTACGAGTCCGGCGTTAACCAAGGCGGTAAAACCTCCTGGTTAACGCCGGACTCGTATTACCATTCCGCCTCCGTGATTCCCGGAATTACCGGGGCATTACAACCCCGGTTTTCTGGGAATCACGGAGGCGGAATGGTGTAAATCCCCATTCCCATTGAGTCCTATGGGACTCGATGGAAATGGGGATCATGGAAACACCGGCAGCACATCGTAATGCTGCCGGTGTTTCCTCGTCTGCCTGCATGAGGGAGGTGTTAAACCCGCCAGGTCAGACCTGGCGGGAACATCACCTCCCGCCTGCAGGGGTCGGACTCAGGCGGTCCGGAAACAACGGTGGCGGCGGGTTTACCGCCACCGTTATTTCCGGACCGCCTGGGTCGTAATGAGGCCCTTTGTCTTTGTTTCCTCCTCTGTCTCACTTATTGTTTCTATCTAGACATCTTGAAAATGGGCCCCAGCTTTTCCTTCTCTACCCTTGGCTTTTAGAGAGCTATTTTCTGGTGCCAGGCACGGGGGGCTGGCTCGTAAAGGGGCTGATTTCCCTTAATCTGCTGCTGTTCTCTCCTCAGTCTGTAAAATACAAGGACCCATAGTACACCTCAGCCATAGCTGAACCGTTTTGCTTTCTACAAAGTGACAAAAACTGATTTTGAACTTTCTGATAGCTACTTGCCAAAGGTACATTCTAGACTTGGGGTCATGTCAGTATCATGTGTCTCTGTTGACCAAAGATCTCAATAATACACTTCTGTAACCTACATTGCTTTGATATGAAATAGTACACTTTTTACTCACATAATATTACTTTTGAAATAAAATGTAATACAAATATTGCAGTTAATAAGCACACCTCAAACTCAAAATGATTTTTCGTCTTTAAAAAAAAATAGATATTTTTTTCAGGTATAGAAGGCCAGTGCGCCTCTTCATAGAAATATCTTGAGGTACATTCGACCCCCCAGAAAATACAATTGTGCCCCCCTTGAAAAGCTGCTGGAGAGGTATTAGTGAGGTGTGTATCACCTTTGTGAAAGCATATTGTGACATAAGTCCTCAATGTATTTTAGTCATAACCTATGGGACAGAGGAACGTGGAGGGCAGGAGCCCCCACCATCCAGCAGCCCGATCGCTGCTCACATCGGATCCGCCGTGTGATCCCACCCGAATCACGGCCACACCGTCGCCAGCAGCACGGCTGCTACACCATGCCAGCAGCACCACTACGTGAGCCTGCCTCAAGAAAGCCTAACACTCTCTGAAGCCCTGACGCCGGCGGTGAGTGCTTGCCATTACGAAGCACGAGGCTCAGCCAGCCACAGCTGATCCAAAATGGCTGTCCGTATTGTTATTATGGTTGCCTAGCGACCTCGCTCCTTCAGTACGGCCTGTGATTGGACCGCCTGCCCTACTTCCGCATCTTGTCTTCTCCGGATGGCGAGAGCCGGCCCGCCCTCATCAGGGTCTGCCTAAATAGGCCAGCGCCGCTTCCCAGTACACTTTTCTCCTCGACGCCACGCGTGGAGGACAGGAGCCCCCACCATCCAGCAGCCTGATCGCTTCTCACATCGGATCCGCCGTGCGATCCCACCCGCATCACGACCACACCGTCGCCAGCAGCACGGCTGCTACACCATGCCAGCAGCACCACTACTGTGCGCCTGCCTCCAGAAAGCCTAACACTCTCTGAAGCCCTGACGCCGGCAGTGAGTGCTCGCCATTACGAAGCACGAGGCTCAGCCAGCCACAGCTGATCCAAAATGGCCACCCGTATTGTTATTATGGTTGCCTAGCGACCTGGCTCCTTCAATACGGCCCGTGATTGGACCGCCTGCCCTACTTCCGCATCTTGTCTTCGCCGGATGGCGAGAGCCGGCCCGCCCTCATCAGGGTCTGCCTAAATAGGCCAGCGCCGCTTCCCAGTGCACTTTTCTCCCCGACGCCGCGCGCGGAGGGTAGGAGCCCCCACCATCCAGCAGCCTGATCGCTTCTCACATCGGATCCGCCATGTGATCCCACCCGCATCACGGCCACACCGTCGCCAGCAGCACGGCTGCTACACCATGCCAGCAGCACCACTACCGTGCGCCTGCCTCCAGAAAGCCTAACACTCTCTGAAGCCCTGACGCAGGCGGTGAGTGCTCAAGATTACGAAGCACGAGGCTCAGCCAGCCACAGCTGATCCAAAATGGCCACCCGTATTGTTATTATGGTTGCCTAGCGACCTCGCTCCTTCAGTACGGCCCGTGTTTGGACCGCCTGCCCTACTTCCGCATCTTGTCTTCGCCGGATGGCGAGAGCCAGACCGCCCTCATCAAGGCCTGTCGAAATAAGGCCAACGCCTGTTTGCAGCCTATTTCTGCCGAAGCTGCCGTCTGCCAGTCCCCCTGGCCCAGCACAGCTTCATCTCAAAGGTAATTCGCCCGCTCCTCGCAACATAGTGATAGCATCATAGTTGCCCACGACTTTCCATACCTCAGGTAGCTGAGCGCCTCACGCGACGCCCCTCAAACAGGCTCAAGGCACTCCTGAGTAAGATAGCACCGCTAAAGAAATCCTCCTTGTCATCGAAACTTTACCCGAACAATTAACTATTACCCTACCGCTGCATTGGCAACGTAGGAACTATGATAACACTATCTACTAATCTCGTGTCTCAAGCAGATTTGCATCTCATCTGTACTAAGCTATTACTCTGTCTGCACGGCCTTCCCTTTGTCTCGATCTATGCCTGCACCTGATACTCCCGTACTGCATACCCTAAATGTGCCCAGTTTCTGCCTGACCTCTTCCTGCTCTCGTTCTTGGTCCTGCCAACACTACACAATTGTGCTTAATGTATGCATGTCTTTTAGCAAATGTATGACCACACGCACTTTGTTACACGTATTCTGCGGCCTCAAACCCTCCCACACTGAGCCTTACTCAGGACGCCGACTTCCCATATGCCCAGTCTACACTGGATGCCAGCCCAGCATACTTGCTGACATTCTTCCAACCCCACAAATGAAGCTCTTCTAAATTTCCATGATGATAATCCTCACCCTCTGAAGGGAACTAGTCACCCCCACTAGCACAGCCATACCCCCGTTCTCTGCAGTCTGCCCAGTATTTGATTGTTGTACCTAACCTGATATTTGCTTGCTGCCTTTTAGCCCAATATCTGATTGCTGTATTTAGCCCTATAGTTGATGGTTGCATTTTAGCCAATATTTGATTGCTGCATCTAGCCCAATATTTGCTTGCTGCCTTTTAGCCCAATCTCTGATTGATGTATTTAGCCCAATACTTGATGGCTGCATTCAGCCCAATAGTTGATTGCTGTATTTTAGCCAACATTTGATTGCTGCATCTAGCCCAATATTTGATAGCTGCCTTTTAGCCCAATATCTGATTGCTGTATTTAGCCCAACAGTTGATGGCTGCATTTTAGCCAATATTTGATTGCTGCATCTAGCCCAATATGTGCTTGCTGCCTTTTAGCCCAATATCTGATTGCTGCATCTAGCCCAATATTTGATAGCTGCCTTTTAGCCCAACATCTGATTGCTATATTTAGCCCAAGAGTTGATGGCTGCATTTTAGCCAATATTTGATTGCTGCATCTAGCCCAATATGTGCTTGCTGCCTTTTAGCCCAATATCTGATTGCTGCATCTAGCCCAATATTTGCTTGCTGCCTTTTAGCCCAATATCTGATTGCTGTATTTAGCCCAATATTTGATTGCTGCATTTAGCCCTACACCTGATTGACACACTTAGCCTAACTGATTGCCGTATCTAGCCCATTATTTCATCGCTGTATCTAGCCTAGTACTTGATTACTGTATCTAGCCTAATATCTGTTGCTGCACCTAGCCTAGTGTTAGACTGCTGCAGCTAGCCAATATTTGATCCTACTACTCAATGTCGTTCTTAGTCTACCCTGCCTAGTATCTAATTGCTGCATCCAGTCCACCTGCCCCACACTTAGCCCACCCACAGGCCCTATCTTAACCAGGAATAACACGATGTTCTCTTACATGCCTAACCTAGCCCACCAAGTATCACCCTCTAATCTGATAATTATACTCATTACTACTGCCTACATCACCATGCTAACCCTCCAGCCTCTAGAGGACCCATGAGTCCACATACAGTCAATACCCAGAACCCCTTGCAACGTAGCACAGAGGAACCATAGACTCCGGGCGCGACTTCCTAAAATATTCGAACCCATTAATAAATACAACATTAACCTGGACCACCTTCGCCCGAAGTTACCTTTACCATTAGAAACTACTGACCCCCCTAGCCGTAAACTTCATCCTAAAAGAAATAAGCCTACTGCCAAACTGCCACCTATAATACCACCAGAACCTGACCTAAAAGCTGCTTTAATTAATGCGAGATCGTTAGTCGCTCATGCTACAGACATAGCGGACGTTATCCGGGAAAATGACCTTGACTTCATCGCCATCACGGAATCATGGCTCCATGATGCAGCAAGTCCTGCACTTACCCTAGCAGTCCCTGACAACTATACGATCCTTAGAGCTGAAAGACCAGATGCACGTGGTGGAGGAATAGCGATTATCGCCAAAACCAATCTATCCATGAGAATCACCTCCACACCCAACCTGAAATCTTGTGAGTTTCTTTCTATCAAACTACTTACTGTCAATTCGCAAACATTAAATATCCATCTCCTCTACAGACCCCCAGGCCCTATCAGCTCCTTCAACGAAGATATCACGACTGTTATCTCTGAGAAATTAAAAAACTCCTCACAAACTTTAGTGCTAGGAGATTTCAACTTAGGTTACAATAATATCAATGATCACCCGGCCACTGCCGCAGCCAACACCTTAGCAGAACTAGGTTTCACGCAGAAGGTGAATACTCCCACCCATGCTAAAGGGAGAACTCTCGATTGGATCGCCAGTCACAATTGTAATCCCTCCATAATAGCCATTGTCCCACAAATATGGATGGACCACCATCTAATCTCTTTCACGATCAACACTAAAAGACCTATAGCTCCAACACCCCCGCCCAGCCGTACCCACTTTAACTAGAAATAAGAAAAATATCACAGCCGATAACATCTTACCCCATATCCTACCTAAACTTAACTCTCTACCAGAACATACTGATCCCGACCTTCTATTGTAGGAATTCAATAATGCCATGACCATCGCTCTTGACAGCGTTACCCCGCTTAAACTTAGGAATAGTAAACCAAGAAAGCACCTAAACGTCTGGTTTACTCCCCACCTAAAAAACCTAAGACTACAAAAAAGAAAATGCCAAACAATATGGAACTTGCAACCTACCGCTGAAAACAAATCCAATCTAACAAACATCTCTAAGCAATACAAAAAGGACATCATCCTGGCCAAACAAGAAACATATAATAATAGGATTACCGAAGCCAACTCCAGCATGAAGGAGCTCTTCTCCATCCTAAAAGAACTGGAAACGCCTATCGCTGTACAGGATGACTCTATCAAAGATAAAACCTGGTGCACAGACATACAGCTGGCTCTCACCACTAAAGTATCTAGCCTCCAAACTAAAATTGCCCTAAAGAAAGCATCATTACCAGCCAAAACCCATACATCTGGGGACAAAATCCTCACACCCAAACCTATTGAATGTACCCAATTCAGCTTCTCTAAGGTCTCAGTAATGGAAGTAGAGAAAACTATTCTGGCTCTCAAACCATCTAATTGCAAAGGAGACCAATGCCCAGCATAATTGATCAAGGACACTGCTAGAGATCTAGCTCCCTTTATCACAAAACTCATCAATGCCTCCTTTACCACAGGTACCATTCCACGTAACCTTAAGGAATCCTGGGTACTCCCCTTATTGAAAAAACAAACACTGGACCCTAACATTCCCACAAACTATAGGCCCATCACCACGGTGCCCTTCTTACTAAAAATACTAGACAAGGTAGCTTACACCCAAATCCAGAATTTCCTTGAGGTGAACCAGCTCCTTGGCGTCCGCCAATCCGGCTTCCGACCCCTACATGGCACAGAGACTGCCCTTATTGATTTGAAAGCCCAAATAGTTTCATTCAGAGACGAGGGCAAAGTAGCTCTCCTCCTCCTTCTAGACCTCTCAGCCGCATTTGACCTGGTGGACCATAGAGTCTTATGCAACCATCTGGACTCTGCAGCCCACTTCTCAGAGGAGGCTATAGTCTGGATACAATCATTCCTCAGTGACAGGACCATGAGGGTGTTCTCCCCTTCATCGGCAGCAGACCCAATACCCATCACCTGCGGAGTGCCCCAGGCATCCTGCGTCTCGCCAACACTTTACAACATCTTCACCAAGCCACTCTTTGACGATCTTGACAATCTGGGTATCACCTACACTAACTATGTGGATGATACCCAGATTCTCCTACCACTTACCGAGGATTATGGGGAAGATCTGGCTTTGGTGAACAGAGTCTATAGCATCATTCAAGCATGGATGGCAAACCACAGTCTCTGCTTAAACGATGACAAAACAGAGCTGATCATCCTGGGCACTGCTGCCCGTATCTCTAAACTCAACAGAAACTATTCTACATTCATCATCGATGGGAACACGATTAAGGTCGCTAAAGAAGTAAAAACTCTAGGTTTTTACCTTGACTCGACTCTCTCTTTTACCCAATAGGTGAATTCACTGGCCTCATCCACGGCCTATACATGCAAATTAATACGAGCTGGTAAACAATTCCTGTCAGAAGACAGCTGTCTTATCCTAGTTAGGGCTCTCATCTTATCAAAATTAGACTACTGCAACTCCCTTCTTATAGGGACTTCCAAACAAATAATCAACAGAATACAAGTGCTCCAAAACAATGCACTTAGAGCGGCCCTATGCATCCCAAAAAGAGCACATATTTCTGAAATAAGACGCAAACACAAATGGCTCTCCACCCAGGAAGAAATCAACCTTAAAACTGCATCCCTCATCCATAAATGCCTAAACAACAAAGCCCCCCATTACCTTATAGAACGATTTACTAGAAAAAACCTGACTAGACTCACTAGAACAGCCAGCCCTAACTCCCTTTTAGTGCCCAGATTTAAACTAACCACTATCAGAGGTTCCAGCTTCCCTGTCAAGGCAGCTCTATTGTGGAACTCCCTACCCCAGGCACTTAGATCTGACCTAACTTTCAATAAATTTAGAACAAACACTATAAAATGGCTTACCGAAAATGCCATATAACTGGCACTCTCCCACCCACCACTACATGCATTTCACCTGTTATAGAGTTTTACTATGCAAATGTTAACTATAATTTGAATGTGCGGCTGCATATTTTTCTGTTGTTCTGTTGTTCTGTTTTCTGTCATATGCTGTAACCGTAACCTTTCTGCATCTAAGCTGTAAACCTCCTTGTCTTATGCGCCCTGATACTCGAGGGTCCGGCGCGCACAACAAATAAATAAACAAACAAACAAACAGTGACAATGGCCTTAGTGGAGTGAAGGCTATAAAGCAAAGGGCAGCTACCACCTGTTGGGACTGCAGGCCTAGGCATTATTGCTATGCACACCCAGGAAAAGTAGTAGTGTACCCCACAGGTGCTTTCTTTAATATGAAAATACACCTGTGAATGATTTTTTTCATGAAAGAAAAATGAACCATTGCAAAATGGCGACTACAGCAAATCTAAAATGAGCTCAACACCAGAGTCCATTTTCTTGTTCTATGGTTAGCTGTTGGTGGCACAGGGGGTGCGGTTGCATAGGAGGTGCGTGTGCAGCAGTGAAACACAAAAAAGTACATACTGTTTTATGTTTAATAGAAAATACAGCAGTGAAACCGGGAGAAGAGCGGGATGTGGGTAAGTACAGACAACAGATTGCCCAAGACAAGGGTTTAAACAACTGGATTAGTCCCTCAACTGCTACAGGCATTTTGTGCAGTGCTAAAAACAACTAATGTTAAATGCAGTAAGAAAGTCTGGGCATATTGTTACCCCCATTCTCTTTTTTGAGCTACTAAAGTGTGTGGTAGAATGGGGTATATGAAGCTTAGCTGTCAGTTTGCTTTTAAAGCCCAGGAACAGAAATGAGGGTCCGTTTCAAATGTATTCAGGGATTTCATTTGGGTGTAGCCAGGGGTCGAACCTGCGACCCCTGAGGTCTTCCTTGCTACCCCTGTGGTCTCCCTTGCTACCCCTAAAAAAAATATATCTTTTTTTTTTCTTTTGAATCTTCTGGCTGTTGTCAGTGCCATGTGGCTCTTTGTTTCTGCAGTGGCTGGGTTTCTTGTTGAGGCCACTTACAAAAAACAGGGGGTTCCACGAGTGTAACACTTTCAGCAGTGACCCTAAATAAGAAAGAATAGGAATAACAAATAATTTGTCTTTCTGGAATTCTATACAATAATTGCTAGACTCATTAAAGTGGTGAAAAGTTGTGTTCTATTGCTTCTCATGATGTCATTTCGGGGTGGGGTCAAATGGAATCACTTCCTGCGATGCCATCAGATGTCAAGGGTCATATTATGTTACTTACGCTACCCCTGGCATTTTAGTGAAATGACGTCCCTGAATGTATTGCGGAGAAATGAACCCTTCGTTCCACGTGGCTTTCTGCTTTCAATTTGGTAACAGGTAAATTTCACCAGCAACATCCAGGTAGATTAGAAGGTGCTGCTACAACTGGAGTGTTTGAAAATCTGGGAGTGGTAGCTCAGTCCCTTGGGGAAGGTCGTTGGGTAGAGAGTAGATAAGATCCAGAAGTAGAAAGGGGGAACGTTTGTGAGAAGATGGCCACGTTCTTGCAAGCCAGAAGTAGGTAAGAGCGCCATGATTAACCAGTGACTGATGCCTTTGCCTTCTGGAGTGTCCTGGTCCATTCTCTTCCAGTGCAGAGAGGGGTGCCCAATAATGGTTGCTCCAATTGTAAGCATGACCGTAAGATGGATGATGCCTCCTGAGGGAGGGAAGCAGATGGAGACTGGATCCACCGAGTTTCTTGATGGATTAAGGTGCTGCCTTAGTTTAGAGGATTGGACAATGATGTTATTATTATTGTAATAATTATTAGAATTATGATTTTGGTATTTATTGAGCACAGACCTGCTTCTCGGACCAACAGAGCGCTTTACAATGATAGGGGCAAGAACAAAGTTAGGGAGTAGAGAAATAAGCAAAACAAGGAAGTGGGGATCTAAAAACAGCGAGGAATGGCGCCTTGTCAGCAATGGATCTACAAGTAACCAGGGGAGGTAGCTGTGGGGATCAGATCACCCACTCTCAGGTAGGGTCTGGCGTGGAGGGTGTGTGGACCTAGTATGACATTAATTTCATGGTGTTTAGTCTCCTGGCCAATATACCACCAATCCTCCAATTGGGTTCTGGAGGTGGCTGTGTCACAGTTTATTTTTAACAAATAGGACTTGTTCATTTGAGATCTTAGTCAGATATTCGAATTCAGTGAAGCCACCGGCATCCACTAAATGGGAGGTTAGTGCCACTGCCCCAAAGCATATGCCAGTTCAGCATTGCTCCGCCCACAGAGATGCATAACATGACAGGAATGCATTTTTTCTACACAAGTAAGTATACTCTATAACAAAACGTGAAGTCACTGTGATAGCCAGAGAGTCCCATTCTTCATGCTTGTGTGTGCCCTCATAAACAGAGCTCCCTTGGAGGTGTCAAGATAATGCCATGGAAACATAGACGTGTCAATGAACAGGATGAACAGATCTCCCGCAAAGGTTAACGATGTGTGAAATGTTTAGTAGTGGTTATACGAAAGAGTGTATATTTACCTGATATCCTACCGGAATCATTGTCCAATACAGGCAAATACAGAGCAGAGAGCAGAAGTGATATAAATAAATACCTGTGACATAGTTATGACTGGGAGATTTCTTTTTTGATGGTCCATGTTTTCTTTGTATCATTACTGTACATACATTTTGTGAAATGTCCCTGTACCTGCAAAAGGAGATGTGAAGGCTCTGTAGTGTACCCCAGTGGGCTTAAAAGGGAATATATGAACACATTATCGAAAGAATCCTATTTACTTACAGAGTGCTCTATAGAGTCACTACCTCAGCCTCCAAAAAAAAAAACTGCTGGGCCCAGTGTGGGGTGCAAAACCCTGGTTTGTGCTGTTGCACCACCTATCTACAAAAGGGGACAGCAAAAAAGTGCTTGCCCAAGTTCAACAATGAGCCTAATATTGCACTCGTTTAAAATAAATATGGAGTGAGGTGAAACAATCACAGCCAAGATGACTTATCAGACTTCATTCAAACTTCATCTGGGTCTGTGTGTAAACAGACAGGATCTATGTAACAAATACTGTCCTCAATCCAAGGTGTGCCAAATGAAAACCAACAGATAGTGATTAAGTCAGGTTTTTGAAAAATAGGATCATTTTTTAAGGAAAACGATTTTTTTTAAAAGAAAGAACGTTACGCGTAAACCTTAACATGCTGCTAATATCACTAGTGCACCACAAAGATTACTTCTACTGGTGTCAACAAGTTATTTAGTGTATTCCTCCAATGTCAACAATCAGTCAACCGGTTTCAGCAGGACTGGTTTATTGTGTTGCCTTCTTCAGGACTAGAAGCTCCTCTGTTGGGAGCCAACCCCCTTTGCCAGGACGCTAGGTGCTCATAGGCTCTCACTGCTACATGGATTCCCTTTCTGTATCTGGAGGTTGTATCAAGGTCCTTTTTAACTGTTTCAAATGGCATGTGTTTATGAGTCGTACATCGCTGGGTTTTTGCATGTGTTTTTTCTCACTCCTGCCTCTCCAGTCCGATCAATTAGTAAAGGGGAATACCACACTGGAAACTAGGGAGAGGCTGGAGAGGTGGACACACATAGCAACTCAGCAGGGCTTTTACTCAACAATCTGCCCCCTGTCAAACCTCACTGGTAGCACCAAGAAGCAAGCACATCTAATTTGCACCAATGTGAGGGTGCTCAGAACTTGGACTTATACCATTGGGCTAACATCTTAAAGGCATGGTCTAGTAAAAATGTTTATTGTCCCTACGGGTCGGCCATGTTTTTTTAAGCCTAAGTGGCTCGATTTTAGAAAACTTTCCTATGGACCTTACCCGAGTTTTCGTCCATTAAACGCACGCGAAAACAGGCACCAGGGAGCCGCCATTTTGTGATAATCCTATCACTTGCCGCATCGCCCTGGCTGACCTGGTTTTGCGGCACTAAATCAATTCCCCCGCCCCTGAGCCTGACATTATCCAAACATTCATATTCCCCGCCTCTCTCTGTGACGTTACTGTGCTGCGTAGGTAAAAGTGCCCCGTCGTCTTCTACACGACTCCACACAGAACCCGGAAACCAACACAGACCATCTCACAACACAGCGCACCACAATTCGAAATATGAAACTGTACTTTAAAATCAAACAGCAACACGGTACATTTGGTAAAGTACATTTATTTGACATTAAATGTTTAGAGAATATTCAGCAATTGCCATATGAACTCCGAAAGCCATTTATTTTCTTTTATCTGTATCCGCAATGGTACACAGGGTGTTGCTTTTCGTTAAAAGAAGCACTTTGGAAGCACGGTGAACCGCAAGGCTGTTCCATCAACTAGGCACTAGTCCATCGTAAAGGTTGATATGTTGCTTCTAGCCACGAGTACAGCGTAAGGGCATGTGGGCCCTTGGCGATCGTCCCATAAAATTGTCAGTGTGCTCCAGTTGTTCACACGAAGCTGCAGGTGTCTCACGAAGAAACCGTCTGCTGGTGTCTCAAACCGATGGCAGTAGCAGAAGGGGAGCAAATACCTGTTATGAAAACAAAAAAATTATAATTAGTCTCGCCAGCCGATCTTCATTAATATTACTCATTTTATTTATTACAGCCGATCAGAAACTATTTGCTTGCAAGGATAGTTCAATGGAGTATGTTCGGCTCTAAAATCA
The DNA here is from genome assembly GCF_040938575.1 of Ambystoma mexicanum. Classification (NCBI taxonomy): domain Eukaryota; kingdom Metazoa; phylum Chordata; class Amphibia; order Caudata; family Ambystomatidae; genus Ambystoma; species Ambystoma mexicanum. The sequence continues at coordinate 623,706,942 of NC_090939.1, read as the reverse complement.
ATGCGAAAAGTAACTAAATAAATCGAGGCCAACACACAATGATAAACGACAGTTAGTCTACATGCGTGAGGAATGATATGATATATGATATGGCATTTGTAACGCGCCTATACTCAAGTGTTTCAAGGCACGACGAGGCAGGTGGGGAACAAGGGCAGACAGACAACGATCCTACTAGGCCAGGTGTCTTTCTGATCGCGCATGGGGAAGGGGGGAGAAGGGGGTAAAAGTGCTGTACATGGTTAGTTGAATACAAATTAAATAATAGGGCCAGCTGGTGGCAAGTGCAAGGTAAATGCCGGGAGAAGGGGCTGAAGGATACAGAGACAGTCCCGTAGTGCAGGTAGGCAGTGCTGGGAAAAGTGGCTGGGCCAAGGACCGAGATCGGTGAGACCAGTGGACCTGCATGCCCATGTGCCCACTACGAACACGTTTTCCTTGCTTTTCCTAGCTCTTCATTCATTCATTTATTCATGCATCCATTCATTAAATCTTCATTCCGGTATAAAAGCGTGTAAAGATTTACTTACATTATATTTGAAATTTCCATTGTGTCTCTTCGTAATGCAGTCTGTAAAACGGACCGTGCTCTTGACAATGATTTTTCGTATACTGAACTAAAATGAAACTCGGTCTAGTTTCTGAATTTTCTGCCTTATCGTCTCTTACGTTATTGCGCACCCCCTTCAAATGTAGTTCTTTCGGCATGGTCCCTGTCTCAACTCAAAAAACAATAGACCTTTATACTTCCAGTGCGACTTGTGGGCCTCATCTGGGCGCGAGCTGAAAATCAAAGCTGCTGTCCTTCGCATTCTTTATTTGCAACATCACGTAGTATAGGCATCTGTGAGAACTTGAAGTTTAGAATCCCTCTATGTAGTGCGCCTCAATGTGCAAATGCGAACTGGCTACTCTCCCAAATGCCACGGCCCGCTTGGCGCGTTCTAAGTGCCCCAATTTTGTCCCCGTTGTCTGCGAGCTTTGCAGCCCAAATTGAGACATTTAATTTTTGGCGGAAGGCCAGGGAAAGTATAAAGTACCTCAGGAGTTGAGTTAAAAGTGAGATTTATTGTTTGTTTGTTTGTTTTATTATTTGCAATACGCAAGCCTCCCCTCCGTTAACAGTGCGCAACAGTGCGCAGCATTTACATTTACATGAGATGAGACATGACAAAAATATATACATACACATATATGAGGTGAATAGAGAGAATTCAAAGATGACACCCAGCTTGTTCGCCACCCATGATGGTGAAGGTAGGGGTTAGGGTTACAGGTACACTGTACAATAACATTTATTTACAAAAAGACAATCGTATTGCAATTATTTAAACCGGGATTTGTACTTCACAACCAGCTGTGCTTCGGGTGGGCATGGCACAGTCGCAATGTTCGGTGGCAATGGATCACTGCTCTGCAGAGAAACGTCCAAAATTTCCATATCTGTGCTTCTCTAACACAGCAACAATAAGGCCTTTCACAAAGTCGAACTGCATTTCATCATAGACTGGTTTGATCACCCATTGCTTACTTCGTTTTGAAAACACCTTAGTGTAGCGAGGCATCCTTACTTTACCCCTAGTCCTAGATTGTTCACGTCCGACATTGCTGTTATGGGCCAAGACCGCTAGTAGAGTGCGATGTTTCATGCCCCGAAAGCTAAAATGCAAGCGCTTTGGCCTGTATTTAGGCACATATTGTGGAACACCTCCAAATCTCCTGTGTGACAGAATTCTGTCAGTCCTCTCAAATCTCTTGATAGAGTTTTGTCGAAAACAATCTTCTCAATGGCTTTGTGTGTCGGTGAAGATGGAATCAACCACTTCTTCTTCCGTGCCTCCTCTGGGGACAAAGGACCATGTTCACATTGGTAGAAATGTTGATTTGCTGTCCAGCGGTGAACGTTGGTACAGTGGTGCATCAGTGACCGCCATTTTTCAAGTAGTATTTCCACCCACCCTTCACAAGTTTTTGAGCTCCACCAAAGATGGTTGGTGATAGAATGGGACCACTGCAAAATACTTTCAAAACCTTCTTTTTTTCCTGCAGCCGAGATTTTCTTACTGATTGATTTAGCAAGATGCCATACGTCAAATTGATGATTAATATGTGGGAACTGCTCTCTCATTGTCTTGGCAATTGAAGCGTGTCTGTCCGTGGCTATGAGGTCGATGTGCATTCCCCTTGATTGTAGATATTCCACTGATTTTATAAATCCTAGTTTCTCCATGGCCCCTGACGATGTACATTGTGTTACCTGCACGACCACCGAACTCACAATTTTCTTACCATCCATGTCCTGAAAGTGGTAGGTACAGTACTTGGCAGAAAATCCAGGGCTGTCGCACTGTCCATCGCCGGCTAGCCTGAATCGTTTGCCTTTAAATGTACTTGATAGAGACAATTGTTCACTTTTCCAAGCATCACTAATGGGCGGAAACAGATAATCATGTTGGTATATGTAGTACAGCGCTTTAGAAATGAAATGGAGTCCCACAAACTGAAAGAAAGCCTCTAACTTTCTAAAACTGGAGCCACTAAAAAGTGATGCAGCTGCACACAGTAGATTGCCTGCTGGCAGTTTCCCCAGCATCGGTTGTGCAGACCATGAGAACCTATGATTTAATTTACAGGCGGCATTTATTTTGACGTTACTGCCTTTTATTTGACAAGTCACATTAATCAACGGCTTCCCACATACTTTCCCTCTAATGGAATGCACACATTTCAGCATACTTATAATTTCCATCAAACAACTGTCGAATACAATGTATTTGCTCTCTTTCATTAGACTGTCATCCTGCATCAACGTTGTTTCGGCCTGTGACGTTGTGGTGATTTCAACACATTGGAAAGTAATATCGCTGATATCAAGTTCTGATGCATCTATGGATGCTGCGGCTGGTTCATTCTCTGTCATTTCGACATCTATTACTTCAACATTGATGGAGAACACAACAATGTCGACAGGTTTTTGGGTGGCAAATTTTTGGCGGGTGTAGATTGTGTGAATTGATCTGCAACTACTTCAGAGCTATCTTCAATACATTCAATAACATCTTCTTGTGGTGGTGCGGTCGCACAATAGCAATGGTCCAATGCAACTTTGCTGTAGTCTCCAAACACAGTTAATTCATGTTCTGGCCATTGGACATGAGCACCTCGAGCCTCAACACACCTCGCCTCAATTAATAGTTCCTCCATAGTGTACATTGTCTGGCAAGCAACATCTCTCATTCGCTTCACTTTCTGTGTATGTATAGTTCTGACACCCACGGGTAACTGGAGGAGAGATTGGAAAAGGGATGTTCAGTATAAACACAAGATAAAGTGTAGTCCAATTGACTGGAAAAAAACATAAAATAGTCCCCAGCACAAACATTTTTTTAAAATTATCAACTGTTTGTAACTAACCTTTTTTTGTTTTTTTTTCTTTGCATCTTTTTTGACTCAACCTTCAACATCTGCACGCTGTAGCTCCAATTCGTTTCCGCATGTCCTCCCTTCCTCTTGCGCTGCAACAACTATATTTTCTGTATCCGCATAGACAGCACGGAATGAGGCTCCATCGTCTCCCTGAAACATAGTACTTTCATTACTATGTATCAAAATATTGTTAGCATAAAACACACGTGAGGATGAACACACAGGTACATCTCAATAGCCAAACACGATTTAAACATTGTGTGCAACAATCAAACGACAAGTATTCGACCAGTGATGATCTATTTCGATGGAACTGTCAGTATCCATACCTCTGGCTCTGCATGGACTGCCATGAATGGTTGTATTGGAGAGGAGGCATCCGCATCTCCCTGAAACACAGTACTTGCATTAGTATGGTTTTCAATATTGGAAACATAACACACACTTGGGGTCGACGGCACAGGTACATATAAAAAGATAACCACAAATGATGCATTGTCTAAAACAATCAAGGAAAATATAAGTATGTAGATTTCATCAACTTATTTCTCCGATTCCTTTACATCTGCATCATCAAAATGGGATGTTGTGATTGTAGTGGAAGCTCCGTCGTCTCCCTGAAACACAGTACTTGCATTAGTATGGTTTTCAATATTGGAAACATAACACACACTTGGGGTCGAATGCACAGGTACATATAAAGAGATAACCACAAATCATGCATTGTCTAAAAGAATCAAGGAAAATCTAAATATGATCACATTTCATCGACTTATTTCTCCGATTTATTTACATCTGCATCATCTAAATTGGATGTTGTGATTGTAGTTGAAGCTTCGTCGTCCCCCTGAAACACAGCACTTGCGTTAATAGGGAAGAAAGTATAGCAAATGGAATCACGTTATATGATCACGCATGATGGAGCTGTCAGTATCCATACCTCGTGCTGCTGAAGAATATCTATGGATGTTGCAAATGTAGTGCACACTTCCGAAAGCTGTTGCGCCGATTCGTATACGCATGGTCCCGCTTCCACTTCCCCTGGAATTACTTGAATGTCAGGCTCTGCATCAAGTGCAGGGGTTGACGCTCCATCAACTGCCTGAAACATAGTACTTGCATTAGTGAGGATTACAATAGTGAAAACATAACACACACCTGGGGTCGACAGCACAGGTACATATCAACGGCTAACCACGAATGAAACATTGTGTAGAACAATCAAACGACAAGAATTCCAGCTCTGATGATGACGCTCGATGGAGCTGTCAGTATCCATACCTCCTGCTGGTGAAGAACATCTAGAAATGTTGTAGATGTGGCGGACACTTCAGCATCTCCCTGAAAGACAGTACTTGCATTAGTATGGATAACACTAATTATAACTGAAAACAAACACCAGTGGACGATAACTAAGGTGTATATCAATTGGAAAGCACTAACCAAACATTCGGTAAAATAATTACACGATAGAATAAAACTATTACTTGACATGCATAAAACAAGTATGTAGCGGATTAGCCTAGTAAGATTACCTGATAGGCTCTAGAAGTGGTTGATAACTGCGACCACGTCAAGGATGTAGAATGTTCTTGCTTCAGATTCAAGGGATAGTCAAGAAGTTGTAAAGGTAAATTAATGATTGATAATGAAATGTTAATATTAAAAATAGCCATGTAAGGCGACAGAATACTTGAAAAATGCTCAATACCGCACAGTTCCCTGTTCCCATACATATATACATTGCGTTTGTGGGTTATGAAATCGAAAAAGAATATATGATAAATGTCATTATTTAAAAAACGATACACTCATATCAATATCGAAATTATTACAAGGGATAGAACACCTACAATATCAATTAATCCATTCGGCTACCTACACACTACCGCAAGGCCTAAAGCTAAATCCGGACACTTGACGCACCAGTGGCGGAATGTGGACGAATAGAGTGGGAATAGCGTTTTCGATCAATTTCCGTGTCGTTCACCGTTTATTCTTCTTTGTTACCCAAGATGTTGTGTACATGTCCAAGCAAAAGTGCTGGCTGCAGATGCGGTATCGATCACCCCTCTTGTCCTGTAAGACTTGTTGGACTCTACTTTCCAGCTCATCCAGTGGATATCTGCAATGTCTGACCCACTCTCTTATTCGATCAACAGTTTTTGGGAATACATGCATTGTAGTGCCTTCAGATTTCGCATGGGTCTTCGAAGGGCAACCGCTAATCGAACAGGCAGGCATTGTTGATAAATCTGAAAATGAAATATCGACATTATTATACAATCTTCATGAATAAAGATTTGGTACAAAAGTAAATGAATCATACAATGATCAATGCAAGGTTTGTTTTGGTCGCAGGAACTATACCATTATGTGTGGCTAAGTATTTGCATAAATTGCAGAAATGTATAAATGATGTGACTAAAATCTGAACATGTGACTCGTCCCTTGGATGTTCTGTCTTGCACGAGAAGGAAACATGCTTACATTATAGACTGGACCCCCGAAGGATGCAATTCGATGACAATAGACAAAGATGAAAATAAATAGATCTTTTGATAGCATAGCAATGGAAACTCAAGTCAATAGTGTAGGGGAGGACTGGCCGCGAGGCCCTCCTCACCTGCAGCCTTCTCCCCAGGTGAGGACCATGACTCGGTGGGCGTCCCCTCATGCCACCCGGGCCCAGGTGGAGGAGGGTTCACCCGCCGACGACATTGCCCACACGTATCCGTTCCTTGCATATACCAAAATTCAGTTAGGCCTAGAAGCCATCTTGTCTAGCAAAGATGGCGTGAGTTCAGCGCACTGTAGCGCGGCCCCCACCTTTGGAGGGCCTTTCATGCATCTCTGCCGCCGCAGCACCATGGCAGCTCCGCTGCGAGCGCGTTCCCATGAGAAAGTTGGGTACGAGCTAACACCAGATATTAACACTGTAACAATCTGTTATCCACAATGTAATACTGCACCCCGTGTGACCTGATCCGCAAGGCCAGGGCGACGCAGAAATGAATTCAAGTAGTGGTATTAGTGAACGACTCTTCTTAAACAGAATCTGCAAACTATGAATTAGCCACAAAAGTGAAATGTTTATATGACTTCACATGTGACTGTACTAATGCTGCTAGATCACAGAGAAAGTGTCTTTAAGTCATATGTAGACACATGAACCCCTATATGTCTTTTGAGTCACCCATAGTAGCAACCGTCAATCTCTGTGGTCCATAATATAGTTCTACCTCATGTACCGTCGAATGTATACAAATACTTAAACACTGTAGTAGATATAATACCATGTAATGAAAAGGTACTCGGACCGACTGTATTAAAGAAATGTGTAACGAAATTGAAATATATATGTGTGTTTAAATAAGATCAAAATAAGGCAAAACATTATAAAAGTTCTGCATTCAAAAGTCAGCAACGCACGAGGAAAAAACCTTTGTGAATATATGCAAGGCCATTCTCCCTCCCACCCTACCAAGCCTGCCAGATAAAGAAGCTAAGGCATGTGCCGCGCTCCCTCACCTCCCCCAACCAAGCTGGAGCCGCTTCAGAGAGTCAGAGGCCCCGGTACCGCACCCAAGGCCACAGCCCGCCACCTGTGTTATTTACAGCATGGTAATAAACCCACGTTTGACTCCACAGATCTACCAGCACCCTCTCGTAAATCCCACAATCCCCCCAGACCACCCCAAGAATCATGACCCCGTGCAAAGACGACCCCCAACGCTGGGACAAGACACAGAGACCCATTTATATAATAACTTCTAACGCAGCAGACAGACATGTATCATTCGGCTCAGGCCCCAGAGCCCAGCCCCTCGACCTAAAATACCGGTCAATAGGACACAGGTAAATCTCACCCCAACCGACAACCACCAGACCTCTCACGAGGTGCATTCCTCATGTGTTGCGTTTATTTTATCAGATAAACTACTGAGCGATTTATTGATGAACTTAAATGTCGTTTCTTGAATAACTGCAGTGTGCATGGCTTAGGGCAAACGAGTCAGGAAAGGTATTCATCTTTGTCACAGGCTGCCCCAGCATACCAACACCGCTCGGATGACCTCAAGCTGGCCTGCCAGGCCCAACCCAACCCACGAGGCTGACCAGTGACGTCCTCACGCCAAGACCAACCACGCTGCAGCAACACCTATAGTTAGTCGACGCCACCCAATCCCAATTAACTTGTGCCCCCTATAGTGTGTAGGTTCTGATGACGTTTTTTATATTAGAAATACGCCTGTCTTTGCTATTGTCAGACAGAGCGCTCTCGGAGGTTGCAGAGTTCTTTGCATGCCCTATTCTTTGGATAAACGCCCACTTACGCTCACCCGCACTCTGTCTTGGCCTTATTCCCATTACGGGAGAGTCCCTTATTGTCTCTCATTGCGGGGAGGATCGTGCTGAAATTGGGGGCGCTTCCTTTCAGTGGTGACCCCGATAGCGTGATGTCTCCAAATTATTTTTCCTAACTCCTTTTTAACGACCCCCTTGTGGCACGAGAATCTCCGGTCGAGAAGGGATACGCACGGTGAGCCGGCTCCGGGAGGCTGCCCGCCAACGGCGACCGGCACAATAAGAAGTGCGCACTCAATGAGAAAGGGTACGGGATCCCGATTGGAAAAAAATCCCCTTTGAGTGCCGCTCGCCGGAGCCAGGGGCTGACCGTTGAGTTACCGGTGACACTGCCTGGACGGACCCAGTTTCGGAGACTATCGGTTCAAGACGGGCACGTGAGTACCGAGTGCGAGCGATCGTAAAGGGGAAAGGAGGGGAAATTGTGAACAGAAGAACGGGGACAGGTAGAGGAGAAGAATAACGGGGGTCTACTAAAGACGGGTCTTGAAAATTTCTTTATCTTTTTCTTTGCATATGGCCATTAGGAGTAAGAAGTAAATGAAGAAGTAGAAGTGACGGAAACCTAGCTCCGAGAGGGGGTGGAAGGCGGCGCCGCATAGTGCTATCTAAACTAGTACTGGGAATATATAAAGAAGTGAAAAATAAGTTATTAGTGTCTGGCAAGGGAAGACACAGAGTATATTTTAGTATTTGCTATTTCTTTCTATTCTTTTGCTCAGAGGGTAGGGGTCTGGACTAAAAGTGAGCCTGGGGTGAACTGATTAACATAAAATACCAAGACAAGGGGGAAAACAGCAGAAATAGGGATCAAAAATACTGGCACATGCAGACGGGTATCTAGTTACCCGAGTAGAACAACAGGGACAGCTGGACAGGAAGGAAAGGGAGGAAAAAAAAGCCAGGTGTGAGTGGGAAAGCATTGTGAGGGGTGCGCGCACCGTGCGAATAGTGAAGAAGAACGACTGATCGCGAGGGGGTGCCAGAGAGTGTGGACCATAACTAGCAGGTGGTTGGTTGTGAATGAAAATTGCGCGGGATTGAACAGGGATGCGAAGACAATGAGGAATGGCGAGTAAGAAAGAATGTTAATAGTGAATTTAACTTGCGTGATATCGTTGAGAAGTCCGCTCTTGTCTGGGCCATAAAAATATACTTAGACATATCTATACGTAATCAAAAGTAAAGGAGGTGAACACGGTCAGTGCTATTGATTTAAAATATGGGGGCAGAACCTCCCTTGTCACATATTTGTACGAGCTTACCGGGATACGCTGAACGAATCAAGAAATACCACGATCAATGGTTAACAGAATTAAAAGGGGAAGGATTGCCCCAGATTTGGCCTGAGGGGGGGTCTTTTGAAAAAAGCGTTCTAGATATGGTACGAACGTGCATTCGCCTCAAGTATAAGGGCAAACAGTGGCAAAACAGGAAGGAGATATTAGATCTCTGGGGACTATTTGAAGAAATACCCCCACCCAAAGCTCCGGCACCAAATATTGATCTACCTTCCACCACAGATAACCCACTGATGATTCCAAGAGAGGAAAAGGAACAGCTAAATACAGAACAACCTGCGGAGGTGATTAGTTTGTACCCGATATTACATAAACCAGCCCCCGCAGCAGGGTATAGTGATCCCACTTATGTGCCTCCCCCTACAACTACTACACCCCTAAGACCAACAGCCCCCCCACCATACGAAAGCACTAGAGAGCGTGCCCAGACAAGCACGCAGAGAGGGGACATAGAAAAGCTAACGAGCAATTTAGAATCGAGGCTCTCGATAGCAAAGGATGAACTCTCAAGAATAAAAGACATATGTGAGCGTACAGCATGCACTCCCACTCGATCAGGACGTGTATCCAGAACATCAAGTGAAAGTAGACAAATTGAGGAAGGATGGAAAAAGGGTGAAATATTGTTCAGAATTGAGGAAGAACCGACAAGAATAATACAGGTGGAAACACCGGAGGGGAGTATCGGTGATGTATCACGGCAAACAGGGATCAGAGAGGACCTGCTATGTGATGTCCGAGGCGAAATAGATGAGAGTGACAGGTTGAGTATGGCAGTAGGAGGGGAAAGCGAGGAGCTGGATGGTGCATGCTCGCTAGGAACAATAGATGACGAGTGGATGGGACGACTAAGGAATAGAGTGGGGAGGATGGCGTCATTGGGGTCAGCGACGACCAAAGTGGGTGAGGGCGCCACGCTAAAAGGAAAATTACAACTTCCACTAATACACAGAGGGGGAGGAAGACCAAACTATATACCCTGGGCCCAGATGGATAAAGCTAATTTGATGAAGTTATTGCCCCCGTTGTCCGGAGGTGCGAGCAAGTGGATATATGCATTCGAGAAACATACTGCCGGCATACCACTGGCAGTAGGCGATGTGAAAAGCCTACTAGTATCAGCAGTAGGAGATCAAGCAGACAGAGTATGGGTTAAGGCTGGTTTCCCGGCCGTGACATTAGATTGTGACCGTCATGATGGAGCGTCCTTTAATACAGTGCGGGCACGGGTTTGGGATGCGCTGCGGGAGACGTTCCCAGATACTCCAGATTTACAGTCAGTAATGCAGTGTACAATGAATGACGGGGAGGATGCTATGGATTACATTCTCCGGGTGCAGGAGATGTGGAGAGCGGAAACGGGCACACCCTGGCACCAATCCACATCTCTATTTTATTTTATCATTAAGAGAGGGCTCCCAAAAGAGGTGCAGAAGGCACTTGATAAAATAGCGGGCGTTGAGGCAAAGGGGTGGCCAGAGATCCAAAGTATAATAGTGCACCATTGCAAAAGGATAAAAGAGAGAGAGAGGGAAGTAGCACAGAAAAGGTTGGCAGACGAGGCAAAGTTGGTACAATCAAAACTGGTGAAGGTTGCAGCAGCGGTAGCAGGGCTCCCACTCATGAGGGAGGGAGACGAAGGAGAGGAGGGGCAAATAGCAATACAAGGAAGAATAGCAGCAAATTGGGCAGGACAAGGACAACGACAGTGGACTGAGCAGGAGCAGAACGGAGGTCCAATGTGGCAAGAGTGGGCCCCACGAGGGGGTAGAGGTGGGTACAGGGGCCGAAGAGGGGGACAAGGGTATGGTGGAGTGGGAGGAAATGGATGGCAGGGTCCCAGAGGTCCACAGGGGAGCTGCTGGAACTGTGGGAGGTGGGGACATTACTCGAGGGAGTGCAGAAGCAGACAAAACAACGGGTTCCAGGAGGCAGAACAGTACGGTCACCCACACCCAGGGAGCCCATACGGCCTCCCTATGGGACAGCACCAACAACAAGGAAATGAAGGGCAAAGAGGTAACGCACAACTACACGGACATCAGTACAGAACACAGAATCACCCACAGAATAATGACACTATACAATACATGCCAGGTAACACTTTCGCTACCGTAGCGAATGGAGCCCCCGCACCCGCGCCCTACAGCGGAGTATCAGTAGTTTCGGGGAACATTTTTGATCAGGGAGGGGCGATGAGACACCCCGCATAGGACAGCCCACAGAGAACACTTGCGTGTCCAGTACTATCTACGACCCACAATGCATCAGAGGAACCATTGATAGGGGCGCAGATAGGAGACACGCAATTCATATTCATGGTGGATTCCGGAGCGGAGAAATCATGCATTAAAGAGGGCCGGTTCCCGCTATCTAATAGGACGTTAGAGACGCAGGGGTTCTCTGGGGCTGTAATTGAAGTTCCTTACACAGAAGAATTGGATGTAACGGTGGGGGGGAAAACAGTGAAGGCACCCTTACTGTACTATGAACGCTCTCCAATTAATTTGCTGGGGAGGGATCTCTTGAGCAAACTAAACATGACCATATCATTTACAGAAAGTGGTATAGTATGTTCAACACCGGGCATATGTCCTCTACGCATAATGACAGTAATGCAGGGCCACGCAATCATCACAGAAATTAGAGGATTACCAAAAAACGAGGAGGTGTTTATTGAGGGCATGCGAACATTGGCCCTCATAGTACCAGAACTAAAAAGAATGGATTGGAGGATCCCAGCTGAGTTCCTCTTTCGCCCCATAGTATGCCCCGACACAGCCACTGGGGCAGTGCTATCATTGGATTTGCACGCAGTACACGTGTCAGCAAAAAGGATATGTGTAATAGGGATTGACATGGAAGGATGCGAATGGCGTACAGTACTGTGTACAAATGCAAATATCCCACTGCGAGAGCTGTCAGATGAAGAGCTCTTTTCAGACGCCGAGACAGACGGCGAAATAGTAATGGAACTAGCCATACCATGTGACATCGTGATTACGGCCAGAGAAACTCCAATTGAATTAATGGCAGTAGTTGGAGCACCACATACATTTTTTGATGATGACATGAGGTTAATACCAACTAACATATGGACGAACGGCCCCCATGATGTAGGGTTATTACATGGAGTTCAACCTGTGGTGATAAAACTGAAAGAAGGGGCAATTTTACCCCGGGTGAGACAATATCCATTGTCTCGCGAGGCAGAAGAGGGAATAAAAGAGACAATAGAGGCACTGTTAGCACAAGGAATAATAGTGCCCTCAAATTCCCCATGCAACACATGCATTTACCCGATCAAAAAGGTGAAGGGAGGGTCCTGGAGGATGATACAAGATTTACGCCCACTCAATGATGTGATTCAGAAAGAGTTCCCTCTAGTGCCGAACCCGGCCACAATACTATGCAACATCCCAAAACCAGCATCTCATTTCACAGTTATTGACTTAAAAAATGCGTTCTTTTCGATCCCCTTAGCAGAAGAGAGCAGGTACTTAACAGCATTTACACTAGGGGGGAGGAGATTTGAACACTGCAGACTACCACAAGGATATTGCGAAAGCCCAAGCATATTCAACAGAATATTACATGAGGATCTAGGGAACCTATCTGTAGAAAGTACGGTGATTCAGTATGTTGACGATTTATTGGTTTGTGCACAGAGCGAGGAAGAGTGTAGAAAGGATTCAATAACACTCCTGACATTACTGGCCAACAAGGGGTACAAGGTAGATAAGGGTAAGTTACAATACTGCCTAACAGAGGTCCTATACTTGGGACAGCTAATATCAAAGGATGGAAAACGGATCATACCAGACAGAGCAGAGGCGATTAGAGCCGTTGGAGAGCCCAAAACAGTAAAAGAGATGCAAAAATTCCTGGGCATGTGCAACTACTGTCGAGCTTGGATATTAGACTACGCAGCATATACGAGGCCCTTGTTACAGGCACTTAAAGAAGCGCAACAGGAAAACAGACACATAGAATGGACAGGAGAAATGAACACATCATTTAACTCATTGAAGGAGCTAATATCAAGCGCTCCAGTTCTGGCAAACCCAGATTATGGACGCGAATTCTTCTTATTTTCACACTGCAAGGGAACACTGATGACCGCAGTGCTGACACAAAAGACATCGTTGGGTCACAAGCCACTGGCTTACTATAGCGGCACTCTGGACGCAGTAATGCAAGGACATTTCGCGTGCGAGCAATCTCTCGCTGCTGCCGCGTTCGCCATTGAAAAAAGTGCCACAATAGTAATGGGCTGTCCAGTAACACTGTTTGTGGAACACTCACTATTTGCAATATTAGAGCGATCAAAAAGCACATTAACAACACAACGCGCCACAGCATATGAGATAATATTGTCCAGTGCAAACATCCATATAGTAAGATGTAAAACTGTAAACCCAGCCACATTCATCACGGAGGCGTGCACAATAGAAGACATGCAGAACCACAACTGTGCAACATACACCGGTGACGAGGGTCAGGATCAGGTGGTTTTTGAGAATGCCCTGAACGAGGGAGAGGTGTACTTCGTGGACGGGTCGGCCTCAATTGACATGGAGACAGGAGAGAAACATGTGGGTATGGCAGTGGTACGATTAGAGGAAGATGAATATGAGACACTAGTGCAACACCGCCTCCCCTCACACTATTCAGCCCAAGCAGCAGAACTGATAGCACTAATAGAAGCATTGCATGCAGCTAAGGGGTGCGCAGTAACAATATACACAGACTCAGCATACATGACGACCACAGTACACGGAGGGCTGGCACGGTGGGGGCGGAGAGGGTTTCGACGAGCAGATGGAACACCTGTCCAACACGCAGAATTATTAAAAGAATTGATTGAGGCACTGCAAGACCCCACGGCAGTGGCAATTGTGAAATGCCAAGCCCATACTACAAACACAGATCTTGTATCTTTGGGAAACGCGGCAGCAGACGCCGCCGCCAAAGAAGCTTCATACTTTCAGAAAGGTGAGGTAGGGGAGTACATGTTGCACCACACAGTAAGCCAAGAAGTCCCCACAGGATATAACATGATGCTCACACAAGAAATACTAGAGCTGCAAGAGGGAGCTAGTGCAGAAGAAAAATTGCTATGGACTAAGAGAGGATGCAGCAAATCACCAACAGACTTATTGTGGCGACAAGAGAGTTCAGGAAAAGCAGTGATGCCAGTTACGTTGTTAGAAATAGCCTTTCAACAACTACACTTCCCTGCACATAATGCTAAGCAACACATAGTGGCAGAGATACAAGAGGATTGGTTTGCACCTTGCCTCCAGGAACACATCACTAGGCTGGCATTGGAATGCACGACATGTCAAATTTACAACTCAGGAATGACATTACGCACACTGAGAGGTACAATACCAAAACCCAATGGCCCATTTAGAGAGCTCCACATAGATTATGTAGATATGGGAGAAAGGTGCAATGGGGCTCGTTACATGATTGTGGTCGTATGTCCCTTCTCAAGGTGGGTGGAAGCGGGGCCCTGTGCACGTCCTGACGCGAAGAGCGCCGCAAAGTTCTTAGTGAGGGAAGTATTCCCGCGCTGGGGAATTTGCGACGTGATTCGCTCAGACAACGGCACTCATTTCGTTAATGAACTGTTCAAGGAAGTGACTACATTATTGGGAATAAAACACAAATTATGTTCAATTTATCATCCTCAAAGTAATGGCGTAGTGGAAAAGATGAACGGCCTGCTGAAAAGCAGGTTGTCAAAACTATGTTTTTCCCTAAAAAAGAGCTGGATGTACTGCCTACCTCTGGCCCTGTTTGAATTGCGCAATCAGCCAAGCAAAGACCATCATTTATCCCCACACGAGATCGTCACGGGAAGGAGAATGCACACAACACATTCGCCTCTCCGTGAACGTTCTGATGCACACAGAAGCGCTGCGGTATTAGGTGAGGAGTTTACCGACTACTTGAAAAAATTAGCACAAGCAGCGCGCGTAATTGCAAAACAACTTGCCCCGCCCTTCACAAGAGAGGAAGGAAATGCAACAGAAGCAGTAACACAGCCGGACAAACAGTCACAGCTGTTGCCAGGCGACTACATATATGTCAGAAGTTTTGTGAGAAGGTGGAATGCACCACGGTTCCATGGCCCTTATGAGGTAGTGTTTTGCACACCCACGGCGGTAAAGGTGAAGGGCCTGAGATATTGGGTGCATTTGACAGATGTACGCAGGGCGTATAACGCCGTGGAAGGTGAGGTACAGGATGAGGCACAGGCAACAGCGGACAATGGAGTTGTGCAGAACGAATGATGGGAATTTTGTGTGCATTAAGTGATGAACATTGAACGCGACTGGCGCACGACAAGTGTACTAAAATAAATATGTATAAATATATATACTTTTTACAACCTTTGAAGGTTTTTGTGGGGTTTTTTGGTTTTGGAGAAGTTTTTTTCCACTTTCCTTTTTTATATATGAAATAATGTACGGATAGTAATGATTGTACAATTACCTTGTCTGTGGACACACCCCCTCCCCCACCCACTCCCATACTTTGTCGAAACAACGTCACAACGTTAGAAATGTTTACATGCTTGTACTTAATGCACTTTTGTGTTTCAAACAGGATTTACCATGGCATCCAATGGGCAGCCTGCAACTAATAGATTTGTTAGATTTAGAGAAATGTTAGTAGATAGATTGACATATTCATACGAATGTGGTTTATCAATGTGTGTTATTGTGTTCTTCATCTCAATATTTTGCCTGGTGACATATTGGTTCATAGCGTTCATCTCTATCGAGATGAACGAGGGGGGAGGGGGGAGTAACATCACCCTGGCCCCTGGGACGAATTCAACTACAAGTATGAATATTAAAGAAGGTGATTTTTTGGTCTGGGATGGATCACACTTTGTATGGGGTTACTATACTGCACCACCCACTGCTGCCCTGTCACAAGCAAGAAATTTCCAAAAAGAAATGGAAAATGACACAATGTCCCTACCTGAAATATATAACAGCCCCACTACCCTTCCCGCCCCGATACAAAACAGTGATTTGTTGTTTATTGAGGAAAATGGAAAAGTAATTACGATGACAGAACACAAGTTCCTATATGAGGAATTGGAAAAGGGGGGTGGGAAGGAGGAAGGGGGGCATATTTTTTCACCTATCGAAACTAAAAGGTATAGGGGGAGGGAGAAAAGTAGGCGAAGAAGAGAGACAAGTAGGAGGGGGTATGATGAGTATTATGGGTTAGGCTTAGACAAGATGGAAGACCCACGACACCCCCACCAAGCAAATAAATGGTATGCAGATATGAGTGCAACAGCTAAACAGACAACCAATGAAAGCTGTTATGTCTGTTCGCTCATCCCCCATGCATCAGGCACACCCAAAGTGTTGTTGCCAAGAGAATTGCCCATTGTGGATGCCCAATGTCTCCTTCATCTCACACTGTGTAGAATAAAGAACACCTTCCAAGCACACGATGTCTCTTTCAAAATGATGCAGAACAACAAAACGTGCTATTCAAAAGCGTCTGGAGTGGTCTGTCTTAAAGAACCCTTTTTTGCAATACAAGGGACACTGTTTTCCGAAAACAAATGGAAAGATGAAGAAGTACTGTGCAAAGCGGAAGCACTGAGAGGTGTCCAACCAGACAAGCTGCGGTGGATGGAAAAAACGTGCTTACCAATATGGAAAGAACACATCTCTAAACTAACATGGGTAACAGCGATGGAGAAACCCTTCAAGCTACAAAGTGAAATAAAAAACGAACTATGTTTCAAGGGAGAAGGAAAAGTGGCAATGGGAACGAATAAAAACTGTAACAAAACTCTCACCATCCCAGACATGAAAAAAGGAACAGCAGCGCTAATGGACACATACTGGGTATGCGGGAATCAGGCGTACTTGCACCTTCCCCAGGCATGGAGTGGCAGCTGCTCAATGGCCACTTTGCACTCGGCCCTAATGGTGATTCCAGAAAGTCACGTCGACGAAAATAAAAGGACGCAAGGAAACGTGAACCAGGGTGCGACTTCTCCCACTGCAAAAGCGCACCTCTATGTCCTGTCCTCCGGAGGGAAAGAAGAGGAGCTATCACGGAACAAGCGAGCATCGAACTACATATCACAAGCATCATCCGATTTATTGGCACAGATCCCAGACAGGTATCGCCTGTTCAGCTCCGTGGAAACATTTTTTGCCTCACTAGTTTCAAGTGTCCAAGCAAGAGCAAATGCAAAATGGCTCCAGATCACACGGTGGGAACTGATTCAGCTGGCCAATGACACTGAAGAAGGGTTCAACATAATAAAGGTGGAACTACGAGCTCTGCGACTGATGACCATGCAGAACAGGTATGTTCTGGACCTGTTAACAGCGATCGATGGAGGTGTTTGCCGAAAAATAGGAAGTGCCTGCTGCACGTTCGTACCTTCTGAAGACGCAGAAAATGGGTCCCTGTCCCACGTCATTGAAGCAGTACATAATCTGGGAGAGAAGATGAAGATGGAAGGTGGGGCTAAAGATAGCTCATGGTTCGACAATATCTTCTCCTGGGTTCCCTCATGGCTTGGAATGGCAATGAAGTTCTTGATACCAGTTGTGGTGGTCCTCCTCGTGGTGTTCTGCCTGTGCCAGGTGGGCCTCCGATGTTGTGCTAACGCAGTCCCTAACGGTGCAATGATGATGGTGACAATGGGCAACTCTGGTGGTACAGTTAGGGCGACACAAGAAGTACATGTACAGACAGGAACAGATAACACTCCCAGGTACCAGTTAGTGCCTATGCACCGTGATAAGTACATAGTAGACAAACTATGGCACACCACTATCAAAGAACCCCGAGATGTGGAACTGGAATGGTATGAGGAGGTCTGGGTAGACTTGGAAGAAACTGGTGACTGTATATATTTAACATGTACACCAGACGAGTATGCTAGAAGAGGTGAGAGCTTGAGGGGGGTATGTAGGGCATGGATTCCTAGAAAAGGAACACCTGCATGGGATGACGCAGTGATAGAGGAACAAGAATGTAGAAGATTGGAAGAGCTAAAGAATTCGTTACTTTAGTAACGAAAGGGGGGAAATGTAGGGGAGGACTGGCCGCGAGGCCCTCCTCACCTGCAGCCTTCTCCCCAGGTGAGGACCATGACTCGGTGGGCGTCCCCTCATGCCACCCGGGCCCAGGTGGAGGAGGGTTCACCCGCCGACAACATTGCCCACACGTATCCGTTCCTTGCATATACCAAAATTCAGTTAGGCCTAGAAGCCATCTTGTCTAGCAAAGATGGCGTGAGTTCAGCGCACTGTAGCGCGGCCCCCACCTTTGGAGGGCCTTTCATGCATCTCTGCCGCCGCAGCACCATGGCAGCTCCGCTGCGAGCGCGTTCCCATGAGAAAGTTGGGTACGAGCTAACACCAGATATTAACACTGTAACAATCTGTTATCCACAATGTAATACTGCACCCCGTGTGACCTGATCCGCAAGGCCAGGGCGACGCAGAAATGAATTCAAGTAGTGGTATTAGTGAACGACTCTTCTTAAACAGAATCTGCAAACTATGAATTAGCCACAAAAGTGAAATGTTTATATGACTTCACATGTGACTGTACTAATGCTGCTAGATCACAGAGAAAGTGTCTTTAAGTCATATGTAGACACATGAACCCCTATATGTCTTTTGAGTCACCCATAGTAGCAACCGTCAATCTCTGTGGTCCATAATATAGTTCTACCTCATGTACCGTCGAATGTATACAAATACTTAAACACTGTAGTAGATATAATACCATGTAATGAAAAGGTACTCGGACCGACTGTATTAAAGAAATGTGTAACGAAATTGAAATATATATGTGTGTTTAAATAAGATCAAAATAAGGCAAAACATTATAAAAGTTCTGCATTCAAAAGTCAGCAACGCACGAGGAAAAAACCTTTGTGAATATATGCAAGGCCATTCTCCCTCCCACCCTACCAAGCCTGCCAGATAAAGAAGCTAAGGCATGTGCCGCGCTCCCTCACCTCCCCCAACCAAGCTGGAGCCGCTTCAGAGAGTCAGAGGCCCCGGTACCGCACCCAAGGCCACAGCCCGCCACCTGTGTTATTTACAGCACGGTAATAAACCCACGTTTGACTCCACAGATCTACCAGCACCCTCTCGTAAATCCCACAATCCCCCCAGACCACCCCAAGAATCATGACCCCGTGCAAAGACGACCCCCAACGCTGGGACAAGACACAGAGACCCATTTATATAATAACTTCTAACGCAGCAGACAGACATGTATCATTCGGCTCAGGCCCCAGAGCCCAGCCCCTCGACCTAAAATACCGGTCAATAGGACACAGGTAAATCTCACCCCAACCGACAACCACCAGACCTCTCACGAGGTGCATTCCTCATGTGTTGCGTTTATTTTATCAGATAAACTACTGAGCGATTTATTGATGAACTTAAATGTCGTTTCTTGAATAACTGCAGTGTGCATGGCTTAGGGCAAACGAGTCAGGAAAGGTATTCATCTTTGTCACAGGCTGCCCCAGCATACCAACACCGCTCGGATTACCTCAAGCTGGCCTGCCAGGCCCAACCCAACCCACGAGGCTGACCAGTGACGTCCTCACGCCAAGACCAACCACGCTGCAGCAACACCTATAGTTAGTCGACGCCACCCAATCCCAATTAACTTGTGCCCCCTATAGTGTGTAGGTTCTGATGACGTTTTTTGTATTAGAAATACGCCTGTCTTTGCTATTGTCAGACAGAGCGCTCTCGGAGGTTGCAGAGTTCTTTGCATGCCCTATTCTTTGGATAAACGCCCACTTACGCTCACCCGCACTCTGTCTTGGCCTTATTCCCATTACGGGAGAGTCCCTTATTGTCTCTCATTGCGGGGAGGATCGTGCTGAAATTGGGGGCGCTTCCTTTCAATAGCAATGAGACCAATGAACATAGCACTATTGTGTACTCCACTCGCAAATAGATAGAAATTTAAAAATCTGCGAAATATAACTAGGATACATGGCCTTGCCTTGACCAACAAACAGTTGGATTCAGCAAGCAGAGCAGTATGTTGCAGGAGAATAGGTGGGTGGCCACAGGTAGCACACTGATGGGTTTGCTCTAAGCGGTCACAGAAGTTCACGGATAGCACGACGACGAGTAGATTAGCGTAGATCTCATTGGTTGCCAGGTAGCACGTTCAGGAGTTGACTTGCAAAGCACAAAGATGTTCTCATGAGACATATCAAGTGGTTTATAAAGTATTAGAAACAGGGGTGTGTTTGTGAATGAATGACGTATGTATGTCGTGGTATTAGGGCGGCGGCCTGCTTCAAGGGGAGGCCTGGCTGGAGACACGGGGTCTGAGGAGGCCATGTGACCGATGGCCCCTTGGCGTGGGATACCTTTTGAAGTGTACATGTAGTTTGGCACCTTGGCCTTTCGCGCCCCTGACAGCGCGCATCGACTGACGCAAACCGCCTTTGATAGAGGGGGGTGGGCTGGATGGGCCTGGGGCGTGCAGATAAGGCACAGGAAGACTGCTGAATGGAGACACTTATGTGGATTGCAGGGGGGCGGCCTACCTCAGGGGAGGCCTGCCTGGAGACACGGGGTCTGAGGAGACCATGTGAACGATGGCCCCTTGGCGTGGGATACCTTTTGAAGTGTACATGTAGTTTGGCACCTTGGCCTTTCGCGCCCCTGACAGCGCATCCACTGGCTCGAACCGCCTTTGATAGAGCGGGGTGGGCTGGATGGGCCTGGGGCGTGCAGATAAGGCACAGGAAGACTGCTGAATGGAGACACACTTATGTGGATTGCAGGGGGGCGGCCTACCTCGGGGGAGGCATGCATGGAGACACGGGTCTGAGGAGACCATGTGAACGATGGCCCCTGGGCGTAAGGTACCTTTTGAAGTGTACATGTAGTTTGGCACCTTGGCCTTTCGCGCCCCTGACAGCGCGCATCCACTGGCGCGAACCGCCTTTGATAGAGGGGGGTGGGCTGGATGGGCCAGGAGCGTGCAGATAAGGCACAGGAAGACTGCTGAATGGAGACACACTTATGTGGATTGCAGGGGGGCGGCCTACCTCGGGGGAGGCCTGCCTGGAGACACAGGGTCTGAGGAGACCATATGAACGATGGCCCCTGGGCGTAAGATACCTTTTGAAGTGTACATGTTGTTTGGAACCTTGGTCGTTCGCGCCCCAGACAGCCCCACATGCCAGCGCTCATCCACGGGTGTGAACTGCCTTTGATGGGGGGGTGGATGGATGGGCCGGTGGGCGTGCAGATAAGTGTGTGGGAACGAGGGGCCATCAGGCCCCTCTTGATGGCCCCTCTCATGCTTTACTTCTCAGTAGAAACTCGGACCAAGTGCCTCCAGTAGTGAGTTCACCCCTTGCCCTTATGTGATAACTTTGGTTGACAATCGCGTAGATGGGACCACTGAGCATGACTCTTCCTCTGAGATCACTGTCCTGCATGTGAACCAGCCTGAACTAAGCACATCGCTCGTTCATCTCCATAAACGTGTCCTTGCCCACACACCCTCGCCAGTGGAAACTTACTGCCATTGTGACCCTGTGTACCTGCAAGGTATTCTCTTCAAGTGCCAGACCAGTAACCACAACATGATGCCCACCTAGCAGATCCCCAATTAACATTAGACCCCTACTGCAGTATATCGTTGCTTATCAATAACAAATGCCACATACCAGAGATTCTTGTGAGCACAGACCCACACTTCAACCGGTGTATTACAGTGGTCAAGACCCTTAACCTAAGGCCTGTATAATCCAATGTTAATTGTTAGTATAGATATATGTGTGACTTTTATAGAGACATAACCTACTGAAAGACTTTGAACAAGTGTTATTTAGTGCATGCATTATCGAGAATATTTTATGTTAGCTTAGATAGTGACCACCCTGCTTCACAGCGACCAGACCTTCACCCATTCGGAGCACAGATGTCTGACGTCCATCCTTGAATGGAGACACACTTGATTCATTTAAAAAAATCGAAACAACCGTTGTTAAAATATATGTGGTGTTTTATTTTGTATCTTATTTTCATGACACAAAAATACAAGACTTTAAAGATTATACAGGTCAGGTTGCAGCACAGCGAGAGAAAATCCCCTGTACTGACCGCTGTCACTCGGGAACGTTTCTCTTATGGCATGAATGGCACAGGCGGGTATCACTCTTCGAACGCGGTGTCCAAGCCTCCCGTGGAGCCACCATGTAAATGAACGATAGGCCACCAGCCTGTACCACCTGTGAAAAGGAATGAAACAAACTGTTTTTAAATGACCAAGATAATTTTAATAAACATTTGTTGTCAATGACAATTCTTGTAACTAATGGCATTCTGCACGGACAAATGCTATCTAGACAATGCACACTATTGAACAACTTACATGCGTTACAATGATATGTAGATGTAATTTTGGATATAGTAGAAGAACATGAAATAGGAGTGGCATGACAAGCAGAGTATACTTACTCGTTAGTCGGATTACGAGGACGAACAGTTGCGCGAAGTTCGTGCATGAGCACCATCATTATTCTCAAAACGGCCCGTGTGAGGCAGGCTGCCCTGAAGTCTGGCAGCTCGGTGATGCATTGCGGTCGTGGCTCACCTTCCGAAATGTAGGCCAGGCATCCTGAGTTTTCTCGGCAGCAGCAGTTCTCCTCCTTGGTTGGCATTAGCTCGCACCGATTGCATGTGCACCAGGTAGAGACGCCGTCCATGCGACTAGGCCCAGGCTCTTCATCTGTTGATTCGTCCTGGCAACTGCCGTCCGAATCCCCATCGTTTTCGCGTGCTTCCCTTTCCAGTAGTTCCTCCTCGGTATACTCGGGCTCGTACATGTAGGGCATTATTGTAGCCATTGTGTGGTAAACAAAGTAAAATAATTTACCGAGATGGTACAGGTGTTCACACGGGCTACAAGCGGCAAAGGTAGCTGAGCAGAGCACAGAAACGAGTCACAAAATACTCTAAGTAACACAGAGAGAGGAATGGAATCGAAAATCTGCTGCTGTGTGTTGTGAAACGGTCTGTTTATACTTATTGAGGAAAGAGGCGTCCTGCATTTCCATGGCGACACATCATTAGCTGAAGCTCAGCGAATGTTGACACAAGACGTGCTTTGGCGTTGGGAAATGGGCGGTACGAGTCTGCTGATGACAGGCTCAGGGGCGGGGGAATTGATTTAGTGCCGCAGAAGCAGGTCAGCCAGGGCGATGCGGCAAGTGATAGGATTATCACAAAATTGCGGCTCCCTGGTGCCTGTTTTCGCGTGCGTTTAATGGACGAAAACTCGGGTAAGGTCCATATGAAAGTTTTCTAAAATCGAGCCACTTAGGCTTAAAAAAACAATGGCCGACCCGTAGGGACAATAACAATTTTTACTAGACCATGCCTTTAACTGCTACAGCATTTTTGTGCTAACCCTAGTTAATCTTACGTACTATAAGTACGTGTATGTCACATATTTAGCTTTGGGAATGTTGTGCTTATGATATATATATTTTTTTTTTTATTTGCCCCAAATCCTTGCGGATTACATTTTTTATTCTGTATATCATAAACAAATAATACATAACAACAAAAGGTCGAATGTTCAACACAGGATTACAGATGAACTCACAAACTCGGTAACCAAAAATGAACTCGCTAAAATATACTTAACAATGAAACTATGCTTATGATGTTATATACATGTTTATAACAGTTGAGGGGGTTATGCCCACACATCTTTTTTTTAAACCCCTTTACACCACATATTTATGAGGGGGGAGACCCCCGCAGCCCTCCCCATATTAATATTATATTATTTCCCCCCCACATATGTATGTGGTGTAAGGGGGGTCCAAAAAAAAGGCAGCTTTTTCGGCCGTCGTAATTGTGAGGGCGACATTTTGGTACGATTCCAACAATTGCTCTAAAGCAGAACAAATTAGTATATATATAACCTTATAGAACACTGTCTGAGAAATGTCAAAGTTAGGATGACCAAGTTTATTCTCACAATACTGTCCATTCACTCACGTTTCTCCATTCAAGCCTTTGCAAACCATCCTGTCTGAAGATATACAATTTATTAAAGGCAGAAAGTATTAGTGCTGGAGCTGAAAAAAACATGGATTTGCAAATACAAGCTGCTTAGTTTATGGAGCATGTATGATACGGCCTTCACAGACAAATGGTACCCTCTACATTTACAAAGTGAGACATGTTGGCTTTGCCAATGCTCATTTACCTTTCCTGATAGTACAGAAATATATGTATGTGCATTCATACTAAAACATGACATGCACAACATTGGGAAAGAATTCACAGTCCATAAGAACATTGATTAAAAAAGATCAAGTGTCTCATTTTGGGACGTTTGTTTGCCATGGTACCGGTAGTTTTTGCAGGTGCTTCATTTTGGTATTACTATAAAGCTCCATCTCTAAACTGAATACATCTGCTACCTTTACAGTATGAGGAGTGCCATCATTTTCAAGAAGGCATGGTTCATACAGAAGTGGTGTGAATGCTTTGCATTTTGTTCTGTAAAGATATGTTCTTGAATATCTACACCGCGACCATCACCTTTGCAGTGGTTTTACAGCACCAAACATTGTCATAAGGGTTGCCATATTGTGCTACAGCCAAGTATGAACCAGACCATGGATGTAGAAGCATTGGCAATCAGGCCTTGTGCATATACACCACCTGGGAGATGGCATGCACGGTGTACGCCATGACTTATGGTTTCTAGAGGCCGTCCATTGCACTAGTTAGAGTTATGGATGAGGCCCAAAATGCTTTATTCTGTACATTAAAATCAGTTATGCAAGTCATCATAGTGCACAGAGATCAAGAAAAGGGTTGTCTTTGAACACATTACACCCTGCCTACTCTGGAACCATGTCCAGGATTTCTGCAGCTTTAGAATAAGGGCTTATTTATTAGTATGGTGGACATGTTTTAAATATTTGCCATTTTATATACACCCTATTTTTAACATCCCCCTGAATTATTAGTGAGATTGCATGGGATATTTACCACCTGAATACAAAAAAATGCTGCATGGGTAAGTATCTTAAAATGGAAATCCATACAGGTATTACCCTCTGCAATAAGCCCCTGTGTATATAGGATGTTTTAATCAGGTGATTTCTAATTCAGGGGAATTTCCCGACCACCCTAAACCAGGTACGCACAAATCTACTTTATTTAATACAGTTCTTTTTATGAATCTGGGACCCCCAATTTAATAGAATTGATTCCTTACAGCTTCCCTCCACTTTCAAGACCAGAAACAGACAGGGTTGTGCGGAAGGTATATTTATTAACCAAATTGAAATAATTGAAACAGAGAACAGATTAACAAATAGTTTATTCATAAAAGGCTATTTTCAGTGCTACAGTTGAGGAAATAGAGAATTTAGTAACAAACACTTCACCGCAGGTATCTATGCATATAATTCACACTGAGCATGCAAGCACCATGGATTGAGTTAATGAGAAATCTTTCACGTGTGAAAAACAACAAATTAGTTAAAAGAAATCCCTGTCATCCGATTCTCTCTACTGCCCCTTCATTCAAAATAGATACCACCCCCCGTTTTCTCAATAGACAGGTCAGAATTTCAACTCAATTGTAACAGACTATTGGACCTTTGAGTAAGTGATTGGCTTGTAGAAAAGAAAATGTATGTTGAACAGTATGTTGGCAAAACTCCCTTCAGTGATGTTTTTATTCAATTCCCGGGTAAAATGTACCTTTCTCCCTTTCAATGGCAAACTTTAAACAGTGAGAGAATGGGTAGTGAATAATAACCATCTCCCTTTTGTCTGACACAATTTACCTTTAACAATAGTATTCTACTCAATGGTATACCCAGGAATGGCTTCAATTATATTCTTTTCTAGGTATGCACACAATGAGATGTCCATTTATCTTCCAGATAATTCTTCTGGGATAGGTGTCTTTGCACAGAGCAAGAGTGAGGGGATCTCACTGTAGACACACCATGGACCTAGTCTATCAAATATATATGTTTTTCCAGAAGCACATACACTTCTGCAATTGTTTCCCTTTCAGAACATACTCGTATATGAATTTCATTTGGCTTTATCATAGACAGGTGGGCATCCTCTTAATGACTGGTTCCCACTCAAGGAACAAGTGGGCACCAGTCAGCAAGATGGGATCAGCTTTCCTCCACAACCTTTCTGCTATCTCTTCTACAGAATAAGGCCTTGGACTTTAACTCCTTCCAGGCCTCACTTAGAGTGTCTGATAACATATCAATGGGTACAAAAGGACAGCAATCTATTCCTGTGTCTTCCAGTTGTTATTAAATCTTCTTTCTCTCCATCATTCAGTAAGTGAGCGAATAAGTGTCTCTCCTTTCTGAGTGAGTGTATGTTGAATCTTATATTGAACAGCAACTCCACCTGTTTGAGGTGTGTATCATTTCCCCAATCTAATTGGTCAATGTATCCTGATTGGACAGGGTTCCAAAAATGACATCACAGTAGACATACCACTGTGCAGTCATTGGGCATATTAATAAAGGAGGCAGTCTGATAGAAGCAACTTCTAAACCCAGTTTCCCTCCCATTTAATATGATGCCATCCCAGGGACTTTTTACATTAAATATTACCACCTTCTCATATAATGACTTCCACCCATATTACCACTTTACTAATTTGCTCACCAGATATCTCTCTCTGGCACAAATCAATGGATGTAATTCTTATCATAACAGCATGAATAATTACGGAGTTATCGATTTTTCCATTTAACTCACTTCTACTTTTATATTCAACTTATTTTCCCATCTCAAAGCAACAGCCTCATCCCTGGGGATGTTATGACATATATTTCACTAGCATGTGCCTATTCTTTGTGACACAATAAAAAATCACCTAACTGAACCTACCTTTAATAAAAAATGTTTGGTCCAGCTATTAGGGGATTTGATTAAAAGCTGAATGTTTGAACACATTAATGAGTTCTTTAAGAGGTTTGGTTCCAAAGATACATTCGATCTAAACAATTCAATGTACATTTAAATGGCATTTTCCTTTATCCATAAATATTGTCTTACAATTGCAGTTCTTCTGCCTAGATACAAAGACTAGGAACATGGTATTTATTTTATGTTGAGTCATGGCTGGAAATCTTCTCTTGTTGACTTAGGCCTGGCTTGTATGTTATTTGTGGTTTAGGTTCTGACTGATGGTAAGAGCCTTTGTAATTGAAATACCTTTGTTATTATGGTGTTAATTCTGCCTCCTCTTGAGAGGTTTCCAGGCCTGTAGTCCTGTCAAGTGTTAAATTCTTTCATTTACGAAGGCCTGTGAGATTGTGTTAATAGATTTGAACTGAGAAGGACCACAGATTCATCTTAGTTGAAATATATATTTTTAAATGTTCACCCCTAATTTACACATGTGGCAAGAAATAAAACTGAACAATTAACTTTATAGCATGGTCTGGCTTGCTATGCCTGTTTGCAGGATGATCCTTATCTGAAGTGCCCAGGCTCCCCAGAGTTTATTAGCTTCGGAAGGAAAATTATCTGTCCTCCAATCCTGTACACTGGGGTCTTTGTGAGCTGAAAGGATTTCCACATGTCAGAATTTGGTGCTAGCTCCATTTAAAGTTGGTTTCAGTCCCAGTTGCAGCTTTTAATGTGCCTATTTACATAAAACACCACAGTTCATATTGCGTTGGCTTATCAAACCCCTATGTACAGTTGCCAGTTATTGTCTGGTACTTTAAATGTTCATCTCAGACCTTGTGCTTTGTAGTTCTTATTTGAGTGATGGCAAAACATTTCACATGTGTTTTCGCAAATGGTTTCCAACTGCTGGGCACAGGATGCAGCCCAGATGTTGTCTTTGAAGTTAGCACTTTCATTCAACACAAATTTCTTTATTGGTCCCATCCCCCCTTGCTCTTACTCCTTGCAGCAGCAAAAGGGAGAGGGCAAGGGATTTTAGGAATTCTTTTTCATGTGGATCTTCAGTCCCTCTCTGTTCTTTCCTTCAAGAGGTTTCCTTGGAAGCCCCATTCCCATTCCACAGTTCCTGGAAACAATTGTTTAATGAACTAAAGAGAGGGATAGAGAGGCTGAAAGGGAACACATAGAGAAAGAGATTTTTACAACAACAATACATCCTATCACAAAATGTGTATGTGCTATTTGTTATTCCGTCAATTTCTAGCACTCTAATTTGATTAATCAACTGTTAATGTTCCTTTTTATTCCTTTCCTTTTCTTGTTCTTCAGGTTTCATTCTTCACCATTCTCTTTTACTGGCACTTCTGATGACTCCTCAATCATTCTCTAAGCTGTTCAAGGGTACCATTTCAATTGATTGATATGGACCCATTTTTCAACAACCATTTCTCCTTTTCGGATTCAGATTTTATAGGTGACAGGAGAGTTCCTGTCTATGATCTCAATATTACCTCACCAAAAAGGTAAAAATGTATTCTCCTTGGTTTGGTTTCTTTGCAAATTGTAAAGATAATCTCTGCCACCTACCTTGTACACCCATTTTGTTGTCTTTTGATTATTTTAAGAGCTCAATCCTTCAGCAGACTTATCCTGACTGGTTTGGCCATATGCAAAAGCATACTGTAGGTGCTTCCTCAAGTTCTCAATGTATTCAAGAGCTGTTCAGGTGCTTACCAACGTCTGCTCCTGAGTTTGGTAAAGCAGATGCTGAGGCAATACCATTGTCAGCAGTCATCAATTCAAATGGAGACATCTTGGTGGCAGAAGAAGGTATAGATCGAATGGCCATCAGGATAAGCTGCAATCGGATGTCCCAACTTGGTTCAGAATCAACCACAAACTTCTTCAAGATAATAATAATAATTAATAATAATTAATAATAATAATAATTTGGCATTTAAGATATAAGATATTCACAATTGTTTTGTTGCATCTCTCCACACCACCATTCAATCCTGCGTGGTAGGCGATGTGGACTTTACCACAAATTAGTCATCACCTCACTGGTAAATGACTACTTCTGTCAGACTGAAGCCTTTGAGGAAGACTGAAACAATTGGTGGCTGTCTTTGCCTTACAATTTGGGTCAGGAAGGCACTCCATCCACTTTGTGAAAGAGGCATTTCACTGTCAACATGTATTTCTTTCCTCTGGAAGAACGAGTTAATTGTCCAATGAAGTCTGTTTTCTGAATAGGAGCTCTGTGTGTGGGAGAACTTGGTTGGAACTAAATACACACGAGGCATCCCTTTAAATAGGTTTTGAGATCCTGGTCCATGTGTGGCTAGTAATCAACTTCTTATACTATATCAAGAGTCCTTTGAATTCCCCTATGACTGTTAATGGCAGCCTCATGGGCATGGTTTAGCATCAGACTTCAGAATCTGGTAGGTACCGCCCACTGGTCATTAACCAATTGGGGGTTCCTCACCAACAGCCATCTTGAACCTTGAGCTGAAATTTCATCAGAATGTGATGGTCTTCCGTTCCTTCAGAGTCTGATTCTACCAGAGGAAATCTGACTGGATCTTCTAAACATTTATAGAATTGCCCAATAATGGGATCCTCTTTTTGAGCAGTATCAAGTCTGCAGCAGGAGTAGCTCTACTCCACTGAGCAGCTGTATGTTCACTGTCAGTGTGTGTTTCTGATCTGGTCACTGCTGTGACCTGGATTTCTCCCAGGCAGTGATCCATATCTATGAAGTCCCCCTATAGAGCTCCTGTTTTGGCCAATTGATTAGCCAAGTCATTTTCTGTCTTCTCAGGACCCTTTATCTTAAAATGACCTTTGATCCTCCCCCAATAGATGACCATTTCATTAGATGTCACCCGATTCTTAATATTGTGGATCAATCTACCATGTTTTAACAGTTCATTACATGCAGAAAGCATGCTTCTGTTTTTCCAATTCATCAGGTGTTCCATAAACCCATTTCACACATACTCAGAATTGGTGATAATCACAAGTTCTGTGAGTTGGTGGTTTCTTGCAGTACAGTTGGCTTGATAAATTGCCATCAGCTCTGCCACCTGACTGCTTCAGGGGCCTTTTTTTAACCAGCAGAGGGTTCTGAAAGATCATTTACCCATGCGTTCCCAGTGCCAGCAACCAATTCTTTCTCCTCGTCTTTTGTAATACGGTAGGAACACCCATCCGCATAAACTGTGGGTAACTCCTGACATGTGTTTTCTTCACATACATTGTGTGGGGATGCCAGGTATGCCTCCATATTAGCATTGATGATTAGAATTTCATCCTCAAGACAGTGTTCTTCAGAACAATCATGTAAGTCGGCCAATCCTTGAGGTAGAGGGCTCTTCTTATTTTGCCCGTACCTGACCTCCATAGGGAAGCCCTGGATTAACACAGTCCAAGAAGTGATTGTTGAATTAGAGACATTCCCAGCCTGTATTCTATCACTCTGCAGGTATTTTAAGAGTTGGTGAGAGGTCTGTACTATGATGTTCTTACTCT
Source organism: Ambystoma mexicanum (assembly GCF_040938575.1). Classification (NCBI taxonomy): domain Eukaryota; kingdom Metazoa; phylum Chordata; class Amphibia; order Caudata; family Ambystomatidae; genus Ambystoma; species Ambystoma mexicanum. The sequence continues at coordinate 623,676,317 of NC_090939.1, read as the reverse complement.
GGATAAATGGGTGGCTATTTTTAAATGCCCACACTGTTGCCAGAAGTGCTTTTTCACAATCATTGAATGTTTTTTCTACAGAGGATAATGTTCTGCTTTCGTAGGACATTACTTTGTTGACTTTCTCACGTTTTTGGTATAACACCACCATCAAGAAGGTATGTGAGAAACCAGTCTCTAAGAAAAAAGCCTTATTCTTGATAGGGTGAGGCAAACAAGTAGCTTGTTACAACCTTTTTCAATTGTGTTTTTGCCTCTTATTATGGTTCCCCACTCTCACTTTACCCCAGCCTTCAATAAGTGGACCATAGGTTGAGTGAACGCAGCATGATCATCAATACATGTTCAACTATAATTAGTAATTCCAAGGAGGCTTCACAACTCATACAGTGTTGTGGGGTTCTTTAATTTGACTAAGGCTTCTTTTTCTGGGGATTGAGGTCCTCTCCTGTAATTTTGTGTCACAGAAAATTCACTCTGGTCTTGCACCATTGTGTTTTCTGGAAATATATTTTTGCACCAGCTTTTTGCAATTGGGTAAGAACATATCTGATTTCTCCCACATATTCTTCCACAGTTGAGTATCTGATCAACAGATCATCCACATGGGTCACATTTCCTCTTTCACTCAGATCAGGCATAGAAATGTTGAACTAATTTCCTGAATTGATGTACACGAAGGGAGTACGGGTCCAAGTATATTGTTGCCCCAGAAGGTAAAAGTAAGCTTATACTGATCGTCCCTATTCACATGTACTGTGCAATAACCGTTTGTCAAGTCAAGGGCTGAGTACACTTTTGATCCTTGGATCTGTGCCAGTCCTTGGTCGATATAGGGAAAAGACCACCTTGACATGTGGTCCTATTTATTCAACTCCCTTAGGTCAGCACAAAAACTCCATTGTCCATTCGGTTTTAGGATCCCCCGTACCGGGTTGTTAAATGTACTGTGGATAGGATAAATTGTGCCACGGAATTCCAGGGTTATGATAATCTCTGTGAGTGATTCCATGGATGCAAGAGGAAATCAGTATTGTCTTACAAACACAGGAGCCATTTCAGGGTCCGTTGGTAGAGCTGTTGCATGAATAGATGTCTTCCCACAATCATAGGCGTTAAATGAGAAGATACTCTGGAAATCCAGGAATACCTGTCTCAGTTGTTGTCACTGTTCATAGGCTTTAAAGGCATTTGCCAGACTGATCTATTCTTCTACCATATGCAGGAAAGCCAGAAAAAACCCTGGTGTCTATATTTAAGTAGTAAGCTCCAGTTCGGTTGAGAGATCTCTTTTAATGGTATTTACCTGCACAGGAATTTCAATGTAATCAAGATAGTTATTATGAACTCTAACCACTACCTCGTCACAGGTAACATCTTCTACACCTCGGGAAGGAGAGCTCAGGTTTGATTCCTACGTCTGCGCTTAGAAACTTCTGGGTATTAAACGGGTTATAAATAACCAATCACATAATATCATAAGGGCATGAAGAATACCCCAAGAAATTTCTCCCATGTCGGGTGTTCATCTTTTCTGGATGGATACTGTCTATTTTACTATAACAATTTTTTGGAATTGGACCTATGATTTAATTTTCTAAATCTATAGAATAATATTGGGAATTGACCGTCATTCCAATAGAGGTTTCTGAACCCAAAGTAATACTTTGAGGGTCTCTGTTATTCACCAATATTCGAATGGTGTTGTCATTTAGATCGACTTATGGTGTTGGATGGAGGGTCAATCCTTGTTGTAAGGTATAACTCAAGTTTATAAATGCTTCCTGATTTTTCAGAGTTTGTCCTCTTTTTATTTTGATTGATACAGTGAATTGTCGCACCTGTGCTGGGATAGTAATCTCTCCTTTTGTTTGGACTTCAACAGCATAAGACAACAAATGAGCTGACCGGGATGCTTTCTCAACATTGTCTAAGCCTATTGAGTTACCCCCCAGTCTTGACCAAACTTTATCATTAACAAATCCAAATGAATTGCAAATCGGTGGAGAATATACTACCTAGATAAAATTCAGAAATTACTTCTCTAACAATCCAACAATTATGATAAATAGTTTTATCTCTAATTGCCATTTTTAACATGCACCTATGATAATGCAGGGAATGGTCAAATCTTTTTGGAGTCGCTGAAAACAGTGATCAGCTTATAAAACTTTTTCCATTGTTTACACAGACTCTGGTAAGCACAGAATCTTTTACTCCATTTATCTGAACGGAGAAGAATGTATGTTCACCTTTTTTTTCTGGATGTCAGTCAAATTACAACTATGGTTTTGTGAACTGTGTTCAGGAGCGCTTTGAAATTCTTTGGGATCCTACCCTGAATATAGAACTTCAAGGTATCGATGTCCAATGTGGAAAGCTACTTGCTGTGAGGGAGAATCATTCTTAGGATTTGGGATAAGGTCCCCTCACTACTCTGGCCTCCTATTGAGATGATGTTGATCTTGAGACCCTGATCATTTTGAAAATTTGATTGGGATGTCGTTCTATCTAGTGACAGGTACCACTAAGGCTGACATAACGGGTACTTCTCTTCAGCTTGATGGGACAGTTTGTTTGGGTCCAGAGAACCTAGTTCACACAATCATTCAAAGGAAACAGCCTCCGAAGAAAGTTGTTCCCCAGTAAAGAGGGTGTGCCTTCTGAATCAACGACAATCACTGGGTGTTTCAGATGGTGTCGCCCAATTTTGATTTCCAGATCCGCATTCCATTGACAGAAATGTCCTTTCCATCAAAAAATGTAGAGTTCTCCTAGAAGAGGTTTGAGAGGAATTTGATGGCTCTCCCCTCTTCCCGGATTGAGTTTCACAAACGTTTGCTTTGAAATCAAGGTTGCCTGTGACCCTGTCTCTACCAGAGTAGATTAATCACACTGACCTTGTATCTCGAGAGGCACATAGAACCTACCTAAAGATATTAGCACAATTGTATTGTAGAATGGTAAGCCTTTGAGTTACTACTTGGAAGACTTCCATTATTGTGCCCATGTAGCAAAGAGCACAAAGTAGAATCCTGCAAACTATAGACCCATTCCTTTATTGTATGCAGACTCAAAGATTTTTGGGTCTATAGTTCTTAAAGAACTTGGTTCTTGGGCTACGAGTAATAGCATCCCTGACAGATTTCAAAATGGGTTCAGGAGGGTTTCGGGTCCTTCTTTAACTGGGTATATGATTGATGAAGTACAACCGTGTTGCTGCGGCAAGTTGACGGGTCCTGTCTTTCTGGCCAGTATCGACCTGTCATTAGGGTTTGACACTGTCAATAGGAATATCCTTTGGGTAAAGTTACAAAATTGGGGGTCAACAAACCATCACTTGAACATCTTGACACACGTGCATACAGATACCAATCTGCAGTTAAGACTGAATCTGCAGGGTAAAATCTCTGCACCCATTGCAACAGACAGGGGTTTGTATTCGGTGTTGTAAACTGGCACTCTTTTTACTCAATCTCCATACAGAGGCGACGGCCAGAGAGCTAGCACAAGCTGCCTTTAGCTCCCCTAAGATCAAACAGGTCAAAATGTACAGTGTTACCTATGCAAACCTCGTTCTCCATGATTGTACCCCCATTGGGTTGCAATGACTCGACTGCATTTCGGAGCTATACTTTTAAGAATGACCTTATAATAAATATCACAAAGTCAAAAATCATACGGATCCCGAGCACTACGACCCTTAAAAGTGATCGCTTCAGTTGATGGTTGAATAATATGAAATTAGAAAACTCCAACAAACTAAAATATCTGGTCTTCATTGTTAGGGGGAAAAAGCCATCCAACTTCGAGCACAAAAGCTATTTTTAGCATATCAGTATATAACATTTTCCATTTATCTGTTAATTACATTTTATGAAGGCAAGGTGATTCCGGCATTGATGTATGGACGAAAGCACTATCACCTCTTGGACAATTATGATCTATCTAAGTTTAAAGGCTTGATATGGAGGAAAATATTAGGTCTTCCACTATGTGTACCCACAGTATTAATTTGGTACATGTTGGGGCTGAAATCTTTGAACTTCTACCTTTTCTAAATAAAATGAACTCTCTGTTAGAACTTGCTGCTCCCCCCTAAAAATACTCTCTTTGGTCTGCTCAGGGTGAGTTTCCTGACCATGTGAAGAAATGTGACATCACCATGTCTAAGAAAGGATTGACACTTTCAAATTAACAAGTGACTTTGGGATATGCTAAATGATTCATGATACATCAGGATTGGTGGGAAACTTGCAACGTGGTTAATATGCACAATGAATGCAAGAAAGTAGGCGAAAGGAGTATTCATTTAACCCAAATGCCCTCTCCATTAATAAGAAGGACGATGATGACATTTTGAATTAATTTACTGAATACTAAACTCCTACAATGCATAAAATCTAAATTGGCTCTGGATAGCACACTTTGTAGAATATGTGGGGCAGGTAGTGAAACGCTCAGACATTTAATAACAGATTTTAGTGCACTATGGAAGGAGCATAGTCTATTTTTTAATAAGATGATTCATGATTCTTCTTTTCTTATTATTGAAGTATTTTGGGCATGGCTCTTCCAGGGGAGATCATTGAAAATGATGTATGTCCTTATGCGCTTCTTGAAGATTAATTTAACTAAGGATCTAGTCATAAAATATTGTAAGATCTTTTTTAGTTTAGGATTTGATTTACATTTTAACTATCATGCTTTTATTTTATTTAGAAGTGTTTTAAGCCTGAATGTATATGTATTTATATATATTGTGTTGTGTAAGGTTTATATGAAACCATTAAAACAAATAAAACACAATTGTAAATAAATAAATAAACAAATAAATAAATAAATAGGGTCTTTGATGAAACCCTTTTGGATATGCCCTTCTTGTCTCTATGTACTTGTGTCCATTCTTCCTCTAAATCAGTGCTACTGCTGGAAACCCATTCCCTATTGTCATCTGGGCCCTCCATATTGTTCTGATGTCTGATTTCAGGAATGCCTCCTAGATGCATGGGGCACAGGCTCCTGTTTTTGTTCTTTTGTCTGTGAATGTTCAGGATTATTTTCCCAGGATCCCTTTTTAGAGGTTGGTTTGGGAAATATGGGGTTTCTTCTTCTGAGGGATGAAAATAAACAGTGTCTCTTCCCCTAGATGGTCTAGAAGAATTATCCTAGTCTCCCTGATGAGAAGAGACTTTTAAAATGCCCTTCCTTGGTGGAAGCTTTTGTCTTTCCATGTCAGCTAAGTGGGCTAACTGATTTCTATGCAGGGTTATTTTCTGCAGTTCCAGTTCTCTCAACCATTCATGATATTTTTCCTCAGGCCTAGATGTATCTTCATTTCAACTCCTGTCCCCTCCTGCATTTCTCAATAGGGCACTCTCCACCCGTCTCGCTGGTAAAGGTGGGAATGAATCTATGTCAGATAAGGAATGCTCTTCTTCCTGATCAGAAATATTTGAGAGAGGGGATGTTAGACACCTCTCAGCCTGCCTATAGGAAGCTGTACATGATCCCCTCTGTCCAAAGAACTTGCCTCTGGTGGTTTACTGCTGGGTAATAGTAGGGCCATTTCATATTCCCTTACTTACTGATATGTTTTTTTTTATTTCAATAATCTGTTTCTGCTTACACTGGACTAACTCCTCTCTCATCACACATGCTAGCCTGATTAGCTTGCAGTGTTTTGCTGTGGGAAGTCAACAAGTCCTTTTTATTTTGCAGTTCCTGCTATAAACATTCATGCCCACACTGGCAACTTTGAATAATACTAGACCTTTCATGACTCTTCTCTTGAAAGTGTACAGGGACGTCATTTGGGGGTCGCACCTGCGACTCCTGAGGTATCCCTTGCCACCCCTGTGGTCTCACTTGCTACCCCTAAAAAAAGATTGAAAATATTATTTTTTTAAACAAATAGAAGCTCCTGGACTGTGCCCAGTGCCATGTGGCTCTTTTTTTCTAAAGTGGCTGGCTTTCTTGTTCAGGCTACTTAAAAAAACAGGGGTTCCACAAGTGTAATATTTTGAGCAGTGACCCTAAATAAGAAAGAATAGGAATAACAAATAGTGTGTTTTTCGTGGAATTCCATACCATAATTGCTAGACTCATAAAAGGTTTATTTCAGGCCACTAATTTAGTCTGTTTTTAAACACGTCAAATTCACAATGCAGACAAAACCTCCAAAAAGCATTTAGAGTAGAATGAGCATCCATTTTGGACTATGGGCATGATTCCCAGTGTGTTTTCCTATGGGATTGCGCCATTAAAAACGCTTCTGTGAATCAAGCCCTATGTATTTTGTTTTTTGCAAGTTGCAGTTATAGCTTGTTTTTTTCTGCCGTTGTCTCTTTAAGATTATCACATGACATTCCATCTTGGTGTCCTTGGTCACTTGACAATATCCTTGTGCCTAAAAGCTTGTGTAGAGTGTAGAAATGTTTGACCATAGCACATAAAGTGGCCCTTGATTTCATTGTTCCACAATTTATCCTTTGTTGTAATGTGGCTATCTTTCCTATTTCCCTGGCATGCTGTTCAGGATGATTGTTTGCATGTAGGAGGTAACGACTGCCCAGAGTACTTGATGCCATGTGAGTGCGCTGCTTTCCCTGCGCTTCTCTAAATTCTTTAATACGCATTAATGAACCCTCCCAATAGTACGTACTTTGCCAACTTCTGAAACCTGAAAAGTAGATCCAGGCAGGCTTGAAATGTGGCCAACTTTGCACTAGACCTGGAGATGAACTGGCCTGCTGTTAAATCTCAGTTACCAGTTTAATGGTATCCACCACAGATTGTAATTTGCTTTCTGACTTTGAGAACATTCAGACACGTAATTGCTCATTTGACTATAGCCGGTAAGCTAGCTATAGCCAGTAAGGTAGCTCAGGGGGTTGAGCACTCACTGCTGTGATGTGTGTGTGATCAGCAGCTTGCAGGTTCGAAACCCGGCAAGGCCAACTCAGCCTTTCATCCTTCTGAGGTTGATAAATGAGTACCAAATTTGCTTCCTGATAAATGAGTACCAATAGAAGTTGGGTGATATTGTATGTATATTTGTTCTATATAAAGCTCTTAAACATAGGTGCTATACAACAACCCATCATTATCATTTGGCCTTTTACATCTGCTTGCATTCACAGTAATATGGGCCTATACACACTGATATTAACGATTCTTTTGGTGGTCCATTCTTGTATGAAATGTATATCATACTACAGTGTTGTTGTAACCATATTGTTTGTAGTTTTCTTAGGAATAATGCTATGTGATGCCACTTCTTGTTTTGTCAAGGGGTGAAAGGTCATTTTCCATTGCTTCCCGTGATGTAACTTTGGTGTGAGGTCAAATTACATCACTTCCTGTGATGTCATCAGAGGATAAGGGTTGTGTGATGTAAATTCGGCTACCCCAGGCATTTTGATGATATGACGTCCCTGCCAGTGTAGCATTTCTTGTTCAATATATATATTTTACCTTGTCTAATTCTTGGGAAGAGACTTCGTTCAAACCTCATTTTCCTCCACCTGATGTAGTTTATTCACCAGTTGCTGTTTCTCAAGTATTTGAGCATTAAGCTGTGAGCTGATCTCTCTGACATTTTGTGACACTTAAATTATGATTAATTTGTTCTTTGATTACTTCTGTAAAAATGAATTTATTATGTTCTTGTTTTAATTCTGTCATGTGTAGTTCAGTGTCATAATGTTGTCTAACAAGACATTATTATACAGATTGGTCATTATATTTTCCTTGTAACTTATTTTTGGCCTCTGTACATTGATTATAAGTGTCCTGGAGACTCAAACACTGTGTCACTTGCTTCTGCAGCTAGACGCGAGAGGCTTAACTTCAGTTGCATTTGGTCCATTCATTGATGGTTGCGACTTACGCCTTTGTGTTTATGGCTACACAATTGTTTGCCATTCAGTAGCTCTTCAGACATTTTCTGGTCTGCTTCTTGTCACAGTTTAATTTGAGCATCCCTTTCTTCCAACCGGCCTTCAACCAATTGGAGATGAAAGTACAGGTCCACAAAACGAGAGATCAGTATAAGAATTTCCTTCTTGACAGTTAAAGCTGCATATAACCTCTGTATGGACTGATTTAGTGGTCCTTGTGCATCTGAAATGTCCCCCTCGGAGAGGCTTTTTTGTCCAGCATATCAGTCTTCCACACGTCAATACCTGTGGCCGTCCAGTCCCCATACAATTATAATTTTTATTTTGATTTTATTGGACATTTGTATGGCGCCTATACACAAGTATTTTCAAGCGCCACAAGACAAGAAGTGGGGGGCACGGTTTATCATAAGAAAACAGCAACCAGAACAAAGGAATGGTTATATTAGCCGTGTGACAATCCTACTGTGCAAGTACTTGACAAGATGATAAGTGCAAGGGTCAAGGGGGAGAGGGAAAAGTGCATTAGTGGGGGGACCCCACAGTGGCATGGGAGGGCAAGTGATAGTCAGGCCAGGGCGGCTAGTACTTGGGGAAAGAGGGGAAAGGGGAGGAAAAGTGCAGTGGGCAGGAGGATTGGGTTGGGGTAGTCCCGGAAAGGGAGCCCGAGGGCAAGTGCTTGTGAAGCGTGCTGGGAAGGACTGACAGGGGGTGGTCTGGTCCCTGTATGACTCTGAAGGGACCAGGCCCCAGTCGCACCAGCAGGTGGAGAGCTTAGCATGGGAGAGGGAAGGAAGAGGTGGAAAGGAAGGTCTTGAAAAGTTTCCGGAACTTAAAAACATCTGGCTCAAGTCTGATGGGGAGAGGGAGGCTGTTGCAGAGGGAGGCACCATCTGAGGAGATGCATCTATCTCCCACTCTGCCTGATGAAACATTCGACCTTCAGAGAGTTGGTGCCAGAAGACTGAAGAATTTTGGCTGGGAGGTATTTAGGGAGTGAAAGATGGATGTAGAGAGGCCCATGCCCCAGACAGCCTTGTGGATGATGCAAAGGGTTCTGAATTTGATCTATCACCGGGAGCCAGTTTAGAGACTTTAGGGCTGGAAAGATGTGGTCCCTGGGCTTGAGCCCAAGGATAAGTCTTACAGTCCTATTCTGGTTTAGTTGGTGGGGGCAAAGGGAGGAAAGAGGAAGGTTGAGGAAGGGGCTGCTGCAGTAGTCAAGCTCAGAGAGAACCAGGGCTCTAGAGACATTGAGCTTCTGGGGGAAGGTGAGGAAAGGTAGAATGCCCCTGAGTAGATGAAGCTGAAAATTGGACTTCTTGGGAAGGTATGTGATGTGTGGAGAGAAGGAGAGAGAGTAGTCAAAGAGGATCCAGAGGTTGTTTGCCTCACAAGTGGGTGAGGGGAGGGGACTCAATAAGTCTGGCCAGAGAGCGAGGGGGACAGCTGGGAGCAGGTGTCCCATCGAGAAGGATCTCAGACTTGCTGGCATTGAGGCAGTGATTGTTGGCAGCGCAACATGCCTGAATAGCAGTCAGGAAGTCAGGTATAAGGCAGGTAGAGGAGGAGGGTGAGGTAGGGGAAGGCAGGCAGAAAGAGAGCTTTGTGTCATCGGTGTAACACTAGAAGTGAGGAAAGTAGGTGGAGATCAGGTGGGCCAGAGGGGCCAGGCAGATGTTGAAGAGCCATGGTGATAGCATAGAGCCCTGAGGGACGCCACAGGTAGAGAGTGAGGTGGAGGAGATAAAAAGGACCCATTTGAACTTGGGAGGGTCTGTTATAGAGGAAAGAGTAAACCGCACCAGTGCCCTGTCTGTAATGCCTAGGGTATCACAGAGATGGTTTATGAGGAGGATCAGTACAGAAGGAAAGTTTGAGTCCAGATTAGAGAGTAAGTCTTATTGGGTATTCAGGAGAGCTGTTTCAGTGCCTATGGCTGCCCTGAAACCAGACTGGTGGTCATGGAGGCAGTCCGCTATTTCAGTGCGGAGGGTCAGTTGGGGGATGACCAGGTTCTCCATGAGTTTGCCCAAGAAAGGGGTGATAGAGATAGGTTATTATTTAGCTGAGCAAGAGGGGTCAGTAGATGACTTTTTTTAGGAGAGAGTGCACCAGGGAGTGCTTGAGGGGTTGAGGGAAATAGCCTGTGGCAAAAGAGTGGTAGCAGAGGTCAATCACTTACCTCTAATTATTTTCTATGTAACAATTTATACTTCTGTGCACACCAGAGTGTTTCCTTATAAGGCAGTTGGATCAATAACACGTAATTCAATGCAACACAATACATTCATGCACATTTGTGAGCTCTCTATAATTCAGGTAAAAGTGCAATATCTAATTCAGGGGAATTTTCAACACTCTCCAAACCAGCTATGCACAATGCTCTTTTATTTAATGAAGTTCTTGTTATGATTCTGGGATGCCCAATTTAATAGAAGGTATTACTTACAGCTTCTCTCCCCTATCGGGTTGCACAGAAGGTGTATTTATTAACCAAAAATAAATAATTGAAACAGATTACAGATACACACATTGTTTTTTTCATAAAATGCCAATGATAAGAAATATTCAACACACTAGTCACTTCCGTTTTCAGTGCTAGAGTTGTGGAAATAAAGACTTTAGTAACACACACATCACCACAGTTATCTATGCATTTAATTCACCCTGAACATGCAAGCACCATGGATTGAGTGTATGAGAGACCAGGAGGAATCTTTCATTTGTGAAAAACAACAAATTAGTTTAAAATATCCCTGCCTATCAAATTCTCACTACTTCCCATTTATTTACAATAGATATCACCCCCATTATTCTCAATTCAGTTGTAACAAAGCATTGGACCTTCGGGTATATGAATGGCTTGTAGAAAGGAAAATGTATGTTCAGCAGTATGTTGGCAAACGCACTTCAGTAATGTTTATATTCAATTACTGGGTAAAATGTACCTTTCTCCCTTTCAATGGGAAACTTTAAACAGCGAAAGAATGAGTAGTGCCTAATCACCCGCTCTCTTTTGTCTGACACAACGTAACTTTAACAACAGTACTCTACTCAATGGTATACCCAGGAATTACTTCAATTATATTCTTTTCTACTATATTATTTTCTAGGTATGCACACAGTGAGATGTCATTTAACTCTGTCATAATTCCTCTGCATTAGACATGTTTGCATAGAGAAAGAGTGAGGGCATTTCATTGTCGAGACATCATTGACCTAGTCTATCAATGATATATACATACACTTCTGAAATGTTCCCTAACTTCTTGGGATGTACAGTCAATGTATGTATTCCCACCCCTCAGTACTAACAAAGAACAGGGCCAATCTAATTCCCCTTTATAGTATCACTCCCCTAAGAAGTGTTTCCCCATTAGAACATACTCACATATGAATTTCTCTTGGCTTTATCACAGGCAGGTGGGCACCCTCTTAATGACTAGTTCAATTCTTCCCTCGAGGGACAAGTGTGCAATAAGTAAGCAAGATAGGAATCCGCTTTCCTCCACAGCCTGTCTGCTATTTCTTCCACAGAATAAGGCCTGGGACTTTAACTCCTGCTAGGCCTCACTTATAGCCTATGCTAATCCATTCATGGGTCCAAAAGGAGAACAATCTATTCCTTCATCTTACTGTTGTTATCAATTCTTAATTCTCTCCATCAGTCAGTGAGTGAGCGAGTACATCTGTCAGTTTCTCTGCTTTCTGAGGGAGTGTGTGTTGAATCTTATATAAAACAGTAACTCTACGTATTTGAGGTATGCATACTTTCCGCAATCGAATTGGTAAATGTAGGTGATTGGACAGTGTTCCAAAAGTGACATCAGACTAGACATACCCTTCTGTAGTCATTGAGCATATTAATGAAGGAGGCAGTCTAATTGGAGTAGCTTCTAATCCTAGTTCCCTTCCATTTAATATGATGTCATCTCAGGGATTTCTTGCATTAAATATTACCACCTCCTCATATAATGAATGCCATCCAAATTAACGCTTTACTCATTTGCTCACCAGAGTCTTCTCTCTGGCACAAATCATTTGATGCACTTCTCATCATAATAGCATGAATAATTACAGAGTTATATATTTTTACATCTAACTGAATTCTAAACTGTATATTCAATGTATTTTTCCATCTCAAAGCGACAGGCTCATCCATGGAGATGCTATGACATATCATTCACTACTGTGCGGCAAATATTCACAACAAAATATACACTTGTCTAATTTGCATATTAAAACTACTATTCAAAAAAATCGTTTTTGGTCCAGCTAATAGAGGATACGCAACTGAACATTTCAATGAGCTGTCTAAGAGGATTGGTTCCAGAGATGCAGACGTTATAAACGGGTCAATGGAATTTTCCTTTATACAAAAATATTGCCTTACAATTGCAGTTCTTCTCCCTATATACAAAGACTAGGAATGCAGTATTTATTTTCTGTTGAGTCAATGCTGGAAATCTGTGCTTTTTGACTCAGGCCTGGCACATACGGCATTTATGATTCAGAGCCTAGCTGATGATAAGAGCCTTTGTAATTTAAATATCTGTGCTTTTATGGTGTTCATTTTGTCTCCAATTGAGAGGTTTCCAAATCTGAGGTCCTGTCAAATTTTACATTCTTTCATTCAGGAAGTCCTGTGAGATGGTAAGAATAGATTTGAACTAAGCAGAACCAGGGGTTCATCTGAGTTTGATGTATTTTTTTTAATGTTCGCCCCTAACATACACACGGGGCAAGTAATAAATCTCAACACTTAACTTTATAGCATGGTCTGATTTGCTTTGCCTGTTTGCAGGATGATCCTTATCTGAAGTGCCCAGGCTTTATAGAGTTGATTAGCTTGGGAAGCGAAAGTATATGTCCTCCCATCCAGTAAGCTGGGGTCTTTATGTGTTGAAGGGATTCCCATATGTCAGAATTTAGTGCTGGCTCCATTTAAAAGTTGCTTTTAGTCATGATTGCAGCTTTTAATATGCTATTTTTATAAAAAAATAACACAGTTCTTATTGCACTGGCTTATCAACCCCATATCTACCATTGCAGGTTATTTTCTTGTACTCAGGCCTTTCATTTGTAGTTTTTATTTGAGTGACTGCAACACATTTTCCACATGTTTTTGTTTGTGGTTTGCAACTGCTGTACACAGGCCGTAGCCCCAATGTTGTCTTTCAAGTTAGCACTTTCATTCAATGGAGATTTATTTATAGGTTTCCCTAATGTTTGCTTCAAAGTGATCCCTGTGCAGTTGTGACCTTACATACTCCACTACTTATCTCACCTCTGTGTCCCAACTTGATCTAGTCCCTATACGCCCATCAGTTGTTTGGTCTAGAATTGTCCATATAGTCAAACACCCACCATGACCCTACTCCTGGAAATCCCCACTGTTATCTGCTTGTGGGACTACACTCCACTGTGATCTCTCCACGTAGTCCCACAGTTGTATACTTTAAGATATCGTCTGCCACTATCTGGCTGCACTGTGATCTACCCCTTTGCTTGCTATGTAGATGCTCTCTCACATCACTGTATCCACTGATGGCAGCTCCTGGATGTCTTCTCCCATTCTTCTGAACTGTGATTTAAGCCAAGGTTCTGCATACCATCTGCTGCTGACATGCAAACTCACTCTAGAGGGCTGCATGATTCCTCCTCAAAACAATGCAGACCTAGGGGACACCAAGGCCAAGACGTTCGCATGGATATGGAAAATAAAAGACTTTTAATACCTATTGGGGTCTCCACTGAATGCGCCCCATATTAACATGGTCAAATTCTAATTTCCACCATATACATTCTAAGCCACCCGCGCACGGCAATTGGTCACCCCCTCCAACATGCATTAACCACTTAAATGTGCGAGAGTGGGTAGAACGTACAATGATTCCTTGTGCAAATTCAGGACAAACATACTCGCCCTTAGCACTTAAACATAACACCACATTTGTCTGACCAAATTGTATAACACAGTCCCAACCAAAGCATGCCAGAACTATGGGCACACTTGGCATCCCACTGGATATAGATATCTCAATAGATATCTCAAGTGCTCTCGACACATTCCACGTAGAAACACATCTGCATGCAGTACCCACGTGAACTGCGCACATCAACACAACAGCAAAGCTGCCTTGGATTTGACCTCTGCCTCACTAAGAGTGGCTGCCTCACCCAGCCACTCTTAGAGCCAAAAAGCAATCACATAGAAGTGGAGCATAGTAAAAACACAGTGGCAAATAGCAAAACATAACATAACTTTCCATGCACCTATGCAGTATCTATCCCAGCCAATGTGCACTCATAGGGTCGGTGGTATTTTAAGAACAAGTGGGATTTTACTGTAATCACCATGCTCACAATGAGAACTTAAATGACATGTTGCCACAGTCTCTCCCTAAAATAGGCACAACATATACTAGTTATGGGGGACGTCTGGGGGAGTCGCCCTTGGAAGCCACATAGTAATACTTAGCTAGCGCAGGGACATATTTTCACATCATACATTTGATTGGTCAATATTCTCCTTGTGCTTTGCTACACACAAAAGGCATACTTGTGTGTGTGAATACTGATTGAGCAACAATTATTTAATTATCCCATGTCTCTCTTAAATATTGAGAATGGCACCCTGGCTCTCAGACATTAATAATATGTAAGAGAAAACTGTTGTGGGAAGGTTAGAGAGGATTTTAGCGTGACACAATCTATATGATTGGTTAAGATTATGAAGGCTGGTTGGTTCAACCTGTCACAGCGTGTGCGGGCATGAGAGTTAACCCACTACACTCTTGTATTAATTCAGTGTAAGACTGATGCCACCACGCTTTCTGCACCAGTTTACTTCTATAGGTTTATTCACTGGTTCATTAAAGTATAGTCATAGGAAGTGTCCAGTATGCGACATGTGTTTCGGCCGATGGCCTGCTTCAAAGCTGGACGATAAGTGAACATACAATGTTGTCCTAGGGTATAACTGAATTGAACACAAAATAAATAATAATATAATATGATATAATTATATAATAATATGTAAACACTGACCAGTCACAGCAAATTTGCTTTGAGAACTCAGCAGTATGGGTTCAGCGAGTGCCCCCGCTCTGCAAAGCCTTG
The DNA here is from genome assembly GCF_040938575.1 of Ambystoma mexicanum. Classification (NCBI taxonomy): domain Eukaryota; kingdom Metazoa; phylum Chordata; class Amphibia; order Caudata; family Ambystomatidae; genus Ambystoma; species Ambystoma mexicanum. The sequence goes on along the minus strand of NC_090939.1, from coordinate 623,661,291 downwards.
CTTGAAAGGGGACCAAGGGCGTCGACTTCATTACACTCCCTGTTTTCTAAAAACATCAATTATGAGGAAAGAGTTTATTTAGTGCAAGTGGAAATCAATAGCTTCAGTCAACTATCCGTAAAAAAAGGTATATTATTGCTTTCTTCATCTGTGAACTTTCCCTTCTGAAAGCTGCAAGCGAAGATGTTTTTTCCCGGGTCTCCGTAACGTTCTCGATCCCTAATAACTTTCTGGTAATAAATTAGAGTGGGTATATATTTATTTACCCTGGAAGTGCCCGGCAAATTGCCTTGGCGGTATAAGACAGCATTTGTTCCTGACTGAGAAGTGCTCTGTGCCGGACAACAGGTTAATGGGCCAAAACAACTCCATTTGAAAAAGTCAACAGTTTTGATTCGGCAAACCGGTTCCAGGATCTCGCGCATTCCGCATTCCCATCACACATCTGGAGCCTAAACGGACAACGTTTTCTTTCATATAAAACTGTTTATTGTTCTGCGAGATTGATGCTGTTAATATCGGCCTTCAACATGACAGATTAGCATCAGCAGTTAATCAGGGCTATTAGCAGATAAATATCGGTAATTCAATCACTACAGTAATTTCTTTTCCAATAATACGATTTGCGAATGCAAGTGATTAAGTAATTAGCTTACATCTCCATAGATTACAATTCCTCTGAGCTCTGCGCGTTTTCCTTTAGATTACAGTGCTTAATTAAGGCGACTGCGAGCATTTCTTTTCCTGTCCTTTTATTTGTGAATGAGAGGCATGTGTTGCGGGAGAAGGCGAAGCCGTGTAACCGTCTGAAAACCGTCCTCTGTTTATGACCTTCCGCCGGAGTGCCTCGCTCGAGCAAATAGATTGATTTCAAGGCGGGTTTCTGGATCTGCTCTTCGTGTGAAGGTGAAGTAAGAACGCGCGCTGAAGAAGGCTCCTTACAATTTATAGAAGAGTTTACTTTTTTTTTTTTTAAGTTGTTACTGGTGCCCAAAGGGTATTCAGTTCCTGGTGCGCCATACTAAGCTCACTTACATATTTACAAACTATAGGCCATTTTTTATTTTGTGCAATACAGGAAACTGCGCATGTGCAATCAGCTCACATTTTACAGTTACCCACACTATTTTTATGGAGAAGGGAATTTCAAATCTGCATCCATTTATGCATTTTATGCTGCATCCCCTCAGACAGGGGGAGATTATTGCACAATTGTGGACGACGTTTGTGGCGCACAAACACCACTTGCGCATGAGCTGTTGAATTAGCTCAGGGGTGTTGTTAGGTCTGGAAAAGATCCGGGCTGCGCTAATGTCTGGACTGTGGGGACTAGGGGCTAGCTAGCCCTTTGGTTGTAGCCTATGGGCTTCTATCCGGGGCTACAACCAAAAGACCCAGGGATATACACCCCTCAGCCACCCCCCTCTCTCCCCAGCAACGCCTGTGAGCACAGTGTATTTACAATGGTGCTAATGCAATTGCAGATGTGTAAACGTGTGCATGCACATTTGTACAGAAGGCACCCTAAAATAGTGCCGACGTACGTCACTCTTAGGCATGTCTGTAGCAGTGCCCAGTAATGACGTCAAAGATGCCCAAACTTCTGGGCCCCGAAATAGGTGGACTAATCCTCTGGTACCCTATAAACCATAAAGAGTACAGAAATTAATAATGTACTTCACCAGTGACGATGCATTTTGTCAAGGTCAGATACAACATAGCACACATGAAATACACGATTTTTGAACAAGTTAATACACCAACAAGGGGAGGTGCCCTAACGAGAAGACTTAGGCAGAGAGAAATTGTTTGGATTGCTAAATTGGATTGAATGACACCTATAGGGATGAATTGCGATTGAACCCTGGCATGCTATCTATAGTGGCTAGCCATATCTACATCACCTCTGATGGCATTGTCCAGATCTATGTATTTGCACATAGTACATGATTGGGGATAATGGTTGTTAACATTAGACCAGAGGTCTTCAAACTGTGGGGTGCGCTGCAGCATTCCGGGGGCTGGGGGGGGCAAAGAGCCCAGCGTGAAATAAAAATAAAAAAACATTTTAAAAAATGTTTAAATGGAGGAAATGTACTGAGGCGGCTCTGCTCATCCATAATGGGCAAGGGGGTGTCACCCAGTGGCCCCCTCATCCATTATGGAAGAGCCAAGGAGCCAGCCCAGTGAAACACTGAGCAATCCCTCAGCTCCTTTTTCAAGTGGAGGGAGTGTTCCTGGGCTGGCTGAACTGTCATCAAAGGGAAACAATGTTTCCCTTCGACAGTTCAGTTCCCCATCCTCACATGCTCACTGAGCCATGCAAGACTGAGGGCATTTTGCTTTGCCAGCCTTTCAAAGCTCATTGGAAATGCTGGCCGGGGAACTCCATGTCTGTATGTGCGAGGGGGAACTCCTGCGCCTCCTCGCACATACGGACAGAGCAGCCTGGAGTGAGGCATTTCAGCACCCATGTGCATGCCCGTGCAGGCGACTATGTATGTGCAGGCCCCTGCGCACACTTGTGCAAGAACCAGGAAGCTCTTGCTTCCCGATTCCTGTTCATAGATCTGTGTATGCTTGTGTTATGAGTGAGTGTCTGGTGATGGGTGCTCATGTGAATGATAGATTGATTGCTGTGTGTGTGTGTGGGTGTGTGTGTGTGTGTGTTTGGTCTGTGGAGCTGATTTTGGCAAGTGGGGGGGTTGTACAACAAAGACATTTTAAAATGCCTTTGTTGCACAATCCCTCTACCCACCTGCCAAAAGCAGCTCCCCTTCTGAGGTGCTGTGGAGCCCAGGGGACAGGGATGGTATTTTTTTACTGAACATCTTTCATAGATGTCCAGTAAAAAATATCATGCCTGCCTCCTGGTCCCCCCAGCGCCAATTGCAAACTATTTGCCTTTTCACCCAATTGTTTTTTTTTAAGTATGTTCTAAAATGCAACATTTTAACCCATTATTTTAATCAAATTCCCAGAGGGTAAACCCCCCGAACACCCCTAGCTTGGTTGGGCATATCTGGGGGAAATATGTATGCCCCTCCACTTAAAGAATTCACCAGCCACCACTGGGCCTGGGACTGTTCTGGGAGCAGGGTGGGGGAGCCCAGGGACTGTGGTGGGAGCAGGATGGGCAGGAGCCAATGGATAGTGGTGGGAGCAGAATGGGGAGAGCCCAATGTCTGTGGTGGGGTGGGGAGAGCCCAGGGTCTGCATAAGAGTGGGATGAAGGAGCCCAGGGACTGTGATGGGAGCAGGTGGGGGAGCCCAGGGACTATACCGGGAGTAGGGTGCGGTGACGGCACACAATAGTTCATAGCCATTTGGATTTACTGCCCATGTGGCACTTTTGGAGGGGGGGCTGCCCACATTTTGCTCAGGGGAGTCCCAGTCCTAAGAAGTTTGAAGCCCACTGCAGTAGACACTGACTGGATCATGAAGTGGTATTGGCAACATAAATGGCATTAAGATTGTGAACAGATTTCTCTGTGAGGCATCGTTGACGACGTGATCTGGTTTCGAGTGTGAGCAGGTTCACCCGAGAGGGGTCTCTTACAATTGTAGATTCTCTGACACTGGTCATGGTGGCATGTGCCACATTGTGAACCTTGCCCCTTTGGGCATATTGCCAAGATGTGATTTAGGTTAGCCTGAGAGGGTTATTTTTACTATTGTAAAAGGTTGAATATGACCATGGTGACACACACCCGTTTGTGAATTGTGACCCGTAGGGTATATATAAGAATGTGGCATGCATATAATATTGAGAGCGTTTGAAGGCACAATGCCCCCCATTGCTTCGGCTGTCATACATAATACTGTGAACAACAGAGGCATGTTTGATACACAGGGTAAATCAATAATATTGCCTTGCTATTATAGATAGCTTTAGGTGGATAAATAACATGGTGAACAGTGACCCTATTGGTACACTGACACTCGATCAGTGTGGTATTACACTAATAAGTGCAGGTGGCACCATACACTTCCATTGGCCACCATATTAGCATTGGGGGTAATTTACATGCGGATACAATCGACTTTACCCGGCTATATATACTCATGGTGTGGGATATATCCTTTCCCCTGCAGTGAGAAGTATCTACTAGACTCCCCTGGTGACATTACAAGATGGCGCCCGTCGGCGCGTGGCATTCACACATACAGTTTACAGGCATACATTGGTGCACGGACTAACGACATTGGCTCTTTGACTCACTGGATCGATGAATAATAAAAATGTAATAATTATTTAATATAATTACTGTTGCATCTGTTTTACATGAACTATAATGCAGCAGGTTTGCAGTCTATTACGGCCCCGGTCTGTTGCGCCGCGTTCCGTTGAGCTGATTAAGCTTATTGAACTTCGATTGGTAATTGGGTAGGGTAAGATGCAGAGCTTGCCCACGACACCTCATCTGTGTCCTTATACAATATTATGCAGCGTGACATCTAGTCGTGGGTTTTATCGTGAGATGAGAAATCTTACAGAGAGCTTAGTAACTGACATGGTAATAGGTAAGAAGTTGGTTAATTTGCATGCAACTTTCAGCAATGACACGCTGTACTATATCCTTCAGGTGTACAGATTACTTTGAATAAAGTTAGAAAATCAGCAGTGTAACAGCCTTGAAAATGGATATAGAATCCGAAAGGCGTCGGCCAATCGGAAGTGTCAGCGATACACATCTTTAGGACTGAACACTTCCTGCTAAACTGCTTGGTGTTGTGAGCTTATTTATTTCACACTGTATACATATATTTTTGTGTCTATTAATTTAAGTGGTTTTCATATTTTGTGAGGCTTTCTTCTCCCTGTATATGAGAAATTGTAAGGAAGATCTTTTGCTTTTAATTATGTGTTTGAGCAATGTACGTTAAGTGGAAAGTTTAAAACGCTTAGTAAATCATTTTTTTTTCTCCAAATTAAGTAAATCATGAATTTCTTTTCTCTTTATTTTTTCTCTCCCGGTGAAGAGGCGCCATCAACACAAATGATTGCATTTTTTCAAGAATTGCAATAGCCTCACTTACTTTCCCACGCTTTCGGGACATTTTTTGATTTGTCACATTGGTACAAAAACGCAACGTGATGAATTAAGACTATTGGGCACGCACAAAAATGACCGCATGTTGAAGAGGGCTGGAAAGTACAGGCAGAGGAGGAGAAGGCAGCGGGAAGACTAACAGAGAGCGAGAGAAATAGAGCGAGGAAGAGAGCGTGGAAGAGAGGGCGAGTGCGAGAGAGAGCGAGAGAAAGAGAGAGCGAGAGAGAGGGAGGTGAGAGCGAGAGACAGAGAGAAAGAAAGAGAGCACGAGAGAGAGGGAGAAAGATAGAGGCAGCAAGAGAGCGTGGAGGACAGGGAGAGTGTGGGAGAGAGCGAGAGAGAAATAGAGAGCGCGGAGAGAGATCTTGGAAACTCCGGGAGAATGTGTCCTAAATTGCTTCCATGTGTCCCAAAGGCCCCGTGTAGGAAACCTGTGCCCATCGCTGAGTCTGACCTTCTGGGGCTGTGCAATTAACCGGGGTCTAATTTGTATTGCTAGTCTATCAACTTCAAAGCGCCCCCAAGTTGCCAAACTTCATTTTCAAAGAGTCATTCTTGGGTACTCCGAACACAATTATGAAATATGTCCCGCATTATATTAGACGTGTCCAATTAAAATACATCGTTTTAATTGCTAAGGCTTTATTGGTAGAGTGATTACCAACATATTTTGGAGTTAATTTGTAAACCCTCTACATGAAAAATAGCTTCGCAATCCTCGTCTTTATTTGCATTTTCAGGGTAATCATTTTGGGCCACTTGAGGAAAAATTACGAGATTTTTTTTAAAAAATCAGAGGTGCCGTCTAAAATGTCTGGAGTCCGAATTTGTGTGTTTAATAATTCGAAATGCGACTCAGAATCTGCGTCACTACAGTGCTTTCACAATGACAGCTGCGTATGCTCCGGCCTCTTTCTATGTCATGCTCCCGTCTGCCAGTTCAGTTTTTGGAAGAAGGAGAAGCAATTGTGTTCCAGCTGAGACTTTCTCGGAAACCTCACATTGTTTCACTAGAATGTTCGATCGTTGTCCATAGTAGCGTGAATAATACACACCAACCAGTGTCACAGGATATATGCCACACATGCTATAGTGCAGCAGCGTGCAGCACGCAGTGCTCCTCTCTCTCCTTCACACTATATCTATATATATCAATATCGTTAATATGTGCATGGCTTTATCGTAACTATAGCTAAGATAAACACAATTCGCATTGACTTTTCCCAAAATTCTATTGGTAATAACTTTTGGCTCGCTGGAGAACATTTTTCCCCCAAACTGAACATTTTGAGGGAAATTCGATAAAATGTTCAAAAGTTACTGAGCAAACAATATAAATATTGTTTCTGCCTAGTGCTATTCATTTTTCCATAGAGAACAAGTTGATTCTATTGAACGCACGTTAGAGAAAACCCCTGGAAGTATTGGCACAGATAAGAAACAAGTTGGGCACAATACATCACAGTTAAGCCTTTATTGGGTTTTCTGTAAATCTGTCGGGTATTCTTGTTAAAATTTGATGGAGAAGTGGGTGCCCCAGTGTAAAAAAAAGTATACATCGCTCATGGTGCATTGGAGAACTGAGCTTTTCAGAAGTGAAAACCCGCCATTTTTTGTTGCTGGAGCCGCGCGACTCATGCAATAATCCCACGAAAAGCTTAAAAAGGAAAGTGCACAAAAATATCATTTGGAAAGGGTGGTTTTAGATGAAGGTAGTGCTGGTTAGAGGGAAAGAGCACCAAATAGTTAGGTGAGCACTTTGGGAAGGGCTGACGAACCCATTTTGAGGCAGAAGAATTCCGGTTTACTGCAGTAAAAAAGTGTCTCACGGGGGCAGTGATAATGAAGAGGGTCAGGAATGTTATACACAGTGTGGCAAGGGGAACCTCCAAAGGTGGAAGGGTGCACATTCAGATTGGCAAGACTTTAAAAAAAAATGGAGCATTTGCTGATTACTGTGGTATTCACAAAACACTGCTTTACTGTGCAAATTATGCTAACGTTTTTTTCAGTGAATTTCCTATGCTGTAACTTCTCCATGGCCCACTTTCCATGTCCTTCGCCCATGGCCAGTGGCCACGCCATTCACTCTGCAAGAATGAGTATGAAAGATGGTGGCCCTTTGGCCATGGTCTATGACCTTGACCCCTCTCTCCCTCATGAATAAATAACCTGGTACCACTGGCCATGTACTCTTTCCACATTGACACAATTAGGATGAAAGACCATGATCCACTAGCCATGTGGCACATGCCCCCCTTTTTTGTCTCATTCTTTCATTTCTGCGATAGTGTCCCCCTTGCAATTTTCCATGTTAACATACAGAGGATCACCATCAATCATTCCCATTGTATCGCAAACTTTTCTGATCACTACATCCCCATTTTAACTCTCAATGTGTACCCCTCCTCCTTTTTAGGACCCTCACAACACCCACACTGTGTATATCTCCCCTGACACTCTTCTCATATCCAATTTCTCCCACTTTTCTTCTGAGTAGTACCGTTTACCAACCCCGTCATTCGATGTTCCCGTGGGAATCCTGGAATCGTGTGGGATTTGTGCACAAAGCCAAAAACAGTCTGACTCATAATGGGCGTTCGTACCCTCCCCAAAGTGACCACCTAACTCTTTCAACCTCTTTTACACTTCCCACCCACTAGTCTGTTCTGAAAACACCCCTTTCCCTCTCTTTCCTTTTCTTAAAACCCTCAATGATGCACTGCATCATTGGAAATGTATAGAAGTTGTTGAGACTGGGAACACAGTCTTCTCTGTCGAGTTTAAAAAAAAACGACTGGACCAATTCACATAAAACCGAAAAGAGGAATATCTGTGACACAAGGCTCTCTAAGAAGGGAGGGCAGGGTGTGTTAGCTGGTTGGCAGGAAGGTAGATGCACAAACGCCAACCAAAGCAGTCTAATAAGAGCAATATCAAGGATACCTGGATGCAGCCACTTTGCGTTACAATGGCTAACATAAGCAGTTATATGTGCAATGGAGGGTTACCAACATATATCTTCAAGCATCATCGGCGGGCTAAACATAGTAGGTGTAAATGCTCTACGTGTACCACATGTGCTAACCTGCATGTGCTTTCTTCTAGTTGCAATGCCACGCTACCGGCATATCTAGGTACAACCCCATGGTTGTCCTTACAGGTATTGTAAGTGGCTAATATCAAAGTGTCAGGACCAGTACCAAGGCCCCGGAGCAGTGGCAAACTACCCTGGAAGATCTTTAAGCACAGGAGGGGCAATCATAATACATCTTCTTGGTGCTATTAACAGTCTGTCCTCAAAGGTCTATAGGCACATTGGGCCAGTTCTCCCTATGATCTTCACAGTGCTGAGGACAGGACATCACCCTAAACATCTGCCTGAATGGACAGGCTAATGAGAGAGTGCAACACCATTCTTACCCCCTGCCTGAAAATCCATCTAGGTCCAACACCCTTCCCACCCCCAACAATCCATCTACGTGCAACTAATACCCTACCCTCAAAATCCATCTAAGTGCAACATATTTCCTACACCCAAAATCCATCTAAGTGCAACTGATTTCCTACCCTTAAAATCCATCTAAGTGCAACTCATTTCCTACTCCCAAAATCCATCTAAGTGAAGTACACAGATAACCCCCAACATATCTAACTGACAGTCTTGTAGACTGCAATTAAAATAAACACCCAGATTCAACTTTGGCAGAGTAGTGAAAATCAGTTACACAAATAAGCTAGATGCCAGTCGGTATCAGATTTTAGGTAGTAAGAGTGGTGGGGTTTTACTGTAGTACAGTAATGGCTGTACTCCCCGCCCACACCACACTTACCTCATCAGTCACTATAGGTTGTCAGCGTCAGGCATCTCAGGCAAACATGGGCAAACATGGAGTGGAGTGCTCTTTAGAGTGCTGCTCTTTGCCTTGTGGCCCTTAGCCCAAGGCTACCCTGGAGTGCCCTTAGCCCAAGGCTGACCTGAAGTGCTCTAATAATAGGACAGTTTTCCTGGCAAAAGCTACAAACCATGGGCAGGGGCGATGGGTGGGGGGTGGGAAGATGACAGGGAGAGGAGTCACAGTTTGATCAGAAAGGGGCTGAAAAGAAGGCAAAGAGAGAGAAATGGAACGGGGTTGGAAGAGGGCAGGGGAGGGGGCCGCAGTCTGAGCAGAAAGAGGGTGAAAAGAAGGAACAACGAGAGAAATGGAACAAGATGGGAAGAAAGCAGACAGGGGTTGCAGTCTGAACAGAAAGAGGGTGAAAAGAAGGCAAAGAGAGAGAAATGGAACAAGATGGAGGGGGTACAGAGCAGACAAAGAGGGGGCACTTACCTCACAAAGCCAGGGCGGCTGCACAGGACCCGCTGACACTGGGCCTGCTGCTGAAAAAACAGTCCTGGTCTCGGTGTTCAAAGGAAGTAACGCTTCCTGGAAGAAGTTACCAATCACAGGAATGGGAAACAGGTGGGGGGGGCGGTACGAGGGGAGGGGTCACAGTCTGAGCAGAAAGAGGGTGAAATGAAGGCAAAGAGAGAGAAATGGAACAGGATGGGAAGAGGCCAGGGGAGGGGACAGAGAGGGGGCACTTACCTCACCATGCCAGACGGCTTCACAGGACCTGCTCACAATGGGCCTGTTGCTGAAAAGACAGCCCTGGTCTCAGTGTTGAAAGGAGGTAAAGATTCCTGGAAGAAGCTACCAATCACAGGCAGGGGCAGGAAGAGGGCAGGGCAGGGGTCACAATCGTAGCAGAAAGAGGGTGAAAAGAAGGCAAAGAGAGATAAATGGAATGAGATGGGAAGAGGGGGTCACAGTCCGAACAGAAGAGGGTAAAAAGAAGGCAAAGAGAGAGAAATGGAATGAGATGTGATGATGTTGTACAAACATATGAGCGAAGTGAGGAGGGAGAAGTCTGATGAAGACGGTTTTGCCTCATCCTGTATGCCATGGGTGCCTCTAGACTTTATATAGCAACAGAAGTACCTGCAAGCACAGAACATTGACTGACACATCTTGCACTATGCATGACACAGGGACAATTCCAGGGTCGAACTGCCTCCACAGAGTGGGTGACAACGGCAGACTCTCTATGTGTGGATAGTTTTATAAAACAAATGGCCCTGATAATCAATGCTAAAACACAACACAGGGTAATCAAATACATACAGTCATGGTTCATATAGAGGAGAGATTGGAATAGAAGACCACAAACTGCTGCAGTGCAGTGATGCACAATGGAATAAAATACCTGGTTGCTGGAATAGAGGCAAGTTACAGATAAAAGGAACTGTGCTTATCACCGAAGGGTGGGTTGATGGATTAGTAGGCTGCACAGCTCCAGCAATCCTAGAACAACCTGAGGAGGTTGTGCTGAATGCAAATAAAGTGTGCCTTGATGAATGGCCTAAGTATATACAAAATGGCTCAGCTGGATAGAAGATGAGGGAGGACCAGTACAGCTAATACCATTGAAAAATCCTACTCTGTGCTTCAGAAATAATGGAACATTGAAAGTTGAAATTAACACAGGTTGTGGATGCGTTTTTAATATACCAGACATGAAAGTAGGAACATCTGTATTAATGGACCACTATTGGGCATGTGGTTTAAAGGCCTAAATGGAGCTTCCCCTGAATTGGGGGCGGGGAAGGTCTCTGCTCCATAGTAATAATAAGTGCACTACCACTGGTAGTGGCACAGAATAAGGTGCGATTGGTGATTTCCCCCTGATGAGTAAAAACATCTGCAATAAAAGGTCTCTTACCCTAAAACACATCAAAAGGGAGAATCATTTTTCAGCTACATCAATAGAGGCCTATGACGACATACAAGACAAACACACATTGTTTGGTAAAACAGCAGTATTCTTCAACTCCTGCCTTGCTCCCAGTTTGCAAACAGTGGTGAATACAAACTGGTTACAGATAACCAGATGGGAGTTGTTGCAAACAATAAATGCAACCATAAAATTGTTTAATTCGATCAGTGAAGAGGTGAGAGCAGTGATGACCCTTCAAAATAGGTATGTCCTTGATCTGATAATGGCCATGGAGGGAGGCATTTGCGCTAAGATTGGTCTGTCTTTCTGTACATACAATACAGCAAATGATGAGGAAAATGGGACCCTTACAGAGGCTATAATAGCCCTGCAGGAACTGAATACCAAGATAGTGTCAGAGGCGGAAGACATTGAAGATGATGACTGGTTTGAATACCTGTTGTCATGGGTATCCACCTGGTTGGCAAACACATTCAAAATATCATTGGCCATACTGGTATTGGTCCTGACAGCTATCTGTGTCCTGATGATAGCACTGAACCAATCCAAAAAGGTTGGCAAAAAGACACTGGAAATGACCATAATAATATATGTGGAAACTCAAGTACATGAGAGTACACAAACTTATGAAATACCCAGGTTGTATCCCATAGACCATCTAATTGGACCTCCTGGGACATTATCTGAATGTCCTGTGGATTACCACATTAACACCAAACATTTAGTGGATTGTGAAGTTAATGGGGATTGTTGCTTCATGACCTAGAGTCCTGAAGAATACATAGCACAAAGAGGCAGCTTGAGGCGGTTTAGCAAAATATGCATACCCAAAGATGATTATAATGGAATGGGCAGAAATATGGGCTTAGTCAAAAATTTGACCAGAGGGGGGAATGTGATGTTGCAGATGAATACATCATTAATACCTTCTGCCCCAACCCTGCCCCAATAATGCAAGGGCGAGAAACTTTACAAACTCAGATAACCTTATGACCCCATGAACCTTGGGTGGCAGGGACATCATTTCACCAAAATGCCAGGGGTAGCGGAAGTGACATCACATGCCCCTTGACCTCTGGTGGCATCAAAGGAAGTGGTCATTTCACCCAACCCCAAAGTGACATCACAGGAAGCAATGGAATATGACCCCTTGACAAAACAGGAAGTGGCATCAAATAGCATTGTTCCTAAGGACACTGTGAATAATATGTCTACAATATCACTATAATGTGATATACATTTCATACATTAGACATAGCCAAACAAGCAACTGGTTGGACATAGCGAGAACATAAAATTTGTGCTTTAGAAACTTAAATGGAATGAAGATATGTATTTTTGGTTTGGCTATGGTTTTAGGATGAGAATTGTGAAGCAAATGTTTGTATTTGTTTACACTATATGCTTACAAATAAAAAAAACATTTCATACAAGAATGGATCACCATATGTATCAATAATATCAGTGTGTATAGACCCATATTATCACATTACTGTAAAGGCAAGCATACGTCCATGGCCAAATGATAATGATGTGTTATTATATAGCACTTACGCTTAAGTGCTTTATATAGAACTAAATATACATACAATATCACACAACCTGTGTTGGTACTCATTTATCAACCTCAGAGGATGAAAGGCTGAGTTGAGGTGTTAAAGAACAGACTAAATCAGTGACTCACCCCCTGAAGTGTACCTGAAATAAACCTTTAATGAGTCTAGCAATTATTGTATAGAATTCCAGAAAGACAATTTATGTGTTATTCCTATTCTTTCTTATTTAGGGACTCTACTCAAAGTGTTAGACTGGTGGAACCACATGGTGCTGCCAAAGCCCAGGAGTTTACATTTAAAAAAAAACATTTTCTTCTAGGGGTAGCAAGGGAGACCACAGGCGTAGCAAGAGGGACTGCAGGAGTCGCAGCTGCGAATCATGGCGACCTCTAAATGACATCCATGAGAAGTGGTTAATGATATGAGTTAAACTAAGTACCATGAAATAGTATGCTTAACCTGAGTGAATGTACGTACAATCTGCCATAAAGAATTAGTTAGGTTGTGTAACACAAGTAAGGACTAAAAGTGGTATGTAGAATGCACAAATAGTGTGCTGTATAAATAGTGCAACACAGTATAAAGAGGACAGGAGGTTCCTGGTACAGGGTGTTGCGTTTTTTTTACATGGCACACTCCAGCCAGGGACTCCTTCCCCGACAATGAATGTGGCGTACAATAAAATGCTTTTTTATTTTTAATATACTATGGATTCTGTTTGAGTATGCCTCCAACCCGTCTCACACCGAACTTCCACAAACACCCTGTGTCACAATGGACTAGGAACCAGGCCGGTGTGTATCAATAAGATATGTATTCATTTATTATTTTTATTTAATAAAAAAGGAAAATCAAACAATTTCACAGCCACCAATGTTGTGGCAACACTAATGCAATGATCTGTACAGAACAATTAGGTTAAGATATCCTATTACAATTCACACAGTTCTTTAATGACAAAACAGAAAAAAAATAACAATGTCTACCAAGTGATACCCCCAACAGCACTCCCCCCTGCAAAACTCACCCCAAAATATCAGCTAAACTTAATTCCTTTGAATGAAAGGCAGTGGCAAGGAGTAGGATTTGGGGTAAAGCCCACCACAAGATGGGAAGCTAGCAAAGAAAGTGAAAACTTGTTTTTGGAGCAAAATGGCAGAATGGGATTTTGATTGTTTTTTTTATTTACTTGTTTATAATCATAAAAATATTTTTACAGGGATTTTCATTAGTGCAAAATCTGATAAATTTGACCGTAGCTGTGGCGTCTTGTGGAAAGAGAAAGAAAAAAAAGAAAAAGAAAAAGAAGAAGAAGAAAATGATGGAGGTTGTGACTATTTAGGTGGAAGTATCGTAGACCCATTAAATCTATATCCTTTGATCAGTCATTTGTGTCGCTGTAGTCATTTTCATTGCAGCTTCAAGGATCTTGACTGTTGCTATTGCCCATCTTGATTTTTCTCCTGCTATTAAGTGCCCACACCACATCTCCTTGTGCCTGAGTGTGGCTTCTCCAAAAAGCAGGAATAAAAAGGCTTCACGGATTTGGACAGTTCTTTTGACAGTTCAGCAGCAGGTGTCTCACTGATTGCACCATTGAGTCGTCGGCGCATAATCTGCAGATGTTTGAAGTTGCTAAGGATCGGATCGCACTGATTTCTTGTGTTGGTATCAGGTTTAACCGGGTTCTCATAAAGAATTTTTGAGATTGCTTACTTGGGAATTTTAAGCAGTAAGTCAATGGAAGCTTCAATGTATTAGTAGTTGGAGGTAAATGCCCCAGTAATCTGTTTACTGTTGCAATGTCACAAGTTTTAATCCAGTCGTGAAGGCCAATTTTTGTTTTTACTCTTTCAGGATTAGAACCAAATCATCTTGGGTACAAGCCAGTTCTTTCAGCTTCATCTTCAGGTTAATTTCCCAGATATTGAGTGCTTTGCATCGGCCTTGCTGAAGTTCCGAGTGAATTATCTTGGATATGGGAAGACTCTCTGGCATTATGATTTTCCTGAGCAACTGCATTTGGCTTTGCTCGACTGATGCAGCTAAGGATAAAATACCTAATTCACGGCTAATGGCTGCTATAGAGGTTGATTTAGGTAGCCCCACGACAGATTTCCAAAAATAGCCCTCAAGCTTCGGGCAAATAGTTGCTTGGATGTTTAATGCTGCGTCCATTCCATAAGTCAAAGAAGACACGACTTTCGATTTATAGAATTGAATTGCTGGTGAAAGAGAGAATTTCCCGTATTTCTTATCGACTAGTCTAGTTTGAGTAGTCAGTGTTTTTATTTTGTTCCACAGTGCCTGTTGCGTCGCCTTCTCTGTTCGAGTCGCGTCCACCATTATTCCCAGATACTTGATGGTAGGCACTACCTCGATCTTTATGTTATTAAGGGACCAATGGTATTTTTGCAGGTCTTTGGTACGATTTTTTTCCATGATCAAAATTTTTGTTTTTAATGTGTTCATCTCAAGATCGTTGTCTCTTGTATAGTTGGCCAAGTTGGCTAATTGGCGCTGAAGGCCAATTTGCGTTTGATCCATAAGGATCAGATCATCAGCGTAGAGGGTTTGTGATATTGGTTTGTTGCAAATTTTTTGGTGGGAATGATCTGACTGATGATTCATTATGTTGGAAGTCTCCCAAGAAGGTGATAAAAAGTGCCGGGGCAAGTGGACAGCCTTGTTTCACTCCACGTTCCGATTTGATCTGTTCTGGTAATCGGCCCTGCTGGCTCAGTCGGTCCCGAATTTTGGTATCAGTGTGAAGTGCAATCACCGGCTCAAGAATTTCCATTGGGCACTTCCAATCGATTAGCTTGTTCCATAATTTTTGTTGGCTAATTTTCTCCTTGTGACAAATTAACAAAGGGCAGAAATACTCTTGGCGCACCCATCTTGATTTTATCTTTTAAAATGTTCAAAATCATGATGTTTACACTGGTGCTGGCGTTCTTCAAAAAGCCTGTTTGCAGTGGATCTGAACATGGTGATGTTCTTGCCCATTTTTGAAATCTCGCCAAAAGGAGAGTGGCGAAAATTTTGCCCATGATGTCTATGAAAAGCGATTGGGCGATAATTAGCCAGATCGTCTCTGTTTCCTTTTTTAAAAATTGGGACCACCACTGCTTCGGTCCATGTTTTTGGAATTTGTTTTCTAGTTTGGCATTGCTCAAAGATTTTACTTATAAGGATGGACCATTCTGTTCGATGCTGTTTCAGATCTATATTGGTTAACCCATCAATGGGATTTTGATCAATATTTACAACTGCTAGGGGACAGAATGACACAAAATTCGTATTGCTCACACTTTAGGAGATTGGGAAAGTTTATAGAATACTAATCAGCACACAATGGCAAAAATAGACATGAAGTGGGAAAATCGGGTTTGGGAGAAAGGAAATGCAAGGAAAAATACAGTGGCAAATGGAAATTTGTTTCCACTGGGTTTACTATGATATGCAGCTCAGGGAAGGGGTTTAGTTTACAACAGGAAAATCGGTTTTCAATGACAAGGACAGAGGCACATAACAGGTAGACTTCTAGGCAAAAGGTGTTGCTCACAATGGAACAACAGTTTGGGGTTTAATAGGCAGATGCAAATGGGAATTTGTTTGGTAATGCACACAATAAACGGACACATTTGGTTTTCAATTACAAGGGGACTAATTCTTTTGAGGCAACACCTTAATGATTATAATAATTAAACACAACACCAGGGACAAGATGGTTGATTTCGAACTTCAACAATCTTGAACCGTGAATTTCAATGGGGGAATAAATTGATTTACTTACGATAACTATGAGGGATTTACACAGACATCTGAGAGGTTTTCCAAAGGAGATCTGCTAAAATACACAGGCTAATACTAGATTCTTCTATGGGACGGTGACTGAATTACACTGGCAATTTTTGGGGTTTTCAATGGGGTTTTCAATGGGAGAAATATTGGATGCAACGCTACAAAAATGAAGGGCTTATGCAATTTAGGGCTGGGATATATGCTACTTACAGAGCAAGCCTTGGTTTGGGATTCAGGAAAACCAGCTGGATCTCAAGACCCTCTGGACAGCTAGGGCAAGGAGTCTGGTCACTGCACTCTCAAAGATGTACAATAGTTATGACTCTGCAAATGATCAAACATGTTCCTAATTTCATTTTGCATCTTTTCACCAACTGTCACATTTGTCCCATTTTTAGATCAGCCAGAAAACTAGTCTAACTGGCCCTTTCAGTCACCAAAGTCCTAGGAAAACGCAATTAATACCTTTAAAACTGCCTGGAAATTACATGATAAAATAGCATCAAATGAAATTAATTCTCATTCTGAGTGCTGCGAAAAATGCGTGAATGAAATCAGTCTTTTAATGTCAATTGGGAGTGTCAGTCCCCCCGTGGCAGGGCCGCTTTATCCCGCGCAGCCATTTGTCTTCCTCTGGGCTCAGCCGGTGACCAGAGACTTTTATTAGTCCCTTTGAACTTTGCAGTTTGCTCTTTGAGGTGGGCTACTGAGGTGGGTGCAGGAAGGGCTTGCACCTCCTGGTCAAGCTTTAGCCCCACTTTGCCTTCTTTGAAATCTCTGGGCTCTTGCCTTCATGTCTGACAGATCAGGGAATTATGACGCCCTCAGCAACATCACATTTTAATGCAGGATGGTTCACTGGCAGGTGTGACTTCCAGCTGGAAGCAGGGCTTTTAATTGTGAAGTTTCCTGCATCAGCCCAAACTGTTTTTTCCTGTAGTAAGTGTCACTTCAAAGGTGACTGGAGTCTTGTGGGTTGGAATATAATGTACATTTGCTTGGACCACCCTCCCCCCTCATTATATTTTCCTGACACTTTCTGCGTGAGCAGTGCTATCCTCCCACTGTGGCTTTTTAAAGCTGTTTTTCTTTTCACACGTGTACAGGCTTTGTCGCTTCAAATGTTCAAAATACTGTCTTGTAGGTTACAGGATTCTTTGATTTCTCCTTTTTTCAGAAAGTTTGCCTTTACTGTTGGTCCATTGATAATGAGGGGTAGGACCCCTTCCACATGGTTCTTTATTTTGACATGAAAAAAAGAAAAGCCAAGCCATATTTTCGTTTGCAGTGTTTAAAGGGCTGCTGTTCAAGTGAAAGGGAAGTAAAAGCTGTTTGTTTCTGATTGTAGTGTTGACATTCTTGCCCCTCATGTGAATTAAAAGTAAATCAAGTCTGTTTTTGGATGCAGTGTATAATTTCTTGTCATTCAGTTGAAATAAAAACAAAGCAGGGCCGTTTTTGCTTGCAGTGTAAAAATGCTTGCCACTCATGTGAAATAAAAGCAAAGCAGACCATTTTTTTTGGCAGTGTTTAAATGCGGCTTTTCATGTGAAAGGGATCTTTGTTTGGGGCCTTTAAATGCAACCAGCACAAGAGATGGCCTCACTACACTGCTATGGTAATTGGATTATTGATAGATAAGATGCTGAATACACAGGTAGGGACATTGTCATACGGCAGATGTACAAAATGAATAGAAATGGCTATGGCTGCCAATATGGAGACAGGAAGACAGGAGTGCCGTCATTTTCCTAACAGAGACTGCAGCAGATCTCAGAATTAGTAAGGCCCAGAACCCAAGATGCAGAATTTACAAAAACGCATGTATTCTAGCATCTCGTGCAGAGCCCACACAGTAGCTCACGGCCAGAACCAAGGTCAGAAACTATGAAATGAGTAATAGATAAACAAAATGAAGCTTGACAAGGAACGGTAGACTCCCAAGATTAATTAATTTGAACAAGAGCACAAACAACCATTGATGTCCAGGTGCACGAGATCAGTAAGCCAAGAAACTATAGGAAAGTAACTGAACAGTGTCCCAAGTGACCAGAAAGAACACAACATGCATGTTCAAATTAGCTAAAAACTTGATAAATTGAAGGCAATCCACTCTCAAACATGGTACCCTAACATGTGATCCAGATACAAGAAACACTGGCTAGTCATTACGAGCCAAACACAGATAAAACACCTGCAGAAATCCCTCAGTACACGACAGACACTAGACAGAACACAAGGTCAACTACAAAGGAAAAGAAGGCCTCATCGCCTTGTGATGATCAGGAGTGTTCTTTAATTGGAATTATGGCAGACTACAGAGTTCTCGTCCCCCACTTTTTTCCCGCTCATATCTTGACGCTGTGTGAAAGTGGCTATGGTTGGTAAGTTAGAGGTCAACCAATAAGAAGTCTGTTTGCCACACCCCCTATGATGGATGATGCCATCCAATTAGCTATGCCTGCAATTATGTATTAGACATTTTATCAATAGTAGGAATGGCCCAGGTGTAGTCATTTGTGTGCAGCTACCTTGTAATTTAATCTAACCAGTTTTTGGGGTGGAATAGGATGTCTGCTTCTCCATCCCTTAGGAGTTGGAATATCTCAGAGGTGCGTTTTTACATTGATCTAGCATTGAATATGTTGCAGTGCGTCTTTTTTGTTTTCTGGGTTTTGTTTTTCCTTTGAAGGTGGCGTTGGTACTTTAGGTTGGTATTGATTCATTGTTCCTTTAAATTCTGCATTTGGTTTTGTTGCTTCTATTTCTTCGTTCAGTAGATATAATAGGTTGCGTTTTGGGTTGATGTATTCTTCTGGGTCATTTGCCTACTTGTGTTGATGATTCTTTGTCTCTCGCCAGTTTTTTGTGATGAATGGTCTATTGAGGTTATTTTGTTTGGTTGAGCTTCTGTGGATTTTGTATCAGCCCATTGTGTTTCCAGTATTCCTGTTTATGAGTTTAGCGTATTTGTATGTGGTTGTATGTACGAGTGGGTGGTAAGTTGATTGGTAGTGTGATAGAGTGATTTTGGCCTTGTTCCAGTAAAGGGGCACTCTTTCAGTGGGCAGTTATGGTGTTGATTGGTTCTCAGGTGTGGTGGTTTGAGATGGCCACTCTTCTTCTGTTTGGTTTGCTCTATTTTGGCAACTTCTTTCCTAATGTGATTCATTTTTGCAGTGTGGGCTAGTTGATTAGAGGCTGGGTTTCTTGTTTGGTTCTGGGTCTGTTTGTCCAGTTAGGTTGGGTGTTTGAGTCTTTTCTTTGTGGGTTGTCTGGTTGTCCAGAGTTTTTTGTCTTGTTTCCTCTTTGGTGTCCAACTGCATAGATTATATGAGTGGTGGCTGCTTTTCCTTGGTCTGTATTCCTCGTCTGTTGGCATTTGAGCGGGCGATATTTGTTTGAGCTGTATTTGTTCATGTTATTCCAGCATAGAGCAGGGGCTGTAGATTGTAGGATGATATGAAAGGGTGGAATATCCCAGGGGAACATTATCCCAGGGATCAAACTATCCCAGGGGCCAGACTATTCCAGGGGTTAAACTTTCCAAGGTCTAAATATATCGTAGGAGCAGACTTCTCCCAGAGGCAACCTATCATATGGGGACAACCAATTCTAGAGGTAGTCCTATTCTACAGGCAGACCTATCCCTGGGGCAAGACCGATCCCAGGGACAAAACATATCCCAGGCACAAGCCCCATAGAAGGTGCAAGTCCTATCCCAGGGGCAGACCTATCCAAGGGGCAGACCTATCCAAGGGGCAGACCTAACCTAAGGCCAGAACTATCCTAGTGGCAGACTATGCCAGGGATACAAGTATCACAGGGACAAAGCTATTTTAGGGGCAAACTATCATTGTATCACTGTACACAGGCTTCAATGGAGATGCCACATCTTCTCCTGAGCCGCTTCTTCTTTGGCAGTAGAGGGGACAAACCCTCTCTTGCAAGAAAAGTTCTTTAATCATGTTAACATCAACCTCAATGGGTCTCACCCCAGCTGGGTAAGACAACAAATTATCCTTGGTCTGCCACTCAATGAGGGATACTGCTGTCTCTTCTGGGCTGGGGAACTCTGCTAATGCGCAGGGGTTCTGCTTTCTCCTTGAGGGGGCAGACGGGCTTCCTTGACACCTCCAGTGCTTTCCAGCTCCCCCAGGCAGTTGGGAGGCAAGGGTTCCCCCTTTCTTCTCTTGGCATAGCAGTTTGCAGCCCTTTGTTCTCCAGCACAGGATTCCTGCAGCCAGGTCCTCCAGGGACCTCTCTTACACTTCATGACTCTTTCCTCCTTTTTATATCGGCTTTGGTAAATAGGATTTGGGGAAGGACTAGACTGCTGATAGTGGGAAGTGATCATCATTGCTCCTCTCTTCTTCTTCATCCCAATGCTGTGGGGATTGTGGGAACAGTAGTCCCTGTCTGAGAACACTGTATAAATGTTGGTAATATGTTTTACATGCAAACTATATTTAAAAGAAGAGTATGTGGAACTGGGATAAGTGTCTTTCATAATTTTACAAGGCCAGTTAGTTGAGAGTTGGCTTTTGGGATGTGACCAAAGCTTTCCACTACTCTCCATGGTGAAAGATGGACGATATCACAATGGGCCATTATTAGATTGTTGCAAATTATATGATATGATATTTTTATTTGTATCGCGCCCATACACAAGTGTTTCAGAGTGTGACGAGGCAAGGGAGGGTAAACAAGGGAGGACAAAACAACAATCTTACTAGGCCCAGTGACATTGAGAACGTGCACGTGCAGGGAAGAGGGATGGGGGAAAGCACGAGGGGCAGGGGACGAGTGGAAAGTGCTGAACACATGATAGAAAAATAAAAGGTAGTGCAGCCACGAGGTGGTAAGTGCGAGAATAAGATGTAGACAACAGGTGTCTGATAAGTGGTGGAAGGGGACTGTACGGTAGCAGATACAGACCCAAGTGCAAGGGTTGCCAGGAGGCAGTGCAGGTGTGTGGCTGGGAACGCAGGGATCTGGGCCCAAAATCAGAGGGTAACCAGGTGCCCGGTGCCAGAGCAGAAAGATTAGCAGGGTAGAGGAAGAGCGAAGGCAGAAGAAAAGAGCAAGGTGTTGAGGAGCTCCCAAACCAAAGATGGTTCTCCTCAAGTTTCAGAGAGGAAGGGAGGCTGTTCCAGAGGGAGGCCCCAGCCGAGGAAATGGATCTGTAAGATGGGGCCTGTGGGGTGAACTAACCAAGCTGTTCAATGTCGAAAGATGAGTCCGACAGGTTCAGGGTTGTATGTTGGGCCCCATACTTTTCCTGATATACATGGATGAGGTGGTGGCCCATGTAACAAGGGAGTGCTTAGACACCCCCAAATTGGGAGTAGAGAAATGTCCCCTACCGCTTTTTGCCGATGACACAGTTGTTTTGCCCATCTCCCCTAAAGGATTTAAGACCACAATGGAAGCATTCCAGGAGAAATGGACTGAGGTGTCTTTGGAAATGAATATGTCTAAGAGTAAGATCCTGATATTCCGTCTGAAGTTTTCTAAGTACACTAAAATGTTGGTT
Organism: Ambystoma mexicanum; assembly: GCF_040938575.1. Taxonomy (NCBI): domain Eukaryota; kingdom Metazoa; phylum Chordata; class Amphibia; order Caudata; family Ambystomatidae; genus Ambystoma; species Ambystoma mexicanum. The sequence goes on along the minus strand of NC_090939.1, from coordinate 623,639,560 downwards.
AAGGTTAAGAACATCGTCCTAGAACAAGTACAGGAATATTACTATTTGGGCATATGTTTTAATGACCAAGGGAACTGGCTTCCACAATTGAAGAAAGCCACCTTGCAAATGGAGAAATATAGGGGGTATAACGAGATTTTTCTATGGGCAAAGTGCAGTCTCACCAGCAATTAAAATGTTATCTATCCAGGCAAAGGCAGTGTTGAGTTATAGAGCTGAATTATGGGGACATGCAGATTGCCATATTTTGGGCTCAGCAGAATGAACAGTCCTAAAGAAATTACTGGGCCTTCCCAAATCAGCTCCAGCTAACCAAATATATTTGGAAGTGAGACTTAGCCCAATACAACGAGAGGTTTATTTTAGACTTGCTCTTTTTTGGCTCAGTATCTGGTCTGTCCCGGAGCTTAATACCACCCAAAAAGCAGTAACCCATCTACTTGACTCAGATGGTGGTACATCCCTCCCGTGGGCATGACAAATACAAGACTCATTGGATTGTTTGGGGTTGATAAACTTATGGCACAGCCCACATTGCATAACAGAGGGACAATTTATTGAAACAAAATGAGTTGCCAATTGTAGAAATTCTACAGGGGGAATTTTATATCTGGAAAGCAAGACGGGCTGGGGTCTCGAAACATACCTTGACATGGTAAGGCCACCTAGCGCATTTAAACTGTATGTTAAGTTTAGAGCCTCCAATTTTCCTCTGGCAAATGTCACTAAGAAATGGTCTACAAATGGTAATGGTACCTGTCCATTTTGCTTAGCAGTGGAAGAAACCCTGACACATTTTCAGTTTTTTTGCAAAGCCACTTAGGCACAGATTTTTAGTCACATTGTTAATAGCAAGTGGTATGACAACAACAGTAGATGCACTAAGGTACCTGAAAAAATGTCATGTGATTAAAGTGGTGTATTGTGTATTTACTTTTCGCACGTGCGCTTGGTGGATAAGAGCAAAAAACATCAAAGAACAGGCCCTAATGGTAGGATTTTTATCTGTGAACGTGAACTTTTTTAACAGTATTATGTTTATTGGATGTAATTTGTTTTTTTTTTTTACTTAGCCTGTGCTATATTTTATGATGTGGTGATCCTTTCTTATGTCTGTATTTTGTAAAATGTGTAAGGCAAGATGACATATGTCGAATAAAAGGCTACTGAACTGAAAGGGATCTACCCCCAACTCATTGCTTGGAGAAGCGACTGACCCTGAGGGAGTTGGAGGTGAAGGAGCAAAGAGCTTGAGTTGGAAAGTATTTACGGAGGGAGAGTTGCAGGTATTGAGGACCCAGGGCCCATAAAGCCTTGTGGACAATGCAAAGGGTCTGGAATTTAATCCTTGCAGCCACTGGGAGCCAATGAAGAGAATTCAGCGCTGCAAAGATAGGATCCCAGGGCTTGAGGCCAAGGACAAGTCTCGCAGTCCTGCTCTGGATGAGCTGCAGAGGGCAGAGAGTGGTTGTGGGCATATTTAGAAGGGGGCTGTTGCAGTAGTCCAGCCTAGAGAGAACCAGAGCTCTGGAGACAGTGAACGTCTGGGGGAAGGAAAGAAAAGGAAGAATACCTGAGGAGGTGCAGTTTGAAGTTAGACTTTTTTGAGATGTAAGAGATGTGAGGAGAAAAGGAAAGCATGCAGTCGAAAATGACCCCGAGGTTCTTAGCCTCGCAAGTGGGAGCAGGGAGAGGGCCAAAGGAAGCCAGCGAGAGAGTGACAGGAAAGGAAGATGCAGATGTGCCGATGAGGAGGATCTCTGTCTTACTGGCATCAAGGCAGAGGTTGTTGGAGGCGCACCACTCCAGGATTGCAGACAGACAGTAGGAGATGAGAGAGGGAGAAGAGGTGGCGGAGGGGAGCCTGAAAACAAGTTGGGTGTCATCCGCATAACATTGGAAGTTTGAGCATAGAGCAGCAATGTAGCGGGTGAGCAGTGACAGGTGTTATTTGAAGAGTCAGGGAGAGAGGTTAGACCCCCGGGGCACACCACAGGTAGAAAGTGAGAGAGAGGAATGGAAAGACCCAAGTTGGACCTGGGAGGGTCAGTTGGAGAGGAAGGAGGTCAGCCAGGCCAGGGCCTGATTAGAGATACCCAAGTTATCATGGAGGCGATTGAGCAGGATGACATGGTTGACTGTGCCAAAGGCAGAAGAAAGATTGAGTAGGATGAGGACAGATGGGATATTAGAATCAAGGTTGGAAAGCAGGTCTTTGCGGATGTTCAGGAGAGCAGTTTCCGTGCTTCTGGCAGCTCTGAAGCCAGACTGATGGTCACAGAGACAGTTAACAGAATCGGTGTGAAGATTAAGTTGGGAGATGGCCAACCTTTCCAGGACTTTGCCCAGGAAAGGAGTGATAGAGATCGGGTGATAAATGGGGGCTTCTTCCTGAAAGGGGAAAGGGGATACTGCTTCTCACCCGATGAAGTCAGGATATCTCCCTGGAGGTTGTCTCCCTCATGTGATCCTCCCTCATACAGCCGCGCCCAGGGTCAGGAGAAGGTAGCGTCTGCTGTCCCCTGGCCACATAGGAAGAGGTCACCAGTGGAAAAACAGTGATTAGTCCCAGAGTGGGAAGGTAAGTTCAAAGTTAGAACCTCACAGCAGCAGAGTTCAAAGCAACAGAGTCACACAGCACAAAATTCAGAGTGACAGAAACACTTAGCGGCAAAATACAAAGTTAAAGTCCCACAGTGGGAAAGTTCAAACTTAAAACCTCACAGCAGAAAAGTTCAAAGTGATAGTCACACATTGGCAACATTCAAAGTTTAAAGTGACAATCTCACAATGGGAAAAATCAAAGTTAAGGAAGTCCCAGTGTGGCAAGATTCATAATTAAAATTAGCAGCAGCTATGTTCAAGATGACAGAGTTACACAGTGCTAACGTTCACATTGGGCCTCATTAGGACCCAGGCGGAGTGGGTTTCCGCCAGCGCTAATCGCGGCGGACCCGTCCGCCGTACTACGAGTTCCCTTAGCGCCATGGAGGTTTTCTCCGCCTGGTTTTACCAGGCGGAGAAAACCATGGCGCTACGGGACCTCGTTGTTAATTACGCCACCGTATTTTATGGTGGCGTAATTAACTCCTTCCCCACTCCCATTATACCCTATGGGGCAAGAATGGGAATGGGGAAGGGCAGAATGGGGATTGGGGATTTACCGCTCCGCCGAGGTCGGAATGGGGCGGTAAATCCGCCAACCCCCATGGCGCTATCGACGGCTTTCCGCCGTGCTTCGCGGTGCATTTAGCACCACGAAATCCGCCTGGGTCCTAATGAGGCCCATTGACAGAAGTCTAAGAGGGAGGAAGAGAGTGGTAAAAAATAAATTGAGTGTGCTATATCATTCTTTACCTTCACCTCCCCCCCAGTGATTCCCTGGGCTGGTAGGCGAGGGGAGGGGCTGCAGTGCAGGTCTGGGTCGGGCGAACAGGCAAAAAGGCAAACAGGAATTTCCCTTATCATTTGCATTTCAATGGCTGCCCTGGAGGATGGAAGATAACCTGCATTCCGTATGCAGTGATAAAATCGTGGCAAAAATGTCGCCTGTACAAAAAAAATGCCGTGGTTTGACCAGTTAAAGGTGAACCCATTACAATATTTAAGGGGAGCGGGGGGCTCCACTTAAATGGTATAATGGGAACAGGGGTTTGCAGGGGTGTCCTCCACATCCTTTACATGGATTGCGGTGGCAAAACCACAGCCTTTTTGCCGCTATATTTTGAGTCCACTGCCATTTGGCACATGGAACCCTGCCTTCCGGGTCACATGGTCCGAGAGGCCTGCAATCCAATACAATTATTAACCTTTGGCAGCAAACTGATTAGAACCAGGAGGACCATTTTTTGGCAGTTTCTGAGAAATTAGACATTTGAAAGAACATTCGGCCAGTAAAATGTGTTAAAAGTCCTAGCTGCAGAGCACACTAAATCCCCTATTTAGAAAACCTGGTGGAAGCAGAGCTTTCACCACATCTTCACACTATCTCATGGCGGCCAGGCCAGGAGGCAGAGCCACTGGCCTATTTTCGTATCTGGCCCTAATGATAGCCCATTTGGGGTTTTCAGCCTCGCCAAAAAAAGTTCACCCATTGGATTTCCTTAAACACCAGATGGTGCTTTACACCTGTTGGGGATTTCGGACTCCTGTTCTCCTCAACATCTGTGAGACTCTGATGGAATTCACACCACTCACCTGCGAATGCAGTCGAGCAAAGGGTATTACTTTGCCAAGCCTAATATTTGGAAAGAGAATGTAAGGGACACACCACCACACAGAGCTAGCAGTGGAACTGGCAAAACTACTGACAGCCACAATCACTAACACCAGAGGTTGAAGTGGGCGGGAGCGAATGGGAGCGGTGCTCCTATACTTTCTATTTTTAAGTTTCACTCTTCCTACACTTTTATTTTAAAAAAGAAACCGTTCTGGAATGGTATAGTTTGAAAATAAAAGTGTAGGAAGAAATTGAAGCTTGCACTTCAATGCAGTGCACTGAACATTCCCTTAAATAGCAGGTGTGTTTGTTTGGGGTTTTGGATTGTGTGGGGGCGGGGGTGCAGCAATGGGGTTTCTGGAGAGTGGGGACAGGCCAGCAGGGAAAATAGTTTCACTTCTTCTTTTCATACACTTCGACCACTGACTAACACCCTCTCACTTTCAGTGAGTCAAGCAGCGGTTTCTGGCACTCTCTTTTGTGGAGGTTTGATTGATGCAGGATGTTGTATCTCAGCATCATCAGGTGACGGTGATCCTGCAATTGCACTGGTGTGGCACGGCCTGTGTGTCGGGACGAGATGGAGGAGAAAAAGAAAAGGCCATGCACATACACATGGGTGATGAGCAGCCGTTTGGCCGAAGCAAATAGAGGGATTACTGCTTCACGCTTAGTTCCATGTTATCTTTATTTACTTTTGGGGACCTGCCATTTGCCATCCCCACACGGCAACCCCACAAAATGGCAACAAGGATGGGATTCAGATAAACCCCCCGTCTACCCAAAAAAACAAAATATATCTCTATTTATATTCACTGAAAAAATCTTGCGTTAAGGGACAGTTAAGGTGATCAGATTTAACACAATAAAACCCATGAAATTCAGCAGATGTGGGAAGCGATGATCATCCTAACTCAGCGTCCCCCCGTTGATAACCCATAAGATCTAATAATGTGTTAATTGTCTAGTGCTTACACCTAAGCGCTTTACATAGAACGCATGTAAGGATAGCTCTGTGGCAACATGCAGGTCTTGGAAGCAAGACCACGCTGAGTAAACACAGGTTCGAATCCCGGACCCACGCTAGAGAGAGAAAAAAAAAAGTGTGTTATAAATAACCTACCCTTCCACAATGAAACTAGCTCCTAGATACCTATGGGTTATGTGCGCGGAAAATAAATGCAAAAATAATATATATGATAATACATACAATATCACCGAACCAGAACTGGTACTCATTTATCGACCTCGGAAGGATGAAAGGCTGTGTTTGCCTTGCTGTGATTCAAATCTGTGACCTGCAGATCACACACAGATTGCAGCAGCAAGTGCTCAACCCACTGAGCTTTCTTGACAGCCTTTATTTGTGTATGTCATTGTAAATCCCATCTGTTATGTATGTGCTCATGAGCTTTGCAACAGGGGGGCGCCTAGGTGAGATGATCATCACTTCCCACATCCATTGAATTTCATTGGTTTTGTTGATTTACATCTCATCACCTTAACTGTCCCTTAACTAAAGTTTTTCTTCAGTGAATTTTAAGGCTTTTGTTATACCATAGTTTATTCAAGGGCCACTAGCCTTGGCCTCCAGCCATGGCCACTGTGCACATTGCACAAATAGGTTTCTTTAGGGCCCACTATCCATGACCTTCGGCCATGGCCAGTGTACATGTTCCACCAATAGGTTGCCTTGGGGCCCACCAGCCATGGCCTTTAGGCCTGGCCAGTAAGCACAGCCTTCGGCCGTGCCAGTATCTTTTAAAACACTAGGTTTCTTTCCAACCAACTAGTCATTGCATTCTGTAGATGTTGCATCAATACTTTTCTTTGGAACCCACTAGCCATGGCCTTCAGCAGTGTCCACTGTACATATTGCACCAATTGGTTACTTTGAGGCCCACTAGCCATGGCCTTCGTTCGTGGCCACTGTACATGTTGCAGCAACAATTTCCTTGGGGCCAACTAGCCAGGGTCTTTAGCCCTGGCTGTGCTCACTGTATATTTTAAACACTGTTAAATTAGGCGGTGCAGGTTAAATGTGTTGGTATTACCATAAACTACAGCATTACCACACCACCCAACTATGAGTTGGGTGGAAAGTTGGTGAATTCCCCTCCACCAATGAGCTTGAGGTAAATCTGCCAACTTTCTGCCCATTTTCAGCAGAATTACCACAGCAGAATTACTGCCACGGTAATTCCCTCGAAAATGCCCCATTGAGTCTTATGGACAAAACAAAACGGGAAGTTACAGCAGTAATACCGCCAGACCAAGTGGTGGTAACGGTAATTCCATAGGGTGGTATTAAAGCAGATTTACCACCAGAATACCGGCCAACTCGTAATGACCCCCTATGTTTCTTGCAAGCCCACTAGTCATGACCTTCACTCATGGCCAGCGGTTCAGTCCTGGCTTATGCCCATGTTGCACCATTGTTTTTTTTTGTTGCACCCCCTGGCCAGGGCCACTGGGACAAAGAGCCAGTTCCCCCTGCCTGGTAGTTGTGATCACAACAGATGGCCCCCCATTTCTTTTTTTTTCAGTTTCCATCCCCTCAACAATCCCCTGCTAATTACCACATTTGCACACAAAAATTACAAAGTCATCACAAATGCTTCCAATGTGCCCTTTCTCTCATTGCTTTGTGTGACACATTTATGTCTCTGAGTGTGTCTTCTGTTGTTACAGCGGTAATCTCGCAAGATTCCCCTAGTAGTCCCCTGATAAACGATATTCCTTTTTTCTGTAACCTGGTGCCAGACCACCCGCAACTCCCCAACTTCACATGGTGCCCTCTTCCTCCCTCCCCAAATGTAGCCTAATGCCTTTGTATCCTTTCTCCACCTCTAGCTATTTCAGTATGTTTCATTTTATTACCACAGTAATCGCTTGCATCGGGCACAACAAAAATGGTGGTTTTTCTTTTCTGAAAAGTCTCTCTGCTGCAAAGCACCATGGGAGATATAGTTATATTTTTGGGAGAAGGGGTAACGATGTTCCCCATCAAATATTTTAAAACCTGCTAGACGGAATAACCCCAAACCTGTCCCAGAAATTAAGTCAATGCTTCATGCCCAAGGTGTTTCTTATTTGGTCCAATTCCGTCCAGTGGTTTTTGTGCTTTAGCTTGATATAATTTTACATTTTGAATGGGAGTAGGCTGAAAAGAGTATTTTTTGCTTTTCTTAGTTACTTTTTCAATTCTTAGCAAATCTTTCCCATAATTTCCAGTCTGGGGGGCCCTTGACAAATGTTTTGTTTGGAAAATGTCAGCCAAATCGGTAGTGCGAGTCAAAAGTTAGTTGCAATAGAATTTTCAGATTACCTATGGCTCATATCACACACATTAACTGAAGTGCAGCGACTGCCGCACTAAAATATATATATAATATATATATAAATAGATATACAAATGAGTGGACAACCGCTATCAAGGACACACCTGCTGACTGACGGATAGCAGGTATCAGGAGAGCAGCAAGAGGGGCTACATGAGAAATCCTGCAAACAAGCATGTTCGGCACAGAGTCGCTCAATGTACAGTCCGCAGTTGCAGCAATATTTCATCGTCCCATCCCTTTTTGATAAGTCGGACCAGCAAGCCCTTGGCCCATGATGGGAGCGTTGCATGAGAAGATTTGAGAATGACCTAGATGCGTACAATGAAAATTCTTCCAAAAGGTTTGCCAGAAGGCTCCTAATTAACCCAGTGCGGGATGACATTGAGGACCTGATCCCTGAACAGACTGACACCTATCAAGGACTCAAGGAAGCTTTAAGTGCTTTTTTCAGTCCTCCAAGGAATATTGACCATGAGAGACACATTTTAAATACTGCCCGTCAGGTGCAAGGAGAATACATGGACTAATTTGCAATGCGACTTCGCAAGTCTGTCACTCACTGCGATTTCCACAAGTTCACGAATGAGGACGCAATTCTTTGCATCATTGGAGGATGCCTATCCACACCGTTTTGGAAGAAGCTGTTAAGGGAATCCCTTCCCCTTTCCACCATTCTCCTGATAGCAAGGACAGAAGCAAGAACGGAAAATCAAGCCGCTCAAATAGAGACAGGGAAAGACATCAAGGGGGAGCGACTGAATCAAATCTCACATTCACTCAAGAACAGGCAAAGAAGTGGCATGGCAGAGGCAAGTGCAATATATGCTGATTATCATTTCCACATGAAGAAAACGTGAGGTTTCCAGCACAAGGGCAAAGTTGCAGCAACTGCGGCAGAGAAAATCATCGAGTGAAGGTTTTCAGCTCCATGCCCATGAGACGGGAGGCAAATTCACACCAGCTGGCACAGCTGGGATGTGACATGATGACCAGAAGTGAAGTAGTGAGTCACGTTTGCCAAGTGACGAGTCGTCCTGCATCACCCTCGCCCCTGCCGTGCATTAATATAAAGACTATGCATACATGATGTCTGAGGCCGTCGACGCTCGTGGAAGCAATGTCAACATATGGGTACGAAGACAACCGGACAAATTTGTCATAGATGCAGGGGCAATGTTAAACATCATGTGCATTTCTGAATTCAACAAGATGAGGGAGCCTCCACCCTGATACCTTCTAAGCTGATTGTTTTTCAATGGGCTACAAAGGATCCGGTGACAAATCATGGGAAGTTGTTTCAAACCAGGCTGCGATACAAAGAGAGACAGCTACCATCGGAAGCTCATGCCCTCCAAGGAGAAGTCCCAGGAAGCGACTTGCTGGGGCCTTCCATGGCCAGATCATGAATATTGCGGCTGTAATAAACACCATGCAGCCATCACACTTGATGATCCACCAATTCCCATCTCTCTTCCAAGGCTTGGGGCATCTCAAAGGACCCCCCCATGGTGATACACATCAACGAATCTGTGAGACCTGTTTCTCAGCACCCCGAAGAATACCGACTCACCTTCAATCATGAGCCAAGAAATAAATTAATTGTCCACTAGAAAATTAGATCACTGAACCAGCGTGGGGACTTACACCCTGCGCTGCTCATATTGTAGCCATTCTGAAGAAAAGCACAGTTGATGAAATACATGTCTGCGTGGACATGAGGCAGGCAAACAAGGCCGTAGGGTGTGAAAGACATCTTGGGATCCTGGGATGCATCTGGACGACATGCTAGGCTCACTTACTGGGGCGCAAGTGTTCTCAAAATTCTACCTCAACAAGGGTTATCACGAGATAGAGCTGGATAAACAATTGATTGATATAACAACTTACGACACTCCACAGGTATAAACGCATACGCTTCAGCATCTCCTATGCTGCAGACATAGTTCAGAAGAGCATTCACCAGGTCATCAGTCATATCAAAATTGCTTCAACTACAGCGATGACATTCTAATTTTTGGGGCCTCACTTGAGCAGCATGATCAGGCACTCGTGCAAGTATGTTCTGCCCTGGTTGAGGCAGAGTTGACCCTCAATGAAGAAAAGTGCACATTCCACAAGGCCAACCTGAAATTCTTTGGGTATGCATTTTCAAGCAGAGGCATTAGACCTGATCCAGGAAAAGTAAAAGCCATCACAGAAATCTCTGCTCCCAGCGGCATCAGTGAAGTCCAATCATTCCTGGGGATGGCCAGCTACTGTAGTCGCTACATAAGGCACTTCGCTACTACGAGTACACTGCTGAGGGAGCTCATCAAGCAAGGCGTGACATTTCAGTGGTCTACTCTGTGTGAGGAGGCTTTCCAACAAGTTAAATGTGACATTGCCTCAGCCGACCATAAGGCATATTTTAACCTGTCCCTATGCTCAGAGCTGACAGTGGATGCTATTCCAGTTGGCCTAAGAGCCATACTGGCCCAGCACAGGCCTGGGAGGCAATCACCACAAGCAGTGATTGCATATGCCAGCAAGAGTCTATCAGACATCAAGAGACACTATTCACAGCATGAAAAGGAATGACTTGCTGTAGTCTGGGCCTGTGAACATTTCCAAATGTTTCTACTAGGGAAACCATTCCTGATCATAAATGACCACCAGGCATTAAGAACTATATATGTATATCTACAATGTAAGATGTTTCCCCGCATAGACATATGGGGCTTTCGCCTGCAGGATTAGGATTTCCATATAATTCACAAGCCAGGGAAAGAACACAACCCAGCAGATTTCATATCCTAGCATCCACTACCTGATCTGGCACAGAATGCGTCCATGGCGGAAGAGTACATCAACTTCATCACTGAAACATGGTCATCAGGACCAGTGTCTACCGCTTTCATAAAGGAACATATTTGTCAGGATGAGATACTACTCCAAGTGCTAGAACTGACAATGATGAGACGGTGGCTCTCTGTGACTCTAGATAGCCGTCATGGAGGTACGAAATTAGCAGTTTATCTTGGTGCTTTCAAGCAGGCAGAGGATGGGGTATCTGTTTCTGCGGAAGGACTCATCATGAGGGGCACTCAACCGGTAGTCCTAGTCAAACATCAACAACAAATCATTAGCCTCACACACAAGGGACACAAAGGAGCAGTTGCCACCAAGTGACAGATTACAGACACCATGTGGTTCCCTGGGCTTGATGCCCTTGTAGAAAACACCATATGTTTGTGCCATATATGTCAATGCACCATGAGAGCTGAAAAATCTGAACTGTTACAGATGTTGGAGCTGCCTGAGACCATATGGAACAAGGTAGCAGTTGATTTCTTTGGACCTCTTTAGGATGGAAAGTATTTGCTGGTATTAATAGACAAATACTCTTGATTCCCTATTGTACAAGTTATGTCGTCCACAGCTTTGATATCATCTTCTCAGCATCGGGTATCCCGGAGGATCTCAAGTTAGATAACCGGCCCCCTTTCAGTGGAACGGAATTCACCCATTTTGAATGATACAACGCCACAACACAAGAATCACTCCCTTATGGTCTCAACTCAATGGGATGAGGTTAATGGGTAGCTTAAAGAGGATGGAGCAACAGAACAAGCAGAGTGCCATGTCTCTCAACCACGCTCTGTACATTCTGTACAGTCTGTTAAGGGACAACAGAAACTCACCTTACAGTACCACACGGAAGAACCCAGCTCAACTAACCTATGGAAGGAAGATAAGGACAATGCTACCCCACATCCCTAGCTGAGACAAACACATTCATCATGAAGTCCTAATAGCTGATCATGAGAAGAATGAAGGCATGAAAGAGTATGCTGACCAGAGGGGGCATGCTGCCTGGTCGTACATAGACATGGGAGATAGTGTTCTGTTCACCATCGGCAAGTGACGTTGGAATCTCCATTTGACCCTTTTCCCATGTCAGTGTCACACATCAGTGGATCTATGGTGACTGCGAGAACTCTGGATTGAGTGGTCACTCCCAACGTGTCACACTTTAAGAAATACATGATGTCCAAGGAGTATGAACCGGAGGAAGAAAGGCAGGTAGAAGAAGCATTAGTTGAATCGAGACCTACAGAGATGAGTGAGCACACCGTTGCATACTCTCACACAGTCAGATGCATCAGGAAGCTGATGCGACAAGTCAAGTGATATAAGATAAAATGATGAACTGATGTAGAGGCACAAGGGGGAGATGTGTTATCTCTGCATCATCAGGTGACTCTGATGATGCAACCGCACTGACGCGGTATAGCGTGCGTGCTGTGAGGGGGAGGAGAAACAGAAAAAGGCAATGCGCTTGCACAACAAGCAGCAGTTTGCACTGAAGTAAATTAAAGGATTACTGCTTCACGCGCGGGTCTGTGTTTTGTTTATTTAATTTTGGGGGCCTGTCATTCTCCATGCTCACCCAGCAACCCTACACGGGTGGAGGCATGGCAGAGTAGTCCCACCTACATATTAGTGGTGCAAGCAGAGAGCCAGAGGGGTTCTTTGAAGGAAGAAAGAGCCTCTTTCCAACAACCTTTAAGTAGGTGCCAACTATATGTAAATTAAGTGGCTCACAATACCCCAGAAACCTGCCTCAGAGAGAGCCACACGTGTGTTGGGGGTGGGGGATTGGAAGGGGATGTCTGATGGTCATTATTTTCAATTGTAGTGATTGCATATATCTGTCATGCTGCTGCTAGTTTGTGTTGCTAATCCTTCCCTATCTGATCATAGTTTCTAATCCAGCCTGTATATTAAATATTGTGTGTATAAGAGGGAGTGATTTAATTTTACCTTGTCATGAAAAGGTCTAAAACATGATGGAGAAACTGCAGCTTGTGAACATGGCAGGAAAGACATGCATGTGAAGTGGTGAGGGCACATCTGGGATGAGAGGATTGTATAGTCAGGGCACATGGGGTTGGTAACGGGGGAGGCAACATTACTGTTGGCCTAGGGTGCCAAAAATCCTTGCAACAGCCCTGCCAATAGATATTTACATTAAGTTCAAAAGCAAATTCTGCCCCACAGGGACTGTTGTGCTCTGGCACCTTTCTATCAAAAGAAAGTCACATTGCCCTTAATGTGCGTATCCATGGCCGCAGGCCAGCATTCAAATAATTGTTATAGGGACATGTAAATAAATTCTTCACTGATGGAGACAGATATTCCTCTTGTGCGTGACTCACCTTTTGAATAAGTGTCTCGATGCATATGCACCGAACAGAATTATGTGATGCCATCTCTGATGGGAGCATGGCTAGATGCCCTTTACGGGTTTTCGAGATATATTAATGTCACACCTGCTGAGTCCAAGAGCTGATTATCAGCAGGCGAGTCCCAGCAAGCATGATACCCCTCTATGCACATCAATTAATTATGTGGCGTCCATCAATGCAACTTAAAAAATGCACAGACACGCAAAGTCACAAACATCCTTGCAAGTGGATATTCGAGACACTAATAATGCATAATAGTGTGTTAAAAAAAACTGTATTACATCTGTACAATCTGTACTTTGCTTGGCACGTGACATAAAACAATATGCACATTGTCTAATACATGCATATATGTATGAATAATTTATTGAAGACAGCATTGGTAATGCTAAATGAAGAGAACCATGTTCTAATCTCCTTCATTAATTAGCCAAATAGATGCATGTAAAAGGATGTCCTCATTAAGATTGCTAAGCATGTGACTAGCATTAATGAATATGTTTGTAGATATTAGCAAAACGAAAAGTGATCAGGGGCCTAATAATCAAATAAACTGAATGTTCTGGACAGGGTGTCACTAATTACTAGCAACGTCGGAATTTCTGCTTCCCACATGAAATAGCTTGGTGAAAATATACACACACAAACACACACACACATACACACTTCTCTAAATGTCTTACAATGTGCCACATTCAACAAGTCTAATGCATCTTGCTCCTTACTCCACAGCCAGCCTAACGCTCTATTGAGTATTAAATGACTCTTTACCACCACTATTGGGCCTCATTTCAAGTGCGCCGGTCCAGAAGAAATGCCAGAAGAAATGCCGGTAATTCTGGCCCCTGTATTTTCTCCAGACTAGCACACTTCAAGTTTGTCGGTAGGGGCCAAAGATCTCCCGGCAGGCCTGACATGACGGCAGATCAGGCCCCTAACGGCAAATAAATGCCTGAATCACCAGCACCAGAAATATGGGTGTCAGTAATTCATGCAATCCCATCCCATGGAGTCCTATTGTACTCCATGGAAATGGGAACTTACCAGCTCTCCCCTGCCTGTAATATCCCGGTAATACCAGGAAATCAGGCGGCGGAGACGGTAATAGCAGTTTGCTGGTATCCAGTCGGTACCGCCAAACTCATAATGAGTCTCTGCAGAACAGTGCAGGACAATGGGTGGGAAGCCTGCAAACATTAGGGCGGGGCACAGGGGAGGAACGGAGATTCCGGGGGCCAGGGGAAGGCACCCACTGTGTGATGTGGCCCTTAGGGATGGAACCTGGGTCATCCCCTAGAGTCAACTCTATCTCCCCAACAGCCACCAGCAGCAGAGTAGTGGCACCCACTTTCATTTCCATGAAGGAGGTATTAGCCCAGGGAACAATCAGTACATGCGTTATGTGGGTAGAAGCATGAAATGATATGATATGATATGATATGACATGATATGATATGATATGATATGGCATGATATGGCATTTATAACGCGCCTATACACAAGTGCTAGTACAGAAACTACATTTTATGTGCCTTGCTTGAAAACCTGAGTGAGGTCTCGACTTCATTAGTTAGGTGGCCCACTGACCACCCCATTGTTCAGAGGGAGGCACACCGTGTACTGAGCAAAGTGACTGACTGGCGAGGGGCTGGCAATCTGCTCGGAGACATTATGGCAAATAGAGAAGGGCTTACCAGATTGCTTCTTGGGTTTATCTGCGTAAAACTTTGGCTCTTTTTTATGTTTACACTTAATTTATTTGTGTTAATTAAACTTTTAATTTATTCTGCAATAAAGCTGTTATTTTTATTATAAATATTATTTTTGAATGCTCTTATTGAGCACGATCTAAGCCCTTAGGTTGTTTATGCGCACCGTGCACATAAGACATTTACAGTTAAAAACACTATTTCTTGAAAGCATAAAACCATTCCTTTAAAAATATTAAGAAACATAATATTACGACATTCTTGCATATCACTAAGTTTGTTCATTATTATGTGTATTTCTGTATAGTCTGCACTTTAATTTGCGCTTCACATTGAACAATGCACACTGTTGAAGTCTAATGCCGTCAAATATGTATGAATAATTAAGTGAAGACAGCAGTAGTGTTCAATGAAGGGAATCATATACTATTTTCTCAAATTCATTAATCAAATAAATGTGTAACAGGAGATCCTCATTAAAATTCCTAGGTTTGTAGCTTTCGATGTAGCAAGACTAAAAGTGATCACAGATCAAATAAACCTCACGCGCTGAACAGTGATGCACTAATTACTGGCAACACCTGGATATCTGCTCCCCCATCAAATCGCTTGGTTGAAATATAAACTCACACACACACACACACACACACACACACACGAACAGACATTTCTTGAAAGTTCTTAATATATCAGATAGTCCCCTTTCTATCGTAATGAATCTTGCGGCCAACTTCATAGCCACTCTGGGCCCCCTAAAACTCTATTGGGTGTTAAATGATTCCTTAGTGCCGCTATGACCCGGCAGGACGGCAGGGCAGTGGGTCAACCGGCCATCGTTGCAACGTTTTGTTCTCAAAATCTTATTCCACCGATGTCTCAGATCCTTGGTGTGTCCGCTACTAGGCAATAGGCAACTGGTTGACCTGACCTCCTGTGCCATCACAACACGCTTTCACGCCTGGTATGGGAGAACATCAATGTTTTCACTGCAGTCCCTTACTGCACTGTTCATCAATTGCACATGGCAGCTCACTTCAGGGAGCACCCGCTTTAAGCAGGTGGTAGAAGGCATGAGATATTCCAAGCCGCTGCAATTCTGTGTTACTTTCTTAGAAAATTGAAGGACGGGGCACTGCTCTAAAACACGCAAGTGGCTATGTTACTGCCTTACCCCTATTGGTATCAGCCAGGCGTGAGCAGCAGATTGGTCAGGTTTCACATTCCAGACCTACACACTCTCACTGATGCTTTGGGTAAAAGTAGGGTGTCTCTATCAATTTCTATAGCACCTGTGAGCACCCTTAAACTGTGACAAACAGTGTAGGATATCTTTGCAGATGCCCTAGCACTCTGCACCCATCCCACTGTCTTTGCGGTAGCAACCTACTTTTGTGGCCATCAGTCTATGCTACTCCTTCCCACAGACTGGGAGCCAGTGGACGAACAAGCACCTCCTTCCCATACTTTCCACAATGAAGGGACCAGATGCCCCCTGTGGCTGCCACAGCACTTCAACAAACCTTTCGATTAGATGAGGCAATAAACAATCTCCAAGGTGCCTTATCTCCTTCCGACTCTCAACCAGAAGTAGGACAGTGATGATTCACCCTTTTGCTAATAAGAGGCATTCTGCAAGTGTAGGTTTGCCTTTCATCCTCTCACTTTCCACCTGCTCCCCCAGGTCCTCTCCACCCTCCTTCTCCTCCTCCAGCCCTCACCACTTACATACACCCTTCTTTATCCCTGTCACCTTGCCCTTATATCACCAGTCCCTATCACACCCCAATAGGCCTTTTACACATTCTTACTGCTTTGTCCAACATGCAGTCCACAATTCCTCATCTTTTTCCTTCTTCATTTTTCTGCTTCCCTTTCTACTCACTGTCTTTCCTTATCTACACACCTTCCTTGACCTTTATGCACTGCACCTCACACCACCTTGCGCCACTATCTCGTGAACTGTTCTTGTTCTTAATCAGCCACCATTTCCACCAGTCAGGCCTTGAATTAAGTCATCAGTGCGCAGCCCAAAGATGGCGCCTGGATCAGCATTGGGTTACGGTCAATCTCTATTTTCCCATCTGTATTTTACAAACTCATTACTGCCCAACTATGTCCTTTTGACACTGGGGCTTTGTGTGTTATTTGACCTTAAAAGAGTGATAAAAGGGTTTTGAAGTATCACAATACTTTGTTTATATTTATAGTATATATTTAACAACGCTAACTTAGTAATACTTCACAGAATTAAAAACAAAATTAAAAAGCCAGCTTCAGACAGTCAAAATACAGACTAAACAGTGTACACTTAAGCAATATGCCCCAAGCATCGGGGCATTACTGAGTCAAGTAATGCCCCTGGGCCCATAGTTATAGGCCCGAGTGAAGGCCCCCGGGACACTACCTGACTCAGTAATGCTCCCGCTGCGAGGGGCATATTGCTATTAGTACCCCGGCCCGCAAGATCTGCGTGACCGGGGTACTAAAACCAGTTTTTTCTGTCCCGAAACGCTGGAGCGTTTTGGGACAACAACAAAAAAGGCCAAGAAAATGCCGCCGGGAAAGTGAAAATAGGGTGTCTAGTCAAAGGATCGGATCTAAAGGGTCGACAGGTCAAAGGATCGACACCAAAGGGTCGACAGGTCAAGGGATTTAATTTTTTTTTAAATTATATGTATTTTTTTAGTTTTTCGTTTAGGGAAAAAAGTGTTTTTTAGCAAGAAAAGGGGGTGGGGGTGACGCCCCCCCCAAAAAAAAATATGTGAAAAAAAAAAATCAATCCTTTGACCTGTCGACCCTTTGGTGTCGATCCTTTGACCTGTCGACCCTTTAGATCCGATCCTTTGACTTGCAACCGGAAAATAGCGTTCATTTTCCCTTTCCATGGCGGCCATCGGGAGCGGATGCGCTGGGAACAGAAGTGTTCACAGTGCGTTCGCTCCTGAAAGACGACAGAGAAGAAGGAAAGTGGGGTTGGGAGGGTGGGGGAGAGAGAGGGAAAAAAAATAGACGTACCTGAATCCCCGGCGGGGGAGGAAGGCAGCCTCCAGCCATGTGGAGGCTCGGGTCAGGGATTGCCCAGCTCCGAGCCTCTACACAGCTGGAGGCTGCCACTCCGCCCGCCGTGGACAAAGGAGGCAAAAGGTAAGTGAGGTGGGGAAGGCGGGGAGGTGGGATGCAAGGCAAAAAAAAACATACCTGAGTCCCCGGCGGGGGGCGCAGGCACCTTCTCAGCTGTGTGGAGGCTCGGAGCGGAGATAGCCCCGCTTCGAGCCTTCTCATTGGCTGAGGGGTTGCCACACCCCCGACCGGGAACAATGGCCGTGGATTCCTGGCCTAGGGATTCCCGGCCGGGTAATGTCCTGGCGCGGGCCAATCAGAATGTTTGTTTCATTTTGATTGAGCCTTCGCCAAGGTACTAATTACAGTTAAAGCATGACTTCCGTAAAAACAGCACCTCTAGCCATCTAAAATCATTCAATGATGACAATGATGGAGACAATTCTTTTCCAAAATGGAGTCATATAAACTATGCAGGCTTCATGATTGCCACTCATAAAAATATTCCATAAGGCTTCAGCTGGAAAGTTCCTCTCCATGCCAGCAGATCTCAGTGCTTGTGACCGTAACTTCATTAGTGAAGAGCAGTCAGTCAAACAATCTTTATCATACTCCAAACATGCTTCCACAGACGCGCGGCAGCATCTCTTATTTTTCGGAATATGTGTCCATGCCCCAGTAATTTCCAGGAACCTTGCCAAATTAAATTTTAGCTTCAAATAATCCCAGACTAATGAATTGCCCAAGAAGTGGTTGAGGTGCATGGCTATGGGACGGCCAATAAGTTCATAGTGGCCTGGTAAACAGGTAAGGCAATGGGTGCCAAAAATCAGACCAATAAATCACAACCCTCCAGAGTGATATGTGAGGACTGAGGTCTTTCCCAGCACAGTGTAAAGAAGGAGCCAAGTATTCCCACCTCAAACACCTCTCCCATAGTGCCTATATGTTGGGAGCCAGAGTGTGCAGTACCATTGAAATTACAGATACAAAGGAGAATCATGGAAGCAAGGTTCACATTGAGAAAATCATACCTGCATGCGAGACAATGTGATGGTTGTTTGAATATAATTCTGAAAGAAACAGGACAAACAACTGAATGAAAAGAGTGATGACCTCATACAAGAACAGAGCTGACGTGCATAAGAAGAGATGCAGAGACGAGAGAATGCAGGCAATTCTATAAGGCATCAAGAAAGTATCGAAAATAAGTGACATTTTGGGATCAAGATGAAGAAGCTTATGCTAGCAAGATAGATGAAAATGTCGAGCTGTTTTACACGTGTACATATCGAAAAGCAAGCAGACAAAGTATTCCTGAGGCTAGCATTATAGTGAATAGATTGCGGCATGCACCAACATATACATATATAAAAGTGAGTAAAGAATGGATGTTTCCACTACGTACAAATAGCAGAGCTGAGAAAAAGAAGTAAGGCCGCTTTTCCAGTATGTCGTAGTTTGAAAAAAAATTGAATTACAGGCAAGGCTGGATGAGCCAAGAAGCCAAGGCCGTATCAGGATGGGGTGAGCTGACATTGGATACAAATCTTGTGAAAGAATGCAGCTCCTGTTCAGAAGGCATGGATGAAAACAAAAAGATGTTAGCGGTCGATTAGAAAATAGTATTTTAATACACCAGAAGCTCGATTTTGTGGTCTTCAGTCACGTGGGGTGAAGAAGTTGGACGAGCATGATGGTCACACTTTCGTATGAGGGGTCCGCACAATCAAGTGTCCTATAGTTATTTAGCCAATAGAACGTTGTGTATTTAGTGACGTTCATAGTGACCTGTTTGAAGGGAGTGCTTAGTTGCCCCACCTGATGTTAAGAAGCCTATCATTTTATTCCACTGCCTAAACGAGTATGGATCGTATACTTAGATGTTTTCTTAAACGCTATCACACTTGCCACTAGGTTTTTGTATTTTGCCACATAGGATGATGTTAGTAATACACGGGTTAACGTCATCTATGACGATTTTCTGTTATATGAACAAGCTTTTTCTAAGATGCATTGAGAGATTTTGCGCTCAGACATCCGTTGATGTCCGCTGTACTCCCTTTTTTAGATAATTGATATTAAAACAGTTATCCTTTTGCCAACTACCTGAGTCGTTTCTATTATTGATGTTTGAATAATTTCTGCATTCCCATCCATCTCAAGGGTATTGCTACCTCATCTTAAAGGGCTGGGAACTCCAGTTCAACAGGGTACCACATTATCACTCTTCCCACCACATGCAAGGGCCAATACCTTCTATTACATCCCTCGGACACACCCGGAAAGACTAAAGTGACAGGAGCAAGGGGGCACAATATTTAACAAAGTATAGAGGAAAGATCAACATATAACACACTTAAATACTCTAGCAACCAGCACCTCATCACAACAGTGGCAGAGTGGGAGCTGGCACCATGTTGATTATGGAGGGAGCCACCCTTGGCCAGTCTTTTCCCAGGCGTGGTGCGCCCACTCTGAGGCACCAACCTGCTGGGCTTTAATGGGGCACCATATTTTGCATAGCGGCAACATAAATGTATTAAAGGTGAGTGTGATCAAAGGTCATTCCTGCTCCTGCCATTACACTGGGAAATTGACAGTGGAAAAATCAGGATTGCATTTATAATGTAATTGATGGAAACAGCTGATGAAGCACCACAGTGAATACTGTAATTGTGTAGCACACACCTCAAGTCTAGGTATGGACGGATGTGGACGGTGGTGCTGGATCTTGTGCTTGTAAGCAGTGGCAGATCGAAAAGACAGGAACATGGAGTGACATTTTCCCCAGAAGATCCTCTGCACTGATGCACCAGTGTGCAAAAAGTGTCATTTTAGTTTAAATTGAGCTTATTTAGGCCACAGGGTTTGTTTATTGTGTGCCAATAGAGAAGACATTGGCATTATTTTCCTAGTACGTGATCCTAAGCACCATCTATATGCAGAAACTATTGCATTGGAGTACAGCTAGGAGGGTGATGGGATGTGTTGAGGGACACAAACGTGTAGGTGTTGTTTGGTTATTTGTCTACCCATTAACTGCCCACAGCCATGCTAATCCCCATGGCCATTCCACCCACTTTCCTCCTACACCCGCTATAAGCACATTCTCTTGGATTCTCTTTGTGCTAGCTTTATCAAGAAGTAGCATTAACCTTTGGTTGAGATGCCTATCAGAGATATTTCTATGGAGTCTTCTACGAATGAATGGCTTTATTGGATCTTTACATGCACTACTGGTGTAATGATTTTTAACCAAGTGTGCTTCCAGTCACTTGATTTGTATGCAGTGTGCATGTCCTTCACTGAAGTTCTGTTAAAAGCAAGCATTGCCAAAGCCAACAGGTTAAATAATCATTTGCCAGGCACTACTGTTAAATGCCCAGGTACTTGCATCATTTTACAGGAGCTGCCAATAATGGCCATTTAGTACCATTACAGCAGTACCTGGCAAATACCTATCCCTATTGTAC
Source organism: Ambystoma mexicanum (assembly GCF_040938575.1). Taxonomy (NCBI): domain Eukaryota; kingdom Metazoa; phylum Chordata; class Amphibia; order Caudata; family Ambystomatidae; genus Ambystoma; species Ambystoma mexicanum. Next base: position 623,618,524 of record NC_090939.1, on the reverse strand, counting down.
ACAAAGTCAAAACGTTTGGCATTGCCAATGCTTGTTCAGCGGTTGTAGTGGCTTTTTTGGAAAAGTAGACACTTTCCATTTAGAAAATGCACTACTCGCAAACTAATTTAGAAATTGCTACCAAACAAATCACTGTGTGACCGAGGACCTATGATCACTGCCCATTCTGTAAATCACCACCAAATCACAGAGCCTTGCAGACGCTGCATTTATGGAAGGCTTGACTCCAGGTAGTTACTTGTCTTTTTAAGTTTATTTCGATTTGTGATGCTCCATAGGCAAAAACACACCACTTGAAGACCACACATGCAAACTATCTCAAATGACAGCCCTTGGAGGTGCTGCTGGGCAGCTGTGGCTGTCCCCTCATACAGAATGAGGGGATTGGAAAAGTGTGAGCTCTATGACTTTAGCCAGACTTGCAGTGATTTCTTCACCTGCGGGTGGTCTTGTCAGTTCACGTGCTCTGTGTATAGTTACTCACTGTGAGCAATGCAAGACAGGTACTTTGTAATGGCCCGGAGACAAGCATCCCTGGACAGCCCAACAACAACCCCTGTGAGTAGGCATTTATCCTTCAAAGTCAAAAAGCCATATTCATCTGTATTCTCAGCCAGGCTCTTACCTTCTCATGTATGTAAAATGTGTGATGTTCGAAGGCCTGACTAGCAATGCTGCCCGTGTTGCTTCGTCTATGGTCACAGATATGGTGGACTTTGAGCCCCGCTCTGCAGCGGAAGTGAACTTTATCTGGTTAAGAACCAGTGCTGGTGTTTCTAAACACAATTTTAAGGTGCTGCATGAGCGCATGGGTCCCAGACTCCATGGGGCGCTAGTTTTTTGCATACAAAAGGCCTAAAATGCGATCATATCAGAGGAGTTAGCCAAAGTACACGGGTCAAGTCAACCACCACGCAGGGACTGGGGCACCATCCAGAGGGGTTAAACATGTACACACTAAAGGGAAGGGCCGATGGGGATGGGGAGATTCATTTTGATGGTCAGATAGAGGCATTATTACAAGTAACAGGTATGCAAGGAAACTGCAGAGGCACCGTAGAGAGGGGTATCAACAGCAACAGGGACAAGGGTATGACACAGAGCTGGGGGAAAGGGCCGGGTTAGCTCACCTGATTAATCTGCTCCTTCTGCCAAGGCACTAGCAGGCACCTCTTCTTGTTCAGCAGGCTGCCTGCACCGCTTTCTCCTCGAAGTCCCTTTGAATATCGTGGGATGCCTGGTACTTGCTTCTAACCACACACAGAAGACAGAGCAGAGGGGCATGTGGGGGGGGGGCTCCGTTCATAATGCACATGTGCCAGCCACTCATGACCGAGGCCTGACCCGACCCATCCTTCACAGCGCTGCCTGGTCTCTGACTCTGCTGCTGCTGCTGCCGCCAGCGCCAGCCTACAGACAGTGTACAGGGATCAGGGCTGGTGCCATCACAGGCAATGCAAGTAAAGACAAACGTAGTGTGAGTTAAAGCAGCCTTTTGCCTAACCTTGCCTAGTGATAGCACCGGCCCTGCTAACAGTTAGATTTACAATCTTACAGCCACCCAAAATTAAAAGCATTCCATACATCTTTTACAAATATACTCAGCTGGCTTTCTACCACTCTCCCTCACCTACTTCTTTGGTCCATCACTCCCGGAAACAAGGGTGTTTCTAGGTCTGGAAAAGATCAGGGGCTAAGCTAATGTCAGGACTGGCAGGACCTGGGGCTAGCTGGCATTTTGGTTGTAGCACCTGAGCTTCTATGCAGGGCTACAACCAAAAGACCCTAAGCTATAGCCCCCTCAACCCCTCACCCCCCTCAAGAAATGCCTCTGCCCGGAAACATCAAGAAAATATCTGTCCCACTGACGCTCTCCATCACCCCCCTTAAGTGTCTCCCTCCCAAAACCCCACACCCAGAAAAGAAAAGGTACCTGCACTCCTGGCACCCTGCCCCGCCTCCCTCAGCCTCCTCCACACAGTATGGTGTTGGTCCCTGACATTGCTGGAGTTGCTGCTCATTCCACGTGACAGGCTCATGATTCCTGTGCTGTCGGAAAGCTACACCACACTCTGCTGTCTTCAAGTAGTTCTGTGCTCCACAAGTTGCCTGTCAGTGGCAGGCCATGCGAGAATTGCAGCAGACAGTGAGGCCAAGGAAGACCTTGTTGTCTGATTACCTGGGGTTTAAGAAGACCCTGGAGAAGCAGAGGCAGTGCTGTAGTCATGCCAGGGCAATGGGGGTCATTACGACCTTGGCTCAAAGGGATACCGGGCACCAGTAATGACACTGGTGCTGGTAATCCCTTTGCGCCCTATTCCGAGGTCCCTTTGCGGGTCCCGTCCATAACGCCTGGTTTTACCAGGCGTTATGGACGGGACCCGCAAAGGGATACCGGCGTCAATAACGGTACCGCATGCCCATTCATAGTTTAAGAAATTCAACATCCATTGTAAAATCATAAATGCTTCTTATGGGTAGAGAAGATAACGTTTAATACAAAATGTACCTGGAAATGACAGCCTTTGACTACTTCGCAGTATTTTCCTTACAGAAATGACATAGTAATCCGCAATAGAGAGGCAATGGGCCTCATTACAACCTGCCAGTCAGGGACCGTGCATAATCCGTGATGGCGGTAAAAACGTTTCCGTGTCTGCAAGGTTGCGGAAAAACCGTCCGATTACACGCTGTCGGTCGCGCGCACCACACGGACTCGGAAACGTTGTTACCGCCATCACGGAAAACCCCACAGAAATGGAAATAAAGCAGCCACAAGTGGCGCAAAACCCGTGTCCGCCTACCCCACCACGGATATGGAACCAGAAATACCATGATCGCCAAAACAGGAAACAGAGAGGCGGCCATCATATAAAAGCACAATCCATTGCCATCCAGAGCCAGCACAAGCACAAACCTAACTCTGAGAAGCCAAAAGGGACCACCAGCATGTCTGCCAGGATTCCTGCTCAGAGGCAGCACAAACAGCGCTTCAGCGAGGCAGAGCTAACCGTCTTGGTGGAGCACATTGTGGACAATGCGGAGATGCTGTTTAGCGCCGACCAACGGCGTGCCACACAGCAGTGGAGGAAGGAGGTGTGGACCGAAGCTGCACGCAAGTGCACTGCTGTGGGTGTGACAGTGAGGAACGTGAAGGACTGTCACAAGCGGTGGGACGACCTGAGGCTGAGGGTACGCAACCTCATTTCCACGCACCTCCAACGCAGCAGTGGGACAGGCGGAGGACCCCCTCCCCCACTGAGGCTGCAAGCATGGGAGGAGCGTTGCAGCAGCATCCTGCACCTAGAGGGAATCCATGGGATTGGGGAGGCTGAGGCAGGAGTGAGCCCACCTGCAGATGCCGGTAAGTGCCCAAACCTGAATGCCACATGTAAATATGCAGTTGTGAGTACTGGGCCAAAGGACCCATAAACAACCCCCCCCCCCCAGGCAGTGCATGTGTGGGCCAAAGGACCCATTAACAACCCCCCCCCCAGGCAGTGCATGTGTGGGCCAAAGGACCCATCATGATCCGTATGGCAACTAATATCACAGAATGCATACACCAGCAATCAGATGCATGTGACTAACACTATTCAATGTACAATCTTAATGACGCATGTGATGCACCCATCTGCCACCACAACAACACTAATTGCATGCCCTTTGTGTCCCCACAGCCGTTTCAAGTGACAGTGATACTGCACAACAGGCCAGCCAATCTGCACCGGCAAGTACACAAGCCACCGCCACCGCACAGGGGGATGTTGCTGGCAGTTCTGCACCTCTGGCCACATTACCAGCCACTACAGATGTGCCGCCCACCACCACCACCGACATCCCCACCGTCTCCACACTGCCTGAGTCTAGACAGGTGCCACGGGAACCTATCATGGCCACCCAACACAACACCGAAGGCAGCAGCACTGCAGAGGGGGCGGCCTGCAGTGATAACAGTGCCCGCAAGAGCACTCGGAACCAGGGCCACAGGGGGAGTTGCCCACATTGGAAGACCTGGGCTCCTTCCATGAGCTGGAGTTCAGCCCCACATCACTGGGGAGTCCCATGAGGTCGCCCACCCCATCCATGGCCGAACTGAATGCCCGCATGCAGCGGATGGAGGACCAGCAGGCTACCCTCACCCAGCTGGTGGAGAGGCAGCTAGAGGAATCCAGGCTGCAGAGGGAGAGCTACAGCGCCTCAGTGCGTCGCCGGTCGAGGTCCATCGGACGCTTTGCGAGCACTATAGTAACCCTTGCACGCCATGTGCAGGAGGGCAACAACCACACCTCCAGGCTTGTAGAGGCCATGTTGGTTGGCCAACAGGCAAATCTGGCACGGATGCCCTCAATCCCAGATTCTGCGCAATCAAACACAACCACCCCATCCAGCTCCACTACTGCCAGTCCAAGGAGGCGCTTGAGTAGGCTAACGGGTCCCTTGGGCAAGGTTGCACAGGCACAGAAGCGCACACGGAAGTGATGGCATGTGTGTGGGGCAGTGCAGGACACATGTGGACTACAAGGGTGTGCGAGGGGTGGGCACGTTTGGGTGGTGGGGTAGGTAGTTTTGGGGGTTTGAACAATGGGGCCTGGGTGGGGGTGGGCACGTTTGGGTGGTGGGGTAGGTAGTTTTGGGGGTTTGAACAATGGAGCCTGGGTGGGGGTGGGCACGTTTGGGTGGTGGGTGGCCCCGGGTGTACAGCTTCCCTAACCAAAGCACCTCCTTCCCTGTTGTTATTACATCAATACATCACCATTTCGAATCAAGTCATACATGTGTGGACATTGATCATTTATTTTGCAGTGCAACTATTAATTCACTGTCGTCACCATGTTCGTGCATTTCTGTGAATGTGCTGTGACTCAAAAGTAAATGCGAATCAAGGCATCCCGTGCTCTCTGGCCATCATGTGGACCCCCAGGGGGAGGCGGTGCCATCCCATCCCCATCTCCATCCCCATACCCATCTCCATCCCCATCCCCATCTCCATCCCCATCCCCATCCCCATCTTCCTCATCTGCGTCTGGTGGCATTGGGATGTTCCTGCACAGGCATATATTGTGCAGCATGGCATATACGAGCATGATTTTACCCGTCTTCACTGGGCTGTACAGCAGTGATCCGCCAGATCTGCTCAGACAGCGGAAACAGGCCTTCAGCAGTCCAAATGTCCTCTCAATCATTCCACGTGTACGGATATGTGCCCTATTGTATGCCTCTTCATGCCTGTTCCTTGGTCTCCGTACAGGTGTCATCATCCATGGCGTGAGTGCATATCCCGCATCACCTACATGGGATGTAGATGGGGGAACATGTCAGTGTTTGTGGCATCATGTCCTCATCTGCTGCTGTGCATTCTTGTATCATCATTCATTCATGCATATGTACCATGCAGTGTATGGAGGTATGTTTTGGGCATCACTATGTATGTCGCTAACTGGATATGGGCCTACACATTAACTTGCATGTTTACTGTGCCCTGCGGGTGACATTTGATTGTGTGCATGTCACGGTGCAGTGCTGTCCACACATGGCAGAGTGACTCCACTGTACGGAAGTAGTAAATACACATCGTCTCATTTACACGCCTCTCGTGCCTTTTGAGGCAGTGTTTCAATTGAAGGTGGGTGTCTGCAGTGGCACAAGGTTCATAGGACAGTGACGGGATTGGCTGTGCTAGCTTGTGCACGGGCACATTGTGGTGCCCTGTCATGTCTTCCTTCATGATGTTTGGCATCCGCTGTGTATTTGGTAGATGGAAGGAGGGTGATGCATGTGCGGTCACAGCGGCACACTCACAATGCTCATTGGCCTGGACACACACACACCACTTCGACAGGGTTGTAGCATCGTCAGCTGTACTCACCCAATAGCCATGTGCTTTGTCCGGCATAGCGTTCCATGTACCGTGGCAACGTGGAATTCCGCAGTACTATTGAGTCATGTGCTGAGCCTGGGAAACGTGCACAGCAGTGTGTAATCAGTTGCATGGCATCACAAACCATCTGGACATTCAAAGAGTGATACTGTTTCCTATTGCGGAACACCGCCTCAATTGCATGTGGTACTGTGAGCTCAGCGTGGGTGCAGTCAACTGCGCCTATGCAATTTGGCATGCCTGCTATGGCATGGAAGGCCAACTTGGTGGCAATGACCTCGGGGAGGGTGCGGGGTAGGGCTATGTGTTCTGACACATGGCGCAACAGGGCATCCAGTACCTGTATCAGGATTTTTGAGAAACAGGGTTGTGATATGCCGTGCAGCTCACCAACCGTGTGTTGATAGGTGCCAGTGCCAAGGAAATGCAGTACTGAGACAACCTTCAAGAGGGGGGAGATGGCGGTGGGGGTGTCAATTTGGCTGCTGATGTTGTCCTCAATCATGGCGGTGATGTGCAGGATTATTGCACGGTCCAGTCGGTATAGTGTGTGGATCTGTCCTGGGGTGAGGTTCCAGGGTGAGGCCCTGATGCGTGGAATTGCTGGCTGGCGGTGCGGTCGGGCTGGCTGGGCAATGGGGTTTGCCATAGCTGCAGGGTTGGCTGGTTGCCGCCTGTGCCTCCTCCGCCTGCGCCTCCTCCTCTGCGCCATTACTGCCACCATGTGCAGTGCTGCCTGTTGGTTGAGTAGGCCCAGTCCCAGTGCTACTAGACCTGCTGCCTGCATGGTTCTGTGTTGTGTTGGGCTGGGTGTGGCCCTTTTGTAGGCTCCCAGTGGCCTGCTAGGTCCAGCTGGCCTGATTTGTTGCACCTGTGCCCTGATTCAGTTCAGCAGGCAGTGTATAACGGCATGTTCGCGGTGGCGGCGGTTCCGCCACCGTGATCACGGTATTTACGCCATTTTTTTGCCGGTATTTCCGTGTCCGCGCTAGTTGTGATGCTCACGGTGTTTCGTGTTGACGGTAACGGAGGGGTTTCCGTGCAGACGGACTTAACGGGACCCCTATTTCCGCGGTGGCGGTTGAGGGTGGTGCCATTACCGGGGCCGCGGGTCATGATTGGGCGGACATGGAAACGGTGCCGGTATGGTTTTACCGGCAGTGTTAATTCCAGACCGGAGTACTTGTAATGAGGCCCCATATGTATTTGAAGTAAAACTTGACTGCTAAATAAATTAGGTACACTCGATTGCTGTCATTTTGAGTGCCTGAAATTAATAGTTATTGGTAGTGGCATTATCTAGTAATGCAATAAAAGTGAAAAGGTTGCAAAGACTATGATAAACATACAATAGAAATCTATTGTGTTGATTTATACACACCAACCTTTGGAAATAATAGTTCAATAAGGTAGGAATTATGTTGAAGCTCTACAAATTGTTAGTGGATATTACAATGTGGTGAATTCTGAAATGTGGAATTAGGAACATTCTTATGTGCATTGAAGAGAAGAGAAGGAGTTAGTGGCGTAACAAATGTAAAATGGAGATTAACTTTTCCCCCAAATCTTTAGCCTTCTAACCATTCGCTCTGATATTGATCTTAACCCGACTCCTTTTAGGAGTCCTTCACAAAACCATAAGCATGCTCATCAGTTGCCGCCTTCACCAATCTTGAGAACGCAAGATGCTGTTGGAGTGGAGCATTGACCATAAAGCCACCCAACGCATTCACTCAATCTACGTTGGGGGGGGGATTCTTTCATTACCAGCAAACAACATCACAATCTTCCCATGAAACAATGACAGGGGCCCAACCCACAACATAGATCAGTGCATTAAACGGGGCAGAGTCCAGTGCCGGATTAACCATTAGGCCAACTAGGCACCGGCCCATGGCCCCACTACTTTTAGGGGCCCCGCGGCAACAGATCAAAATAAAACAGTGCAGAAAATTAAGGAGAACATTTGCGATGCCGGGCCCCAACATTTCAACTGCCTAGGGGCCTCCCAGGAGGGTCTAATCTAGCACTGGCAAAGGCTAAGACCATTAATCTGTTTGTTTCCCTCCACAAAAGCACCATGTCATGTCAAAGATAATACATTAATTGGCTCAGTCAACGCTCAAGAGTTAGAGCCATCTGCTGAACTGTACTTAGAATCTTATATAGTACTGGCTGTGTAGAAGAAAGACTCACGAAGAAGAACATTAACATTAAAAGATATGCCAAGGCCAGGTACCTGAGTGCCCAAATAAATGTAGCCGACAACCAGCCTATTGAACATATCAAGATTGAAAGACGATTATCAAACGCTTTCCGCCCCAAAGCAATTGCACATTTGAGAGTGTATTACACAAATGTTGCACGGTACAAGTGCAACTAGCACCATAGAGCAAAATAAACATGTTATTTCAAACCATTTTTACACCAGGGCAATGTTTGCCCTAGTTCTAGTCTTTTACCCTGGTCCAAAAATGCACGGAAAGAATATGGTTTTTGCATAAGAAATGTGTTGGCCTAGTGCTAATTGCTCTTGCACCAATGCAATTTTTCTGCAATATGGCCCCTAGAGTCTGATTATAAGGTACAATGGACGCTCATTCTCTTAGGATTTTTCATTTGAAGCCATTTTTGTGATAGTGATCAATTTTGTTCACTTGCAAATGTGCTATTAAATGTGTTGCAGAGCATAGACATATGCTTTGCAGGTGAACCTTGCATCTCTTGACTGCCGTTGTAGCTGGTGCTTCACAAAACTTTGCTGCCATGCCATTGTTTTTCTCAGCAGCCCTACAAGAATCTTGTCAAAATGGATCGGTTGCATGATACCTACAGGGATCGAAATTTCGGATTTGTTGACCAGGAGTAAAAAGCAGCTCCTAGGTATCCGGCATAACCACTTAGAAAGGAGCTACCTCTGGGCAACCAGGAGCTAGTACAGACTGTGCAGCAAACCTAGCATTGCGCAAGATGTAAACTCTAACTTTTAGTCCAGTTCATGTTATTCAATATGCTCTAACTGTCCCTAAAGTGTGTTCTTTATCGTCCTTTATAGATATGTTATGTTACTTTGCATTTATATGGCGCCTTATGTACCATTGGTATGGTCTCAAGGCGCTGGTAGGTTGAACGCCCTCGGGAACCGAAGTTCAAGTTAGTAGAGAGAATAGAGAGAGTCATAAGGTGCGTGTGCGCACCGGATATGTGTGCATCTGGTGTGGCATTCGTGTGATAGCTGCTTCTTAGCGGTAGGTGTGGTGGTTGAGAGATCAAGCGTATGTGTTTGTTCTGGCAGGTTGTTATCCAGACCAATTCTGGCTGCGTTAGGCCTGAGGAGAACGCCTAGGCTGGAGGGTGCGTAACCAGCAGTGTTTAGTTAGGGTGATGGGGAGTATGAGGCAAATTATGGTATGAGAACAGCTATACCGAATGGTGTCATAGTATCGCTGTGTTCTAGTTGAGTGGTGGTGTAAAGAAGAGAGTAAGCGTAGAGATGTGATATGGTGGTTTACCATAGGTGCTTGAGATCCAGCCCATTCCATTAGTTCCATGTACTCCATCCGTTCCATGTACTCCGACTGTTCCATGTATTAAGACCATGCAAGCACTCCAAACCGTTCCATGTTCTTTCAAACGTTCCATGCTAGTTGGTCCGTTCCATGCTCTCTGATCCGTTCCATGCACTCTGATCCGTTCCATGCACTCTGATCCGTTCCATGCACTCCAAGCTGTTCCATGCACTCCAAGCCATTCTATTCACTCCGTTTTATGCACTACAACCGTTTTATGCACTCCAACCATTTTATGCACTCCAACCATTTTAGGCATTCCAACCATTTTATGCACTACCACCATTTTATGCACTACCACCATTTTATGCACTTCATATCGTTCCATGTACTCTAATCATTTTTGTACAATGTCCATTCCATGCCCTCTATCTGTTCCATGCATTCCATTTGTTGCATGAACTTGCTCAGTTCTATGCACATTAACGGTTCTATGTATTCCTTCTGATCAGTGCACTTCGTCCGATCTATGTATGTCATCCTTTCATCATCCGGTCTGCTCCTTTCTTTCGTTCTACCCACATTATCCTTTCTCCATGCATCATCCATCACATAGTTGACCCGTTCTATACACCCTGTTTCTTCCGTTCTGTCCATATACGTCATCTTAACACGTTCCTACCCGTTTCACACGTTCCATCCACTTCACCCGTTCTGCCCACTTCACCGGTTCCAACCACATCACCCGTCCATCCACCTACTGCATCCGTTCTACCACTTCATCCGTTTCGTCCATACACTTCTTTCGTTTTACCTACTTCACCTGTTCCACCCACTTTACCCGTTGCACCCACATACTTCACTCATTCCACACCAGTTCATCCGTTCCACTCACATACTTCACCCATTCCACACCAGTTCATCCGTTCCATCCACATACTTCACCCATTCCACACCAGTTCATACGTTCTATCCACATACTTCACCCATTCCATCCACATATTTCACACGTCCCTTCCAACTACTTCACCCATCCCTTCCAACCACTTCACCCGTCCCTTCCAACCACTTCACTCGTCCCTTCCAACCACTTCACCCGTTCCTTCTGACCACTTCACCCGTCCCTTCCAGCCACTTCACCCGTGCCATACCCTACATCTGTTCAACACCACAACACCCTAATCTGTTCAACACCACAACACCCTAAATCTGCTCAACATCATAACACCCTAAATCTGCTCAACACCACAACACCCTAAATCTGCTCAACACCCTAAATCTGCTCAACACCACAATGCACTCATCCGCTCCATGCACTCATCCGCTCCACGCACTCATCCGATCCACGCACTCGTCCGCTCCATGCACTCATCCGCTCTACACACTCATCTGCTCCACCGACTTCATCCGCTCCACCGACTTCATCTGCTCCATTCACCTAGTTCATTCATCCTGCATTATCGGTTCAGCCCATGTCACTTGTCGCACACACTCGATCCATTCCATGCTCTCTGTCTGTCCCATGCCTTACACTCATCTCATGTACTCCAATCATCTCTTCTGTTGGTTCCATTCATACCATGCACTCTTCCATTCCATGCCATCTTTCTGTGTACTCATCCGTCTCCTGTATTAATCTTTCCATCCTCTTCACATTATTCCTTTTGTCCATTTTGTTACTTTCGTCCATTGCAATCATTTCATCCATTTCATTAACTTCAACCGCTTTCCTGCTTTCATGCAATTTATTATTTTTATCCACTTCACTGCTTTGATCCACTTTACTCATTCTATTCTGTTTGTCCTTTTTAGTTTACATTAGAGGTTATTAGTTTTCGATTTCTTGCTTGGATCTTGATGTTGTATTGTTATTTGTTTTATTGTTATTTATGATCTAGTAGTTTGGGTTAGTTGAATTGCTGTTATCCAGTTTATTCCTCTCGTCCACATTGATCCACTTGTCCATTACATTTATTTCGTCCACTTCATTAATTTCAGCCACTTTACTGCTCTCATACAACTTATTCTTTTTATCCACTTTGCAGGTTTGATCCTTTTCACTCATTCTATTTTGTTTGTCCTTTTTAGCTAACCTTAGAGGTTATTAGTTTTCGATTTCTCACTCGGATCATGATGCTTCATTGCTATTTATGATCTAGCATTTGGGCAAAAGTCATTGAGATGCTGTTATCCAGTTTGAGTTAGTTTGAGTTCGGGGTCGGTTTTAGGGGAAGAGGCAAGTTTTCAGTAATTTGCAGAAAGCTCCGTTTTACTCTTCCATTTTCCTCTCCATTTCATGAAAAAGGTAAGTGCTGCTTGCAAATACACTTTGCAGGCGGTATTTACTAATGGATTCCTACGGAATCCACCTGGTCTTGACCAGGTGCAAAACCTAGGACGATTCCATAGAAACACTTGTGTACAGGCATATTATAAATTACTGATCATATCATATCATAGGAATCCATTTGTTGTACACCTGTATGAAAATATTATGCAGGCATACAACAAATGGCAATGACAAGAAGAATCAGGAATGTACAGCGTCAGGAATGTAGAGCGGGAAATGGAGGCCTAAAAGCATTACACCTTGCTTTTACGCTTCTATCGCCTGATCTGCCCCATTTCAAATGAGGTGGCTAGTGTATCAGAGCTATTGCTCCAATGTATTTTGGCACGAGGGCAACGTGGCCCATTAGAACTATCACAAACATTGCTCTGGTGGAAAAATAAAATGAAATAATATGATTTTTGTCCCTACTTATTTTTTGACCTAATACCAATACCATGCAAAAATGTAACTTGCAATGGTGCAAAGTTTCTGTTATACCTCCCCAGGCATGCAGCAAAAGGAGATGTGGTAGTCAGCAGAGAGTTGTGCATCATACCGCAGAGTTCCCAGATAACTTCCATATGGACCTCCATTTTGGCAAGGTACATGGTCATAACAAGAGATGTGTGCTCTGTGATCCACAACTCATGAGAGACTGGGGAATTCAGTGCCTTCTTTCTGGGGTGTGTGGCTCCCAAGAAAGACAGACACAACACATGAACCCTGCCACATGCAATTCCTTCGACCTAACCCAGAAATTCAACAGAATGCAACGAAGCTCAGACAAACAGTGCTTTATGAGTCACTTACTCCATAACCCCAGACTGTTTGCAAACTCCATACTTCCAAGAATGCATGGTCGTCCGTGCAATCATGTGAAATTAGTGCATCGCTCTGCTACCATAGACTGTGGTTGCACCAAATCCACAACCCTAAGGTGGAGTATGATAATTCAAAAATTGCATTTGTATTTATAAGGCTCTGAATACATTAAGTTCCTACCCAACATACCACATTTGCAGTTTTTAGGGATAATGAGCAGTCTGACAAACAAGCACTAGTGCTCCTTTGTTCCCCATCCAGCCCTCTGCACTCAGGTGCCTGTAATTGATTACAAATCCTGCAGTTTCCGATAATGAATACATTGAGCCTTCTGCCTCCTCTCTGCATGGGCCCCATAAAAGTTATCGCCATAGAAAAGAAAAACTAGTGTGGACAGTTTGTTAACGAAAATTCACATATTTGGACCTAAAACATCCACATCATTGACCTCCGGCAGGTTCATCAAGCACATACAAAAAGATAGCATAACATAATGCATTCCTCTATCACTGGATGACCTACAAACAGTGACCAGCATTCCAAGATCCTCAGCCTACCTCTCCAGCTTTCTAGAGCTTTAGCATCGTGGATAATAAAATCCACCAACTCCTCCTTACTACATTGCGAATTTCCAAACATTTCTTCGATCTAAGGATCTACAAGAATAACAATATAGTTTGCATGCAAACATGTCAAATATGCTCGGATTATCTCCACGTTTGCACTAATTTAATCTTTGGGAATCAGGCACAAGGTAGCGGGTGCAAATCTGAGATACTCCCGGCCTCTCGTCATCTGCTCTGGTGCAAATCTTTATCAATCAGGCCCAGTCTTAAAGTGGATCTTTAAATGATGTCATTTGGAGGTCACCAGGGGTCGCACCCGCAACCCATGAGGTCTTCTGTGCGACGACCCCTGTGGTCTCACTTGCTACCCCTATCAATCTATTTGAATTGAAGCTCCGGAGCTGTGGCCAACGCAATGTGGCTCTTTGTTTCTGGATTGGCTGCATTTCTTGTGCAGGCTTCTTACAAAATAAATAACAGGGGGTTTCACAAGTGTAGCAATTTGAGCAGTGACCCTAAATAAGAAAGAATAGGATTAACAAATAATTTTTATTTTTGGAATTCTACACAATAATTGCTTGACTCATTAAAGGTTTATTTTGGGCACACTTCAGGGGGTGAGTAACTGATTTGGTCTTTTCCTAAACACATCAAATTCACAATGCAGACCAAAACCTCCAAAAAGCATTTAGAGTAGAATAAGCATCCATTTTGGGCTATGTATTTTGCTTTTCGCAAGATGCAGTTATAGCATGTTTTTTTCTGCTGTTGTCTCTGTTACAATCATCACAAGATATTCCACCTCAGTGTCTGTGGTCACTATGACAAAATCCTTGTGCCTAAAAACGTGTGTATATTGTAGAAATGTTTGACCATAGCCCATAAAGTGGCCCTTGCTTTCATTGTGCCACAATTAATGCTTTGTTGTAATGTGTCTCCTATCTCCATGGCATGCTGTTTGGGATGTTTGTTTGCACCAGACCTGCAGATGAACTGGCCTGCTCTGAAATATCGGTTACCAGTTTAATGGTATCCACTAAAGATTGTAATTTGCTTTCTGACTTTGGGAACATTCAGATATGTAATTGCTCATTTTACTATAGCCAGTAAGATAGCTACAGGCGGTAAGATAGCTCAGTGGGTTGAGTGCTTGCTGCTGCGATGTGTATGTGATCTACAGGTTGCAGGTTCAAATCCTGGCAAGGCCAACTCATCCTTTCATCCTTCAGAGGTTGATAAATGAGTACCAACCCAGGATAGGTGATATTGTATTCATATTTGTTCTATATTAAGCACTTAAGCGTAAGTGCTATATAATAACACATCATAAGTGCTATATAATAACACATCATTATCATTTGGCCTTGGAGGTCTGCTTACATTCCCAGTAATTTGTTAATATGGACCTATACACACTGATATTGTATTGTACTGGATATGGTATTTATAGAACGCACAAAGACCGCAAGGCATCAAGGCGCTGGGGTGTGAGGGAGGCCGTTGGACAGTCAGGCTAAAGCAGGTATGTAATTAGAACTTTTCGAAAAGGGAGATACTCCTGGAAATTACGAAGGTCCTGAGGCAGGGTGTTTCAAAGCGTGGGTGCAAGAACTGAAAAAGATCTCCCTCCCGCTCTGGCACAGCAAAATCTAGGAACGCATAGCAGAGATTGATTTGTCGAATGCAATGATCGGCCTGGAATGTAGGGCACAAGTTTAGAATGCAGGAATTCTGCCCCGACATTGTGAGTAGCACGGTGAACGAGACAGAGTACCTTGAACTTAACTTGGCTTGTAGTAGGAAGCCAGTGTAGTTGGTGTAAAAGATCTCGAGAGTGAGCAAGTCTGGGACTCCCAGAGCAAGGCCACTGCTGCATTCTGGAGCGTTAGAAGCCGTTGGAGTAGAATCTCAGGTTGGCCAAGACAGATGGTGGCGCAGTAGTCTAGGGAGCTCATAATAGATGCAGTTACAATTTTGGACCTGGAGGTGGCAGGAAGAAAAGGTAGAATTGTTTTCAGAATCTTTACTTTTGTATAGCCTAGCTGGCAGATCTGGGCTTCTCTAGAGCCAATAGCCATTAGTTTAATCACTAGGCTCTTCACTACTGGAGAGGGCTCTGGACATGGCCCCAGGGAAGGAGGCCAATAATCACAGGTCCAGGGCTGACCCATTCCTGTATGAAATGTATATCACATTACAGTGATATCGTAACCATATTTTTTGTACTGTACTTAGGAACAATGCTATGAGATGCCACTTCCTGTTTTTTCAAGCGGTTAAAGGTCATGTTCCATCACTTCCTGTGATGTCACTTCAGGGTGTGGTCAAATGACATCAATTCCTGTGATGTCATCGGATGTCAAGGGTCGTGTGATGTCACTTATGCTACCCCTGGCATTTTGTTGAAATGACGTCCCTGGGATCTTTGCTGACAATTCACCTTTTGCCTTCACAGGGGTGCGACCTTCAGGGATGAGGTTAGCTGTCCTTGAGACTACGCCATCTTCCACAAGGCTGCTTTATTGGGTGGTGAATTGTTTTGTATTGAGACCTCTTTCCCTTTAAGCAACATATTTCATCGTGGTTGCGAACATTGGGATTGGCTATTGCCTCCTTGCAAGCATTTGCCTTTACTTTTGCTGTTAGCCGAAGCCACCCACATATGATAACGTTAGGGGTACACTTATGAGGAGGCTTGTCGCAGATGGCCCATTTGCCACATTCAGCATTTCAACATCCCATTCTGGGCAAATAATTGTCTTGATCACAGCACAGACACTCTGTTACAACCAATCCAATTCATTAATTTTACACTTGACTTTGTAACACACAGTACTAAATTACATAGAAAAGCCATCTTAATGTTTAGTACATGGACGAGATCATGATTACAGCTGAGTTGAAAAATGAAGTTTCAATGAATCTGATTGTTGGCCCTGGCTAAAACAACGACCTATAGGATCAGAAAGGATATATAAAAAAACAGACTGTAAAAAACAAAACACCAAACAAGCTCATGCAATCAAAGTGAAATGTGAGCAATGTTAAAAACATTCCAAAAGTGGTCATTAGACAAGATTACAGAAAATAGGCAGATGATGGAATTCAGAAAATGTGCCTTGGATGAAAGCATCGTATAGGAAATGAATGAAGCAGAACGTTCATTATTTTCAAAAGGGTCTTGAGAAACGTCAGCTGACAGCAAGCAAAACCAATGACAGAAAAAAGATTTGCAACAGGGCAACCAGGGAAATGAAACGAGTTCAAGTCAACATAGATCTACACATAAATGAGCATGATTGGATGGTTATTTTTGGGAGGAACGTTTGCATTTATGATGATGGCACAGATCACAGAATGTATGTTGATTACATAAATTACACTAGATCTGCTAACCGTTTGAAGCATGTTTTTCATCAAGTAATCTTTAAAAAATGATGTTATTTCTACGAACGCAAAGCATGAAGCCCACACATTTGCTACTAAATTAATTAAAGCACTCCTTATCTGCGAGAAGCAGATTTTTCATTAAATAAGTAAATGTTTGCATTGCTACAAAAGAAAAATTCCTGATTCCTAGCCTAACAATAATAATATTAATATTAATAATAATAATAATAATAATAATAATAATAATAATAATAATAATCATTCTGGTGTTTTATATAGATCCATCATCACTGGGAATCTGGTTTCATTGCCCTTGTCAACCAATATTAAAAATTACTAGTGCCACGTCTTCAACGGGGATCAAAAAAGAAAAGACAGAGACATACGTTTTAAGTGTTTCACTTGCGAACTTGCAAAACGAGTGGGAAACATAATAAATGAGGTGACATGAAGTGTAATACTAGTGTCAGGATAAGTGTAGCATTTCCTCCTAGGTGGGGTGGTGAAATGACCACCTACTCAGCTGTCTGACTTCTACAAAACAAGGGCAATAGCAATCATGAAGGTGAAACAAGCATAGGAAACATATGTGCCTCCTTTGCCTTTTGTGGTAATGTGGGCCGAGGGCAGGCTATACTCTTAAGAAGGGAGTGGAAGTGAACCTGCAGCATCCCAAATAAACATACCATATGCAGCAATAACTGAATGACACACGGCCTAGTAAGATCATGGTTTTTGTCCTGCTTCTGTACTCCCTTCCTTGTCTTGTCATGCCTAGAAACACTTGTGTACAGGCGCGTTATAAATGACATCATGTCATATCATGTATCATATAATATCATATCATATTACCGGTCTCTAGGGGCCAAAGTTGGAAATAGAAGGGCAGTTAACAGTCAATAATACCTTTTCGCTGTTCTTGATGGTTTGACAGCATCAACCAGCTTTCTTGGCACTGTGTAAGCTGTGTGAGGCTCAAAAGTGGCGGTTGCATTGTTTGAAATGGGTAGAATGTGTTGAGTCAGTGTTGAGCTGAAGCTCGTTGCAGTTCAAAGTGGTGTTTGAAGAATGCAGATTGTGAGGGCCACAATGGTCAGTTTGATGGTTGACGGATGGTTGTATGGCAAAGATGCTGGTGACTGGAGGCACAGCTTGAGATGAAGCGATTGGATGCAACTTTCTAAGAATGTGTTTCGTGAGGGCTATAAGGGTTGGGTCGGCAGTCGACAGATGGTTCGACAGCGAAGATGCTGGTGACTGGATGAGCAGTTCGAGAATGCAGTGGTTTGAAGCAGCATTTAAGGGTTGCTGTTCAATGAGACCACCAGGATAGGTTGGACTGTCGACTTGATCAGTGACAAAGAAGCTGGTGGTTTGAACGGCATCTCAAACGTGGAATTTGCAGCTATGAGCTTCTTTTTTTAGCTGAGGAAGAAATCTGCTCATCTGGTGCAGTGCAGCAGAGAAGTGGTTAGGATGTACAACACAGTACTTCAAAGATCAGAAGTGTGCCAAAAGCAGCAACAGAGTGACATGTTATGTTATGTAAGTGATTTCAATACAGCACTCCAACTAAGTCAATGCCTAGTATGGGATGCCCAATGGAAACCCTTATTTATATATTTTTATGTCAAAGTTCTTTTAATTCTGGATGATGTACCCTGGTATAACCCCCCTCTCTTTGAACCCCCCCTCCCCCCGGTCTCACTGAACCAAGAAATAGGTTTGTTTTGCAAATTAAAAGATTTATTTGAAGAATTGAACAATATATATATATATATTACTTTTATGAATATGAATAATATCTGAATATCACACTTATGAATATGAACAATGATCAGCAATGGGTAAATTACAATATCAACAATCTCTTTAATCAGTTAGGAGTAGACATAGGAAGAATAATGTAGGAGAGAATACTTTGTATGGTTCAAGGAAATGCAATAATAGGAAAGAATGCATAAATAAAACTTGATATGAATTCAATCAAAGACAATGTTATCACTCTTTCCCCTGTGACTACTCACTCCACCCAACATGCAATGTGAAGATATGAATGAGGGCACACAGGTATCAGGAATAACAATCCACAATTGCAGTTTCAATCCCACTGCCCCCCCCCCAGCAAGCAGAGAGAAACAGGGCTGATTTTAAACAGACCAAAATAATTTTAAATGTGGTTTGAATGAACGGGAAAATGCTAAAATTGATTTTAATTCGCTAAATAGGATTCAGAACTAGTGAGAGTTGCTTTTGATTGGTTCAGGTCAACACTAGCAATGATTATAGAAAGATTAGCAGATGGAAAACAAAATTCAGAAGTTGAAAACAAGAAACAGCTTTTTTACATGAAGTGAAATTGAGCCAACTGCAAATTCGCGGCAACCTTTCCGCGTGCGGGAAACGCGATTAAAGCAAAACTATCAGGAACATCGTTTGAAAGCTGAGGATGTTAGCTTCAAAATGACATTTAAATTTCGTCTCTAGGACGTGCAGTTCAAAAGTTACAGAGGTTTTTGTGAAGGTAGATTTTTCTCTAAAAGAGTCAAGATTTCAAAATGAAAGATGTGCTATTGAAGATTTGGAACAAAGATTTCTGAACACTAGAAAGTCTATGGAGCCTCAAACTACACGACAGCCCAGCCACCTATCCAGAGGCACCTCCGGATGGTTTCTGTCTGAACGAGATGATTGCCTTTCTCCAGAAAATATATATTAGCGCCAAGATGATTATCATTACAATTATCAAGGATTATGTGGAGGAGAAGAGAACTTAGGATAGACAACAAAGATTCAATAATGCAGTTATGAATAGGTTGGAATAGTTGGATTGGGTTACTTAATACTAAGAGGTTGGTTATGATGGGTTCTGGGTTACAGCTCTGCTCTGCGGGTCTGGATCTGGTTCTAGCATGGGGTTCTTAGCTAGAACAGTAAAACAGCACAGCCCGGCTGTTGAATTTGAGCCCCTTGGAAGTTTACGGGTTAGAATCAGGTTGCAAAAGATTCTGAAGGCCTGCTGAAAAGAGTTCAGTTTTTGGGTTAGGCCTCTCTGCTTCAAAGTTCTATAGTTTGGTTCTAGAGTCTGGTCTATGGATCTATGTCTGGAGCCTGGATCTTCCTGCAGTGTGCTTCGCCAAGAAATCAGTTGAGGAGTGGAAAAGTGTGTGTGTCTTTCTGGGTCCTCAACAGTCCCTATTTATCCATTTCCAAAGTGGGTGGGGAGGCTGATTATCTATGCCCAACACTCAAAGGATCTGATAGGTCAGAGAATATCCTATCCCCTGATTTGAGAAAGGAGCAGTGTGTCATCCTGTGTCATCATGTGTCATGTTTATGGCTTAGGGAAAAACCCTCCCCTTTGTGTCTGCGCAGTATATCTTATTTTTCATAAAAAGATTTTTACAATATGCACAACTTGTTAATATTACATATACACATCACAGATGAATTAAGGCACATCTCTGTTCAAATCCCATATTCCTACAAGCTTTGGTTCGTAAATGACAACTTTTGGTGGGTTTCTCAATGTTAGTTCTGCACCAATTTTTATACATGCATGCATATCCCATCTGGGCACATTTCTGTAATTTTTCATGTTCCTAACATAAACACAATGGCTACAATATGAATAAATTCCGGGATTCAGCCTCAGAACATTGCACAGATTCCAAATTAGTCTTAAACAGTGAGCACATTTTTCATTTTAACAATCTCTAAGTTTCATATTTTTGCCAGTTTGGTACAATATTTTAGAAGTATTTTCCTTAAACATGTATTTAATCCAATGTCAAATCCACATTTTCAGTCTGGCCCGCCTCCCGAGCTGTGCTGAGCCAGAGGGTCACATGGCTTGCCTTCCTGCCAGAGCAGTTTGTTGTCAGTCACACCCGAATTAGCATTCCTATTCAGCTCAAGGACTCCATTGTCTGCACTCAGAGCAACAGGCCAGGGTGCCCCTCCCAGCTCCTTTTCACACCAGCCTGCCATTCTCTTAGTCAAGGGCAGGGGCAAGTTTCCTTTGTTCAGGAAGAAGGTGTGGAATGTGTTTGAAGCACAGTGTGGGAAACTTTAACTCTTAAACCCAATGTCCGAAATTGTCTTGTCTTAAAATATAACTCAAATTTTTCACAAATACATCAACCAATTTCTTACTTCAAGCCTTTTCAGAATATAGTTTTGAATTGTATCCACCTCTTAGGTTTCTGATAGCAAGTCTTTCTTTGGCATAGTTTGAGTTCAATGTTGAACTTTACACAAGATAGGTTTTAAATCGCCGGCTTCTGACAGAGTTGAGTAACGGTATTACACCCATTTTTGACAGATTTCTTGCAGCAAGCAATCCTCAAAAATTGACTTTGCTCAGATAACATATACTTCTATGGACATTATATTTATGTGGATTTCTGAAGTAGAATGATGTTCACCACCCAACAAGGAGGTTGGATCTTATTTGGTGGTTCGTGAGCCATGATTTGTGCACATTTTTGGCAATCAAGAAAAGGGATTTTGGTGGCCAGCCGTGGGATGAGAAAGACGTAGGTCTCCTCGGCTCCCGCGACCGCAACAAACATCCTGGTAAAATCACCTGAAATTCAACGACATAAGAGCAGATAACATTCCCGTATGGTGTCGGACACCCTTGGGCACATACGAGGCGTAGAGCAGAGGAAACCGCAGCCGATTTCAAGAGAAACGACCACAAGAAGTTTGGAGGCATACGACATCCAGCTTCCAAAATGGCTGCCGGCGCGCATGGACGAACGCCCTGAAGCGAAGCAGTGAGGCTGCGCCGCACTGGAACCCAGCCTGCTACTGATCCGCAGACTACATTGGGGAAGAGTGTGGTCCTGGTGGGGCTCCGGCGGTGTCCCTCCCAACTGGCGGACTACAGCGGACCCGTGTGGATGTGAGGGTGGGGCGCGTATCCACTCGCGTGGGACACCTGGGACCCCCGCCGACAGCACTGCTACTCGAGAACGAGGGACGTAACTCCCGTGTGGCCCAGTGTGTGGGGCAAGCCTGTACACCACCGACGAGGAAGTGGTGCCGGTGCGGCTGGGAGGAGTGGGTGAGTGTCCCCGTCCGAGCTCTGCTCCAGGTGGCGATGGCGTGCAAGACAGGCCAAGCATGCAGACCCATACGCAGCTAGTGATATCAGTACCATGGGGAAAGACAAGTCAAGGAAACTCCACACACAAAGCAGGATGGATCAGTACACCATCCCACCGCCCCATGCATCAGACCTCCACCCGCAATCCGCGGACGAGCTGGAAACGGACCAGGGAATTTCATTGAAGGACATTTTGGCTGCGATAGCCGACTCCCGCACATCAATGGAGCAGAAAATGGACGGGATAAGTATGGATGTATCCCTCCTCCGACACATCTCCAAAAATTAACAGCACGCACCGGGGAAGCTGAACATCGCATATCCAGCAAAGAAGATAGAATGCATGACATGCAACAACAGCTCCAAAATGTCACAACCAAACTGAAGGTACTGGAGGACAGAAATGAAGATGGTGAGGGCAGATCTAGGCGTAACAATGTGCGCATAATTGGCATACCCGAGATGGCCGAAGGCCCCTGCATGGGACTCTTTCTAGAACAATGGCTGACTGATCTGTATGAGCCAGATGCCTTCTCCAAGTTCTTTTCCATAGAGAGGGCACACAGAGTGCCCACGGGCAGACCCCCATCCGGCGCACCTCCATGCACGATAATTGCAAAGTTCTTAAACTACAGGGATCGTGATGCCCTACTGCAACATGCGCGCGCAAAAGGCGCCATCACAATCAATTGCTCCAAAATTGCCTTTTTTCCCGACTACACCAGTGCAAAGGGCGAGGCACTCCTTCGAACAACTTAAAAAACAACTGCAAACAATGGTAGTGAGGTATGGCCTGCTCTTCTCTGCGCAACTCAAGATTTATCACAAAGGGACAACAGTCCACTTCAATGATCCCAAGGAGGCTTGGCGCTGGGCTGAACAAAACATAGACAGAAACTGGTTGACCCCCCGCGACAACAGGGGGAGGAACAGAAGACCTCCACCAGACCAACAGCGAGAGGTCCGTCGACCACCAGCGCAAGACCCACCGGAAGATCAGGGGGGCTGACCACTGCCTCAATGCCAACCGGATGCCCGAGGCCCCGTTGGGTCACCCAGCTTGAACTACTGAATTACTCTGTCTACACACACACTTGCAACAGCAGGCTACACACACTTACCTGATGCGGCCGCGGTAAGCCCCATGACCGCAACACAAGGAGAGCCCCTTCCGATAGTGCAACAAACTCCACGTTTGTTTGAAGTTAAGTTGAACGCATGTAAGGTGTCCAGTTGACACCATGGGTTTTTGTTCGGGCGACCGATGCTTCTAGTTGGGAGGAGTATGGGGAGGGGGGTTGGGGATTTGTTAAGTTTAGCTACAGCCGGGACCCGTCAAATGCACAAGATAATATGGCCAAGGGCATATTCGCAGCTGGCGCATCAGACCGTCAATGGCAACACAGGCAGTGACTATCACAAGCACCCATGGCATCACATAGCGGTAGTAGCGACGCTCTCAGAACACTGAGGCTTACAACATGGAACGTTAATGGTGGGCAATGCAGTCAAGCGCCGGTTGGTGCAGCAATTTCTGAACAGGCGGGGTGCTGACATAGTGTTCCTGTCTGAGACCCATCTTGCGGGCACAGATTGTACCCTATTCAGACGTACAAACTACAAGCTGACACTCCACTCAGGTTTCACGATGGGATCAAGAGGTGTCATGATCCTGGTACACAAAAACCTCCCCTTCCACCTTACGACGGTAACCCATGACACAGGCGGCAGATACGTGTACGTGACAGGCAAGCTATGGGATCACTCCATCGCACTGATAGCCACCTATGCACCCCCAACTCTACTAGAGACACTACTTACTGACATTGCCCTGTTAATCGCAAACGACACTTCTAACCTCATGATACTGGGAGGTGACTTTAATGAAGTCATGAATGTAACCCTGGACAGATCACACTTGCGGAATAGAAACCCCAATGTTCTCACCAGACTTGCCACGTTTGCCAACACACTAGGCCTATGCGATGTGTGGAGGAAACTCCACCCGGACACGAGAGCATACTCCTTCCACTCAGGGGCTCATGCCTCGCTTTCCAGGCTAGATTATCTCTTCACCAGAGCAACTGATATACATAGGGCGCAAGAAATAAACATACTTCCCAGAGGCATCTCTGACCACTCCCCACTAGAACTGACACTCATAACATTCAGGCGGATTCCGCCGCCGAGCTGGCGCCTGAATGGCTACTACCTGGGTGACTGCGAGCTTGTGGACAGGCTACAAGAGACCACTAATACATACTTCGAGATCAACACACAGACGGCAATGAACCCAGGAACATTGTGGGAGGCCTACAAGACGGTGTTAAGAGGTGAACTAATATCGTGGATGATCGCTAGCAAAAGACAGCACTGGAGCAAGACACTTGAAGCCGAACAACAGGTCAAGCAGGCAGAGGAGTGGCACATAATTGAGGACACACCGGCCTTGAATCAGACGTTGCTACTAGCACAGAAAAGGCTGCAAAACATAGCGATGGACAATGCGAAACAAGCACATACTGCCATGCGAGTAAGACTCTATGAAACAGGTGACAAGGCTGGCAAGATGCTGGCTTGGCTGGAAAGGAAGGAGCAGGGACGCAGTCATGTCCGAAGGCTCGACACAGGAGGGCCGAACGCAGGGGTGGCGGATCAGGAAATAAGTCAAGGCTTTGCGGAATATTACGCTGAGCTGTATTGAAAACCCACGATACAGATGGACGTCACGATCATGGACCAAATTGACATCCCCACCTTAACTGAGACGCAACTGCAACTGCTGGAGAGGGAGATCACAGAAGATGAGATCCTAAGTGCCATGTCGGGCCTCCAAACCGGTAAAACCCCAGGACCTAACGGCTTCCCGGTTGAGCTATGGCGAAAGGTGGGGACCAATGTGGTGGCCCCCCAACTACTCTGAATGTATCAACATGCCATAGAAGAGGGCATTCTCCCACCAGATCTGCGAGAAGCAACAATAATAGTGATACCCAAGCCGGACAAGTCCCCGGAAAGATGCAGCTCATACAGGCCCATTTCACTCATCAATAGCGAGACCAAAATACTGGCGAAATTACTTGCGGTCCGTCTGCAAAAGGTTATTCCCACCCTGATACATCCGGACCAGTGCGGCTTCATGCCACAGAGATCAAAGCGCATGAACCTCCACAGGCTATATTCAGCCCTGGAAAGGGCCAACAGCATACAGGGCCCGCTAGCCCTACTAGCAATTGACTTTTAAAAAAAAAGGCCTTTGATTTGGTGAGATGGGAGGCCATCTGGACCATAATGCACCGCATGGGCTTCGGTGAGAACTTCATGAAGTGGGTGCGCCTGTTGTACGAATCCCCGGTGGCCAGGACCAGAGTCAATGGCTGGCATTCAGACCTCTTCAACCTGGGGAGGGGCACGAGACAGGGCTGCCCGTTGTCAGCCATGATTTTTGCAATCGCCATCGAACCACTGGCAATCCTCCTGTGAAACGTGCCAACCTGGGAAGGCTTCCGATGGTCTGAAACCTGGGAAGACTGAATATCCCTCTACGCGGATGACCTTCTCATATATCTGAAGGACCCGAGCAACACCTGCCCCAGAGTCATGAACCTGTTAGAGCAATTTGAAGCATTCAGCGGATTACGTGTGAACTGGTCCAAATCCATCCTCTTCCCTTTAGGAGACACCTCGATGGCAAACCTAGTGGCTGGCCCTTACCAGATTGAGAGGCAACAGTTCAAGTATCTGGGGATACATATCATGAAGCAGCTTACTTAATACACAACCCTGAACTTATCCCCCCTTGTAACAGGATTTGCAGAAGATACTCTCCATTGGATCTCCTTGCCACTAACGCTGATGGGCAGAGTGGCCCTGTTCAAAATGATCGCCCTTCCTAAATTCTTATATATCCTGCAAAATGCTCCACTATACATCCACCAGTGAGAATTCCACAAAATCGAGTGCATCCTTAGGAAACTGCTATGGGGAGGAGGACACCGACGAATTGCTCTTGCCACGCTCCAAAGGTCTATCTGGGAAGGAGGGATTGGGCTGCCCAGGCTACAGTCATATTACTGGGCCAGCCAGATGGCGGTAGTAAATGATATGCTCCATGGAGATGGAAGCCTCCCACACATCACAAGTCTTATCTGTAATGCCACCACCACTCCTGTAGAGCATCTAAATGGAGGCCTGAACCGCACACCAAAAACGGATATGGTAACGCATATAGTGAGAATATGGAAGGAAGCACATCGTTACTTAGGATGGGGCGGAAAATTAACGCTGGGGCAACCACTATGGAACAACTGCAACCTTCCTGAAATACGAAAATTGCCCAGATGGGCTGAATGGTTCCAGCGAGGAATCGCCAACATAGGGGATGTGGTTCACGAGGACAACCTGGTACCATCCGAGACATTACATGTGCAGTTCTCCCTCCCAGCCACAGAAAGGTACCACTATATGCAGGTAAAACATGCTTGGACGACCCATCGACACATAACACAAGACATGCCAGAAAGCTCCCCATTAGAGCGAAACATAGTTCTGGACTGGGTAGACCGGAAAGTCACCTCTACCATGTACAATGTGATAACATCCTTTGCAACGCCGG
Source organism: Ambystoma mexicanum (assembly GCF_040938575.1). Lineage (NCBI taxonomy): Eukaryota > Metazoa > Chordata > Amphibia > Caudata > Ambystomatidae > Ambystoma > Ambystoma mexicanum. The sequence goes on along the minus strand of NC_090939.1, from coordinate 623,592,296 downwards.
AACTAACCAGTTTGAAGACAAAGTGGGAACGAGATGTGGGTCCACTTTAACCAGAGGACTGGGTGAAGGCCCTGATGTACCTGCGAGAAACGACCATTTCCTCAAGGCTAAGACTGGTCCAACTGAAGATCCTGCACTGCACCTACTACCCGAGAGTGGCCCTCTTCCGCTGGGGCAAATCCTCGGACGCAAGATGCCTACGATGCAAACGAGAAGAAGGTACTTTTTTTCATACTCTGTGGGAATGCAGTAAGATACAGCAGCTCTGACAGAAATGCTGTGATAAACTGTCTAGCGTTATGGGTAAAGCCATACAGCGATGCCCAAAACTCCTCCTCCTGGGGATCTCCAGTGAAACTGACCTTCCCGCTATGAGAAATTGCTCTGGTCGACTGCGATGGCGGTTCTCAGTCGGAACATTGCGCAACTGTGGGGCTCGGAACGTACGCCAAGCTATGACCAGTGGGTCACGGACATGGACATATGCGCTATAATGGAACACAGAGTGTACGCGGTGAGGGGTTGCCTGCAAAAAGCGGACAAAATATGGAGAAGATGGGAAGAGGCTAGCTAAAGGACAAGGGTGGCTCCGCTGCCTCTGAGACCGAGAGATGCCCCGGGAAAGTGGGAGTAACGAATCTGCCATGATTAGTCTATGCCACAAAGTCATCCGATGTGAAGTTGACTGTCTGTCGGACCGTGGTCCCGGAAGTTGAGTTTCTGAATGTTTTTTGTTTCTTGGTTGTCTCTCTCTCTCTCCACCCCATCACCCTCACCTGGAAATGTTGATGATGCATATGTTCCTCTCCCTTCCAGTCTCCCCCCTTCTCGACCCCCCTGCTGTTCCTAACTCTCCCCCTCCTTCCCACATCCCTACCCTGTATTGCAGAGAGATAAGTGTAATGTTGTTTAATTTTCAAATCAATAAAATCTTTCATCAAAAAAAAAGAAAAGGCATTTCCAAACAGCTCTGTGTTTCTTTTTGGCAATCAGCATTGCTTTTTCAAGTGATTTCAGGCTACTTTGTGGGTAGCCCAATAGTGGGTTTTGGCAGTGATTTCCCATGCTCACTAAGATAGGCAAAAGTGGATGGCGGCCTATTTTTCAGATTTTTACTGCGCACTTTCTGGTGATTTCTAGCGAGCAGCATGCTTTCCGGCGGCCATTATGATGTTTCTGCTGTAAGCAGTGCACAGTAATGTTGCAGGGCCTGGACTAGTGGGTTGAGACATCCCACAGTTAGGATATGTCGAACAAGGTTGAAAAGCATCTCAAGGCAGTTTGAAGCTGATAGACATGGATCCTGGCTGATCTGACTCTCAGGTTGCTATGAGTCCCGATCCAGGGGCTCAGGGACAAGATAGGTCCTGCTCTCCCAAACGCAGGGGAGGCTAGCAAACACCTACAGGGGCCATTCACCTCTGTGAGGTCCTGGGTACCAGTGTAGCTGGCAGAGGTAGTTCTTGCTCCAGAAACAGATCACCTGCATTGTGCCCTGGGGATGGTTAGGGAGCAGAGCTGACCTCAGCCTTGGATCACCAGCTTTCATCTAAGAGCTGGAGGACTCTGGAAAGGACTAATCTCACAATAGGGTAAAAACACATTTTTCTGAAGTCTTGCAGTCCAAAGCTGAATGAAAGAAATAATGGAAGACCCCCCTCTTTTCTAGGCAAATGTCCACAGGTGATTGGAGAGAAGTATGCCTGCTTTAAGGGGTCCAATCCCTGTTCTTGCAATGAATGGTCTGTTATTTATTGCATCATGCCCAAATTGCTTTGTGCTAAAGGAAGTGGAGGAGACAGGAAGAAAATAGAGGTAAAGAGAGAAAAAAGATGCTGGAACCCTTCCCCACTTGTGGTGAGCTCCCTTTAGCTAAACTATGCCGACTCCCCTTCACAGACCAATATCATCAAAGGCCTTTTGCTATGAAACACCCCGGTGGGAGGCTAGTCCTACTGTGCAAGATGTACTCTTTGATTCCAGTTTCCCAGGACAGCTCCTGCTGAGGGGGTCAGAGCTGATACCTGACCCTAAGCAAGATGAAAGAACGGGCATAGTTTTCGGTATTTTGTCCTGCTGGCTGGCAGGGACAGGCTGTCTAACCAGAATGCACATAAGCCTTTCATAGCTGGCCTGGGCTTACATTGTTGACACATGATATGAATCAGAGGTGGCTCTTAATTATATAGACCCTCCACAACCATAAAGCTTTGGGTATGGCATATCTTTTCAGATTATGCTGCAACCAAGTGAGGGTATTCTGATAATCATATGGAATGTTTAACAGTGGTGTAAACTTAAATTCAACCTCTGGTCTCCAGTGATTTGGCTATCACAATAGAGTAGAATATCTGTCAAACAGGGCAACTGCGACCACTGAACCTGCTATGTACCACTGGAGAGCAGAAGCTTCATATAAGAGATTAATGCAGCAGGGCAAAGGGGTAAGTTATGCTGTTGGCATGGGCCTTATGAATGGGGGGTCAGGTTATCAGGCCACTCTTTCTGAGATGGTATTATCAAATAAAAAAAGCCCGGCCCTTTACACTCTTGCCAGTTAGCAATTCCTCACAGGGAAGTTGCAGGGAAACTAAAGCGGCTTCTCTACAGCCTCACACATTTCTGGGGTTCCATTCCAGATGGCAGTTTGATGTGTACCAGTTTTTGACAATTGCCTCCTGTAGGGCTCTGTTAGCACATTGCTCAGAGGGACATTTCCTGTTTCCTCCTCCTTCTCTGTGACCTGATATTGTTGGTCTGTGCCTTCTTCACACACCCGAGTTTGCTCTTTGAAATGATCTGCCAAAATGGAAATGTAAAAGTCCTGGATTTGGGAGATGAGCAACCTGTGTGACACGCATGGCAACTCCCAAATCCTAGGATGTGGATTAGTAGAGCTTAGAATAGTCAGAAGGCAGTAAACTATCCTAAGATCCCCAGTAGCTAGTGTTGCCTACATTCTTGGCCAGGGTTCTGACATTTCTCTTTATGATCTTTAAGCTACACCATTTCCCAGGATTCTCTCATCCTGGCATCTATCCTTTCTTCTTTGTCTGGCAGTTCCTTCTCTACCACTCTGCTCCTTTTCACCATTAGTCTCTCAAACTCCTTTTCCCACTATTCAGAGGTACATTTTTCTATAAAGATATATACAATCACTGTGTTACTCTTGTCCATGGTTCTCTACTACTGTAACCAACCATGATCTATACAGTATCAAACTTGATACTCTGGACCCCCTTCTTCACCTCTTCAGGTACTACTATCACTGTCCTTGCCTTCTTCACTCCTATGGGCACTGTTATCATTGACCACACTTTTTCCAGTCCTCCATTTACTATTGTCACTGTTCTCACCAACGGCCATTCTATGAGCCCTACTTGCACTGTCCTCACCTTCTTTACCCCTTTGGGCACTAATATCACTATCCCCACCAAGCCTCCTTCTCTTGATGTCACGCCCTCTGGCCACAGCGCTCCTGCTTCTTACCAACAGCCCCAGTTGTTCTGGCTCCTCACTTTGGTCTTCAGGGTCTCTCCTCCACCTTCCAGGCTTAAGTGTGGCCCACCCCTCACGACCACTCCCGTGGCCTCCTGGGCTCTGCTCACACTGCAGGTTATTCTGCTGTTCCCCTTCAGCCTCTTCCAAAACTGCTTCTGTCTCAACTCTCAGGTATCCATCTCCTACTGGAGACTGTGAAACTCTCCAGGTAATACTGGCCAGAGTTGGACAGTGAAAGACTGGGGCTGTGTATTTATATTTTATTTTTATATTTTTGCTAAACCTTTTGGCATCAAGGAACTATTCCTATAGTGCTCTGCACCCACCAATAAGCCTATCATTGGTGACATCGATTTCAGGTGTCCTAGCTGGAATAGGGAATGGCTGCTGGGATCCATTGACCAGATGGCTTACAGCCCTTAAACAAACTCCTGTTTGGGCAGACCTCTCTCTGGGCCTACCTTCCAGCCTCTCTCTGTGTCAGAGAAATTAATGCGCGTCTCTTCAGGCAGTTGGTGTAAGGATTGGCTGGTGTTTCTCACCCCTGAGCATGGGTTCCACTTATAATGTGGCACTTGAGGGTGGCCTTGTTGGCAGTCTGCTCTCTCGTTGTCATTGCCCAAGATTGCCCTTAGAGTAGACTCACTTAGCCTCTCTGTTCTTGACTGTATGGGCAAAGAGGTCATGTGCAATTAATGGCAGGCTGAATGTTGAGTTTCCCAACCTTACTCAGGTCCCTCTCTTTTAAACTGTATATTTAGATAGGATTCCTCTACCCATACAAGTGGAGTCTAGCAGGCAGGTGCAATTGGTTCTTTGGGACCACCCTTCCTCTATTCTTTTAAAGTGGCAGTGACACACATTTAGGAACATATTTTGGATCATGCTGCGTGGAGAAACTATATCTCTATGTGGGTAAGGTACATAGACAATATTTTTGGGATCTGGACTGGCACGTCAGAATCTCTACAAGATTTATTTACATATCTGAATACTATCGATCAATGGATTCAATTTACTCATGAAAGTTGAAGATCAGACATACATTTCCTAGACATTTCCATTCATGTACAAGAAGGGAGTTACCTTACAAGTATCTATAGGAAGGAGACGGATCACAATTATTTACTCCACCACCAAGTTTTCATAAACTAAGCATGACTAAAAACATACCCTACAGTCAGATGATGAGAGTAAAACGTATAGTTAACGATCCAGCAACCTATGAAAGAGAAATTGAGAACATGGGGAAAAGATTTGAAGCACGGGGATATAAACCTGCAGAAATAATAACAGCCAAAGAGCGTTTGGAATCTACTACAGATAGAAGAAGCACTGAGGATACCACTACATCACCTATGGTTTATGTTTCTTGCTACTCATTACAAAGCAACAAAATCAAATCTGCTATAAAAAAAACTGGTGCACATTGGCAAATGATTCCAGGATAGAGCATCCTTTTAAGGATATCTCGATATTCGCATATAAAAGAAGTGCAAACATGAGCGAGAGATTGGTTAAAACAAGACCACCGACAAAGAAACCACAAACTACTAGGAAGGGAACTTTCCCATGGTTACATTGTAGCAACTGCAATTTTATAACAAAAGGTGACATTATCAATCACCCACGTTCAGGGGAGAAGATACATCTAAAGAGTTATGCAACTTCTGACACGCCAAACATCGTATATGCCATCAAGTGCCCTTGTGGTATATACTATGTGGGCCAATCCAGAAGACCAGGGAAAAAATGATGGAGCGAGCACAGATCATGTATTCATACCAACAACCTGAACTCTGCAGTAGCTAGACATTGGAATTCTTTAAAACACAATATTAGGCAGATAAGGATTCGCGTTCTTGAAGTTGTCAAACAACGGAATGCACATGAAGATCTAGGAAGACACTTGAATCAACAAGAAACATATTGGATTGACCGGCTTGACTCTTTAAAACCAGGGGGTATAAATGTATGACCTGATGTATGACTGGATATCTGTTGATTTGTGAAATTGCAATTTCCATGAAATGAAGTGTACCTTGTGAATGACAGTCGACATGTTACAGACCATTTGAACACTGTCTGATGACAATTACCAAAGAATAATAATTGGCTCAGAAATACATGGGAATATGACGGTGAGAAAACACCAACGTGACATGACAAACCACCATAGGCTAATTTCACCACACCATACTAGGGAGTTGGAGAACGTCCCAAATGAGAGCCTGTGGGACGTAAGGCAATGACACCATCATTGCCATGCTCCAACCTCAGTAGTTTCATCATCCAATACGGTGCGCTGAAGACTGTATGAATTTCCATCAAGCAGACGCGAGAGTATAGTATCGAGTGCAGATTGACTCGCACAGTGTTCGGTCCTTGTGAACATATACTCGCACATATATTTTCATATTCATTAACTGACACTGCTATTGCGAGAACAATTACATACATCGAGCTGTAACAGCAAGTTGAAACACTCCGATCATATTGCAAGCACGCAAGCGCATGAGGGTTGGTACGTTACGAACAACAACACATGCATTTGAATAAATTACACGTGCGCCTGCGCACAAGGGTTGCCAAGTTACCGATATTAACAGATACATCTAGATATACAGCATGGGCAGTATTTACAATTCAGAAGTTTTTGTAGATAGAAAGATGCACATCACGCAAACGGGAGAGGCAATCTTATCTATCCGTAGTCCACTAGTAATGATCCACTACGCTTGTGCTGCATGAACGCATGTGCGAATCACTAGAAGAGGAGTTGTGACATTTAAACCAAGACGAATGAATGCCTGCTCTTTCGAGCAGTGCGTTTGTCTGAGCAGGGAGATTATTGAGGTAAACTAGACATTGGAATTCTTTAAAACAAAACATTAGGCAGATAAGGATTCAAGTTCTTTAAGTTATCAGACAACGGAATGCACATGAAGATCTAGGAAGACACTTGAATCAACAAGAAACATATTGGATTGACTGGCTTAACTCTTTGAAACCACGGGGTATAAACAAATTAATAAACTATACATGCTTTCTGTAAATACGTTGTGTTTTAATGAAGATTTGCATTAATGAAGATGCATCGAGATTAGATACTTTGTGTAAGAATTCATTTGCAAGCATGAGCAAAACCACCTGTACAAGAGAAACCGAATAGACACTATATGATGCGGGTACTCTGTTACCTAAACACGAGCATAGTGGTTGGACTGATATAATGTATGACCTGATATATGACTTGATATCTGTTGATTTGTGAAATTGCAATTTCCATGAAATGAAGTATACCTTGTGAATGACAGTCAACATGTTACAGACCATTTGAACACTGTCTGATGACAATTAATTACCAAAGAATAACAATTGGCTCAGAAATACATGGGAATATGACAGTGAGAAAAGACCAACGTGACATAACAGACCACCATAGGCTAATTTCACCACACCATATTAGGGAGTTGGAGAACGTCCCACATGAGAGCCTTTGGGCTCTCTGTGGGACGTAAGGCAATGACACCATCATTTCCTTGCTCCAACCTCAGTAGTTTCATCATTCAATACGGTGTGCTGAAGACCAAATGAATTTACATCACGCAGACACGAGAGTATAGTATCGAGTGCAGATTGACTCGCACAGTGTTCGGTCCTTGTGAACAAATACCCGCACATGTATTCTCAACTTCATTAACTGACACTGCTATTGCGAGAGCAATCACATACATCGAGCTGTAACAGCAAGTTGAAACGCTACGATCATCTTACGAGCACGCAAGCGCACAAGGTTGGTAAGTTACCAACAACAACAGATGGATTTCGATATATTATGCGTGCGCATTGTGGGATGTTTCAACCCACTAGTCCAGGCCCTGCACATTACTGTGCATTGCTTGCATCAGGAACATCAGAATGGCCACTGGAAAGCATTCTGCTCGCTAAAAATCACCCAAAAGTGCACAGTAAAAATCTGAAAAGTAGGCCGCCATCCACTTGTGCCTATCTCAGTGGTAACACAGGAGCCCACTGCCAAAACCCACCATTGGCTGCCCACAGTGCAAGGCTGATTGCAAAAGAAGCACAGAGCTGGGTGAAATTCTGTTTTTTCTTGGTTGTAAGATTTGCAAAAATCATGGCTCACAAACCACCCAAAAGATCCAACCTCCTGTTGGGTGTTGAACATCATTCTACTTCAAGAATCCACATAAATATAATGTCAGCAGAAGTATATGTTATCTGAACAAAGTCCACTTTTGAAGATGGTTGCTGGAAAGAAATCTGTCAAAAATGGGTGCAGTAACGTTACTCGCCTCTGTCAGATGCTGGCAATTTCTAAATCTGACAGGAAAAACTTGTGTCTCAAAAAGCTAAATATGCCAAAGAAGGGATTTCCATCAAATGCAATATAGGGTGCCACACATTGATTTTCATGTTGAAAAAGACTGGAAATGAAGATATGTTTGCTTATTTTAAATTTGTAACTGTAATTTGCAAAAGGGACAATGTTAAAATGGACTATAATGTAACCTGATTCAGCTAAACTTCCAAGAGGTTTCCCACACTGAGCTTCAAACACATTCCACACCTCCTCCTTAAACAAAGGAATCTTTTCTCCTGCGCTCTGCTGAGTATCTGACTGGCAAGTGTGAAAGGAAATGGGAGGGGCACTCTGGCATGTTGCTCTGAGTGTAGACAAATGAGTCCTTGAGCTGAATGAAAATGCTAATTCGGGTGTGACTGACATCAACTGCCCCGGCAGGAAGACAAGCCATGTGACTCTCTGACTCAGCCAAGCTTTGGAGACGGGCCAGACTGAAAATGTGGATTTGAAATTGGACTAAATATATGTTTAAGGAAAAGACTTATAAAATATTGTACCGAACTGACAAAAATATGAAATTTAGAGATTATTAAAATGAAAAATTTGCTCACAGTTGAAAGCTAATCTGGAATCTGTGCGACATTCAGAGAATGAACCACACAATTTTTAATATTGTAGCTATTGTGATTATGCTAGGAACATGAGAAATTACAGGAATATGCTCAGAGGGTATGTGCATGTATGTGCATGTATGTGTAAAAAATCGTACAGATCCGAAAATGTGTAACCAACCAAAAGCATGAAAAATTGTCATTAATGAACCAAAAGTTGTGCGTATTGAAAATTTGTTTTTTGGGAAAAATAGATTTTCTAAGTAAAAGCAAAGCGGGGGGATTTTTTCTGGACCCTAAACACAGTGTCACTCTGACACAGGATGACATATCATGACACACTGTTCCTTTCTCCAATAAGGAGAGTGGGAATTCTCTGACCTATCAGATCCTTAGAGGGTTGGGCATTGTGAAATCAGCCTCCCCACCCTCTTATAAAAATGGATAAATAGGGACTTATGAGGACCCAGAGGGACACGCACTTTCACTCATCAACTGATCCACTGGCGAAGCACCCTGCAGGAAAATCCAGACTCCAGAACCAGACTCCAGATCCAGACTCTAGAACCAGACTCTAGAACCCTGAAGCAGAGGTCTAATCCAAACAGCTGAACCCTTTTCAGCAGGCCTTTAAAAACCTTGCAAACCTGATTTAACCCCTAACTTCCACGGGGCCTAACCTAATCCATTCAACAGCCTGGCTGAGCTGTTTTCTGCTTCTGGCCAACAACATTTGCTAGAACCCAAGATCCAGATCAGTCCAGCAGAGCTGTAACCCAGAACCCGTCAGATCCAGTCCAAGAGGCTGCGCAGAGACCAGAGTGCTGAGATTTGAACCAAGCACCTGAGACCTGTCCGGTGGCGAGTGGAGTCCAAGCCAAACCTTTGACCAGATATTTGATGGGTCCATTCCATTCCAAAGCCATAGTAGTGAGTATTTAGCATAGAACTATCTATAGCCATCTCGTAGTTTAAAGTGATCCATCCAACCCATTCCAACATATCCAGACTGCATTGTAGAATCTCTTTTGTCCATTCGGAATCCTTTCTCATCCATCTAATTCTGTGAGAATTGTTAGTGTAAGCCAACCTGTTGGTAATTCAAAGCGTAATTTCATTTGAAATCTTGACTCTGTTTGAGAAAAATCTACCTTTATTAAACCCTCTGTAACTTTTGAACCGTACGTGCTAGGAACAAAACTTAAATGTCATTTTGAAGCCAACGTGGCCAGCTTCCAAACGAACCCAAAACAATTATTTATAACTTTTCTGTAATCGCGTTTCCCGCACATGGAAAAGATGCCGCGAATTTGCATTTGGCTCAATTTCACCACCTGTAAAAACAGCTATTTCTTGTTTTCAACTTCTGAATTTCGTTTTCCATCTGCTAACCATTCAACAATCATTGCTAGTGTCTACCTGAACCAATCCAAAGCCACTCTCACTAGTTCTGAATCCCATTTAGCGAATTAAAAACATTTTTAGAATTTTCCCATCACTTCATATTACATTTAAAAGCAATTGACCTGTTTTAAAATCATCCTGTTCTCTCTAAGCTTGCTGGGGGGAATCGGGATTGAAACTGCAATTGTTGATTGTTATTCCTGAAACCTGTGTGCCCTCATTCCATATCTTCATAGTGCATGTTTGGGGGAGTGAGTGATAACAGGGGGAAAGAGTGATCACATTGTCTTTGGTTAAATTCATATCAAGTTTTATTTCTGTGTTGCATTCTTTCCTATCATTGCAATTTCTTGAACCCATACAAAGTATCCTCTGCTACATTAATCTTCCTATTCCTACACCTAATTTATTAAAGAGATTGTTGATATTGTTATATTACCCATTGCTGATCATTGCATACATATTTCATAAGTGTGATATTCAGATATTATCCATATTTATAAAATTGTGATATATATATATTGTTAAATTCTTCAAATAAATCTTTTAATTTGCAAAACAAACCTATTTCTTGGTTCAGTGAGACCGGGGGGATTCAAAGAGAGGCGCGTTATATAAGTTTACATCATCCAGAATTAAAAGAACTTTTGACATAAAAATATATAAATAAGGGTTTCACTTGGGCATCCCATACTAGGCATTGACTTAGTTGGAGTGCTGGATTGAAATCACTTACAGATTGTGGGCTCGTGCGCAGGATTTCTGGATTAGACATACCACTTGTGCAGCTTAATACAGTGTGCTAACTGACAGGATACATAAATCCTGTGGGGCTACTGCGCTGTGTTACACTGTAAAACCACCCCTCAAAAGGGAACGCTCTAAGGAAACACTCTATTTTGCAAAAATAAAATAATAAACCTCTGTAAATCATGAAGAAAATTAATATTTCCAAAATTGAGACATTGGTAGACATCAAGATGGCTAGAGAACACCTTTTACATAAGGTATTTGTGAGAGGTGAATGGACAGAGCAGGGTCAGAATGTTTAGTTGCAGGAAATCACACAACAGATCACTGCAACAGGGTTAGATACATGGCGAGACCAGGGTCCCTTACATGTGGCCCTGAGTGAACGATACATGGCCCTAAGGCCAAGGATGAGCAAAATAAGATTGCCAAGATAGCGGCATTTCTATATTTATCTATAGGAGCCATACAGGATAAATGTGCTGAAGGCCAAGATCTGGCAAGTAGGCAACTGATGGCATTGGAAAAGGTCCAATCTGACCTGGACTCTTCTGAGCAGAGGCTGCAGAGGAGCCAGGAGTCAGAAAATGAAAGCAGGCAGTATATAGTTAAAATCAAAGAGGATATGGGTATCCTGCAACAGGAAAAGGCAGAACAGGATACCAGAATTCTGGCCTTGCAGAAGAAGTACCAAGAAAGTGTGGATTCTCTACTGCAGAGCCAGAAAAAGCTGGAGCAACAACTGGACTTGAACAGGTCATGCGCAGAGCAGGTAGTCACCCTGCAAAGCCACCTAGACAGAGAGAAGGCATAGAGCAACAAATTAATTCTGAAAGACCTGGACACCCAAGCAGAGTTTGATGAAGAGCGCCAGAAAGCTGGTGCCCTTCAAAGATAGAGGGACGAGCTGGTGGCACAGAGGCAGGCTCTTGCTCAGGAAAGGGACACCTTATGCCAGGAAGTCTGTCACTTAAAAGGGAAACTGGAACAAAATCACCAGGCCCTCCAGGGACTGGGTGATCTCCAAAAAGAGCATGATAGATTGTTAGAGCACACCAGGAGGGTGGAAGATGCTCTGGCAAGGAAGGAGCAGGGCAGTATGAACAGGACTCAGGAGGTAACCCTCCTGCAGCAAAGACTGGCCCAGTACTCAAAGACAAACCAGGAAGCACAGATAGAAAATGAGGCTCTCTGTGTGAAAAATGACAGGCTTCACAGGCAAGTAGCCATGCAAGAGAGACTGATAGAGACTAGTAAGGCCTTGTTTGAGGAACAGAAAGATCAGGTTCTTGCATGGCAACAGGGAGCAAGGCCGGATAGAGATGAGGTTTTCTGGGAAAGGGAAACACCTGAGCATAACCTCAGGAACCCTAGGACGAGAGGCCTTCATCTCTCCCAGTTCCTGGACTCTGCCACCCCCATGTCCACTGGCGCACATGAGCCCAGGGCCACGGGGATGGCAGATTACTATGCAGTCAGAAGTATGAGACTCATAGACCAGCACCTCCCAGAAATGGATGGGCGGGCATCTGGGTATGGGTACCCAAGCACTGTGAAGTTTAGTGGGGAACTCCAGGAGAGTAGGCCCACTAAGGGCATCCTGAAAACCTCTGCCCAGCTAGGACAGTGGGGGGTACCAATCGAATCCTGGGAGCAAGGAGGAATCAGAAGACTCCTCTGAGTGCCCAGGACACAGGGGACTAGGTCCCCACATTCTGCCAGCCATTCCCAGGCTTGCAGAATCCGGTAGGACCTAGAAGACCAGACGGGCACTTCTGGGAGCAGTGCCTCTGAGTCAGAGGATGAATGGACCAGGGTTACCCAAACCAAGAAGCCAATAAGGCAAAAAAGGGCCTTGCTTATGGACCCCTTAAAACAGATCAAGGCAATAAGGAGCGTCATCATGCCTTATCATAAGAACACTAAGTATTCTGTTTGGGAGCACTTAGAGCTCTTTGAGCAGATGATGGAAACTTTCCATTTGAAAGACAGTAGTAGCTGCATTCAGTATGTGAAATGGACATTCTCACCAGAATACTCCAGTTTCTTTGCGGGGCTGGAGGACCAAAATCATTCTAGATGGTCCACCTATAGGGCGGCCATCAAGAAGCATTTTTCTGTTCACAGAAATCCCCAAGAGGCTTGCAAGGCAGCCTACAACTTGCAATGTGGGGAGGATCAGGCCCCACAAGAATTTGTGCAGGAGTTAAAGCGTGCCTTTGCGCAGACTACCAGAAGGGTGCACACGGACAGCAAATAATTTGTTAATACTTTTTCCATGCTCTACCAAAATACATCATGACCCAGCTAGTGAGAGATTTTCATGAGAAAAGATCACTAGACTGGGTCATTGAACCGGCCACCCGGATCTATGAGGTGCAAAAGCCCATAGAAAACAAGAAAGCTCAGAAAAGCCCCAAACCAACCAACACGCCTGCTGCTGCTAAGGTGGCAGAGGTAAAGGTTGCCCCCATTTTGGATTTGGAGATGGCGGGCCTAAAAACCCGCCTGCACAGCAGAATAATTCCAAGCCCAGAAGGCCCTCGGGCCAGTTACAGACAGGGAGCCAAGGAGGTAGTCCCACAAATGGGATCCCTCACTACCCTGACTATGTAAGTCCCCGCTACAAGGGGAACAGACCCATCCTGGGTTATGTGTGGACTCCTCCAGCCCAAGGAGGGGGTGGGGGTCCAACCAAGTAGCCCCTAACCCAGGGAACCTCCCTCCTCACTTCCCCCAGGAGGGCAGAAATTCCCCAAATCCTGGGCAGAACTTTTTCCCCAGGTATCCACAAAGTTTTCAAACCCAGAATAATCCATCCTTCTTTCCCCACTTTCCTGAGCCCAGAGAACTTAATCCGGGAGAGGGGAGCACAAAGGTGGAGGGGTGCCCAAATCTTCCCAACCCGGGGTATTACCAGAGAAGGGATAACTACCCTTCCTGGGATCAGCCCAGGGGGGAAATGAGAACGCTTTATAAGCCTGAGCGGTGTCACAACTAGAGTGCCAGATCCAAAACATGGCACAGGATCTGGGTCGCATGCTGAGGGCTAAGCAGAACCATCAGATGAGCATGCCGGTGCAGAATGCCTCTAACTCCGGACCTGGTGCCCCAGAACAATGATGGGGGCAGCACTCCGACAACCCACCGGTTCCCAGGGAGGAGGCACAAGGGGAAGGGGGGTGTAAAGCCTTTAAGGAATCTTGCTTCTACACTTGTAGAAAGCCCCTGCAAACCCAGTAACTGGAACCAAAATCTCCTGCCTCTGAAAGTCTGCCACCCAAGGAGCAGAGAGGGGGTAGGAGAAACAAAGTACCCAAACAGACCCATTTTGTGGAGGAGGTACATATCTTACAATTTGAAGGAGAGGGATCCTCAGAGGATCCTGGGAAAAGGATCTTCTCCTTCAGAGATCGAGGAACTCCCCCCAAAGAAAAATGGGTCCCAAAGGATTCAAATCCAGACTGGGTAGATGTGGGGACGGAGCTAGCTCCGCCCATCATCCAACCCCAGAACCAACAACATGAAAATCCCCTGGTTCAAACCCATCCTGGTGACTGCCTCCAAAAAGGGGGGGCAGCTCAGAACCAGAACCAGGGGAACTCAAAACTGCTCCCATGTCTAATTGCCACCTTTTTTTCAGATTCCCAAGACTCCCCACAGAATTCTTCCCAAATCTCTTCTCTCTCAATGTCCAAAACTAAAAAACTAGCCCACCAGTTGTCCAAAAATGTGCATTATCTGTGCCCCATTGCAGAGAAGGAGGGAAGATACTATGCGCCGGTTCAAGTACAGGGGCAGGGTCCAATTTTGGCACTGGTGGACACTGGATCCCAAGTTACCCTTCAATCAGAAAAGGCCTTTGATGAACTGAATTCCGGCAGGGGGGAGAATTATCAAATTCCTCTCACCTCTCTTCCTGGACAACTGCAGAACTTTGACGGGAAGGAAATTCCCGTCGAGAGGACTGCGGATTTGGACATTAAAATTGGGCGACACAAGGTGAAGCACCCGGTCATAGTTGTGACTCCAGAGGGCACCCCTTGTTTATTAGGGAATGACCTCCTGCGAAGGTTGTCACCCCTAATAGATTGCGTAAACAAGGTCCTCTGGACCCAGACTAGCCGACCAATAAAGTTAAAACAGAGTGTCAACCATGTTAGTTTAAACAGCACATGCCACATGGTTGAACAAAAAATCTGACCAAGTCGAATTTCACTTCCAGAACAACCAAATTCCAGGCATGACAGTAATAGCAGTAGGACAACATACTGGTGATGGGGGGTCCTCTCTATTTCTGAAAATCAACCTTCCTTCCAGTTTAAGGTGGCATTCCACACTGGAAGGAAACACTCTGAAATTCTTTACCAATCCACAATCAGACATTCCCACTCCTGTAGTCCAGAAAGATGTGAAATCAGCTCAGAGCCTGGCTGATATTCAGCAAATTGGAGAGCAGTTGTTCATCCCTGTTCAGTTAAATGAAGGGAAGGACTCTGTTCTCGCCCGAGTGTGTGTGAACAACGGTAAGAGCTTCATCAGCGACACCATGTTCCGCCAACTCCCAAAAGATCTAGCCATTCCCACATTTAGGCTGATAGACAAATGGGAAATGGATCTGGAAACACCCAATTACAAACATCTCCTGCCAAGCAGGTGTATTCTCAAAATCTCCATAGGCAACAAGAGCATAGTCCATAATTGTTGGGTCGTGCGAGACGTCACTGCCGCCTTTTACTTCGGCAGTGACATTCTCAATCGCTCTGCCATTAGTTTGGACCTAATAAACTTCAAAGCTTGGTCCCAACTAGCAGATAATCCCATGGGCTTTGATGACCCAGAGAAAGCATTTAGGTCAGCTCAACTGCTGCCTTATGCAGTTGGAATTCAGATTGGAGAGGAAGTCACCATCCCAAAAAGGACCCGACAATTCTCCCTAGAAGTGGTAGTTAAAAGAGGACAGAAATTGAAAAACCCTGATGTCTATCTTCATCTCAATGCTTCTCTAAAACAGCAAGGGTTGGGGGTAAACCCAACACCACTAGTCAACATAGAACATGACACCATTCCAATAGAGGTGGATAACAGCGACTTAAAGAGTATCACTCTAGCCAAAGGCACCATTATTGGAATGGCGGTTGATGACCGACATTTTTCCATTGATTTAGGCAATGAACTGTTAGGACCATTCCCCAAGGACTGTTTTGACAGTGATAGTGAGGACAACACCACACATGATAGGCTCTTTACCGGGCATGGGGGGAACTTCCTGGTGTACACTTTCTGCCCTTATGGTAAGGAAGATGTGACCTGTGACTTCAGAAGGGATGAGGTGATTTTCCAGGTCCATGAGGGCTGCCTTTCCCACCTGAAGACACCAGTCCAAATCAGCACTCTGACCAGGGACTTCTCCACCCAGCTGGAGGAGGCCACTGAGATAGCAAAACCAGAAGTTTTTCCAGGCTTCAGGCAGATGGTTGAAGAGAGAGTCAACCTAGCTGATTCCTGTGAGACTCTGGAACAGAAGCAAAAGTTGAAACAAGTTTTCTTGGATTTTCAAGATCTCTTTGTGGTGGACTCATATGTCTGCGGTCGCACCGACATCCACACAACAACAATTCCCACGGACCCTGGCATGACTCCAGTGTTTGTGAAGCAATATTGCTTGCCTCTCACATAAATGGATTCCCTTACTGAAATAATTAAGAACTTTGAGTCCCGTGTGATAATCCATCCAGTCCACAGCACCTTCAATAATCCGGTGCTGGGGATGTTGAAGCCAAACGTTCAGTGGAGACTCTACGCCTACCTTAGGGAGCTCAACAAACGGGTCCATACTACCCGATGGCCTCTACCCTACATTGACCAAGGGCTGGCCCAGATCCAGGGGTCACAGTCATTCACTGCAATAGACCTGACCAATGGATACTGGACTGTATCTGTCAGTAGATAGGACCAATACAAGCTAGCCTTTACCTTTGGGGGGCAGCAGTACACATGGACCCGGACTCCCTTCGTATACATCAACCCCGGCAATTAATTCAACATTTTCCTACATAAGGCCATGCCCAACCTGGGTGAGAGGGGTAACCTGGCATATGTAGATGATTTTCTCATCAAAAGCTCAACTGTGGAGGAACACATAGCAATGATCCGTTATGTTCTGACACAGTTGAGGGAATCCGGAGCAAAACTTTCCTTTCAAAAGGCACAGTGGTGTAGAACCCGTGTACATTTCTTGGGCATGAGATTACTCCTCAGGGTCTCTGTCCCCAGGAAAAGAAAGTGGAAGCACTCCAGAAATTGAAAGACCCCACAACTCTGTGGGAACTAAAGAGCCTCCTTGGACTGACTAATTATAGTAGGAAGTTCATTGAGGGCTACACAGAGATCAACAGACCCCTGATTCATATTTTGAAGGGGGGGTCAATGGGAATGGGCTCCAGAACAAGCCGAGACAGTAAGACAACTCAAAAGAAGCCTCTCACAAGCGCCTTGCCTAGCTTACCCTGTCAGAAACATGGAGTTCTTCTTGGAGACAGGGTTCTCTAATACATGCTTGACTGCAGTATTATACCAAAAGCATGACAAGTGACAAGGTCAATAAAGTAATCTCCTACGCAAGTAAAACTTTATCCTCTGTGGAGGAAAAATTCAACGACTGTGAGAAGGCACTCCTGGCAATGGTGTGGGCATTGAAGAATTACCGCCCGTTTATGCAGAGGGAACACATAATAATGGAGACTCCACACCAGCCTCTGCAATATCTCCAAAGTGACAGAATCCGGGCCGGAAATGTGAGTAATTCACAAATGACTTTGTGGATTCTGTCAATGCAAGGCTTTCCTGTGGAGGTCAGATATGGGCAAAACAAGAAGAGTCCCCTCGCGCAAGGTCTGGGTGACTTTCATGATTTTTCCAGAGAAAATTGTCTCGAGGACGAAAGTCTAAAAATCAAGGACAACATGGAGGCATACCTCAATTCCCCACACAAAGTCTTTGAAGAAGACAAGTGTGAGGGAATGTCCACTGTCTATGTGGATGGATGCTCTTACCATGTTGACAACAATGGGGAAATAGAACTTGTGGCCGGCGTAGGGAATGCATGGGTGAATGAGACCCCAGGACCCTCCGCTGGGTACAATATTGGTCCCGAGGTAGTCAGGTGGCAGATTTGATGGCTGTGCATCAAGCCATCCTCACTGCTGCCGACATCAACTCCACGAACTGGTCATAATCACAGATTCGGATTATGTACGGAATGGGTTCGTGGAGCACTTGGTTAACTGGAAGACCAGAGGCATGTTATGTGCTAACAACAAACCCTTGAAACATGGGAAGTTAATCCAAAATATTGATGATCTGGTCACCTCGAATGGGATGACCATCTACTGGAAAAAGATCAAGGGTCATTCCAAAGTAGAGGGACCAGACAAAACTGGAAATGACTTAGCTGATCAGCTGGCCAAAACCGGGGCCATCCAAGGGGATCCAAATGAGATTGAGTCCCTGTTGGGGGAAATCCAGGTCACTGCTATCACTAGCTCCCAGACAAATGCTCACAATGATCTCTCAACTGCACAATGGAGTAAGGAGACTCCAGATGCTGATTTGATTATGGCTCAGAGGGGATCCAATAATTGGTATGTTTTATCAACACATTAAGGACCCTGATAACTTTCCCCTGACCGATAACGATTACATAGGGAAAGAGGACCTCAGAGTGTTGATGAAATGTCCAAAAATGTTCCGAATCCAAGACGGTTAGTTGGTTAGGAGATCCCTAGCTGGCCATGATCAGTGGTTGGTCCCTACCTCATTCCGTAGCCTGATGTAAAGTCACGCCCATGATATAGCCACAGCCGGTCATAGGGGGTTTCATACAACACTTGAAATCTTAAGAGAGGTTGCATACTGGCCACACATGGGGCAGGACCTCAACCAATACTTGAGGGGGTGTCTTGTGTGTGCACAATTTCAGCCAACATCCCTGACACACCGTGCGCCTCTCCAAAAGGGGGGGGATGACACTGCCATGATCAGATTTGCAAGTCGACTTTATCGGGCCGGTAATTCGCTCCTCTAGGGGAAACAAGTACATGTTGACCGTGACATGCTTGTTTACTAAATGGGTGGAATGTCTCCCAGCCCCAAACTGCAAGGCAGAAACAGCAGCTGCCCTGATGATCAACCACATCTTTTCGCGTTTTGGACTACCCCAAATGATCGAGTCAGACAGGGGTAGCCATTTCATCAGCAAAGTAATGACAAAGATGTGGGAGATACTTGGGGTTAAAAGGAAGCTACACATTGCCCACCGGACACCCTAGTGGTGCAGTCGAGAGATACAACAGAACAATTGTGAGCATATTAAAAAAGTTTGTGGCAGATTCTGGGCCAAGTTGGGATATTCGATTACCTCTTGTCCTAATGGTCATCAGATCTACCCCTTCATCTGCAACTAAAATGTCACCGTTTGATCTGATGACTGGACGCAGGATAGTGCTTCCCAAGCATCTGCTCTATAGAACCCAAGAGAAGACATTGATCAATGCCTCCACAACTCATGAGTATGTTGAAAATCTAAGAAAACACCTTGAACATGCTTTTGCCTATGCTCAGCGAAATCTAGAGAGATCTGCAGACAGCATAAAGACCCACTATGACTTAAAGACTACTAGAAAGGAATACAATGTAGGAGAACGGATCTACTTATACAATTTCCAAAGGAACCAGGCCAAACAGCGAACATTTTTGCCTACCTGGAGGGGCCCTTTTGAAATTGTAGACAACATCTCACCAGTCGCCTACAAAATCTGCATCCCCAAAGGCAGATTGCTAGAAGTGGAAGACAAGTGGGTCCATATTAATCAACTAAAGTGTTGCCATCCTAGGCACACTCTGCAGCAACTGGAGGAGTCTTCTGGAAACTCATAGGGGATCACTCCAGATGCATAAAATTCCAATTCTAAAATATTCCATGTATAGCCTATAAAATACAGTAATAAAAATATGTCTGATTTATCAAAATGTATGTGTCCGCCCCACTACATTAAAAGTGGTGGGGAAATGTCTACGAATATGTTTTTGCTTTGTCATCCAAGGATTGATAAACCATGGGGACGGAAACCAAGGAGGACTACCCAGGGACCGGGAGCAAAGATCCGAGGGGCCCAGAGTATCGCTCAATACTCACATCAGGACTGGCGAGGAGAACCGATCGATCCACCTCTGATGGAGAAATAGATGAGGAACGTTGCCATTGGTGGAATCAGAAGAGATGAAACTGATATCCCAGTCTTGCAAATTCCCATTGATGGACGATCAATGCCAAATCACAAGAGGGGGGCTTGTGGAATGTTTCAACCCACTAGTCCAGGCCCTGCAACATTACTGTGCATTGCATGCATCAGGAACATCAGAATGGCCACTGGAAAGCATTCTGCTCACTAAAAATCACCCAAAAGTGCGCAGTAAAAATCTGAAAAGCAGGCCGCCATCCACTTTTGCCTATCTCAGTAGTAACACAGGAGACCACTGCCAAAACCCACCATTGGCTGCCCACAGAGCAAGGCTGATTGCAAAAGAAACACAGAGCTGGGTGAAAATCCATTTTTTCTTGGTTGTCAAATTTGCAAAAATCATGGCTCACAAACCACCCAAAAGATCCAACCTCCTGTTGGGTGTTGAACATCATTCTACTTCAAGAATCCACATAAATATAATGTCAGCAGAAGTATATGTTATCTGACCAAAGTCCTCTTTTGAAGATGGTTGCTGGAAAGAAATCTGTCAAAAATGGGTATAATACTGTTACTTGCCTCTGTCAGACGCTGGCGATTTCTAAATCTGACAGGAAAAACTTGTGTCTCAAAAAGTTAAATATGCCAAAGAAGGGATTTCCATCAAATGCAATATAGGGTGCTACACATTGATTTTCATGATGAAAAAGACTGGAATTGAAGTTATGTTTGCTTATTTTAAATTTGTAACTGTAATTTTGCACAAGGGACAATGTTAACAAGGACTATAAGGCAACCTGATTCAGCTAAACTTCCAAGAGGTTTCCCACACTGAGCTTCAAACACATTCCACACCTCCTCCCTAAACAAAGGAATCTTTTCTATTGTGCTCTGCTGAGTATCTGACAGGCAAGTGTTAAACGAAATGGGAGGGGCACTCTGGCATGTTGCTCTAAGTGTAGACAAAGGAGTCCTTGAGCTGAATGAAAATGCTAATTCGGGGGTGACTGACATCAACTGCCCTGACAGGAAGACAAGCCATGTGACTCTTTGACACAGCCAAGCTTTGGAGGCGGGCCAGACTGAAAATGTGGATTTGAAATTGGACTAAATATATGTTTAAGGAAAAGACTTATAAAATATTGTACCGAACTGACAAAAATATGAAATTTAGAGATTATTAAAATGAAAAATTTGCTCAGAGTTTAAAACTAATCTGGAATCTGTGCGACAATCAGAGACTGAACCACGAAATGTTTAATTTTGTAGCTATTGTGATTATGTTAGGAACATGAAACATCACAGGAATATGCCCAGAGGGTATGTGCATGTATGTGTAAAAAATCATACAGATCGAAAATGTGTAACCAACCAAAAGCGCGAAAAATTGTGATTTATGAACCAAAACTCGTAGGAAGATAAGATTTTGACAGAAACGTACCTTAGGCAATCTGTGATGTGCATATGTTTTATTAATAAGTTGTGCATATTGAAAATATGTTTTTTGGGAAAAATAGATTTTCTAAGTAAAAGCAAAGGGGATGGATTTTTTCTGGACCCTAATCACAGTGTCACTCTGACACAGGATGACACATCATGACACACTGTTCCTTTCTCCAATCAGGAGAGGGGGAATTCTCTGACCTATCAGATCCTTAGAGGGTTGGGCATTGTGAAATCAGCCTCCCCACCCACTTTGGAAAATGGATAAATGGGGACTGTTGAGGACCCAGAGGGACACCCACTTTCACTCATCAACTGATCCACTGGCGAAGCACCCTGCAAGAAAAACCAGACTCCAGAACCAGACTCCAGATCCAGACTCTAGAACCAGACTCTATAACCCTGAAGCAGAGGCCTAATCCAAAAAGCTGAACCCTTATCAGCAGGCCTTTAAAAACCTTGTAAACCTGATTTAACCCCTAACTTCAACAGGGCCTATCCTAATCCATTCAACAGCCTGGCTGAGCTGTTTGCTGCTTCTGGCCAACAACCTTTGCTAGAACCAAAGATCCAGATCAGTCCAGCAGAGCTGTAACCCAGAACCCGTCAGATCCAGTCCAAGAGGCAGCGTGGAGACCAGAGTGCTGAGAGCAGAACCAAGCGCCTGAGACCTGTCCGGTGGTGAGCAGAGTCCAAGCCAAACCTTTGACCAGATCTTTGATGGGTCCATTCCATTCCAAAGCCACAGTAGTGAGTATTTAGCATAGAACTGTTCATAGTCATCTCGTAGTTTAAAGTAATCCATCCAACCCATTCCAACATATCCAGACTGCATTGCAGAATCTCTATTGTCCATTCTGAATCCTTTCTCATCCATCTAATCCTGTGAGAATTGTTAGTGTAAGCCAACCTGTTGGTAATTTAAAGAGTAATTTCATTTTAAATCTTGACTCAGTTTGAGAAACATCGACCTTTATTAAACCCTCGGTAACCTTTGAACCGTAGGTGCTAGGAACAAAATTTGAATGTCATTTTGAAGCCAACGTCGTCAGCTTCCAAACAAACCCAAAACAATTATTTATAATTTTTCTGTAATCGCGTTTCCCGCACACAGAAAAGTTGCAGCGAATTTGCATTTGGCTCAATTTCACCACCTGTAAAAACAGCTATTTCTTGTTTTCAACTTCTGAATTTCGTTTTCCATCTGCTAACGATTCAACAATCATTGGTAGTGTC
Organism: Ambystoma mexicanum; assembly: GCF_040938575.1. Classification (NCBI taxonomy): domain Eukaryota; kingdom Metazoa; phylum Chordata; class Amphibia; order Caudata; family Ambystomatidae; genus Ambystoma; species Ambystoma mexicanum. Next base: position 623,569,779 of record NC_090939.1, on the reverse strand, counting down.
TACCTGAACCAATCCAAAGCCACTCTCACTAGTTCTGAATCCCATTTAGCGAATTAAAATCATTTTAAGCATTTTCACATCACTTAATATTACATTTAAAAGCAATTGACCTGTTTTAAAATCATCCTGTTCTCTCTAAGCTTGCTGGGGGGAATCGGGATTGAAACTGCAATTGTTGATTGTTATTCCTGAAACCTGTGTGCCCTCATTCCATATCTTCATAGTGCATGTTGGGGGGAGTGAGTAATAACAGGGGGAAAGAGTGATCACATTATATTTGGTTAAATTCATTTCAAGTTTTATTTCTGTGTTGCATTCTTTCCTATCATTGTAATTTCTTGAACCCATACAAAGTATCCTCTGCTACATTAATCTCCCTATTACTACTCATATTTGATTAAAGAGATTGTTGATATTGTTATATTACCCATTGCTGATCATTGCATAAATATTTCATAAGTGTGATATTCAGATATTATCCATATTTATAAAAGTGTGATATATATATTGTTCAATTCTTCAAATAAATCTTTTAATTTGCAAAACAAACCTATTTCTTGGTTCAGTGAAACCGGGGGGATTCAAAGAGAGGGGCATTATATAAGGGTACATCATCCAGAATTAAAAGAACTTTTGACATAAAAATATATAAATAAGGGTTTCCCTTGGGCATCCCATACTAGGCATTGACTTAGTTGGAGTGCTGGATTGAAATCACTTACAGATTGGGGGCTCGGGATTTCTGGATTAGACATACCACTTGTGCAGCTTAATACAGTGTGCTAACTGACAGAATACATAAATCCTGTTGGGCTACCGCACTGTGTTATACTTTGAAAGTACCCCTGAAAAGGGAATGCTCTAAGGAAATGGTCTGTTTTGCAAAAATAAAATAATAAACTTATGTAAATCATGAAAGAAATTAATATTTCCAAAATGGCAACATTGGTAGACATCAAGATGGCTAGAGAACACCTTTTACATAAGTTATTTGTGAGAGGTGAATGGACAGAGCAGGATCAGAATTTGTGGTTGCAGGCAATCACACAACAGATCACTGCAACAGGGTTAGATAGATGGGGAGACCAGGGCCCCTTACATGTGGCCCTGAGTGAACTATATATGGCCCCTAAGTAGGCAACTGATGGCATTAGAAAAGGCCCAATCTGACCTGGACTCTTCTGAGCAGAGGCTGCAGAGGAGCCAGGAGTCAGAAAATGAAAGCAGGCAGTATATAGTTGAAATCAAAGAGGATATGGGTATCCTGCAACAGGAAAAGACAGAACAGGATACCAGAAGTCTGGCCTTGCAGAAGGAGTACCAAGAAAGTGTGGACTCTCTACTGCAGAGCTGTTACTCACCGAACGGGAGTAGACAAGACAGGAGGCCTGAGCAGCGAGGCTGTGCGTTGATTGAAGAGCTCGGGTTGGAGCCTCCACCCAAGCCTCCTCTCCATGAGTGATCGAAAATGACCTTTCTGATGATATGACCCTCTGCTGATAGGTGTGCAAGACAGAGGGACCGATCACCCGAAAGAGCGGGGAGAAACACGCCGCCACGGACCCAGCTGCAAGAAACAACACAAGATTAATCATTTGGAATAACAGCAACTACCAATAGATGGAGATAAGACAGAATAGTACCTGAACAACCCAGTCCCTGGATCCTGAAATTACAATGCCCTGATATCCCCTGAAATATTATAGACAAGGAATTAGGAACTATCCTGAGTAATGTAAATAAAAAGGAGAAAAAGGCACTGAAAATCTTACCCTAGGAAGTCAATGTTCCCTTGTACTCCAGGATGCAGAACACAACGACAGTGCAAAATAATAAACGGGGAATGTTAGTTGGGTAACTAGTCCCGGGCGGAACGAGGGACGCACTAGATCTGGGTGGGTGCACAACTGCAAGGCGTCCTCAAAGTGCACTTATAGGGCGGAACCAGGTAGAATCCATAACAACAAACGTCCTTTAAAAGTGGAGCCAAATGGAAAGATTCCAGAACAAGCGAGAGGAGGAGTGCAGGTGAGGTTAGGGTGCGTGGGAAGGCGCACAAAAACAAATACTTAGAACTTTGGGAATAAGTGCTAAGGCAGTCCGTTGGGCAGTTTTCCTATTCGGTACACAGGCGAGAAGGTAACAGAATCAGCAGGCAGGCAGTCCTTACAACAATCCTCAAGTCGGTACATGGGCGAGCAAGAAGGTAACAAACAGCAGGCAGGCAGTCCTTGGTTCAAAAGAGGGTTCGGTACACGGAGCACGGAATGAAGGAGAAGGAAACAGTATTCCGTTGAGCAGACTGGAAACTGAAAAGAGGAGCTTCAGGAACAAGGCGATAAAGACGGAACTTAAGCGCTGGTTGTAACATTCAAACAGAAGAATGCGTCCTCCGGGCTGCAGCCGCTTAAATCAATGAGGAGGTGGAGCCAAGTGAGGGGAGGCACACGTGATGTTATGGACTACGAATTCCCTTAGGTTTCATGGGAATCGTAGTTCGAAACCGTCTGGCTGGTGCAGTAGTCGTTAGCCTCCATGGCATTCTCCACTTCATAAAGAATGGCGCTGCAGAATGCAGAACAGAACGGCGAAGCGCAATAGTTTTGCCAGATGTCCTTTTCCGCTGTCGGCCCTGAGGTAAGTATGAAGCACTGGGTCGTAGTGTGGAACGGCGTCGAGGTGTGACAAGAGCCAGAAAAAGCTGGAGCAACAACTGGACTTCAACAGGGCATGCACAGAGCAGGTAGTCACCCTGCAAAGTCACCTAGATAGAGAGAAGGCAGAGAGCAACAAATTAATTCTGAAAGACCTGGACTCCCAGGCAGAGTTTGATGAAGAGCGCCAGAAAGCTCGTGCCCTTCAAAGACAGAGGGGCGACCTGGCGGCACAGAGGCAGGCTCTTGCTCAGGAAAGGGACACCTAAGGCCAGGAAGTCTGTCACTTAAAAGGGAAACTGGAAGAAAATCACCGGGCCCTCCAGAGACTGGGTGACCTCCAAAAAGAGCATGATAGATTGTTAGAGCACACCAGGAGGGTGGAAGATGCTCTGGCAAGGACGGAGCAGGCCAATATGGACAGGACTCAAGAGGTAACCCTCCTGCAGCAAAGACTGGCCTAGTACTCAAAGACAAACCAGGAAGCACAGATAGAAAATGAGGCTCTCTGTGTGAAAAATGACAATCTCCACAGGCAGGTAGCCATGCAAGAGAGACTGATAGAGACTAGTAAGGCCTTGTTTGAGGAACAGAAAGCTCAGGTTCTTGCATGGCAACAGGGAGCAGGGGCTGATAGAGATGAGTTTCGCTGGAAAAGGGAAACACCTGAGCATAACCTCAGGAACCCTAGGACCAGAGGCCTTCATCTCTCCCAGTCCCTGGACTCTGCCACCCCCATGTCCACTGGTACACATGAGCCCAGGGCCACAGGGATGGCAGATTACTATGCAGTCAGAAGTATGGGGCTCATAGACCAGCACCTCCCAGGAATGGATGGGCGGGCATCTGGGTATGGGTACCCAAGCACTGTGAAGTTTAGTGGGGAACTCCAGGAGAGTAGGCCCACTAAGGGCATCCTGAAAACCTCTGCCCAGCTAGGACAGTGGGGGTGGGTACCCATCAAATCCTGGGAGCAAGGAGGAATCAGAAGATTCCTCTGAGTGCCCCAGGACAAAGGAGACTAGGTCCCCACATTCTGCCAGCTATTCCCAGGCTCACAGAATCCGGGAGGACCTAGAAGACCAGACAGGCACCTCTGGGAGCATTGCCTCTCAGTCAGAGGATGAATGGACCAGGATTACCCGAACCAAGAAGGCCAATAAGGCAAAAAGGGCCTTGCTTAAGGACCCCTTAAAACAGATCAAGGCAATAAGGAGCGTCATCATGCCTTATCATAAGAACACTAAGTATTCTGTTTGGGAGCACTTAGAGCTCTTTGAGCAGATGATGGAAACTTTCCATTTGAAAGACAGTAGTAGCTGCATTCAGTATGTGAAATGGACATTCTCACCAGAATACTCCAGTTTCTTTGCAGGGCTGGAGGACCAAAATCATTCTAGATGGTCCACCTATAGGGCGGCCATCTTGAAGCATTATTCTGTTCACAGAAATCCCCAAGAGGCTCGCAAGGCAGCCTACAACTTGCAATGTGGGGAGGATCAGGCCCCACAAGAATTTGTGCAGGAGTTAAAGCGTGCCTTTGTGCAGACTACCAGAAGGGTGCACATGGACAGCAAAGAATTTATTAATACTTTTTTCCATGCTCTACCAATATACATCATGACCAAGCTAGTGAGAGATTTTCATGAGAAAAGATCACTAGACTGGGTCATTTAACAGGCCACCCAGATCTATGAGGTGCAAAAGCCCATAGAAAACAAGAATGCTCAGGAAAGCCCCCAACCAACCGACACGCCTGCTACTGCGAAGGTGGCAGAGGTAAAGGTTGCCCCCATTTTGGATTTGGAGATGGGGGGCCTAAAAACATGCCTGTACAGCAGAATAATTCCAAGCCCAGAAGGCCAATCACAGACAGGAAGCCAAGTAGGTAGTCCCACAAATGGGATCCCTCACTCCCCTGACTATGTAAGTCCCTGCTACAAGGGGAACAGACCCATCCTGGGTTATGTGTGGACTCCTCCAGCCCAAGGGGGGGATCCAACCAAGCAGCCCCCAACCCAGGGGACTTCCCACCTCACTTCCCCCAGGAGGGCAGAAATTCCCCAAATCCTGGGCAGAACTTTTTCCCCAGGTATCCACAAAGTTTTCAACCCCAGAATAATCCATCCTTCTTTCCCCACTTTCCTGGGACCAGACAACTTAATCCGGGAGAGGGGAGGCCAAGGGTGGAGGGGTACCCAAATCTTCCCAACCCGGGGTATTACCAGAGAAGGGATAGCTACCCTTTCCGGGATCAGCCCAGGGGATAAATGAGAACCCTGTATCAGCCTGAGCGAGTGTCACAGCTAGAGCGCCAGGTCCAAAACATGGCACAGGATCAGGGTCGCATGCTGAGGGCTCAGCAGAACCATCTGATGAGCATGGCGGCGCACAATGCCTCAAACCTGGTGCTCCAGAACAACGACGGGGGCAGCACCCCGACAACCCACCGGTTCCCAGGGAGGAGGCACAGGGGAAGGGGGGTGTAAAGCCTTAGAGGAAGCTTCCTTCCCCATTTGTTGAAAGCCCCTGGAAACCAAGGAACCGGAACCAAAATCTCCTGCCCCTGAAAGTCTGCCACCCAAGGAGCAGAGAGGGGGTAGGAGAAACAAAGGACCGAAACAGACCCATTTTGTGGAGGAGGTACAGATCTTCCAATTTGAAGGAGAGGGATCCTCAGAGGATCCTGGGAAAAGTATCTTCTCCTTCAGAGATGGGGGAACTCCTCCCAAAGAAAAATGGGTCCCAAAGGATTCACATCCAGACTGGGTAGATGTGGGGATGGAGCTAGCACCGCCCATCATCCAACCCCAGAACCAACAACATGAAAATCCCCTGGTTCAGACCCATCCTGGTGACTGCCTCCAAAAAGGGGGGGGGGGTGGCCCAGAACCAGAACCAGGGGAACTCAAAACTGCTCCCATTTCGAGTTGCCACCTTTTTCTTTCAGATTCCCAAGACTCCCCACAGAATTCTTCCCAAATCTCTTCTCTCTCAATGTCCAAAACTAAAAAAAACTAGCCCACCAGTTGTCCAAAAATGTGCATTATCTGTGCCCGCTTGCGGAGAAGGAGGGAAGATACTATGCCCCGGTTCAAGTACAGGGGCAGGGTACAATTTTGGCACTGGTGGACACTGGATCCCAAGCTACCCTTCTGTCCAAAAAGGCCTTTGATTAACTGAATTCAGGAAGTGGGGAGAATTATAAAATTCCTCTCACCCCTCTTCCTGGACAACTTCAGAACTTTGACGGGAAGGAAATTCCCGTTGAGGGGACTGCGGATTTGGACATTAAAATTGGGCGACACAAGGTGAAGCACCCGGTCATAGTTGTGACTCCAGAGGGCACCCCTTGTGTATTAGGGAATGACCTCCTGCGAAGGTTGTCACCCCTAATAGATTGCGTAAACAAAGTCCTCTGGACCCAGACTAGCCGACCAATAAAGTTAAAACAGAGTGTCAACCATGTTAGTTTAAACGGCACATGCCACATGGTTGAACAAAAATCTGACCGAGTCGAATTTCACTGACAGAACAATCAAATTGCAGGCGTGACAGTAATAGCAGTAGGACAACAGACTGGTGATGGGGGGTCCTCTCTATTTCTGAAAATCAACCTTCCTTCCAGTTTAAGGTGGCATTCCACACTGGAAGGAAACACTCTGAAATTCTTTACCAATCCACAATCAGACATTCCCACTCCTATAGTCCAGAAACAAGTGAAATCAGCTCAGAGCCTGGCTGATATTCGGCAAATTGGAGAGCAGTTGTTCATCCCTGTTCAGTTAAATGAAGGGAAGGACTCTGTTCTTGCCCGAGTGTGTGTGAACAATGGTAAGAGCTTCATCAGCGAAGCCATGTTCTGCCAACTCCCAAAAGATCTAGCCATTCCCACATTTAGGCTGATAGACAAATGGGAAATGGATCTGGAAACACCCATTCCAAACATCTCCTGCAAAGCAGGTGTATGCTCAAAATCTCCATAGGCAACAAGAGCATAGTCCATAATTGTTGGGTCGTGCGAGGCGTCACTGCCGCCTTTTACTTAGGCAGTGACATTCTCAATCGCTTTGCCATTAGTTTGGACCCAATAAACTTCAAAGCTTGCTCCCGACTAGCCGATAATCCAATGGGCTTTGAAGACCCAGAGAAAGCATTTAGGTCAGCTCAACTGCTGCCTTATGCAGTTGAAATTCAGATTGGAGAGGAAGTCACCATCCCAGAAAGGACCCGAAAATTCTCCCTGGAAATGAAAGTTAAAAGAGGACAGAAATTGAAAAACCCTGATACCTATCTTCATCTAAATGGTTCTCTCCAACTTCAAGGGTCGGGGGTAAACCCAACACCACTAGTCAACATAGAACATGACACCATTCCAATAGAGGTGGATAACAGCGACTTAAAGAGTATCACTCTAGCCGCAGGCACCATTATTGGAATGGCGGTTGATGACCGACATTTTTCCATTGATTTAGGCAATGAACTGTTAAGACCATTCCCCAAGGACTGTTCTGACAGTGACAGTGAGGACAAACCACACCAGATAGGATCTTTACCGGGTATGGGGGGAACTTCCTGGTGTACACTTCCTGCCATATGGTAAGGAAGATGTGACCTGTGACTTCAGAAGGGATGAGGTGATTTTCCAGGTCCATGAGGGCTGCCTTTCCCACCTGAAGCCACCATTCCAAATCAGCACTCTGATCAGGGACTTCACCACCCAGCTGGAGGAGGCCGCTGAGATAGCAAAACCAGAAGTCTTTCCAGGCTTCAGGCAGATGGTTGAAGAGAGAGTCAACCTAGCTGATGCCTGTGAGACTCTGGAGCAGAAGCAAAAGTTGAAACAAGTTTTCTTGGATTTTCACGATCTCTTTGTGGTGGACTCATATGACTGTGGTCGCACCGACATCCACACAACAACAATTCCCATGGACCCTGGCATGACTCCAGTGTTTGTGAAGCAATATCGCTTGCCTCTCGCATCAATGGAGTCCCTTACTGAAATAATTAAGAACCTTGAGTCCCGTGGGATAATCCGTCCAGTCCACAGCACCTTCAATAATCCAGTGCTGGGGATATTGAAGCCAAACGTCCAGTGGAGACTCTGCGCCGACCTTAGGGAGCTCAACAAACGAGTCCATACTTCCCGATGGCCTCTACCCTACATTGACCAAGGGCTGCCCCAGATGCAGGGGTCACAGGTATTCACTGCAATAGCCATGACCAATGGATACTGGACTGTATCTGTCAGTAGAGAGGACCAATACAAGCTAGCCTTTACCTTTGGGGGGTAGCAGTACACATGGACCCGGACTCACTTCGGATATATCAACTCCAGCAATGAATTCAACATTTTCCTACATAAGGCCATGCCCGACCTGGGTGAGAGGGGTAACCTGGCCTATGTAGATGATGTTCTCATCAAAAGCTCAACTGTGGAGGAACACATAGCAGAGATCCGTTATGTTCTGACACAGTTGAGGGCCGCCGGAGCAAAACTTTCCTTTCAAAAGGCACAGTGGTGTAGAACCGGTGTAAATTTCTTGGGGCATGAGATTACTCCTCAGGGTCTCTGTCCCCAGGAAAAGAAAGTGGAAGCACTCCAGAAATTGAAAGACCCACAACTCTGTGGGAACTAAGGAGCCTCCTTGGACTGACTAATTATAGTAGGAAGTTCATTGAGGACTACGCAGATATCACCAGACCCCTGATTCATCTTTTGAAGGGGAGGTCAAGTAAGGCAATAAGACAACTCAAAAGAAGCCTCTCACAAGCGCCTTGCCTAGCGTACCCTGTCAGAAACAAGGAGTTCTTCTTGGAGACAGGGTTTTCTAATACATGCTTGACTGCAGTATTATACCAAAAGCATGACAAGGTTAATAAAGTAATTTCCTATGTGAGTAAACTTTATCCTCTGTGGAGGAAAAATTCAACGACTGTGAGAAGGCACTCCTGGCAACGGTGTGGGCATTGAAGAATTACCACCCGTTTATCCAGGGGGAACACATCATAATGGAGACTCCACACCAGCCTCTGTAGTGACAGAATCCGGGCCAAAAATGTGAGTAATTCCCGAATTACTTAATGGATTCTGTCAATGCAAGGCTTTCCTGTGGAGGTCAGATATGGCCAAAACAAGAAGAGTCCCCTCGCGCAAGGTCTGGATGACTTGCATGATTGTGCCAGAGAAAACTGTTTCGAGGACGAAAGTCTAAAAATCAAGGACAACATGGAGGCATACCTCAATTCCCCACACAAAGTTTTTGAAGAAGACAAGTGTGAGGGAATGCCCACTGTCTATGTGGATGGATGCTCTTACCATGTTGACAACAACGGGGAAAAAGAACTTGTGGCTGGCAAAGGGAATGCATGGGTGAACGAGACCCCAGAACCCTCTGCTGGGTACAAGATTGGTCCCCAAGGTAGTCAGGTGGCAGAGTTGATGGCTGTGCATCAAGCCATCCTCACTGCTGTCCGATATCAACTCCACAAACTGGTCATAATCACAGATTCAGATTATGTACAGAACGGGTTCGTGGAGCACCTGGTTAACTGGAAGACCAGAGGCATGTTATGTGCTAACAACAAACCCTTGAAACATGGGAAGTTAATCCAAAATATTGATGATCTGGTCACCTCGAATGGGATGACCATCTACTGGAAAAAGATCAAGGGTCATTCCAAAGTAGAGGGACCAGGAAAAACTGGAAATTACTTAGCTGACCAGCTGGCCAAAACCAGGGCCATCCAAGGGGATCCAATTGAGATCGAGTCCCTGTTGGGGGAAATCCAGGTCACTGCTATCACTAGGTCCCAGACAAATGCTCACAATGATCTCTCAACTGCACAATTCAGTAAGGAGACCCCAGATGCTGATTTGATTATGGCTCAGATGGGGGATCCAATAATTGGTAAGTTTTATCAACACAGTAAGGACCCTGAGAACTTTCCCCTTACTGATACCGATTACATAGGGAAAGAGGACCTCAGAGTGTTGATGAAATGTCCAAAAATGTTCAGAATCCAAGACGGTTTGTTGGTAAGGAGATCCCTAGCTGGCCATGATCAGTGGGTAGCCCCGACCTCATTCTGAAGCCTGATGTTAAGTCAAATCCATGATGCGGCCAGAGCCGGTCATAGGGGGTTTCATACAACACTTGAAATCTTAAGAGAGGTTACATACTGGCCACACATGGGGCAGGACCTCGACCAATACTTGAGGGGGTGTCTTGTGTGTGCACAATTTCATCCAACATCCCTCACACACCGTGCGCCTCTCTAAAAGAGGGGGATGACACTGCCATGGTCAGATTTGCAAGTCGACTTATCGGGCCCGTAATTCGTTCCTCTAGGGGAAACAAGTACATGTTGACTGTGACATGCTTGTTTACTAAATGGGTGGTATGTCTCCCGGCCCCAAACTGCAAGGTAGAAACAGCAGCTGCCCTGATGATCAACCACATCTTTCCGCATTTTGGACTACCCCAAAGGATCGAGTCAGACAGGGGTAGCCATTTCATCAGCGAAGTAATGACAAAGATGTGGGAGATACTTGGGGTTAAAAGGATGCTACACATTGCCTACCAGCTAGCCTCTAGTGGTGCAGTCGAGAGATACAACAGAACAATTGTGAGCATATTAAAAGTTTGTGGCAGATTCTGGGCCAAGTTGGGATATTCGATTACCTCTTGTCCTAATGGCCATCAGATCTACCCCTTCATCTGCAACTAAAATGGCACTGTTTAAGCTGATGACTGGATGCAGGATGTTGCTTCCCCAGCATCTGCTCTATAGAACCCAAGAGCAGACATTGATCAATGCCTCCACAACTCATGAGTATGTTGAAAATCTAAGAAAACACCTTCAACATGCTTTTGCCTATTTTCAGCGAAATCTAGAGAGATCTGCAGACAGCATGAAGACCCACTATGACTTAAAGACTACCAGAAAGGAATACAATGTAGGAGACGGGGTCTACCTATACAATTTCCAAATGAACCAGGCCAAACAATGAACATTTTTGCCTACCTGGAGGGGTCCTTTTGAAATTGTAGGCAAAATCTCACCAGTCGTCTACAAAATCTGCATCCCCAAAGGCAGTTTGACAGAAGGGGGAGACAAGTGGGTCCATATTAATCAACTAAAGTATTGCCATCCTAGGCACACTCTGCAGCAATTGGAGGAGTCTTCTGGAACCCCAGAGGGGATCACTCTAGATCCATAAAATTCCAACTCTAAAATATTCCATATATTGCCTATAAAATACAATAATAAAAATGTGTCCTGATTTGCCAAAATGTATGTGACCGCCCCACTACATTAACAGTGGTGGAGAAATGTCTACGAATATGTTTTTGCCTTGTCATCCTAGGATTGATAAACCATGGAGACAGACACCAAGGAGGACTACCCAGGGACCGGGAGCAAAGATCAGAGGGGCCCGGACTATTGCTCAATACTCACATCAGGACTGGCGAGGAGAACCGATCGATCCACCCCTGATGGAGGAAAAGATGAGGAACTTTGCCATTTGTGGAATCAGAAGAGATGAAACTGACATCCCAGTCTTGCGAATTCCCATTGATGGACGATCAACGCCAAATCGCAAGAGGGGGGCTTGTGGGATGTTTCAACCCACTAGTCCAGGCGCTGCAACATTACTGTGCATTGCTTGCATCAGGAGCATCAGAATGCCCACTGGAAATCATTCTGCTTGCTAAAAATCACCCAAAAGTGCACAGTAAAAAAATGAAAAGTAGGCCGCCATCCACTTTTGCCTATCTCAGTGGTAACACAGGAGACCATTGCCGAAACCCACCATTGGCTGCCCACAGAGCAAGGCTGATTGCAAAAGAAACACAGAGCTTTGTGAAAATCCGTTTTTTCTTGTTTGTCAAATTTGCAAAAATCATGGCTCACAAACCACCCAAAAGATCCAACCTCCTGTTGGGTGTTGAACATCATTCTACTTCAAGAATCCACATAAATATAATGTCAGCAGAAGTATATGTTATCTGAACAAAGTCCACTTTTGAAGATGGTTGCTGGAAAGAAATATGTCAAGAATGTGTGCAATACCGTTACTCGCCTCTGTCAGACGCTGGCTATTTCTAAATCTGACAGGAAAAACTTGTGTCTTAAAAAGCTAAATATGCCAAAGAAGGGATTTCCATCAAATACAATATAGGGTGCCACACATTGATTTTCATGTTGAAAAAGTCTAGAATTGAAGATATGTTTGCTTATTTTAAATGTGTAACTGTAATTTTGCACAAGGGACAATGTTAAAATGGAATATAAGGTAACCTGATTCAGCTAAACTTCCAAGAGGTTTCCCACACTGAGCTTCAAACACATTCCACACCTCCTCCCTAAACAAAGGAATCTTTTCTCCTATGCTCTGCTGAGTATCTGACAGGCAAGTGTGAAAGGAAATGGTAGGGGCACTCTGGCATGTTGCTCTGAGTGTAGACAAATGAGTCCTTGAGCTGAATGAAAATGCTAATTCGGGTGTGACTGACATCAACTGCCCTGGCAGGAAGACAAGCCATGTGACTCTTTGACTCAGCCAAGCTTTGGAGGCGGGCCAGACTGAAAATGTGGATTTGAAATTGGACTAAATATATGTTTAAGGAAAAGACTTATAAAATATTGTACCAAACTGACAAAAATATGAAACTTAGAGATTATTCAAATGAAAAAATTGCTCACAGTTTAAAACTAATCTGGAATCTGTGCGCCATTCAGAGTCTGAACCACAAAATTTTTCATATTGTAGCTATTGTGATTATGCTAGGAAAATGAAAAATTACAGGAAAATGCCCAGAGGGTATGTGCATGTATGTGTAAAAAATCGTACAGATCCGAAAATGTGTAACCAACCAAAAGCGCGAAAAATGATCATTTATGAACCAAAACTCGTAGGAAGACAAGATTTTGACAGAAACGTACCTTAGGCAATCTGTGATGTGTATATGTATTATTAACAAGTTGTGCATATTGAAAATATGTTTTTGGGGAAAAATAGATTTTCTAAGTAAAAGCAAAGGGGAGGGATTTTTTGTGGACCCTAAACACAGTGTCACTCTGACACAGGATGACACATCATGACACACTGTTCCTTTCTCCAATCAGGAGAGGGGGAATTCTCTGACCTATCAGATCCTTAGAGGGTTGGGCATTGTGAAATCAGCCTCCCCACCCACTTTGGAAAACTGATAAATGAGGACTGTTGAGGACCCAGAGGGACACACACTTTCACTCATCAACTGATCCACTGGTCGAAGCATCTTGAAGGAAGATCCAGACTCCAGAACCAGACTCCAGATCCAGACTCTAGAACCAGACTCTAGAACCCTGAAGCAGGGGCCTAATCCAAAAAGCTGAACCCTTTTCAGCAGGCCTTTAAAAACCTTGCAAACCTGATTTAACCCCTAGCTTCAACAGGGCCTAACCTAATTCATTCAACAGCCTGGCTGAGCTGTTTGCTGCTTCTGGCCAACAACCTTTGCTAGAAACCAAGATCCAAATCAGTCCAGCAGAGCTGTAACCCAGAACCCGTCAGATCCAGTCCAAGAGGCCGCACAGAGACCAGAGTGCTGAGAGCAGAACCAAGCGCCTGAGACCTGTCCGGAGGCGAGCGGAGTCCAAGCCAAACCTTTGACCAGATCTTTGACGGGTCCAATCCATTTCAAAGCCATAGTAGTGAGTATTTAGCATAGAACTGTCCATAGTCATCTCGTAGTTTAAAGTGATCCATCCAACCCATTCCAACATATCCAGACTGCATTGCAGAATCTCTTTTGTCCATTCTGAATCCTTTCTTATCCGTCTAATCCTGTGACAATTGTTAGTGTAAGCCAACCTGTTGGTAATTCAAACGCGCAATTTCATTTGAAATCTTGACTCCGTTTGAGAAAAATCGACGTTTATTAAACCCTCTGTAACTTTTGAACCGTACGTGCTAGGAAATTTAAATGTCATTTTGAAGCCAACATCGTCAGCTTCCAAACGAACCCAAAACAACATTCCAATTCCTTATAGTTTTTCCGTAATCGCGTTTCCCGCACGTGGGAAAGAGTCCGCGAATTTGCATTTGGCTCAATTTCACCACCTGTAAAAACAGTTATTTTTTGTTTTCAACTTCTGAATTTCGCTTTCGATCTGCTAACCATTCAACAATCATTGCTAGTGTCTACCTGAACCAATCCAAAGCCACTCTCACTAGTTCTGAATCCCATTTAGCGAATTGAAATCATTTTTAGCATTTTCCCATCACTTCATATTACATTTAAAAGCAATTGACCTGTTTTAAAATCATCCTGTTCTCTGTAAGTTTGCTGGGGGGAATCGGGATTGAAACTGCAATAGTTAATTGTTATTCCTGAAACCTGTGTGCCCTCATTCCATATCTTCATAGTGCATGTTGGGGGGGGAGTGAGTAATAACAGGGGCAAAGAGTGATCACATTGTCTTTGGTTAAATTCATATCAAGTTTTATTTCTGTGTTGCATTCTTTCCTATCATTACAATTTCTTGAACCCATACAAAGTATCCTCTGCTACATTAATCTCCCTATTCCTACTCCTAATTGATTAAAGAGATTGTTGATATTGTTATATTACCCATTGCTGATCATTGCATAAATATTTCATGAGTGTGGTATTCAGATATTATCCATATTTATAAAAGTGTGATATATAAATTGTTAAATTCTTCAAATAAATTTTTTAATTTGCAAAACAAACCTATTTCTTGGTTCAGTGAGACCAGGGGGATTCAAAGAGAGGGGCGTTATATAAGGGTACAACATCCAGAATGAAAAGAACTTTTGACATAAAAATATATAAATAAGGGTTTCCCTTATGCATCCCGTACTAGGCATTGACTTAGTTGGAGTGCTGGATTGAAATCACTTACAGCATGCGCACAAGGGTTGCCAAGTTACCAATATTAATAGATACATCTAGATATACAGCACGGGCAGTATTTACAATTCAGAAGTATTTGTAGATAGAAAGATGCACATCACGCAAACGGGAGAGGCAATTTTATCTATCCGTAGTTCACATGCGCGAATCACTAGAAGAGGAGTTGTGACATTTAAATCAAGACAAACTGAATGCCCGCTCTTTCGAGCAGTGCGTTCGTCTGAGCAGGGAGATTGTTGAGGTAAGCGGGGAAAATGGTATTACTACGCCCGAGAGTTTCAATCTATTGGTACGGAATTACACATTCTGTCAATTACATCTTTACAGAATTTGAGCTGATACGAACTGAAAGCCAAGCAAACAGGTGGGCACATCTTTAGCATATATATATATGAATTGAGAGTTCAGAAGATGAGATACGTGTGACTGAGATTTTGGTTTGTTAATTCAGGACATTGATGCCACAAGGAAGAGTTATTGGAGTCAGGTTTGGTGACAAATATTTAAGGTACCAAACTTATATTTTTCATCATCTACCAATGATTTAACAATCTAATGAACTCTAAAGAGTGTTTAAAGGCTGACTTGGCTAAATGTGTTTTATTTTCTTTATTTCCCTGTTTTCATTTTCCTGTTTGGATTTCTACAACAAATCACACTTATTAGTGGTGGATGACTGGTGTGTGAAAACGCTATCCATTTCAATAATGTTTTTTCTGGTTGGGATTTAACTATGTCTTTTACTCACTGCTTTTGAATTTCCAAATCATTGAATACTTTATGACATGCTGATCACTGGGTTATTGTGATTGTACATACCCTAATATGTGGATAACTGATTTATGATGACTGTTGGATAGTGCCCAAAAGCCCTGACGATGGGCTTGTGTCCGAAATGCATAAGCAAATTTGATTTGGGCACTGATAAGTCAGGCATATATCAAACAATGGAATAATTAAAGCTAAATGTGGACTTACCATACTTTAAAATTAATTGAAGTTTGTCTACCTATTGAAGTAAAGACAAGAATATTTCAAGACACACAAACAACTCCGGAGGGAGAGCTAAGAGTGAGTGCACTCAGGAACAGATTTAGGTTGGTTTCTTCTTTTGGAAGTGACTACAGGGTCCCCACCTTCAGTGGAAGCGAAAGCACTGTGCTTAGGTCTTGGGAAGAGCCTGATTTCTTTTATCTTATGTAGTTTCTGCTCTCCAGGTGATCTTAGAGACCTTTCGGTAACACGCATGCAGTAGATGGGATGCAGAATAACTCTGACACCAAATAATCGTACCAACTCAAGAAGAAGGCAAAGTTTTACTTTTTTTATTATCAATTGTCTAAAACAGGGAGTTATAACGGACATCAACTGACGTTCGGTTGAGTCTCTCATATATTTCATAAAAAATCACAGTTATATAGTAAAGACTTGTCACACGTGACATCATACTACTTGGCAAATAAGAGAAACCTACGAGGGACTGTGATACGCTCAAGGGGAACATTTAAGTATACCTTCTATACTGGGTTGGGTTATGATTGGATCTCTAGTGTCAGGTGGACAACTTATGCTTAGCTCTACTGCAAGTTATCTTCAACATTATTAAGTACACAGTATATTATTGGCTCTCAAACTATAAGGCCCTTTGTTATACGGCCCTCTACAATTGGTTGGCATGATTGTGCCATGTCTGGAACATTCAGTTAACATAGCAGCACATGAGCTCATTCCTAGGTGCCTGGAGGTGAACTCGATTTTGCCTCCCCACCCAATTAGCCCAACATCTCTCATCACCCATGCCTTCTGCCACATTTTTGAACTTGGCCCTGCAATGTATTCTTGCTAGTGAGAATATAAGGGAGTGCAGGCACCCACAATCGCCTGTTCTGGAACTCCAAGCCCAACTCTATTCCCATCCTTGGCTCACGTGACAGAAGGCCACAATTTGGTCAATTTTGCAGTAATTAAATGTCTTACATGAATAAAACTTGGCACGCTTGGTGTTGTTTCTTCACACCTTAAGAAGGGATGATTCAGCTTTTCTTGTTCTCTGCCTTGAGAGTAGATAATTGGTCTTGGCTTGCTTAAACTTTAATACCAGGTCAGACAGCTTCACCCTTCAAGACCGCGATCTCAGCTAATTCATGCTGTTACACAGTTCTCGGTCCTTCTTTTCCATGGGTCCAAACTTGCTAAATTCATGAAACTGATGTCCAGCTTCTATACAATGGCGGCTTTGCCTGCAGTCTATTCACTACCTATAGCCAGCTTCTAATGTAATTCAATCTACTTGCATTGTGTCTCGGTTTATTACACAGTCACACCCAAGTCAGGGAGCTCCTTCCCCCACAATGAATGTGGTGCTGTCAGGATTCCACAGAGGAACAATTCCCTTACACGTAATAAGGTAAAGTGCAAGGCTGCCACAGTCACAAGGAAACCTACCCTTCATGATCAGGTTACACTACGCTCCTCGTTTTACCCAAAGTCCTGAGGCACACCATCTTGCATTCGTAAGAGATCAGTGTATGGACGCAGAGCCCTGTTTCATGGTGGCTGGAAGTTGCAATTGGAACGTTCGGTGGTGTCCCTTACACATGCGTAGGTGATCGCCTCCTGTGCGGAGAACGACGGACTACGTAGTCACGTGATTTTTTAGACCTAAGCCCCACCCGCTCACTCCTCTGTGCTTCTGAATTACATAGAGTGAGCATTGTTCTGTGTTCCTGTGAATTATTCTGTTATTGTTACTGACCTTGCTTCTGCTTCGTGGGCCTTGCCTCCTCTCATTCCCAGGTCTGTTTGGTGATGACCCTGCTTTGCTTCACAGACTTCTTGCTTGGCCGCCTTTATACCTTGCCACCTGGTTCCACGCTGACTCAGATTGCTTCACAGACTTCTTGCTTTGCCGCCTTTGTACCTTGCCGCCTGGTTCCATGCTGACTCGGATTGCTTCACGGATTTCTTGCTTCGCCGCCTTTGTACCTTGCCGCCTGGTTCCACGCTGATTCGGACCGCTTCACAGACTGCCGTATTTGTCTTGGTGCTTCCTGGAACTTGGCCGCTTCTGTTGACTCACGTGCCTTGACACACAGACTGTTACTCCTCCTTGCGCATTGTTAGTACACGGACTAGAGACTTCCATAAGTTTACTTGGATACCATTAGGCGTCCTCGTGCTGTCGGGCTAGGATATTCTACTGGGACTAAGGACTGCAACCACATAGAGAAGGTGTCCTTCTGCCGTTGGGACAGTCAATCTATGGGTTACTTACTTCACAGAGGAAACCCGATCCCTCGTCGATGAACTATCAAGGACTTCCAACACTGTAAGCCCTTTGGCATCTTGAACATTTCTTTCCCCAGACCAATCCTTTGCTTATACCCTATTGCTATATTGTTACAGAACACCTCCCCCTGTTGAAACCATTCACTGTGCCCTTTCAGTCATCCTTTACCGTGTTACTTGTACAGGCCAGCTTTCTCCTTGTTGGTCTATTGCATTTGCTCAGTTGATTAACTGTTGTTCAAGTGACACTTTTTCTTGTGTTTCTTTGCAGCCATCGGTGTCTCCTGTTGTGTCCAATCTTTCGATTAATTGACTCCTCTGTATGTTTTCTTCTTACATCCAGAGGTTTACATTAGTACGAAGAACTCTTCTCCTACACTGCAGGTTCAACTACTCAACACCTGTTTCCATTGAAGGAGAGTTCTGACAGGCGCACAATAAAGCGCTTTGATTTATTTCAGGTTCTTTTTGGTAAGGCCTCCAACCAATCTCGCACACAACCCCAACAAATACCCGGTGCCACAATGGACTACGAACCAGGCCTGTGTATATTAAGAAAATATTTATTAATTAATTGATTTAGCCAAATATGACAAATAGATTACATCAGCCACCAATGTTGTGGCAACACAAGAACAAAATGAATTCCGTAAAGGCACTAACATATAGATAGGCTGTCAAAATGAATACCTTTTAAATCACCCACCAATACAAGAAAAGAACAATTCAACACACGCACAGTGATTTCGAACAAGGTTATGCTTTTCTCCCAGCAACCCCCACCCTGCAGACATCAATTTGACTTGACTCCTTTGAATGGAAAGCCAGTGGCAGGGAGTGGGAACACAACAGGTAAATCGTATTTGTGGTCTTACTCACAGAAACAATATGAAAGAAAGCAATGAACAGGCAGGGATTTGGAGTTTTAGTCAGCACAGAATGGGGAAATTGTTTTTTGGTATATTTGATCAAAGAACCAATATGGGAGACAGAAAAGCAATGGGAAAAATGTGTTTTGCTACACCTAACAATAACACACAGGGCTTTGGGGTTTTTGTCAGAACAGAATGGGCAAATCGGCATTAGGTTGAAATCACAGTGATGTGAGAAAGAATGGAAAGCAAGGGGAAATTCGTTTTTCAGAGTACACAGGGGCAATTTTGTTTTGCACGTTGCATATGCACAGGAGCTAATAGGATTCACACTTCCGATTTTAAAGGAAGGGGATCAATAGGGAATTCCATTTTGAAACACTGTGCACACACATGGAACAGGGTTTGGGATTAATTCTTTTGGCAGTTCTTTATGTCTATACCAGTTCAAAACACACTGGGAAAAGATTGTTGGTTTTGAATGCCAACAAAACAGATCCCGTGAATTCAATAGGAGAATTCATTGATTTACTTCCATAAATATGATAGGGCTCTGCACAGACAAACAGGAGATTTTTCAAGGGGGAAATAACTAAAACAGTGCTGGAGAAATATAGGACCTACACAATCTATGACTTTGGGGTAGTTCAACTTACAGAAGAGGCTTTGAACCTCAGGAACCTCAGAGCTCCACTGGGACAGCTAGGGGGTCAGTCAAAGATCTCCGCTGAGTCCTCCAGGGGGCCCAATCAGCTTCTATATCTCCTGGTTCCTGTCTCCAATGAAAAACTAGGCCTCTCTGCTGGGATGTTATTCGGCAGGGTTCAGCAGCCAGTCGCCTCTCGAAATTATTGAAAGAACTCTAGCTCTGATACAAACTAGCTTATTTATTGGGCAAATTACACCATTAACTTGTCATGATTACCGTGAAAGGGATTGGTTAATGATCACTACCCACCTCCCACCTGTGTGCTGATAGGACAAGGGGATGGGGGAGAGCTTTGGAATAGCTGTGGGAGGATGACGCTTCATCACGTCACTTTGACAGATGGGCTCGGACTGCATTGAGCTCACAAAATATCTCAGCATGGCAAGTAGCCTGAATTTTCAAATCTTTACTTGTATGAATACATTTTTGAGAACTATATTTTTACGCAAATCACATAAGACTAGTCTGAAATGTGCATGCCCTTTTTATGCAGAGATACAGTTTTTCTTGATTAACTCAGGAACCATATCAGTGAACAACATGCCATTTTATTATTTGTTTTATTTCAGTTGTTTTGGTCCCGAAAAATCAATTTGGCAAAGGTTTGGTGAATATCTGAAATGAAGAAATTAAATAATGCTGATGCCAATAAACATCCCTGTTTTAGGCCTCTGGCAGTTGCGATCGGAGAAGTTAGCAATCCGCCATTAGTCAATCTGACCTGGATCGAGGTATTAGTATGCAATTGAATGATCCATTTCAGAATGTTCCATGGACAGTTAGCATCAGCCAGTTTTTTGTACAGAAGCTCTCTTGGAACGGCATCAAAAGCCATTTTAAAATCGATAAATGCGAGATACAGGGGCTGTTTCCGTTGATACGTTCTCTGAATGAGGCTTGATAGAGTAATGATATTAACTCCAGTACCTATCCCCTGCAAGAACCATGTATGAAATGGGTCTCAAAGGTTCTTATCATTTAGCCAAGTATTGAATATCTTTAAGAGCAGCCTGGCAAACAATTTACCCGGACAGTCCAATAGCGCTGTTGGTCTATAGGACCTACGGTTCTCTCGGTCACCTTTTTTAAAGATGGGAAGAATGATAGACTTTTTCCAAGTCTCGGGAATAAAGCCAGATTTGAATGCTTGAGCAAAGATGCGATAGAGAATACTTGCCCACTCATTGACATGCATTTTTAACATAGCATTATGCAGACCATCAGGACGTATTGCTCAGGAGGAACTCAATTTTGTGATGCAGAGTTTTATATCATCAATGTCAAATGGAAATCCACCGGGTACTGTGTTCAAATGATGACACAATCGCATGTCAGAGAAGGGAGAAAGATATAATTTTTGAAAATACATCAGCCATGCCTCAGGTGATATCGAGTTTATCTGGGTAATGAGTTGGGGTGTATCGGAGGTGTGATTAAGCAGGGCCCAAATACCAGCTGTTGATTTTGATACAAGTTGC
This sequence comes from Ambystoma mexicanum, assembly GCF_040938575.1. Taxonomy (NCBI): domain Eukaryota; kingdom Metazoa; phylum Chordata; class Amphibia; order Caudata; family Ambystomatidae; genus Ambystoma; species Ambystoma mexicanum. Next base: position 623,548,848 of record NC_090939.1, on the reverse strand, counting down.
TTCAACATGGACGCCCCCTCCAGTTCATAAAGCTTAGCTCTTCTTGTTTTAAGCCATTTTTTGTATCTCTGCTTTAGTGATCTGATTTTTTTAGCAGTATCTGCCTCATTTGACTTTAGTAACTGTCGAATTTCATAACTTAGCTCAGCTTTTTGATGTTTTATATCCAAATCAGAGACATGAATAGGTTGATGTTTAATCAACCCGTTACCACTGTCAACTCGTTTGAACATCTGCATGTCAGTTGTATAATCTTTTTCCAGAAGACCAGGGCTTTGATACATTTTCCTAAGATTATGATCTAGGCTTCTTAATTTCTCTCTATTCCAGGTCAGTCTATTGCCCCCATTGTTCACTATAACATCTGTTATGTTTACATTCGTCCACTGTGTCGCATGGGGTTGTCTAATCTGCAATGATAGCTTTAGTTTGTGGTGATCACTTAAATCAGTCTGAATAACCTCCAACTTTTGGACACAATTAAATACTTTTGCATTGATGTAAATATAGTCTATTATAGCATGCTGAGCGCCTCTTTGCCAGGTTGCCTGGGCGGGGCAATCACCCCCCACATTTCCATTTAGCATCAAGAAGTTGCGCTCTGCCCTAATTGTAGACAAGATCATCTCATCCCCTGTTAATTCCAATTCTCCCTCTGTAATGAGATGCAAGTTGAGATCGCCTAGTATTACAATGTACATCAATCCGACCTCTAGGGCTAATTCATCTAGTATTTTCACAAGCTGATTAAAGAAATCCTCAGATTTCAACGTGTTGGAGCACAAATAAATGTTGACAATTGCTATTTTTTTATGGCTGTTAGATAGTTTAGCCTATTGAAATGATGGAGATGGAGACTTACAAGTGGTCAAGACTAGCCCACATTTTTTTCTTTACTGCTATTAAAAGCCCTCCTTTTGGTCTGCCGAAGAAACCTTTTTCTGCTGGTGTAAACAATATGGCATGTGAGTCCCAAATCGGTGGCAATAAGAGCCAGGTTTCCTGAAGGGCAATAATATCGATGTCAGCCAGACCCCCAATATTAGCGGAATTAAGGTGGCGATGCCCTCGGGTGTTCCAGGAGACCACACTTAAATATGCCATTTTACAGTCATCGTGTTCATTATTACCAGCATTATTTAACCAACCTTTGCATCTCTTGGAATTAATGAAAGGCCCAAATCACATTTTCATTAATAACTTTAGTTTGTGTCGATCCCGCCAAAATTGTTTTAGCATGGTTACAAGGGTGTGAATGTCATCTTTAATAAAAGCCTGCAATGACTGTTGTGACATGTACACTGCTCCTTTTATGCAATAAAATGTATTTCTCCCATTTAAGCAAACTGCAAAAGCACAGGTCTCTCTCCCCCTTACCCCCACCTTTTTTAAAGTTTAATTTCTCTTTATAGGCCTGGACTTGCAGAGTGTGCAGCCTGTGTTTATGTTAGCTTACCCCTTTAAAGCATGTGATGCCCTGATAATAGCTCCTAATGGACACTTTATGAGTTTGTGACCTCAAGGTCAATCCTGCTGCAAGAACAGAGATAGACATATCTGGTCTTCCCCGCATTTCTGATCTAAGAAATATTCCTGCTTGTATTTTTAAGTAATGGCTGTGATTGATGATGACAAGCAGGCTTGAATCTCCAGGGCAACAGAGGGAGAGACTGGGGATTAGTCACAAATTTGGAGAAATGACAGTCCATGTACCCTGCAGCAAACAGCCTGTACACCTGTACATAAATGCATTTTAAATGATGTTTTATAAGGCACAGAGTTTCAAATATACATGTGTATTACTTTGTAATTGTCCTTATGTGTTATGAGAACACCATGCCCAAGCTTGAAAATCCAGTGGGAATTCTTCTTACTGTCACTTTGGAGGGAAAAACAAAAATGACATTCTTTTATTTAATACACATGAAGTGCTCCGTTTCACTTCAGCTGCTTGGAGCATAACTCTGGTATCCCATTGAAGATACTGTGCATTGCGGTTTCCTGATGTATAAGTGCAGCTCAACAATGGATTGAATCAGAACATCATTGCCACATGTCTTTCTTTCCTTCCTGAAAGGCATTGCGCACATCTTAGCATTTTCGAATTTAAGCCCACTTTCTTCTCTTTATAATTTAGGTTCCAATGGCCTTATGTCGGACCTCATTTCTGTGCTGGCCTCTGTATTTCTGGCATCCCGGGGTATAATTTCATCCCACAGTTGTTGCATCTGTGCAGGTATTGAACGGCTTGCTTTTTCTGCATTGTGTCACACACGTGCAATCCCCTTCTTCGCATATGGAAGTTTACTTGATTCGTAACTTCGTCGTCAATTTCGATATCGCCCATGCATTCTCTTCAGTCAATCTTTTTAGTGTGTCATGCTTGTCTCTTGTGATTTCACTAGCTCCTCTTTTGCTCTTTTTCATATTCCTTCAGGGAGTTGCTCCCTCAAAGTATCATTCTTCGGGAATACATTTGATAGGGTTTTCTCAGAGGGTATCTTCTTTCAAATATTCTCTGTGGTATAGCCACAGCTGTTGGTGTCAGGCATGGCACGATCTCATGCTCCCAACATACTGGAAGTAGGGGGGCGGGACTGCCTGCAGAGACATTCAGCTACTCCTCTGCACAGGTATATGGAGTACCACCCTTGTTAGCAACATGTGACTGTCCCCTGCCCTGAGTCGAGGACTAGGTGAGGGTGTCTACTGGATCCTCCCCATACTACTCCTAGGCCTATCATCTGCTATCTCTTGAAGGCATCCGGCCCCCTTTGGTCACCCTAGTGGGTGTTCCTTGAGCAAAGAAGTGACTTCTTCATACCGTCTTTATTACCCACAATGTGGTACTCAGTTTACCAATGTAGTGGTGGAGGGTGGGGGGGTTGAAGGGCAGAGTCAACCTGACCGGAGTAATGAACTGCTGACAGCATGGCATTGTCCTGTTCCCAAGCGGAGCTTGAGCTTTAGCAATTGTCACGGCTAGACTGCAAGCATTTATACTGAATCACAGATATCTGGAAATGAATTCTTCCAGAACATAAAATATAGCTGAAAGTATTTTTGCAATTAACATTTTACGTGAGTTCAAGGAAGGCTCGCATAGGAAGTATACAAACAGCGTTCAGAGTAAAGTGGGTTAGGTCTCTGCCACTGTTATCACGTCTGCTATGGTCACGGTGCCTGGAATAAGTGCACCCGTCATGAACTGTCCTCATTCCATCCTCTGAAGCACAGTTAACCGTGTCTAGGTCTTTGCTAAGGCTCATCTAGCTGACTACCTCATCTGCCACCAGTGACCCTGTGTGAAAAATATCGCCTACAAAAAGATTGCAGACAATAATGTTGCCACAGCATTGATTTATCTTTCAAAACCACAGGTACTCATGCATAGCACAAAGACAAACATGGAGTTAACTTGGCAATAATGATGCACGTATAAAATACAACCAATTACAAGTACACAAACATACCTCACTATTGCTCACTTGTGCTAGAAAATCTCCGATAGTTATGCATGTGAATAATTCCTTATTTGAAACTTGAGATCTTAAAGTTTGTTCACGTGCAAAATAGCAAAACAGTACTATGTCTCACTCATAGAGAATTAGATGGACACAATCTAGAGATTATTTTCAACACCCTGGTTGTTACCTTCACTCATTCTGTCGTTAGAAACACCCACACCATGCTGCAGGAGACTCTTAAGGTTAAGAACATCTTTTGAGGCAGTAAAGAACAGAAACAAGTGCCACCTTCTCTAATAATGATGGTCTTGCTAGATTCCAGTACAGAGCTGCCCCAGGGATCAATGCTGGGAAGCTCATATCAGATCTTAGAAGTCAAGGTTCAATTGTATACAGGTCTGTTGTTGATTTTGTTACCCGCATTTTAGCCCCATATACTATTGCATATGTCACTTTCAGTTCATGCATTCTCAATGTGCTTAGGAGCAATGTCCTTCTATACATAGTTTAAGAAGTAGCTGAAGCACACGACTGTCTTCTTCATTGTTTGGGATAACTCACTTATGTCTGTATCATGGCATCCCTCGTCAAGGCACTGTGCAGGCTTAAGGCTTCCTTGGCTCAGAACCACACCCAAGCCATGCAAACGTCCTAGAAAGTAAAATCTCCACAGTGACCCCAACAATCACCACCAATGCAACACATTCCTCAACAATGGCATGGTTCCTGCTTCTCTTAAAAAACATTCTATCACTCCTCATAAAACCTATTGGGGATACATATGTCCATACAACCCCCTCTCTATATTTGACCTTTTGAAGCCAAGATCTGTCAGAGTACAGTTACAACACAACACAATGGAAGTGTGCAACAAAAGACAAAATACACACCCAATGCATTTTTGTTTTGCCGCCTTTTGGTGGTGCAGCCACCAAAACATCGCCAACACCAATGCTACAGAGGAGAGAGATCTATTCAAAAGGGACCAGAAAGCTGACGTTGGGGTTAGCATGACAACTGGAAATGCTGTTGCATACTCAGGCAACAGACTAATGTCTTGTTTAGCTTATTTTCTCCCAATTAGGAGTACTGTAACATGCCACGTGTGTGTGTATCAGTTTCAAAGCTGGTGTCATGTAATGATTTTTGTTTTAGGAGTCAGAGGGGGTCAGGCTATATTTGGTCTACTTTCCTGGCCCTTTTGGGCTACAGGTAATTTTCTCTTTCTGGGAATTGTAACAATACAAGCATTATTTTTGTAGCGATGCAGCAGCAATGACAACATACAGAGGTCCTCATATGAAATCTGAGAGGGCCTCTATATTGTCAATGCTACTGCACCTCTCCCAAAAATATTGCCATACAGAGGTCCTCTCAAGAAATCATAGATTTCTCACAGGACTTCTGTATGTTATCAGTGTTACTAAAATAATGCTTGTAATGCAAGCATTATTTTTTGAAGTGGTGCAGTACCACTGACAACATACAGAGGTCCTCATAGGAAATCTGAGACGACCTCTGTATGTTGTCAGTGGTACTGTACCTCTCCAGAAAATAAGGCTTGTAAGGCAATGTGATGCAAGTATTATTTTTTGGAGCAGTGCGGTACCACTGAAAACATACAGAGGTCCTCATAAGACATCTGAGGAGATGTCAGTGGTACTGCACCTCTCCAAAGAAATAATATTTGTAATGCAATGCAATGCTCAGATCCTAGGGTTTTCGTATTTGCCTTATGTTTTCATGTTGGAAAAATCTTTGTGCTCCGGGTGTGTTGTGTGTGCCATTCAAGCATTTCTATTTCTGTTGGAGGAATATAAATAAAAAAGGCATCACAGGGTCATGAATGACCTGGATATGCATTGCCCATTCCCCTGCTGTCGATCAAACATGATTTATGCGCATTTTAAAGCGCATCACGTTTTTGAATTCGGGATGCACTTTGAAATTGGTACCATTTCCCTTTGTCCTACTGCTTTGTGCAATTGTATAAAAAGTGGGGAAAAGTGTCTCAGAGTGCGTTCATCTATGACTATGAAGAAATGTCAGATGGCTTTTGAGGACATCTGCAACAGGCCGAAAATGAGCCCCACTGAGAGCAAAATTATAATGTAGGACAACAACAACCAGGCTGAAATTATGCATACAACTTGCACTGTTGCTCTGTTCCCTATTGTTCTATCCCTCCCCCTTGTGCTCCCCCTTTGCGCTGCCCTCTGCCTCCTTTGTGGTGTCCCTCTGTCCCCTTTGCACTGTCCCTCAACCCCTTTGAGTTGTCCCTCTTCCCTCAATGGCATTGTCCCTACACAACCCTTGCAATGATGCTCTGTCCCTTTTGCCTTGTACCTCCATCCCTTTTGCGCTGTCACTCCTTTCCTGGTGCGCTGTTGCTCCTTCCGCATGTGCTGTTGCTCCTTCCCCGTGCACTGTTGCCTCTTCCCCCTTGCGATGTTGCCCCTTGTGTTGTTGCTCCTTCCCCATTAAGCAGTCTCTCCTTCCTCTTGCTTTCTCGCGCCTTCCCCCTTTCATTGTCGCTCCTTCCCCCTTGCGCTGTCTCTCCGTCCCACCTTGTGCTGTCGCACCTTCTTCCTTGTGATGTTGTTCCTTTCCCTTGTGCTGTCACTCCTTCCTCCTTTTGCCATCACTCTATCCCCATTTGCACTTTCACTCTTTTCCCCATCTGCACTGCCACTCCCTCCTTCAAATGTTGTACAATGCTCCTGTGTACTGTTGCTGGCCTAGCAATAATCGATTGGATTTTTTTATTCCCCCTTGTGTTGTCATTTATTTCTAATTCCTACCCCACAGTGCTTTCTTCCTCCCACCTCCCACTACCACTGCCCTTCATTCCCTCCCATGCTGCAATTTTCTCTTCCTTGACTGTCATTCCTCATTCTTTCCCTCCATGCTAAATGTAAAATGCAAAAAACTGATGGGTGTGACTTGGCAGCGAACTGGAGCAGTCGCGTTTTCTTGCCTCTCCGTGTTGCCAATGGCGGCGTAGAGCGATCCCTGGGATTGGGAGCCCTAAACTGCACTTAACGTCCTCCCACCAAAGCAATGATGTGCCCTGAACGGTGAAATCCAGAAACAAGTACATCTTGCTGCCTGCGGCGGCTGTCCTGAGCTGCTCTCCGCCAAGTGCCTGACCCCAACATGGCAGACCACCATCTAGGGTAGCGCTCTCAGCCCTCTGTATGTGCTGGGTTGCAGTCTTCTCTCCTTCTACATGTCGGACTTGGTCTGCCATTTAATACAGTTGGGGCTTCCCAATTCCTGTTCCATGGAGCTGAGCTTGAAGTTGCTGGCCTCGCTTTCATGTCTAGTGGGTTTCCCTGGCCCTCCAGTGTGCACCCGCCTTTCATGCTAAACCTGGAGGTGGGGGGCAGGGTCGGGCTGATGAGCACCCTGGAGGCCCTTGGGGGCTGGACCCTCCAACATTCCCCATGTAAGCTGGGGGCCACTATATTTGTCTTGAATGTCGTGTTCCTGTACCCTCATGCTGGCTCCAATTCCCTCATCCTCATGCTGAATTGAAGTTAGGGGCCTGAATCGTCTCCTTAGGATCCTGATTCCAGAGACCCTGCTTCAGGGCACCTCTTGCACCCCAGCCTGATGCATTTGAACTCTGCAGGGGTTCATTCTTCTAAGTTGCTGGGTCGACCATTGGAGTCTTGTCCACCCTACAATCGCCAGTCGACTTCCCAGTCTGCTATAGAGATCAGTGTTTAAAGATGTGAAGGCAGGCGCTCTGTTACCAGTCTTTAGCTTCTCCTCCTAACGCACGTTTTCATGACTTCATCAATCTTCAGGGAGGCTGAGTTTCTGTGTTTTTTCAGGCAGGTCTGCATTTCTGTTTCAGGTGTAACAAATTAATTAGCTCTGAGGATTCTGGTACTTGTATTTTTCACACTTAATTTTGCTGGCAGGTGACTGGAAACAACTCCCTCCATAGCACAAATCTTCCCCTTGATGGGGGGAGGGGGAAAGCCATGGTTGTGGCTCTCCAATGTAAGGCATGATGGCCCTGCTGCACTGCCTTGTGAGCCCGGGACTCCTGTAACAATGTTTAAAGATGTGAAGGCAGGCGCTCTGTTACCAGTCTTTAGCTTCTCCTCCTAACGCACGTTTTCATGACTTCATCAATCTTCAGGGAGGCTGAGTTTCTGTGTTTTTTCAGGCAGGTCTGCATTTCTGTTTCAGGTGTAACAAATTAATTAGCTCTGAGGATTCTGGTACTTGTATTTTTCACACTTAATTTTGCTGGCAGGTGACTGGAAACAACTCCCTCCATAGCACAAATCTTCCCCTTGATGGGGGGAGGGGGAAAGCCATGGTTGTGGCTCTCCAATGTAAGGCATGATGGCCCTGCTGCACTGCCTTGTGAGCCCGGGACTCCTGTAACAATGTTTAAAGATGTGAAGGCAGGCGCTCTGTTACCAGTCTTTAGCTTCTCCTCCTAACGCACGTTTTCATGACTTCATCAATCTTCAGGGAGGCTGAGTTTCTGTGTTTTTTCAGGCAGGTCTGCATTTCTGTTTCAGGTGTAACAAATTAATTAGCTGCCTTACATTGGAGAGCCACAACCATGGCTTTCCCCCTCCCCCCATCAAGGGGAAGATTTGTGCTATGGAGGGAGTTGTTTCCAGTCACCTGCCAGCAAAATCAAATGCGAAAAATACAAGTACCAGAATCCTCAGAGCTAATTAACTTGTCACACCTGAAACAGAAATGCAGACCTGCTTGAAAAAACAAGTAACTCAGCCTCCCTGAAGATTGATGAAGTCATGAAAACGTGCGTTAGGAGGAGAAGCTAAAGACTGGTAACAGAGCGCCTGCCTTTACATCTTTAAACATTGCTATAGAGATCAGGCAGGCTGTGGAGCTGGCTGGTGGGCTCATCTGTGCCGTCATGGAGTGGAAGGTGCCTAGGGCTGGCATGCACAGCAATGTCCTATCTCTTATGTATAACCAAGAGAGGTACAGATCCCAGAAGGTATCAACAGAGGTGCAGGTGCATGCTGCAGGCCTCGAGGAGAAGGGAGGTGACCCGGCAGTTCTGGTCACTGAGGTTGATAAATGGGTTACTGCTACTGAATCCCGCATTGAGGAGCTCGAGACGGGGCTGGCGTACACCTATGACATCTCCTAACTGACGGGCAGAGTAGAGGTGCTGGAGTCCACTAGTGAGTGCCTGTTGCTATGGCTCGAGGATCAGGAGACTCGCCACCAGAGAAACACCAGGCTCAGGGGATCCTGTCCTGGATTCCCGACGAGTAGCTTGCATTGTATGTAGAAGCCCTGTTCAAATATCTGCTCCAGTGGCCGGCTGGGAAGGAGCTCGAGTTGGATCAGACTCATAGGGTGTCCCCCTCTGTCCAGATTTGGAGAAACTGGGCTTCGGATGTCCTGACCAGGATCCATTTTTATAATCATAAGGAAGAAATTGTGCGAGCAGGTCAGGCTCGCCAAGATTTTGCATTCAGGGGATCCACATTTGCGCTCCTGCAAGGCATGTCTCCCTCGACCCTGGCTAATAGACGCTGGCTCTGAGACTTTACCCAATGGTTGAGATGCAAAGACATCAAATATCAATATCAATGGGGGTTCCTGTTTGGAGTACTCTTCATGTGGGAGGGGGAGCAGCGCACAGTCTCCATGTCTCAAGAAGAGATGCCCATCATGAATCCTACATCCTGTCTGCCTTCCCCCGACCCAGACTGGGAGGCTGGACAGAGCTCAGCACGCCCAAAGAGAGCAGCAACCTGATCTAAAGTGGCTAGATCTAGAAATCGCAGATGCAATGGGCAGGTGGACATGAAATCCACTCCTGCTGATCCTCCGAAGAGCTAACCAGACTTCCGAGCCTCGCTGGCCTGAGCCTCAGATGTTGTAATATTCTTTCTCTCATCCTGGGGATGACCCTGGGAATTTTCTTCAGTCATCTCACTGGGTTTTCTTATGGTCAATTCAATCCCTTATTGATGGTGATGTTGTTGAAGTTCGGCAGGGTGATGTCCAATAGTTTTCCAGGCTCTGGTCCACAATGGCCCATTGATGATGGTGGGCAGGTTTTTCCTAGTGGGGTTTGGGGGTGGGAATTTCGGGGGCGATTCGGCTTGGGGGGACAGTTGGGGGTTGGTTTCATTGTTTCATTATGTAAACTGGAATTAAGTGCTTGGAGGGGCCAGAATCTTTTTTCTTGTCGACATTTGGGAAAAACATGTCTTTGATTCTGTTCATGGGGGAGGTTTAACCACTCAAAATTGCTACACTTAACGTGCAAGATTTGAATTCTCTGGTTAAATGGAGATCAATGCTTTGAAGGCTCCAGGCGTCTGGGATGGTCATAGCCATTCTGCAGGATACTCACCTGCCTCCTGGGGATGAGTTGTGCATGCGATTTAGATTCTTTCCTAAGCAATACTTTGCCTCAGCTGGGGTCAAACAGAGGGGGGTTGCTATTCTCCTGGCCAGAGATGTCCCGTTTCTTTCCAAGTGAGTGCTCAGGGACCCGGAGGGTAGATATGTGCTGGTGAAGGTCACCTTGAGCTTAACTTCGGTAACTCTGGTTTCTCTCTACTTTCGTAATGATGGCCAGCATGACTACCTGATAGCTCTGCTCCCTGTAATAACGTGCTTCGCAGAAGTGGACTTCATCGTTAGAGGTGATTTCAACGTGACCCCTGATGCGGCCATAGATACATCTTAGCCACCAGGTTCAGGCGATTACAGACTCTCCCAGGCACTGATGAGATTCTTACACGAGTTGGGAGTGGTGGACGTTTGGAGGCTCTTTCATGGGGGGGGCTTAACATTTTCCTATCATGGTCACAAATGGTTTTCGCCTATTGATCTGTAACTGGTCTTCTCTTCACTTCTTCAATTTGTTTCCAACCCTTATATCAGCCATAGGTTGTTCTCCAACCATTCATTGGTCTCTTTGGACCTCCATCTCACGGAAGCTTGAACCCCACACAGATGTGAGTGGTGCCTATATGATCCACTGCTCCTCAATGCCCGCTGCGTGAAGAATTGGCAGATGAGAATACTAACAACTTTCAACAAAACTAGGGAGAGGGGACGAGACCCGAGGTGGTATGGGATGCTCTGAAAGCCATGGTCAGGGGAGGACTGATTAACCATTTGACTACCCACTTTTCAGCAAAAAAGCACAATATGGACTCCCTAGAGTCTCAACTCAGGGACTGCGAAAGGACTCATGCACGTGTCAAGTCGGCGAGATCACTCCACAAACCTAGACTGGCTAGGTCCAATCTGGAGGCCCGGATGGCCTCTGATACAGCCAGTTTTCTGACCCACACGAGGCAATCTTAATATTCATATTCTAACAAAGTCAATAGATTTTTTAGCACACATTGAAGGTACAAAAGACCAGGAATGGTGTCCAAGCATCTAGGCTTCACTTTTTAGAAGCGGGCAAACTAGAGACTTTAGCGGATTACTATGAATCCCTCCTTGGAGCAGATCCTCTGGCTCAGGATGCTCAGGCTTCTTTCCTGGCTGCGGCCTAGCTGCCTCACGTTTTGGAGGAACAGTGGGTCTCATCAGATGCCCCAATCTCAAAAGAGGAAGTACAGCGGGCTATCGGATCCTTTCACAATCAAAAGGCTCCAAGGCCAGATGGATTTACCCCCGCTTTTTATTAGACCTTCTGTAGATTTTTATTAGACCTTCTGGACACAGCTATTGGGTCCCCTTACCTCATTCTTAACCTCGATGGTGCTGACACAAACCATGGTTGAACCCTATCTATCTTTATTGCTGTAGCCAGGCAAGGACGCAACATCTTGCGGTTTGTATCGCCCGATCGCCTTTCTTAATACGGACGCCAAGATCTACGCAAAGGTCCTGGATGGGACGCCTAATGGAGTGCCTTCCTGCTCTGATCCACCTGGATCAGACTGGATTTATAGACAGATGTAGTACACGTGATAATATTAGGTGGGTTATTAATGCTATAGAGTTAGGGAGAATCCAGACAACTCCTCTCACTTTGCTGGCACTTGACGTTGACAAAGTTTTTGACCAAGTGAACTGGGGATTCATAAAGCTGACCTCGCAAACATTTCGGTTTGCCTCCATCTTTATCGCCTGAGTGGTGGCCTGCTATGGCTCTTTGCGGACCAGGATTTTCATTTGCAGTTGCTATTCTTGGTGTATGCCCATACTCAGAGCGACTTGCCAGGGGGGGCCCATTTTACCCCTGTTCTTTGCACTTCTGATGTAACCTCTGGCAGCCCAAGGCTACCCTATATGCTGAAAATGTTCTCTTTATGTTTATGAACACCCGGACGTCGTTTTGGGAGGCTATGCATCTCCTGGCAGGCTTTAAGGCGGTTTCTGGCTTCACCATCAACGTGAGGGAATCTAAGGGTCTCAATGTCTCAGTATCCTTGCATGCCATGTCCATGATGTGCCAGGACCTACCATTCCAATGGGGCGAACAGGAACTGGACTATCTGGGGGTCGGATTGATGCCTGTAGTCACAGATCTATATAGGTCTGTGTACCCCTCTTTTGAACACTGGCGAGTGACCTGTCTAGGTGGACTGAACAGGAGATCTCCTGGCTCGGTTGGAACATGGATTCAAAATGCATATCATACCCAGACGACTTTATTTTGCCTCAGCCCTTCAAGTGGCCATAACCAGAACCTCTCTTCGGGCTCTACAACCAAATATTATGAGTTTCATCTGGGGAGGTAGAAAGTCAAGAGTGGCCTTGGTCTTCTGATCCACCAGAACTATGTGATGGTGGCGAACATCTCTGGGCTGTTCTTCTGGCTGAGGTCTGAGGGTGTGGCGCAGTTGGTGAGCATGGAGCTGGCAGTAACAGAATTCCTCTTATTGACCCTCCCACATCTGACCACAGCAGACCGATTCTGCAAGGGGTCATTCCTATTCAACACTAGATCTGCGCTCTCTTATAGGGACACCGTGATTAAGCAGAAGGACTGTCTGGGTGCTTGGGACCCTTCTCCATGGTGCTGCGTAATCCCTGTTTTGCTTCAGGCATGGAAGTGGGTGCCTTCTCGCAGTGGAAGGGGGAGGACTGGAGCAATCGGCTCAGCCCTATCAGGAGAGCTCCCTGCTGACCATCGCAGGGGTAAATTCCACCTTTTCCAGCTGGAGTGCTTCAGGTATTGTCAGCTCCTCCACTGGATCACTAACCATATAACCAGATCAGCTAGTACTAGATCCCCTGTCGTCCTGCAACTATCCCTTTAAGGTGGGAGCCTCTGCTAAACGAATCTCTAAAATCTACAGATTACAATACCGTTCAGACCCCTCCACTCAGTTTGCATTCATGGTCCAATGGGAAAGGGACTTTGGGTGTCCTTTACCTGAAGAAAACTGGGAACGAACCTGACGGTGAGCACCGACCTCCTTCCTCTGTGTGACCAACAAAGAAAATTTGCATAAGTTACTGTATAGGTGGTACCTGTGTCCTATCCGCCTACATACATTTGATGCTAAAACCCCCCCCCCCCCACTGCTGGCAGGGGTGCAGACAGGAGGGCTCCTTCATTCACATGTGGTGGGACTGTCAGCTGTCTCAGTCTTTTTGGCGGTGGGTGGTAGCTATTATAGCAGAGATCGCAGATACAGCCTTACCAATGGACCCCGAGGAATATTCTTCTTGGGGAGCCGGTGGAGTCTGTCTATCCGTTGAGTGACGGCAGGGCTTCCTTGGTCTCCCAGCTGCTTTTGGCTGCTTGTATACCTCTGGCTAAATCTTAGAAATGCAATGAAGGCCCTCAGGTTAATGTATAGTGGTATAAAATGTGGGAGGTGGCGGAAAAGGTGGGTGCCCTGCTTCATAATAAATATACTAAACATGTTTCCACTTGACTCCTGCTACACGAATTTGCGAGAAGAACACAGCACGCTCGGAGAAGCCTCAAATGTTGCACCATTTTTCTCTGATATAAGACATTTGCACCTAATTCTATTGTCAAATTAAATGTTTACTTTATGAACCTGATCTCCTTCCTCTTGTTCGGTCTCTTGTCGATATGATTATGATTTGTATTTCATTGGTACATGCTCCTCATTGTTTGCACTTTGGTTTTCATGTAATTGCTTTTATTTACATTTTGTTGGTTATTAGAACATTGCTAAATACTGCCTTGAAAAAGAAATGCATTAAACAACTAAGGACGCTAAAACTCATGCTTGTTGGCCTTTGTTATGAAAACATATAACCACAGTCGCTCGCAGTCTACGTGTCTACGGCAGTCTCCTGTTCCCTACAGTCTGCTCTCCATTGCTGTGGTGGGAGGAGTGACCCACACAGCCTTCTTAATCTCATTCGAGCCGCAGAGCGGCCGCGGAGCTGCTCGCTGAGGTGCTCGCAATCTACGTGTCTACGGCAGTCTCCTGTTCCCTGCCGTGTGCTCTCCATTGCTGTGGTGGGAGGAGTGACCCACACAGCCTTCTTAACTTCATTCGAGCCGCAGAGCAGCCGCAGAGCTGCTCGCTGAGGTGCTCGCAGTCTACGGCAGTCCACGGCTGCTCCGCGGTCCGCTTGCCTCAGAGATGCTAGTCTGTGAAAGGGGCAGTGATGGGCACTGGCTTCAGAGCCAGCGAACCCGGAGCGAGGACAGTGGCCTGGAGCGGTGGAGTCCTTTGAAGCCAGTGAGTCGTGCCAGAAAACCACCCTCCACGAAGGCAAGCACAGCTCAACAAAACCCCAAACCACTTGAAGCTTTGGTGCTGCGAGATTCTAGCAAACACCAAGAAGACTACACTAAAGCCTTAACCAGCTTGGAAGATATTCTTCCAGTTTCAACACCACCGGAATGGCATAGTCACATGGAGGGGAGTGACCAGCCCGCAATGGCAGCGTTGGCTGTGGAAGCCTTCAAACATGCCCCACTGGTTGACAACAAGACCTTACCCCACCACCCCCTCCCTCCTGAAAACAGTACATCGGGCTCTACTAGCCCTCAAGACCTGCAAGCGGAGGAGCCAGCAATTTACCCTGCTGATTACGCCGTCACAGAGGTGGAAGTCTCTGAGGGCGAAATTGCAGACAAGGCGCACTGTTCCTTCCCCTTAGATCCGCGAGTCTCGTCCGTCCGAAATCCTTCTCCTCTCGAACTGAACGCCACCGCCGGCCGGGAGCCTGCCGCGGAGGTGACGAGTCTCACTGCCGACGAGCCGCGAACGGTGGAGAGTGAGCTGGAAAACACGGGGCGGAGTGGCGGCTCAGTCTCGAAGACTGTGCCGACCATGCAGCCCTTGTGGAACTCGGATGAACTGCGAAGCTCAGAGGCTCAGCCCGCTTCAATGTCAGGTCGGGGTAATGCTCAGAACCCGACTTCACCAGAAAACCTAAAACTGGGTCCTGCTCCTCCAGAAAATCAGGAGACCCAGATAACGAAGGAGCCAACTGCATCGGGGGTCCACCAACCAGCTGTTAACCCCCTAAAAGTGCCAAGTATGCCTATGCCTTTGGCAATTACCATCTTGTCAGTCAAATTAGCCGACCTTCAGAACAAAGATGAAACCAAAGTGGAAATTCATCAACCACTCAAAAATGAGGACCTACCCAGTCCCCCAAAAAACAGTGCTATTGGCAAGAGCACTGAGGATTGCTCGTACAATTGAGTACTCTGAAGATGACCTGGATGTATCGGGGGACGCCACAAAACCTCCAACCATCCCCCAAAGACTAAATTTATCTGAGCCACACTCCACGCCGACTGAAACAGTATTCACAAGTCGCCTCAATCCTATGGTAGCAACCAACATTAAATGCCAGTCACAACAATGTACGACGTCTTTTCCTAAGTTTACTAAGCAGGAGCTGAGTAAAAAACCACTGATGAAAGACAAAACACCATCACGCCCTTGCAAGGCTCAAAAAACACCAACGACGGGATCCATAGTCGATTTCTTTGCGACAAAAAAATAAAACCTGCAGGAGGAAGACAAAGCTGAGTTATTGGACGCCGAACTCTTGGAAGGAACTCATCAAGACCTGAACCACGAAAGCGATAAAGACTCTTTGCACAAACTTGCGTTCCTGAAAAGATGGCAGGCCTTGGAACCACCTTGAACGCACCGGAATCCAAACCGACACAAAAGGATACCAAACCCTTCACTGACCAAGCGCAAATTAACTGCATCCCTGTCACAAGTAAGACAGTCGAGGATCCTGTGCTAAGAGATTCTGTAATTCCAACGAAGAGTCAATGCCAGATCGAACTCCCGGACAAAGACTTAATAAATTCGACCGACCAGGAAGTGAGGAAAAGAGACGCTGCTCCTTGTAGTTCCACCCAAGAGAACTCTGCAAATGAGAGGCTCAATAATTTATGTCAACCCTCACCAGAAAGATATGAGACTAACTCTACGCCTGACTCTAGCCTGGCTCACCCACCAAATCTCGAAAAAGAAAAACAGACCTCTTTGCCATCATGTCATCCCTGACTATAGCACCAGCTCCTTTCACCAAGCTCTATGAAGCGCTCAACGACTCAGCAAAAGACCAAGTAACTTTATTGGCCCACATGCAAACGTGACTTTCCTTCATCGAAGGCTACATTACAGCAAAGGAAATCAATAAACCTCCTACGGGAGGAGTTTCTCTGCAACCTGGATATCCTGCCGTTGGCACAAAGTTTTCGAAAGTCCACTCAAACGGATGAGCCAATCATCAAAAACCTTCCAATTTACAGGAAACTCAGCAAAAGAAGCCACGATAGCCATTACCACTCAAGCAATAAGCGAGCCATCTGGCCGGAAGGCAGCAACAAAAACTGAAGTTCCTCCTGCAAGTTCGACTACACTAAAATCAAAAGAAAAAAACACATCTTTGAACACTAAGACTTTGTGGTCGTCTCCAACTAACCTGAAGAAAATCAATCTGACAACTGTAACCAAACCTCAACTGAAAAATGGATGTGCAATCTGGTCCTCTGACCAATCCATCCAAAAAGACGGTGCTAAACTGAGTGGGCACTCCAAGGCGACGACGAGCAGGCCCTCAGCCTGACTCAAAATCGATGACGACAGTCTGGCATCATCATTAAAACAATCCTGCCTACCTTTTGAGCCCAAACCTAATGATCCTACGCTTCTTCCTCAACTAAAGATTTCACGTACCTACACCAAAGGAAAGCAGGATACGGACGATACCACCGTGTCAATCACGGAAAGTGAGTTGATGGAGGCGGCCTTGAATGAGACAGAAACCTGGGAGGACTGGGACGAGGTTGATCGGAAGCCACCACAAAAAAGGAAAAGAAACGTAAATAGTAAATCTCCTGCGTCAAGTACCGAGGACATTGACCAAAAACAAGAAAACAAAATGCTCTCTCCGGAGCAAACAAGTCCAATCTTTTTAACACTGGAGAAGAAGAAACTAAACCTCCACCTCCTGGCAAAAAATAAAGGCACTAGAATGCTTCAATACGCACCGGCCAAGAAAACGGAAAAGTCTCCTATGCAGGCTAGGTCCAGGCCCCGTTCATGTAACAGGAAACTATCAATGAGAGGTGATTCTCAAAAACCAAAATACGAGCGGCCGACAGAAAATTCAACTCATTGGCGCTCTAGAGTTCATAGAAGTCGCCACAGGGATGAGCGTTCAACTTCAAGAAATTGGAGCACAAAAAGGCGACCAAAATCAGATCATGCAGCCAGACCCTCGTTTACACCAAGAAAACAACGAACTTCAAATTCCAGAGGGCCCCAAAATTCAAAGCACGCGACAACACCCAGAGAAAAAAGCAAAGAACGCCGAGCAAAAAGAGAACTCATAAGACGTTCTGCTAGGTCTACTAAGACCCGCTCTTTCATCCTGAAAAGCATCTGGAAAGAAGATTCCTCTTTCATTCTGAACAGGAAAAGCATTCTAAAAATCTTGCACTAGGGTCAAGCACTAAAAATTCTATCGACAGAAGATCTTACGATTGTGGAGTTTCAAGACAAAAAGCGAGTTGACAGTGTTTACTTACACATAGAGTCTGAAACAATAAAGTCTCTCTTAACCAAGGCAAAAAATAAATTAAGAGCCTTAGGATACAATCTCATATATTACACGATTAATGAAGGTCACAAACACAAAGAGCATTCAACAGATCGTTTGGAAAGATGCTCGAGACCCAGAAAGACAAACGACCAACGTACCAACGGGACTTCTCACCAGTATGAGCGAGTTTCGTCATCTTCAAACAGGTGTAACCGAAGGTCCGCTCTGTGGAAACAGAACGAGGGCCATTGCCAAGCTCTCTAGAATTGGAAAGTGTCCCGTCAGGTCCCCAGAAAAACTGGAACATTACCATCGAACAAGACACCTTAACTAAAGGAAAAGAGAAGTCATCTGGCGACCAGAACCAAATTAGTTCCAAAAAAGATCTAAACCATTGGGCCTGGCTGCCCAAAGCCCTGTCAACAAAACAAGGATACTAGCAGTCAAACATAATACAGATAAACAAGGACTCCTCTGGTCAGTCATCAAACATGGAATACATTACCGGCCTAACCTTGGGTTCCTGGAACACACGAGGCTTCACCCACCTGACAAACTCCTCAGATGTAAACTTGGGATCATCTGACATTTGGTGTCTCCAAGAAACATGGATCCAAAACAAACCAATGATAGAGGGCTATGTAACCATCTTGTCTCCAGCCCTGAGAGGAGCCACAGGTCAATCAAGGGCCGGATTACTGACTGCTCTGCGCATCGGATCCAACCTCCAGTTTCTTAAAGTTATAAAGGAGGAGCCGCACATCTTGGCAGTGCTGATCCAACGAGGCGCCAGCCAACAATGATCAAGTAAACGAAAGAAAACTACTTATTTACTAGTAAACTTGTACTGGAACCCTAAAGAATGTGCAACTGAGCACTTCTTATCAAACATTGAAAACATTTTGAAAGATGCTCTATCAAACAACTCATCGACAGTATAATCATCTGTGGTGATTTAAATGTCAAGATCATGCAAAAAAGAGTCAAATATTCACAAATAAAAGCCAACATCTTAACATTGCCAGAAAACTCCCTACAAAGAGGAAAGAAATGGGCGAACTTGATGGACACTTTCGATCTTCACAACGCCCACTTCTTGGGCAAAGCATCCCACCCAGTCCTCCCAACCTTGGAGTTAGCAGGAAGACACGCTACCCTAGACTGTGGGCCTCATTATGACCCAGGTGGAGGACCATGGTGCTAGTAGCACCATGGTCCATGCCGGTGTCCGCCATGGCGGAATGGGGAATTACCACCCCATTCCGAGGTTGGCCGGGCGGTAATTCCCCATGCCGCCATGGCCCTTCCCCATTCCCATTTTTGCCCCATAGGGCTCAATGGGAATGGGGAAGGCGCTAAGTACGGTGCCGCAAATTGCGGCACCGTACTTAGCACCAAGGTCCCTTTGCGGATCCCTACTTTAACGGCTGGTAAAACCAGCCGTTAAGGTCGGGTCCCACAAAGGGGCCTCGTAATTAGGCACTAATAGGTTAACAGTGCCGCAGCCTTTTACGGCGCCGTTAACCCATTAGCGCCTGGGTCGTAATGAGGCCCTATGTCTATCTCTCCAGAAACCTTCTGACGTAGGTCACAGGCTTTGAGGTTATCAGAACACGCAACAGCGACCACAACCTTTTGAAAATGACGTGGACAGCTTCCCGCCTACACGTCCATGAGAGCTCGTGTGTCTTGAGATCGGCCAACATTGAGACCCACGCCAACTCCACACATCTGAGGTTAAAAGGCTCAGCCATTACGACACTAACCACAAATTATTGTCAAGCAAAAGCACTGGACATTTTAAGAGAGGCAGGTAGCCTCACGGACTACTGTCCCCTACTACAGCCATACCAGATTCAAAAAACTGGTAGCTGAAGCAAAGTGAAGACCCACCACTACAACAATTTGATACTTAGAGAAAAAAGGCTGATAATGAGACGTTTTCCTTCCACTATTAATAGAGAAGCAGCTCGGACCGCTACCAATGTTTATAAGAACTGGTTAAAAGGCTTCAAACTCCAGCTTTATCAAGACGATTCCGAGCAAATGCTGCGAGTACTTAGTGGCAAGCAAACAAAGGCTTTCTGGTCATTGATCACTTCAAAAAAGCTCATCAAGTGAGGACGCTTTATCATCCAGCGTCCCAGAAGAAGCCTGGATTGCCCACTTTTCAGCTCTCTTCTGCCTACCCGAGAAGGGGATAGAATCTTTGAAACATCGAAGTGCTCATTGGGACATCGAACTTCACCCAACTTGCATTGAATCTAAAATTAAGAAACTAAAATCATCACGAGCACCCGGCCCTGACGGTCTGTCAAACATGGACTTAAAATCCAACGCGGCAAGCTGGTCTATCCTGATAGCGGAAATCTTTGAATCGTGCATGGCAACTAGATCTATTCGACATCCTGGAAGACAGCAAACGTTGTGTCTATTTACAAATCAGGAGACAGAGGCGACCCGAACAACTATCGCCCCATCGCACTCCTCGACTGCATCGGAAAACTCTTCGGATCCTTCCTACTTGGCAGCTTCAAGATCTGGGTGTCTTCTTCAGAAGGGTGGGACAATTTCCAAACTGGCTTTAGGAAAAACCTAAGCACCATGGCAAACATATTTACTATCAACATTCTCAAAGCCAGAGTCCAGGAAGGGGCGCCCCCCCTGTGCCCGGCTTTTATCGACTTGTCCAAAGCATTCGACAAAGTAAACAGAGAGAAGCTATGGACAAATCTTACCAACTGGAACTGTCCCCCCACCTTGTTTGATCCTATACAAGAACTTTACTCCGAAACATCTATGAGAGTCCGACTCAATGGTACAGGTCGACTCTCCTCACCAATTGGTACAAACTGCGGGGTAAAGCAAGGATGTCCCTTGGCACCGGCACTTTACAACGCCTACATGGGCGATTACCAACATGCCGAAAGAAATATAAAAGCTTTCCCCCTTCTCTGGGCTCTTAAAAGATCAGTAGGCTGCTTACACAGATGATATCATTCTAATTGACCAAACGAAGATAGGGCTCCAGCAAAAACTGAACAATTTGAACGAATATCTGAAAGCCAATGATCTGGAAAGCAACGCCCTGAAAACTAAAGTGATGCGCCTGATAAAAGCGGGCAAACGAAAAGCATCAGAGGCATGGTTCTTCAACAACGTCCGCCTCGAGGAGGTGGAATCTTTCAGATACCTGGGCACCATGTTCAGCAATAAGATGAATGAGCAACCAATGCTAGACCTCTTGATCCATAAAAACAGAACCTCAACTGATCATCATGGACAAAAAATGTGGTCGCTTTTCAGTCAAAGCGGCAATCAACTTTTACAGGATGAAAGTGGTTCCAGCACTTACCTACGTTGTGGCAGCCATGCCAAGTATTCCAGACTCAATTTGGCCCCCTCTGGAAAAAAAGTCCTCCGACTGCCTATCTCTACATCAATAACTCTTATAAGAAGAGAACTCAGCCTTATCTCACTCGAAGGCACGGTATCCCTTAACAGCTTGATGTTCTACAGGGAAGTGAGATCATCTAAGGAGAAAATCTACACACTAATCCAAGAAGAAATCAAGAAAGGCTCAAACAAAATGCTAACAACCTGGATACATAAAAACCAAACGCTCTTAAAAACAATAGGAAGTTCAGAGGACGAGCTTTTGGTTAATCCAACAAAGACGGCAAAGAAATTGAAAGAATTTGACTGGTGTGACACACAGCTGAAAGCTCTGAATTACAAATCTGCGACCCACCTGCCGCTTTTTTCCCAAAAAATAAATGAGCCTATCAGCTATTTACTGAAGTTCCCGAACAAGATCTTTCGTTCGACTTTCTTGAGAGCAAGACTGAACATTTTAAAAACAAACGAGGTCTTGAGAACTCGAGGCAAATCTGTGACTGACTCTTGCCGTTTTTGTCTGAATCAGGACTCAAAGGAGAGCTTAAAACACTTGATTCTCCATTGCCCGGGTACCACTGGCAACAGGGAAACCCACCTAGGTCACCTCTATTCTGAATTTTCAAGACTGGACGAAGACTATTGGTGGTCTTTCTTGATGAATGGGCTAAGTCGAAGACCAGTCATCGCTGTTGTAAACTTTCTGCATAGTTTGAACTTGGACGCTATCTGTCAATGACCAGAAAAACCTTAAAGGACTTAGCCCTTTGATAAGCAACTGGACAAGCAATTTGAAGAAACAAAATGTGAAAACATACAAAAGTTTTTGAGGAAATAGGATTTTCTTTTGTAAAAACTGTTAATTCAGTTAACACAATAAAAAAAATAAAAAAAATAACCCCATAGACAATTGGAGGTCAAAGATTTGGGGTGGTGCCAGAATTCTTTCCCACATCTTTGAAGGGGGCTACCACCTCCCTATTCCAAAATGGCTTGCTCCAAGATTGGTTTGCTGTACCTAGGGTACACCTTCTGTTTAATATACCCCATATCTTGTGAGGTCTACAGGCCACAGCCTTATCTAACTCCCTCAGGGACTTCCTACCTGACCTAACAGGGTTACACTCATTGCCCTAGTCCCCTTCCTCCTGATGACCATCTTTCAACCTTTTCTATCACCGATCTCTCTCTCTGTCTCCACTTTCCACACCTGGTCTTCTCTCTCTCTCTCTCTCTCTCTCTCTCTCTCTCTCTCTCTCTCTCTCTCTCCCTCTCTGTCTCTCTCTCTCTCTCTCTATATATATATATATACTCTCCACTATCTGTCTCCTGGTTTTCTCTCTTCCCCTCTCTCTCTCTCTCTCTCTCTCTCTCTCTCTCCCTCTCTCTCTCTCTCTCTCTCTCTCTCTCTCTCTCTCTCTCTCTCTCTCCATTCCTGTCTTTACCCTCCAGCTCCCTCCTGATCTCTTTTCCTATCTGTACACCATCTCCTTGTCTTGACACCCTCTCTCCATTGTCCTGCCCTGCTCTCGAGGTCTTGCCTGATCTTATCCACTTCCCTCAAGACCTCACTCCTTCCCACACTTCCCTGCGTCTGCTTTCCTTCACCATCCTGCCCCTCACTTCTCTCTCCCTCTCCCTCTCTCTTTCTCCCTTTCCCTCTCTCTCTCTCTCTCTCTCTCTCTCTCTCTCTCTCTCTTTTTCTCTCTCCTACTCCCACCACACCTCCTACTCTCCCTCCTAAATTACCTCCAATCACTCGCCAACTCATACCCAATTGTTACCCCACTCTCAACAACTCACCTTCTCTTTCTGCAAACACTCAAAAGTCTTCTTCAAGTTCTCCTCCAACTGCTTCACACTCTACTCTGTTTTTTTGTCCTCTGTCACCCTCCGTCACCCCAAAGACCTCTCACTGACAAAAGACTCTTCTGGCTTTCTATAACCCTCCCCTTCCTGCTTAGAAGGTTCCCCCTGCTCCCATTGGATGCTCATGTTTGCTGTTTCCCTGGGTCAATCTCTGTCTGTGTAGTCCCAACTCCTCCCATCGAACCCCTTTGGCTCCATTTTCCCCAAGAAATCTTCTTAAGTGCCTCTATCCCTGTACCATTTTCAATCTTCATCTTTGTTAAGTGGTCCATGCAAACAATGTGGTTGTTTGTTCCCTGTTTTCCCCCTGAATCAAGGAATCCTTTGTTCACATATGTTTTTGGGAGTGTTCCCTTGTCTCCAGTTGGGCTGTGCTGCTGCTCACCTACTCGCATGTACCACACCTGGGCATTCTGTAGTGGGTGTTTGATCTCCCATTCAGTGCCTGAATTGGGATGCCTATTCCATAGCCACTTGGTGAACTAGTCTAATCCAGATTGTGTTTTATCCATTGTGCCCAGGTGCATTGTAGCACTTGTAGTCTCTGATTGCAAAATCAGGCTTCCAATGTTTCATTTTCCACCCCACAGGTCTGAGGTCTCTGATGCATGCTGGTCACCGCAGTTCTTCAGACATCTTCTGAAAAAATAGAAAAAGAGAATTGGCCCGGGCAGGCAATGAAAGGCATCAGGATATAGACAGAAGCATCACTGTACATACATGGCTCCACATATACCAACCTGGGATGGAAGTTCTCTTCATCTCCCCCATAACACCTCTGGGGTCCTTAGCCCCCCTTGAAAGAGTCAGATCCATGACCCCATCAAAAATACTACAGTGAATGCAATGACTTGAAACACTAGCAACAGTGATGATTCCATCTGACAAGGGCTACAAAAACAATTCTTCGTCAAATCAAGGAAGAGATTCTGAAATATATGGATAACAACCTCGCAACGGCTGTGAACCTTCTCAATTTGATTTTGGCATGTGACACAGCAAAATATGATATCCTTCATCATCATCTTTGCCACTTTTTAGAATATCATAGGTGAACAGCGATTTGAGAAACAGGGATCTGGAAAAGATCCAGGGCTATGCTAATGTTGGGACTGTCAGGACTCTGGGCTAGCTAGCCTTTTGGTTGTAGTCCCTGAGCTTCTATCCAGGGCTACAACCAAAATAAACGATGCTATAGCCCCTCCACCCCCACACCACTAGTGACACATTTGTTGAGAAGGTTCTCTGGCTTGATCCTACCTTAAAAACATGCCATATATATATCCATGGACCATTTCACTCCAATCTCCAATACCCTGGGCCCAGAAATGCAGAGTGCTGCTGGGATCAGGGTTGTTTCCAGCGGTAGTCGATGTTTACCTGAGGTCAGTAGCTTCAATTCCATTTTGGTTTAAATCTAATTTTACATGAAAAAAATCAAATTGTGATTCCCTTAGAAGATAAGACAAAGTTGAAATATTGTATTATGATTTACTCAAGTGGGATTCAAGGTTGGATATCAACCAACAACTATGGGGCTCATTTGCGAGTTCCCCATAATTCACTGGTGAGAACCCCATTACATTTACACATTCACATGCACAGGTCTCTGCTGCCAAATTCTCATCATTTGCACGTGCCAGAGGGGAGGGTAAAAAGGCAGTGTACACATTTGCACGCAAGCCTTTTGCACTCTGCCATGCAAATGAAGTAAACACTGCCTGCTGTGTATCCATGCCACTCCATAGTAATCCATTGTAAACGCATGGCAGGAGCCGTTTACAATGGATTCCTATGGAGTCAGCCTGCTTTTTGTTGGTGTGAAATGCTGGCTGGCTTCACAAGACTCCACAGCATTTTTGCCAGCATGAAAATCCATGCTGGCTTGAATGCTGTAGTATTTGTATGGCAGAGTGGAAAGCAGTGGCGGAAATGGAAGTTAGGTTCCGCCCCTCTTTCTGCCATACAAATCAATGAAAATGAGCAGGGACATGAATAATTGGCGTAAAAGCCTTATGCAAGGCTTTTACACCATTTATTTACATTACAAGATCATGCAAAATTAGCTTGTATGTCTTAACTGTAGTAAATTAGAGATTCTGTTATGCAGCACTGATACCACAGACTACCTTCATATAGCCAGGTAATATTCATTCCTCTCCACAGCCAGCTGATTTGGAAAGTAAACTAGGCATCATCTTAACACAGACCGATCATTTTACCCTAGGTGACTGCTGTCACAGGAAATGGCCACCATCTCCTTCAGATTGAAAACAAGCATTATCACTCTTGTTGCCTTGCACCACAGGGTAGTCACCATCAGGATCTTGGAGCTCATGAGCTACTGCATCAATGTATTCATCAGATCACCTAAAAAGCAATAAAACAACTACAATTGGTGCAAAACTGACAGTCTGTCTAGTGGATGCCCCCTGGAAGCAGAACCACATTTCTCCCAATCTTAGGCTCCTCTATTGGTCACGAGTAATATTATACATATTTTGCATTGAGCAACAAACATTTTGGAAATCTTGCCCCAAAACATTTCTGGTACAATGAAGAGATAATCTCCCAACAGGACTCGAGACAGGTGAGGGTGGTTTTCTGTGCATGTCTATGATGAACATAAGTAGAGCAGGAGCTAAAAGGATCTCACAGACCATTCTACAGAAGCATTCTAAGAACACAACAATAAATGTGTATACTTGTTTCAGATAGATCTCTCTAATGGTTTAGGAAGGAATCAGTACATGATCCAAGGGTCCCCAAGACAGCTGAGAAACATAACATTTCCCATGACACACTGTTAAATGCCTTACCAAGATCTCTGTCTCATCCTACCAGCGCAGTGATGCTCTTCTGTACATAACTGCACAATGGGTGATTTGCCTTGATTATCAAATGGCAAGTTTATAAGAGTTTTATAAAGCACAATCATCCACCCAAAGGTATGGTGGCACTATAGAAGTATTAACCTGAAGATAGATGGAGACAATGGGGAAAAACACAAACAAAGAAACGTGAGTGAGCAGTCTTCCATAGTACGGATTGTACGTACAAGAGTTTTATAAAGCACAACCGTCTGTGGAGAGCCCCATGGCGTGTTTTCTGTTAGTTGATAGATTTCACCAGTTTGTGATGGAAGACAGAAACCCACAAAGCCGTCCCCTTTGCCCAACGATTTTTGCTTTTTTTCATCACATAATTTCCTGCTGTTGTTTATGTGGGAGAGAGGCATTCCACTGCTCGCCTCAATATCTGCTGCTGAGTTGAAGGATTTAGTGAATGTTGACAATGCATCTGTCTGTACTACAAATCCTGGAGTTTTGTGACAAATCATTGGATCATGTAACTTCTCCCCATGGGGGGACCCTTTCCTGTGATGCTTGGGAGGTGAGGCCGCTACCTGATATTCCCCCTAGGGGTGGTAAAAAGCGCGAGAACCTCACAGGGAGGGATTTCCCTGATGGGGATGTGGACTCCAGTTCCATGATGGAACTCCCAAACCATTTTTCACTTGAGGCTTTAATATCTCTGCAAACCCCAGATAACCAACTTGAGAGTACTGCTGTCATGAATTGTGATACTCTCACCTGTTTTCATTGAGAGACTTACCAGAATATGACCAGGTAAAGACAAGGGCATTTTCATACCTTTTCCTCAAGTACTGAGAAGAAGAAGATCGAAGGAGTGATGCCCATTACGCTCAAAGCTAAACAGTATTGAGAAGAGGAGGCCCCGAGGAGACATGAAGATCACCCCATAGAAACTAGAGAACGACTCTGACAGTCTGCCTGCTGGGGAGGAATTAGCCTGGGAATATAAAGAGAGAAAAATGAATATGGAAGGAGAGAAGCCGGCATGGATACTGGAATCTCTGGGAAGTTCAAACCTGGTATTGAATTAAATTGATATTTTATTTATATTATGCTCGTACACAAATGTGTCAGAGCGCGACAAGGCAAAGTAGGGGAACATGGAGAAGAAAACAACGATCTTACTAGGCCCAGTGACATTGATAACGTGCAAGTGCATGTGGAGAGATAAGCTGCAGAGGTCAGTCCTTGACGGAGAGGACTCTGAGTCCAGGTTGGAGGGGTGCTCCGGAGAAGGCAGGAATGTTGAGGCAACCATTAGCTGGAAGAAGGTTGTCAGTGGTGTGACCTTGCTGAGAGGAACTGCTCGGTCTGACAACTGTGCCAGAAACTGAAAGCCCAAGTACCCAGCAGGACCAGGGCGGTGCGGCTCGGAGCGGAGAAAAGAATGAATGGCCAAGCAGAGCAGCCTAATTCAAGACCTCAGGAATAACCAGTGGCGTGGTGGCTCCAAGAAGAAGTTAACAGGGGCCACTGTATGCCCTGTAGGGGCTTGGGGAGGATTAAGGGGTGCTTCTGGAGCAATTCCCTCAACACAGGAGCCACCCTAAAGCTACTGAGCCTGAAGAGTGCATCTGAGTAATCTCCCTCATCACAGTATCTAGCCTAAAGCTATGACCCTGAAGAGTGTATCAAAAGTAATCTCCTTCATCACAGTAGCCACCCTGACGCTACTGACTATGAAGAGTGGTTGCCAGAAAAGAAAGATAGACCAAGAGAAAACTAATACAAGTGTGGAACGCTTTGGGAGAACTGTCCCTGGCTCTAGTGACTCTAAGGTTGCAATCCAGATTCTTGGAGAAGAGCTTGGAAGGAGTTGCAGTAACTGGATCTAGTGACTCTAAGGTTGCAATCCAGATACTTGGAGATAAGCTTGGAAGGAGTTGCAGGAACTCTTAGGAAAAGTCACAAGAACTGTGTTAAATGTTCATGATACCAGGAGAAGTGAGTGGTTATCCTGGTTGGTAAATCAGACTCTAATTCATCAGACCAACGGGTGAAGCCTGGATAGACCCCATTATAATTTGCAATCTCCAATATTGGTGAAAGTTGTGAAATCTGTAGAAGGGGAATCATTCTCTGGATTCAATCACAAGACTGTAACTAAATTGACCTTTGTTGTCTGGAACAATCGACACTCCTGAAGACTGCTGATACCAGGAGGAGAGAACCATCCTTCTGGATAACTTTAGTTGATTATGTTTTAGTGGTAGGGCTAGAGAGTAGGAGAATTTGGGACAGAGGGCAGTTATTTTGTGTTGGACAATCATCCTGACGATAAGCACATGAGTTTCCTTAGTTAGGTAGGTACTCTCTTTTAGAATAGGGAGAGTTAGGTTTTCTTTCCTTATTATTTAATAAAGGTTTTTAGCCAAAATGCCACATCTTTGTCAGACTCCTTCCTCCAGTGCGCCACAGTTTCCATCAAAGCAATAGAGATCATTGCAGCTAAATGCAGATGTTATTCAAGGTAGAAGCTGTCGCTATAAATGGAACCCAACAATAATCAACTACGCAAGAGGCAGTGAAACACGGTGCTTCTTATTCAAGTGTGACACATATGATTCAACTGTATGGAGAAATATTGTGCCGACAATGAAAGCGAAAATGTGCAGCCGCATGTAGTATGCAGCACCTAACATAAGGCATGTTGACTACTTCAATGTAAAGTGAGAGGCACCAAAATAATGCATTGCTTTATTCATTAATTTTGCTCACCAGTTATTTCATCATATGCGAGATAACACCTGACAAATGGCCCAGAGTTTACCAAACATCAAGAACATTTGGAACTAAATACTAAACTCATGACCTGAATTGTTGAAAACATGAATAAAGTAAAACTGTCTGCAAACATGAAAAATGGTGCCTTGTCACATTAGAAGAATGCACCAAAAGCTGAGCAAAACGTCTGCCATTTGCAAGCAGGGAAAACCTTAATGTAGGAGATAACACTCGCCTATGTATTCATGTGTCATCTTATGGACTGAAATGTTGATATGTGTTCAAAAAGAAGCCTCACAGAGTGCCATTTTTCTATTTTAATTGCAGTGTTAAAGTTGCAAAATGATTATTATTTAGAACATGTTGAGCACAAACAATAAAGCCATTGAAAAGCTGCTTGAAGGAAATGCACTTTGTCATTACAATAGGGGTAAATAAGTCCTTCATGCCTACACACTTATATGAGTGGTCAATGTTGCTATAGAACTGTTAAATAATATTTAACTTAACAGACCAGTACGTTTGAACTTTCCATAACCCAGGGTGAGCGTTAAAGCTTGGCTGTTATGTGGTGACAACCCTGTCCTGTGGGGTGACGGCCAATTTATATGACCAGAAAAAGCCATAAACCCCAATAAGAATAGCCTATCTGTACTGGGACACTAACACAAGGGCTAAGATTAAGTAAACATACTTGAAAATGCATTTATTAAAATTCCTTTAACTTTAAAATCTTAGTGTGCTATCTGATAACCATCAGAGTAGCTCTGTGACGACCCACTCTTTTCTGACAGATTTCAAAAAATGTGGTTGCACCTAATGTGGCATCTTTTAATTTCTACTCTCATGAAACAGACCAAATTGTTGGCTTAGTGAAAATATTAAAAAAGAGGCCCTATGTCAGCAGATCCAGGTTAATTTGTGGCTGAGGGTTCCATTATCCCAGTAAACGAAACTCAAAGTTGGAACATTGCTTAAGAAATGATGAGCCATTTAAATTAACCTTACACTAGCATTTAAAAATGATAATTTTAATATAAACCCTCAACTAAATCAGCTACAATCAAACAAACAGAAACGTGCATTATTATCAGGACATATTTATCTATCACATGAAACCAGATCACATTTCCTGTGTTTTTTAATAATTATTAACATTATAATTATTGATTATTATTATTGATACCTTTATGAAAAAGGACTCCACACATGTATGTTGCGTACCCAGACGTGTGTGTGGGCTGAAAGATTACAGAAATCCTTTTTCCATCAACATGATATGATGCTACAAAAAATAAAACAAATTAAGTGATTTAGAATTGAATATTACTCTGAGCCAATAGGCCCCCCACTTTTTTCATATTCAGATATATGAACATCTAATTGAAGGATGTTTTAAGGTGGCAGAAATGACTTTTAGATAAGCCAATGGAGAACTTCACTAATATAAAACCTCTGACATAATCATGACATAAGTGTGTGAATATTACACATTTCAAAAAAGCAGGAACACACAAGGAATAGGATTATTTCTTTGGAATTAAAGCTACAGGGAAGAAGAACACGAGATGAGTACTGAATCTGGAACCTGCAAAATGTGGCCTTTTCCATGAGGAACACTGAACCAACTTAACCTGAGGCAGATGCTTTCCTGAAAAGAGGAGGAAGGGACCAGGTAAGAAATGAGGGCCTCTGCTGGCGCTGCACATTACATAAGTAGTCAAAATCAGTATAAAATAGTATCAATAAATGCCCCAAATGTAATTAGATACATCTTCTAGAATTATTTCCCTGATTCATCCCCGGAGTGAGGAAATTGAAGGGGGGGATAGGATGGTGGACACATGGGGGCATTAATGGGGGCATTCATTCCAAATAGAACATCTTGAGATTTCATGTGAAATGCAACAGTCCCTTCTGACCGTAAAGCTTAGTGAGATTTGGCTGCTTGTAGAATTACATAACATTTTTGCACACCGAGGGCAGGGAATGCAAAAAATATTGTTGATAGAACGAAAATGGAGTATTGCAGTTTGCTGGTGTAAATGACATCCTGCTTTCATTGTAACTAAAACTGAGGGAGATTACATTCAAATAAAACACAAAAATGCTTTCTCTGTGTGGTGGGTGCTGTGTAAAACATGGACTATTTTCCAGCACTGACAGTGCAGCATTTGGTAAATGATAGCTAAGAAAGGAAGACACCTTGCCTTTTTCACAGATATAGTCCACATTGGGCTGTGGTACGAAGGCACCCCCCAAACATATTCTAAAGAATAATGTATTGATAATGTGTGATCTGTGAAAGTCACAGAGAATTAAAATGAATTTGGGGACATGAGGTAGCTAAATTGTGTCACTTAGAATATTAATGACAGGCGGCAGCACCTCGATGTCACTTGCAGGAGCTTGTATTGCCAGATTTCTCACCTGATTCAGAGTGTATTCCCTTGAGGTGGAACAGACTCAGTCCATTGCTGAAGCTTGGTTATAAGTGCCAGTGTGCTTATTTTCTGGATCCCCGCTAACTGTTTATAGCGGGGGGCTGGATATTCCTGTCATAGTTTATGGTTTGAATTGCTGAATTAGATCATATTATTGTCGCTTCTGAGAGCTAATAGTGCTAGGGAACCAGGGACGCCATTTCACCAAAATGCCAGGGCTAGTGGAAGTGGCATCACGCTACCTTTGACATCTGATGACATCACAGGAAGTCGTGTCATTTGAACACCGCCCCGAAGTGACATCACGGTAAGCGATGGAACACAACCTTTCACTCCTTGACAAAACAGGAAGTAGCATCACATAGGGGGGTAGATACAGAGGGCCGCAGACGATGGGCACAGCTGTACCGGGTGGCAGAGAGGAGAGGGGCAGTCGACATCTATTGAGTCAGGTTGAACAAGGGACGATGTGATGGTGTAGGTGTTGTAGGTGTTGAGGCGAAGCTGTTCCTTGAAGAGATGGGTCTCTTCAGTAGATGAAGGGCACAGTAGGTTGGAGAGGGTAGTCATTACCAGATTTAGATTTGTTTTATGTTTAATCTGATATAGGTTGCAACTAAGAAAACATATGCATTTTGCAATGAGGATATTAGTTAGATGTCACTTGCTATAATGCTTGACTTTCTCTTGAAAGTCCATGATCCAAGGTTCTTTGAAAGGGTCAGAGTTTTACTGAAGGCTGGCCTGAACCGGAAGAG
This sequence comes from Ambystoma mexicanum, assembly GCF_040938575.1. Taxonomy (NCBI): domain Eukaryota; kingdom Metazoa; phylum Chordata; class Amphibia; order Caudata; family Ambystomatidae; genus Ambystoma; species Ambystoma mexicanum. The sequence goes on along the minus strand of NC_090939.1, from coordinate 623,517,310 downwards.
TCAATTGTTCATGGAAACATTGTGAGGAAGTTTGGAAGCCAGGGAGAGGAGTGAGGGGCGGGAGGGGTCAGGATCGTTTTTATAGCATTTACAAATCTGTTTTTTTTATTTTACATTTCGTGAGTTTTGCTACTGGCGATTGCAGAGGAAACATTTTAAGCTATTATAAATATTTCACTGATAGGGCGGATGACACCCTCCGTCAGTGCTCTGAGAAATCGGGAGAGTTTTTGGAGGGGTCCATTCAGCGGGAAGACGTGCACAACCATCTCTTGCAGTTATGAGTGTATGGGTAAATTTGCCCGTAGGCAAGTTCCAGGATGTTGTGCATATATGATCCCCCTTCTTTGCATTTGATGCATTTTGGAGGGATGCGTTTGGGCACGGTCTCATAGTCTTGGCTATCATGTGGAGCCACCAACCAGGAGTAACGTCTGGGAGATGCAAAATTGTCTTATCAGTCAATGTACCATTGAAGTTATACAGAGTGGTAATTGTAATGTGAACGTACAATATGTGTCACCTATGCTGATTCAAACATTTATAGTGTCCAACTTTGTGTTTCAATATCAAGTGGGGTGCCTTAGTCTCTTCATTTGAAATAGTCTTCCTTTACAAATCTTATATTGGCCAATAGTTGCATACATGACATTGCTCAGTTAAACTAAGAGCCAAACATTGCAAACTATCACATCGACTAATTAACAGCAATGTTCTCTTATGTCCCAAAGGAAAGCATTGATTTCTAATTTTTAAATGAAAACAAAATTGAAACATGGATTGTCCAAAAGACCTCATGATAAGCTTCAACATGCACCACAGACAGACTTATATGCATCTAGTTGCCCACACTTCATGACAGTTTTTCTGCTTCATGGCATGCAAATGTACTACACATTAGGGAGAAAGGCAGAAGTGGTACTGTTTTATATGGCTAGTGGTATTGGCATGATGGTGAACGGCTAGGCTGGTCTTGCACATCAGAGAGCGGGATAACAAGCCCAGGGGGGTTGGATTACCCTCACATGGGGACGTGTGCAGCATTTAGGACATTGGTATTGTTGAATAGTGAGCGCTGAGATTTTAGTAATCAGTAGTTGGCATTCTGTGAAATCAGACTCAACTCTATGGGCCTCATTACGACCCAGGCGGTAAGTTACCGCCTGGGCCGTGACTTTACCACCATGGCGTAAACTACGTTTACGCCATGGTGGTTGGCGGACTTACCGCCCCATTCCGACCTAGGCGGGGCGGTAAGTCCCCAATCCCCATTTACCCTTCCCCATTCCCATTTTTGCCCCATAGGGCATAATGGGAGTGGGGAAGGCGTTAATTACGCCACCGTAAATTACGGTGGCGTAATTAACTCCATGGTCCCTTAGCGCCATGGATTTTAACACCTGCTAAAAGCAGGTGTTAAAAGCACCATGGCGCTAGGGGACCTCGTAATTGGCGGTAAGGGGTCGGCGCAGCTAACGCTGGCGTTAACCCCTTACCGCCAGGGTCGTAATGAGGCCCTATGTTCGTGCATCATGTCATACAAAACCAAATTAATCAAAATTCAATGTATTTCACTTAACGATTTAACACGAATGCAGCAGTAATCACGTGACACTTAGAACCTGATTTACAAAAGAGTTTAACAATGGTGCAATCCCATTGAAAAACGCTGTGTAAATCAGGAACATAGTTACAAATAAGCCACTGAACATTAGCTAGTCTGCGAGGATTTTGCACTAGGAATTTAGCCAAACTCAGGCCCTGATTCATGGAGTTATCTGCGGGGAAAATCAGGACTTTGCGTGCCATTCTGCGTGCAAAAACCCATTCATCGATTCATGGAATCGACTGGGCAGGACTTTTTTCGGGACTTGTGTGAGTTCGCACTGGCCCGGAAGATCCTTGCAGAGCGTGGGTTGGTTGTACGCAGAACTCAAAGTATTGGGCCGAACATGCAGAATGAGGAAGTTCAAGGAAAATTGTGGGCGCTCCAAGGGATGGCCCGCGCAAATGAATTGCACTCCCACAATTGTGCAGATCAAATCGTATTCATGGATTTGACCATGCAACCTCATGTTGGGGAAATGATCATGCAAAGCTCCTGAGCTAACTGCCACCGAAGGCAGTCGTACAGTCACTTACGCATAGGAATCACTGTGCAGAGGTAAGATTGCATGCCGGGTTTAGGGATGAGTGCATGCAGTTGGAGTTCCAATCAAACTTGGGTGCGCGTAAGCAGTGTAGTGGGGTGCAGGCCCGGTTTACGGGGGTTTGCACACATATTTAGCGTGAAATGTCAACTTTTATGATACATGGTGCGCATGATGGGGGGTGCTGGGAATAGTTACGAGGGACCATATGCAGTATTACCGGGGTGCTCCCTTGGTTGTGGGGGTTCACATGCTATTTTTCCAGGGTGTGTTGCTTCACGGTTGAAGAGTGCGCAAAGGTCTGTATGCGTGGATGGAATTGCTATGCGTGGGGGCGTGTTATGGGCCTTCTGTCCGCTCTGTGCACATAGGGCTGTTTTACGCAGGAAATTCTGTGAATATGCAGAGTGCACAGATTTTCTTGTTTGCGCAGGGATACGCAAAGTAATTTTTGAGGTGCAAACTTTGAGGGTGAATGTGCCTTTTCCATGAATCGGGCCCTGAGAGTTTTCACAAAGCACAACCGAAAAATTCTGAATGTGGAAGCTTTTATTTATTTGTTCAACAACTGAAGTTGTCAAACTATTGGAGTGGATTCTGCAGGGTTTAGCTCTGTTCTATAAATTACCACCATTAAAAAAAATACTTTAAGGGCTATTGATTTGAATTGCTGTAATTTAGCAAATGCACTGGGAGAACAAACCTCTGTTTGCCAAGCGAGTCTGATCCACTGACGCCATTATGGTTGTTTACGACGCGTTTGTGGCAGTGCACATAATTGGATAACTAGCTTCATCGCGCCATTAAACACCGGGCACAGGCTTTACCTCGCAATGGCAAATCAGTACAAGGTGCAATTTGACATTTCTCTGCGATGTGGCCAGGGATATTTTAACAGCATGCAGCTCTGAGTGCGACACAAGGTTCTGCACTCCGCCTCACCTCTGAAGTATTTTAATCCATGTAACATTCCGCGCAGAATTGCACCAAAGCGCCCAAACATCTGTATACATTATGACCTGAAAGAAAATGGCTCTTGTATTTTCTGCCCCGCTTCGTATGGGGTCAAGCTGAAAAACATTGTGCCCTGTCACAATCAATAAGTCTGGCTTGTGCTGTGACACAATTGTGGCGAACTCTGCTTTGCATTTCTCAGCAGTTGAAAGGAATCGTTTCGAGTTGATGTAAAATGTGCAACTTAGTACAAAGGTCCACACAGCCTATAAACTGTAGTTGGAGCACCATAATGGATAAAACATATGCTATCAGCAAATGGCAATTGTGAATCAAATAGCCGTCCTTGGTATATTAATACTGGGCATTCATGGGTGAAATGTTAGGCAATAGGGTAGCACTTGGAAGAAAAGAGATGGCTATGGTCTGGCCCCGGTCCCACCTTGTATCCCTCTGGTCTAGAGTGGGTGCCCAGGTCATTAGCCTGCCATGCTTGACTAAAAATGACTACATGCAATGGTCCCCATTTCTCCTCATTTGAGATTTTGGGAAAGTTAAACTGGAGGTTACTGAGGTTCATGAATGCTTTCTGCCTTTGAAAGGAACATCTAAACTCCACCTGACTTTAAGCCTTTAGAACATATTCGTTTATTTGTGTTGATTTGAAGAACAGGCGTGTCAAATTAAATCAGAAATGGCTTACAATAACACATTTCCTGATGGCAGAGGCAACCACCTAAAGGGTGCTTGTACAGCAGCACAAAGATGAGAATAATTGGTGAGCCATTTTATAAGGGTGTGAACCAAGTCAGACAAAACAAACATAACAGAAACAGTTTGCATACAAATGTACAATTAATCTACGGCTGCAAGTGTTTTAAACTAAAGAAAAGTACTGTACAAAGATACTCAATTATAGTATTACACAGAACTGGAGGGAGTGGTGGGTTCTGGCAGGGGGGATGGGGAGAGGGCAGGGGGAACTCCCCTTTGGCAAGTAGATGAAGCTTAAGCCCAGTTTGAAGAGGTTCACAGTTGGACTGGCTTTGATTTTGATGGGCAGCAGGTTCCAATGGAGTCAATGGAGTAGGGCGAGAAGGGAGAAAGAGAGGAACCGAAAGGAGGCGCTGGGGTGGTTCATGGGACAGTGAGGTTGATTGCAGAGAAGGAGAGAAGGGAACCAGATGTTGAGCAGACAGAGACACAGTCAGCCAGGAGCAAGAGAATTGATAGCTTTGGAGATTGGGAGAAGCAACATGAAATGGGAGCCATTGTGCATGGAGAGCCGGCCAGCATGGTTTTGGTAGGTAGAAGTTGGAGAGGAACAGGGTAGGCTGTAGAGAGTGATGGTAGCAAAGTTGAGGACTTTATCTGAAAGGAGTTGAGGGATGGCCAGGGAGTAGGCATGAGCAGTATTCCAGTTTGCTGAGCACACGTTTGGACATTAACATTTGTGTAGAGTGGTGAGTAAGAAAAGGGCATGCTTTCCAAATGTTGAGCATGTTAACACGAGCAGCAGAGGCGATGCTAGTGATGGAAAAGTTGCAGTAGGAGGTTGCTATCAAAGAGAACCCGAAGGTTGTGATCCTTGGGTGAGAGAGCAAGAAGAGAAGATGGGAAGGAGACGGGAGAGGGGGGAGTGGGAATGGCATTAGAAGCCAGGAGATAGATGACTTCAATTTTTGAAGAGTTCAGCATGAGGCAGCGGAGGCCCATGCAGTGATGGATCACAGTGAGACAGTGCCCACTCGGATATGTCTGGGGTGAAGTAGAGAAAGGAGAAACCGATCAGAGTGTCATCAGCAAAGAGGTGACAGTAAAAGCCAAAGGATGAGTTAAATCTTCCTCGGACAGAGGGATAGCGGGTGACGAGCAGAGGTCCAAGTACTGATCCTTGGGGACACCGACAGGGAGAGGGGTGGGTTCAGAGATTTATAGGAGTGACCTTCGAGGTGTCGGGAAGTATTTACAACCTGCAATTAGTTAATCCATTTTGGTTTGCTCCAGAGGTAGCGGCGACAGAATCAGGTGTTCTGATGCAAACCCCTGGTGGTGTTAGAACATCTTATATTCAGGTTCTTCTCCAGGGCCCATATTACAGAAACTTTGCACTGGTGCAGTACGTTTTTACACATCATTTGCACAATGAAAACATTGGAACAGACCCTTTGGCTTCATGATTAGCCAGTTCTCTGAAAACAATGGCCAGGCTTTCATCGCTCAAATTAAAAATGAGAATCTAATTGTGCTAGTATGACTAAGATTAAATTTGTCAATCAGGGCTCTACATACGAGGAGCGATCGAATTTATGATTCATCAATAATGATATTCCTAAACCACTGAAATTTCTCTTCTGGACATGCTTGAGTTGTATGCAGACAGCTTGGTTGGTTTAGGCCACATATCTCATAGCCTCATAAAAGTAAAGGAACTGAAATTAGGTCTCATGGCCTTGGAGACAAATAGACATACAGACAGACAGACAGGCGTGCATGCACGGACAGACAGACAAATGCGCACACACGCAGTCTCACACATACACTATTTAAGGGTTGAGGACACATAATTCAATCTCCTGTGTTCTGGTGTCCACTGTTATCAGTGCCCAGGGACTGTGTGAATGCAAATTGGTGGATTGTGTTGATTAACCTTAATCAAGGTGTCCACTGCTTGTTTGTTTTAAGACTTGTGTAATGTGTGTTTAAAAAAAAGGGGGGATATATGTAATTTTGCAATTTGTACATCTCGGTAGATGTAGAGATAAAATGTTAGCATATGAAGGGAATAGGCAGAGTGATTTGTCCAAATTTGGAGAAGTCTTGTCTTTATCACTTTTTGATAGTCGTCTGCATAGAAATGCTATTCTGTTACCAAGTGGAGTTTATGGTTAAATGGTTGATAATGGGATTTTAGGATGACTGGTATGATGTCAATTAGGTGTAGGACTAAGTTGCAGTTTTATAAGCAAGCTTATTTTTAACAGCATTTTCGGCAGCCAAATCATATCAAATAACACAATGGCCCTCATTACGACCCTGGCGGATTTTTTCCGCCATCGGCGGACTTTTCCGCCATGGCGCAAAGTCCCTTTACGCCATGGCGGATGGCGGACTTACCGCCCCATTCCGAGGTCGGCGGGGTGGTAAGTCCCCATTGACCCATTTACCCTTCCCCATTCCCATTTCGGCCCCATAGGGCTCAATGGGAGTGGGGAAGGTGTTAATTACGCCACCGTACACTACGGTGGCGTAATTAACACCGAGGTCCCATAGCGCCATGGATTTTTACGCCCGCAAAAAGCAGGCGGAAAAATGACCATGGCGCTATGGGAACTCGTAGTTGGCGGTAAGGGGTCGGCGCAGCTAACGCTGGCGCAGACCCCTTAGCGCCAGGGTCGTAATGAGGCCCAATAAAAGGAATGCAATTCTCTGACGGATCAGTTTCCACTTGGTCACACAAGTGTGTTGGTGTGTGGAGCTGATCAGTCAAATATTGCCATTTGTTTACTTCCCTTCCACTAATCAGCCACACCCTGACATCTAAAAGCCCAGATGCACACCATTAGCACCACATCCACAAACGCACCTAAGCACATGGGTAGGGTGGTGCAGTCTCTATCTGTGGACACACGCACGAACCCTGCAGCCCGCACGCGTACAAGATTTCGACAAAGTTAAATGTTAAATGTTAAAGGTATATGTACCGCGCACCGTCACCAACGGAATTGGTCCCCAGGCGCTGTGGCGGATCTGCAAATGATAAGGTGGGATGGGTTAGTAAGGTGAAGAGGGAGTAGGATAGTGAGAGGAGTGGTGTTCTGTTGGCAGCTTCAACTCGGTGTACACCGGGTGCTGAGCTTTGGTGCAAGTATTGGATCGGTGTCAGTCCACGTGTGCTGTTGCTCTGGTTTATGTTGTTGCAGTGTTGTGAAGTGCGTGCGGCTTGTTGTACGAGAGATGGTTGTGTGAGTTTTGAGTGAGATAGGTATGCAGAGTTTGAGCTTGTATTGGTTAGTGGGTTACCTGACCTTTAGCATGCTAACCTTCCCAGTTCTGTCCAAGCGTGGCACTTCGCGTTCCCAACTAGATGCGGCGCGGGGCCAATGTCCGGAATTCCATCCAGGCGTCGGATTGCCAACAATCACAAACCCATCCAGATGGGGCGCAAAGTGTCATTAAAACACAAATACAAAGAATGGCCTTATTTTGCAGTGTATGGGGGCAAGGCGGGGGAAGACACTCTGAGCCTGATTCATGGAAGTGTTTTTATAATGGCGCAATCCCATAGGAAACCGTTCCATGAATCAGGCCATCTGAGTATACTCTTTAACATAGGCACAATTTTCAGCAAAACAATCTTTTAAACTACAAAAACACACACTCACTAACAATGTTCACTTCGAGGCAGAGCAATGCTGGTTAAAAACATTTTTCCGTGCTGCTTTAAATACTTGAAATAAGGGACATGTGTCACGACAGTGTTCCCTAAAAACTGAATTAACAACTATTGTAAGTCTGTGAGCGTGTTCAAACATCTGTAACAACTTATTACTGTTTTTTTTTTAAAGTTAACTCTATTAGCATAAATCTTCCAACAGACACGTGGAAATGAATGAAGCCGGTGTTTGATTTTAAAATTACATGATGGGTGAAAAAACAAGCAGGTTAGCTCTTACAGTCATTAGTCATTAGCAGAATAGGACAAGAAGGTTGTTTTGTTTTTACACCGGAATTGCAAGGAATGGTGTGACTCTTCAATGCGCTAGACACACACAGAGCCCATTATGTCCTTGCCCTCTGAAGTCACGAATAAGGACCACTCTTTTTAAAATGACACTAAAACACCATCGTTTCAGGATGTCTCAGCTGCAGGACTGGGCGGCCCAGGAAGAAACTAACGTGACTTTAGAGGTTAGTTACTACGGCGCTTCATTACTTTTATGAGAGGTGATATGTATTGTACAAGGTTATTTTAAGCGTTTGCGTCTCTACGTTACGTGCATTGTTTTTGAGTGCTTGAGGTCTACACATAGCAGAAAGGTAGCTCAATGAGTTATGCGCTTGACTGAAATTGTAGGTTTCAACACAGTCTAACAATAAATCTGTTTCCATTGTCGCTTGTTAAAGGAACATGAACATATATTTAAACTTAAACAAAAAAGTGCTTACTGTCAGTGAGAAAAGCATGTTGGGGCCATGTAACAAGCGGCTCCCATTAACTCGGATTCAACACACAAGACATTTGGTTCCGTGTATTTATAGCGAAAACAATAATAACGGAAACTTATGTAGTGAATTAAAAAGAACACAAAACTCTCGAATTTTTTTCTCTTTTTTAATTTGGGGCGGTCCCCCGTTTCCCCAGCCTTGTTACCCCGCGCCAAATCCTCCCACACTTTTTTATCCCTTACCCCACCGCCCATATATACTTTTAACAAAAAGTTGGACATTTTTTTGTTATTTATTTTCCGTTATTAAAGTTTTTCGTTATTTGTATTTCGTTATAATCAGTGTATACCCCACCACACCACCTTAAGATGAAAGTCTCAAAAACAAACAAGCAATGCTCGCACAGATAGAATTGCAAAAAAGGTGTACTTCGAATACATCGACTTTATAAACCGATAGGGCAAGCCAGAGGATTTCAATGGGATTGCGCTATTGAAAAACGCTTTTTTAAATCAGGCGCAAAGAGTGACAGCGGGATTTGGTGTTCCATCAAGTACATAAAGCAGGCAGTAACATGTGTCAGGTGGCACACTGGCGCCTTAACTCATAACCTGGCAGAAAGCAAAGAAATACCAAACCCATGCCATCATGCACCAGATCCCACACAACACCTAGACATCGGGTAGCATTCAAACTTGCCAGAATCACCCCAGTTTCCATAAGATGATCCTTACTTACCTTGGCTACCGTTTGATGCGCTTTAAATCTGCCTGCCTCTACTCTCCGCCCTCTGCAACTTATCCAAAACAGGACTGCGAGACTTGTCCTTGGCCTCAAGCCCAGGGATCGTATCTCTCCAGGACTGAAATCTCTGCACTGGCTCCCAGTGGCTGCAAGGATTACGTTCAAAACCCTCTGCATCGTCCACAAGGCCTTCTGGGGCCTGGGGCCTCAATACATTCAACTCTCTCTCCCTAATACCTTTGTTCTCGGGCTCTTCGCTCATCTGCCTCCAACTCCCTCAGGGTTAGCCGTTTCTCCAAGCAACGAGTTGGTGGTCGATCTCTCTCTTCGGCAGGCGCCTCCCTCTGGAACAGCCTTCCTGCCTCCCTGAAACTTGAGGAGAACCATCTCCGGTTCCGGAAACACCTCAAAACCTTCCTCTTTGCTTCTGCTTTCTCTGCCTCTCTCCCCTGCTGAAATTCCCTGCCGATTCTGCACTGGTTACCTGGCCACCCCTTCTGATCTTGGGGCCAGGTCCCACCTTTTGCACACCTGCCATGCCTCCCTGGCAACCCCCTGCACTTAGGGACTGGTTCTGTACCCCTACAGTCCCCCTCCCAGCACTTATGCCTGCTCTTAACTTGCACTTGCCACCATCAGGCCGTCTTATTTAGCGTATTTATTCTTCTATCCCATGTACTGCACTTTCCCTTTTCCCTTCCCCCTGGCACTCTTCCCTTTTTTCCCTTCCCTCGCACTTGCGCGATCTGAATGATACCTGGCCTAGTAGGATTGTTGTCTGTCTTCCACTCTTTTCCCTTCCCTTGCCTCGTCGTGCATTGAAACACCTGTGTATAGGCGCGTTATAAATGCCATATCATATCATATCATAACCGAGAAAACAATGTTGATGAAGATGGAGTTGTTGGGAGGCTGTTGGGATGCAGGAGGCCATGTTGGTCAGGGAAGCTGAAATCACACTACCGCTGATAGCCACTTTAGGGACTCCACCTACCATTAATTCAATGCCACCCACCCACCAAGCATGCACCTGTATCGCTATATTAGAAGCATTCTATCCTTTCCCTTTACAAAGCGTTTTGCGAGGAAACCCATTAACCTCGTGGAACTGTGGGCGACTACCACCAATGGTGTCTCCACTGCCTACCTAACCATTGTTCTTAACCACCGTTCTTTCCTGGCTTTTCCCTTATTCCTATTCGGATGAATTGGCCGATGCATTATTTATGTTCAATGCTTTGTAATTGTAATTCTGTATTTTGTTTATGCACTTGGGTGAGGTGACATAGGCATGTGCAATGAGTGTAAAGCATCCCTGAACGTGGATCATTTAATCACACAAGCCATTCCAGATTTCTTCTGCAGCATCTCTTTTCAACTGAATAGAATTGCTGCAACAAACCTTGCACAACAATTGCTTCAGTCCGGGATTGCTTAGGTCAGGGATTTATGTGTGGTGACTTTCACAGCACACAACTATTTAGGCGATAATGAGAATGCTCAATGAGGGTCTGATAGGATTGTATTGTTTATTCATAACGCGCTTAATACCCAGATGTTTCTAAGCGCGGACCCAGGGATTGAACCTGTGTTGCTCCGTGTTGTTTTGCTTCCAAGGCGAGCGCGTTGCCCGTGAGCGATCCTCCCGAGACTCCCGAGGGTATGTTTGACAATGCTGCCCAGAAGTCAGACCAACAACTGGTAGTTTCTGAAATACATGCAATGGGAAGAAATCATTGGGTACATGTATTGGGAGGATAGCCCAGCGGCAACATGCTCGCCTTGGAAGCAAGACGAAACGGAGCACCACAGGTCTGCGGTTAGAAACCTCTGGGTATTAAGCGTGTTATAAATAACCTATCATATCATATCATACATGCCCATGCCAGTGGGGATGTATGCTTCACACCATCATGTGAAATTCGAGGTTCAGAGCACAAATATTTGATGGCAACAGGGTGCTGATAAATTAGCAGGAGCTCTTACCAGCAGGAAACTACTTCCCTTGTTATGGACAAAACTCATATGACATGAAGGACCAGTGGTTCATGGAATGGGGTCATTTTCAAAAGGAATCTCTGCTTCAAGGGTGCTCAGACTTTCCAACATATGCTTGCGGGAAAGTAGAGTTTTTCTGGGTGAGCCCAACTCACCCAGTGGGTTTCCTAAAGGGTTGAACCATGCTGCAGGTCTCAAGGTGGGAATTGAGGCCTGCTCTCCAGTCGCAAGGCCCAAGACCTGAGAGGTGAGTCGACCAACCAATCAGAGGCCCTAAGCCATTCTCAAACAGTCATAAGGACCTTTAACAGGCCCAGATTGCTTCCTGATGTCTTTGTGGGTTTGGTTGGCAAGTTAGAAATGGCCAGGATAGGCTCACCAATTGAAGATTTTGAAGATTCTGAGTGTTTTTGGTGAGCTCAGGTGGATTTAGGAATTGTTTTGAGGAGTTTGTTAGTTGTTTGTGGTGTTTTTGATGTTTCTTTATCCCTGTTGTATCCTCTTGTGTCTGTTTGTGTGTGTTCTTTCAGCTCAATCTCTAACCGTGCCACCCTTACTCACTGGTAAAATAACAAAAGAAAAAGAAAATCACTATGTACTTTCCACTGCACTGTTTTCCCTTTGTCACACCAAAATAAAAGAAAACGAAACAAAAAACAAAACCTTTCCTAACACCTTTCTATTACTGTATTTGTAGAGAAACCTTTGTCGTTGGACCCCAAAAGTCTTTCTGTGCTGTACTCACCCACCCTACATACATTTTGTGTGTTTCAAGAACCTCTTCCCATTGGTGAGTCTTACATGAATCCATTAGTTTGCCTTTGTTGCTTATTTTGTGTTTTGCACACCGTAGGCACATTTGTGTTTTGCACATTGAACTATTAGAAAACAAGCCATTGTATGAGGAGCTGGACTACTCCTCAACCTCTGGCAGCTGATAGTTCATCGAGGTAACCAAAGTCAGGGTGCCTTGGGCACCTCCTTGATGTGGAATCACTGTAGGCTACATGACAATCATGTATTCAAGAAATGCACATGACATGACAGAGTCCCAGCTAGTCTAGCACCTGCTCCAGCAGTGGTGGTGGATGCAAGGGTATGCAAGATGACACGCCATCTCATTACATTTCAAATGATTCCTATTCCACCTCCTACCCCCGCCCCCTCTGACTCTGGGCCAGCCTAACATTTTCTCAGACCCGAATGCCTTGCTGAGAAAAGCCTGACTCAGTGGCACCATTGACAAGCAGGGCCACCTTACAACCAATAGCAGCAAAACCTATTGTTTATGGTGGTAGAATTCAGGGTGTGGAGCCATTTGGTAAGAACAGGTGACACAGGGGGATGATCAATGCATGCACATACTGTGTGCGTTGCATGATCTGTGCCAGTTTGGGGAGCTGGATCCCAAGATAGCGGAGGATGTCAGTGGAGAGGCATAAGCTCCAACACCACCATATCCTCTTCCAGATGACTGGGCAAGAGGTTAATAAAAGGTGGCATGATGAACTGGGATAGTGTAGAAAACGGTATCGGTGGCACGGCTGATTGGTTGATCTAAACAAATTGAGGAAGAAGCTCTATTTTGTGAAGGTGGTATAAGGACTCACAGAGAGTCTCACCTAGTGGTAGAGCCATAGTAATTGAGACACAACCACCACTAAATCCAATGTGCTTGTTAATCAAGAAAACAAACAGTTGTTCCATAAACATGCGCTGTCACATGACACATTACAAAGAGTCCAATCGGATTGGATATTTATCCTTGATGTTTTAATCTGTTGTTTCGACCAATTTTGGTGTTTTTCAGGGCAAAATTACAAATCTCACTAGGTTGTAGTTCCACTTTTCCACTTGATTGGGATATGATAAGTATACACTGACTATGTTATGTCTATTACTTGAAAGTTGTGGCAGTCGCTACATGTGTGACCCAGCCATTCGCAAGGCTCCTCATAGAATACATTTCAAAATGTTGACTCCCAAATAATTCTTGGATTCAACGCACCTGATAAACATCAAGGGTTCCCCATGTGAGCGTCCTGCAGTGTTGTGGCTCTCTTCCATTACCGCCTCAGCGCGCCACACCCAGGTCACCCAACACACTCCTGCTTGTTAATCAAACTGCAGAGGTCAAGAATATAACACTATGTAGACCATGTTGTATAGCTCCACTAGTTGGCAGAGCTACACAAATAAATGAAGGTGGGGCCTTCAGTTTATTAGCATAATACTATAAACCAGAGAGAGGCTGATCTGGTTGGTAGATCCAAATAAAATGAGGCAGAACCACTAGTGAATCCAATGGTGGTGTGAACCAGACTGAATAAGCCAAGAATGTAACTTCAAGACGCTGATGATGTGTGGCTACGGGGTTAACATAGTCAAATAAATTGAGGCATAATCTGCAGTTTGTTACTGTATCACTAGAACCCAGACAGTGGCACTGCTTGTAGGTAGAGCCTGACAAATTGAAGGTGAAGGAAAAGCTAAACATTTACTTTTGCAATGTACTTAACCACTCCTGTTGGAGTCAAATTCTCCATCCTCTTTCCCCATCCCACTCCATGATTGGAAATGTAGCGGACATCCCCAGAAATCATCATCTGGGGAATCTACTATGTGGTCTTACAGGAGATATCCCTAGTGTGTCCTTCCAATGTAGTCTTCAGCAATAAGATGATGGGTCATTTTTAGGAAAGTAAGTTCTTTCTTGTGTGCATCATTGAGGCATCTTCTGTGGTCCGAAACAATATTCTCAGCAGAGTTATCAACACATTCTCACTGCACAATAACAAGGTAACAGCATAGGTTTTTGCACAGCTAATTGAGCAAGTATAGATGACTACACTAACCACTTGCCAAGCCAAAGTTACAGCGGATCATCATCACTACCCAGACGGATTGGGTCAAGAACATAGGCATCCCCATCTTGTCTGCAGTGGGCAGGCTAGATCGAAGAGACTGATGCAAACAGCAATCCAGAGTGAGCAAGGATCCTATCCTATAGCCTCTTGTTTTTTCACTCTCCAAAAGATTGCTGTGGTTCTGCCTGAAATAGTGCCAGAAATTGTGGATAATGAGTGTACAGTGCCTGACAAATTACTTGCTTGTTTTCATTGGTGGAGTCCCCCACTATGGGTTTCATGCAGTCTTACACTTGGCTACTATGTCCTCTCGCGAAGGACAACCTGCTGCATTTTCTTCATCAGCATGCTATTCAAAACTTGCTCCTTGGACTTTAATTCCTGGGTCAAGAAAAGATGCCAGAAGATACTCCAAATTCTCCTTCATCCCAACAATGTGTGGCTCCTGTCACTAGGTTGAGAGCACATGAGTTGTCAGTTACCCTGATTTTGTATCACAAGGTAGTTCATGTATTATTGTGGATAGTTCTAATTCCCATCGATACATCACTGGTATGCCCTTGATGGGTGATTTTTTGTACAGGCTAACCCACTGGATGGCCTCTTTAGAAAGGCTGTAGAAAAGAACAATCATTTCCCAACATTTGCGACTATGGCCCCATTCAGTTGCCAGCTCTGGCTATTTCAGTTGTTGGTCACTATGTTGCACTGTTCTCGCAGACACTCCAGAAAATCAAGGGATGAATTTCACTGAGTTGCAATTGTGGTTTTCATCTGCTTTCAAATAAACTTCTGGCATGACTCAATCTTTCCTATCATGTTCTGTGCAGTATAGGAATGGCTAAAATGGGAGCAGATTGTCTGGGTCACACTGAACAACTCATTTACTAGCAGGTACTGACTTATTAAGTGGTTCACCACTAGATGGAGGGCATGGGAAATCAGGGCATTTACGTGGTCTTGCCTATCCTCAAGGAAGATCCAACATTAGATCAGTTGTCAGTTGCTGCCAACACAGTTGTAAACCATGAGGAGTAAGCCAATGTACCACAACCTTCTTTACTTTATCTGAAAGATCAACTCCCCTGTGAGCCTTACTGTCAAACCCTTCCACCCACAAGGTGGCCTGCTTGCACATGACATTTGGTGGCTGCTTTCCTGGGGCTTGATGACGAGGGGTATGCAGGAAGCTGAACCAGTGTCCAGTGATGGCCATGGAATATGTGCCTCCAGCAATGGTCCCTGTTTTCATTGTTCGGTGCACTTTCTTATCCTCATAGTAGCCCAGTGCCATTCCCACTGCTTCCAGTAGAGGGTTGTAAAGTTGTGGTACTTAGATCTGCATGAAGTAGTTCTGACTTCAGCCGAGATCAGCGAGGCCATGGATCTGTCTGAAGCAGTGTTTTCTACAAAGGAACAGGATATTACATCTATTGGCAGCATTACAACTAGCTTTTTATTAAATAGATATAACTTTTCTTGTCCTTGTGATTTTTTTTGGCACACTCAAAATCCTCTCCAACAATTTGATGGTTCAGTTGTTGTTTTTGTATGTTGAATGCTGCAGTTTTTTGTGAGTATGTTTTCTGCATACTGTGGGAAATGCAAAAATGGTGTGTTCCAAAATAACATTTGGAAATCTGTGGATTGACAGATGCCAACCATCTGCAGTTGAGGGGGGCGAGAGTCTGTATCGTATCCCTAACCTTTTGCCATGCAAGCAGATGATGCCATCGAATCTGCGCCATCGAATCTGCACGAGGTAAGGGATATGAGTCAGACGACATAAGTCAGACTACCACCACCATGTTGCCCTAAAGGTTAAATGTGCCCAAAATGGTATCTGACTTTCCTGGTCAGACACTTGTTTTATATTTTGAAGTTGGAAGGTGTGCATTAGGCTTTTCCAACATGAAATAACTCCCCACTCCTGATTTCTTGGGTCGACTGAGACTGGCTATAACTGCTCCTGCTTTTCGGGCCTGATCTGTGTACTTTGCATTTTTTTTTTAAACTTTCTTTATTGGCATAGTGAAAGAACAGACAATCAGCAAAGTGTACAAGGTAAATATGGTAGCAGGTACATGAGCGACTACATAATGCATGGTAGATACAAGCGGTGGTAGATGCCCAATCGAGCAGACACACGGGGCTCGGGGAAGGACTAGTTCACCTCACCAGGGGGGGGGGGAGACAACAGTCCTAGATCATCCTTGTTGTTCAGGTAGGTACAAAATTCTGACCACACATTCTTGGGATGAGAGGTCTGCGGGAAGGTGGTAATGTAGTCCTCTTCGCACGTTTGAGTCCAGGTGAGGGCCCTCAGCCACATTTCAAATGAGGGGGGGAGCGGCGTTTCTAACTTTGTAATATGCATATTTTGGCCACTATGGTGGCGACATTCAGAAACCTGGACATTTTTCCCAATTCTGGACTATCCTAGAGGCCAAATAATACAGCTAATGGTTCCAGAGAGATGGGGAACGCTGTGATTTCAGTGAGGGCGTCTATTATGGCCTTCCAGTATTGACCCAATGCATCACAGGACCAAAACATGTGCATATGATCCGCATCTAAAGATTTACATCTATGGCAGGGGTGAGCCTGAGGACGTGTAAACTTGTCCAGTCTGTGCGGAGTGTAGTACAGGCGATTTAGGAGCTTATATTGTATGCATCTATATCTGGCATTAAAGGAGGTGGCGCGGGTGTGTACGCACATCTTCTTCCATATTGCGTCAGTGATGGGGTGTCCCAGCTCATCGCTCCATAGATCGCGCGCCGCACGTGGCAACTTTGTAGGGTTGGTCAACAGCATTTTATATAGGGAGGACACGATCCCTCTAGCCCCGGCTGAGTTAGCTATATAGTGTATCTCCGGCGAGTCTGGGTGCTCATCAGGGTAAGAGGGCCAGAAGGCTCAAAATGCTGCTCTCAGCCTGAAATATTGCAGTAGCTCTAGCGCAGTGCCAGAGTGGCCCTGACACCATGCTTGCAGAGTGATGAACTTCCCTTCGGGATAGATATCGATCAAGGCCCGATATCCCAAGTCATACCAGTGTTTCATTAGGAGTGTATCATGTGTGGGGGTGAGGCCTGGGAATTGCCAAATGGGCAACCATTTATAGTATGGGTGAAGACCGGGTTGTGAGTGTAGTATTTGTTTCCACGCCATGATTGTGGCCGCCACGGGGTCGGCCTGGGCATCAGTATGAAATGTGTGGTGGAGTATAAGAGAGAGGGCGTTAACCCCTCGCCTGCTAGCTTCTCAAGCTTCACATGCGGGGGGGGGGGTCAGTGAACGTGTACCAGTATGTGGCGTGTTGGGCCTGTGCGGCAGTCCAGTATTTTGCAAAGTCAGGAGCGGTGAAGCCCCCTTCCTTGTACGGACGGGTCATATGCTGCCACTTCTTCCGGACCGCACCGGAATGCCACAAAAATTGAGCGCAGAGAGAGTGCAGATTTCTGAAGTATCGCCTTCCAGGCCAGATTGGCACATTGACGAAGACGTAGAGCAATTTGGGGACGGTTATCATTTTAATTAGAGCCAGCCTGCCCCACAAGGAGAGCGGGAGGTTACGCCATCTCAACAGTTGGGCTTCAGCAAGCTGCGCCAGAGCCCCGTAATTGTCGGCCATTAGTGAAGACTTGGTGAGGGTTACCTGCACCCCGAGGTATCTGATACCCTTTGGTGACCAGCGAAGGGGGAATTCACATGACGGCTGTGTTGTGGTCGGTGTGAGCGGGAAAATGTCAGATTTGGTATAATTAATAGAAAAGCCTGAAAAAGTGCCAATTTTGGTAATGTCCCGTATGATCAGGTCCAGGTGGGTGGACGGGTCCCTGATATAAAGTAGCACATCATCTGCATTCAGTGAAATGATCTCAGGGTTGTCGCGCATACGTATACCTCTAAGCGTGTGTTTGTCTCTGACGCTGTCAGCCATGTGTTCGATGGCAAGTACAAAAAGTATCGGGGAGAACGGGCAGCCCTGGCGGGTACCTCTATGGAGGGCGAAGGGGGCCGAGGTCCTGGTGTTGACCAGGACTCTGGCTATGGGGTCTGTGTAGAGCAGCTTGATATATGACATCATGCGAGGGCCAATTCCCATTTTATCGAGTACCGCCCACATGTATTGCCACGACACCATATCGAATGCCTTCTGGGCATCAAGGGTGACTGCCACTGCGTTTGCATTGGAGTCAATTCTGGCCAAGATGTTAAACAAGTGGCGGATATTGAGCGCTGTGGACCTACCGGGCACAAAACCACTTTGGTCGGAATGGACTAAGTGTGTCATAATCGGGAGGAATCTATTGGCGATAATCTTAGCAAATATTTTCGTGTCATTGTTGATCAAAGAGAGGGGTCTGTAAGAGCCACATTCGTCCAGCAGTTTGCCAGGTTTGGGAAGCATAGTTATGAGTGCCTCGCGCATGGATTGGGACAGGGTGTGCAGGCTTAGTGCCTCATTCCAGACCTCCAAGAGTCCGGGTGACAGGATTGCTACATGCTCTCGATAGAACTCGGCGGTGAGACCGTCCGGGCCAGGAGCCTTGCCTATCGGGCAGTTCGAGATGACTGTGGTTATCTCGTCAAGGGTGAATGGAGCTTCAAGCTGGTCGCTAGTGGTGCGGGAGAGGAGGGTCATGGGTATTTGGTCCAGCAAGGCATCCGTGTCTTGTGAACTATGGTCCTGCTGGGGGCCGTATAGGGTTGCGTAGAATGCAGTGAACGTCGCGAGAATGTCCTGGTCAGGCCAGCACAGGGTGCCGTCTGCGTTTTTGATACAGTAAATGCGAATCCTACCTTCTCCGTGAGGACCAGCCTGGACAGCGTCCTCCCCGGTCTGTCGCCCTCACCATATTTTCTGGCCACTACGGGACGGGCACAGTACTGGACCTCCCTTTGGGCGTGGGACTCAAATGCTTCCAATTCATCTCTGATCTGTGCCAGTGTGGTCGGGGAAGGGGCAGCAGCATATTCTTTCTCCAGTTCCTTTAGTTTTGCCTCCGACCGTTGCAGGCTACTTTTGATTGCTTTAAGGACACTGGCTTCTCTAGAAATGCACATCCCCCTAATGAAGACCTTGAATGCCTCCCATCGCACCCCGTCAGAGGTATCCCGCCTGTTGTTGCAGTCAAAGAAGGTGTTAATATCGGCCAGGATATCAGCTTTGAAGACTATGTCCCGTAGGGCCTCAGACTTGAATCTACAAGAAGAGCGGGGGGGGGCGGTCCTGTCCCAGTGCTATGCCTAATGTTACCGGTGAGTGATCCGATAGTGTGCGCGGTAGTATGTTGGACTCCGTGACCCTGGCCACCATGCAGCGTGATATGAGAAAGAGATGTATCCTGGAATGGCTATCATGCACCGATGAGTAAAAAGTGTACTCTCTAGACTGTTGGTTGAGAGCTCTCCATACATCTGTAAGACCAAGTGTGTTCATGTGCGCCAGTAGCCTATGAGCTGCACGTGATGGGGCTCTGCGGGATGTACCGGGTCTGTCTAGGTTGCTGTCTAGGATTAAATTCATATCGCCCTCCCCATAGAACCGGGATACCAATGTACTTTAGAAGTATGCTGGTGATGGCGTCGAAGAACTCTGGAGCGTCAAAATTAGGGGTGTATGTATTAACAAGGAGGCATTCCATGTTGGCGAGCAATCAGTGAAGTATTACAAATCTACCCTCTGGGTCAATGTGGCTGGTGCGCAATGAGAATTGGACTGATTTGTGGATTAGCGTCAGCACCCCTTGGACTGGGTTGAGTATTTCGTGTAGTACCTGTTGTTGCCCCACGTCGGGGCGAGGTATGTCGCTAGGTGCCCCAGGGCGTCTGTTTCTTGGAGAAGGAGAATCTTAATGCCATGCCTCTGGGCATAGGCAGTTATCTTGCGGGCTTTGGTGAAGTTGCTCAGTCCGCAAATATTCCATTTCATTATATTAAGAGCCATGGGGTCACATTATGGGACATCCCTGCAGTAGTGTACATTCCCATGTCGTAGTCTGAGTTCACCACCCGTATAGATGTAGTGCGCTGACATCTTGCACCTCTCTGCCATGCCTTTTACTTTAAACACAACCCTAACTACGCCCCCCCCACCCTCACTGCCCAACCACAACATGCAGTGCAGTCCCCCCACCCTAGAACACAAGTGCCGCCAACCGGGCAGAATCCCACCAAGAGGTGAGGGCCGAAGGGCCAAATCCATCGTGGATTAGTCCACATTCCTGCCCAACAAGGGCAAAACATAAGAAGTAACCAAATGAAAAAAAACATTGCAATTCCAGCGGACAGCGCTAGTGCCGTGCGGCCGGAAACTTAAGTATGATGTGGGGCAGCATTGCCGTCCCAGTGATGTTACTGCGGTAGTCGGATCTTGTGATCGGCCTCTGAAGCCAGAGGGCACCCTCAGGCCAGGCAGCAGAGTAGGAGAAGGTGGGTAGCAAGGCTAGCCCCAGGCACCAAGAGAAGGTGGGACAGTGTAAGTCATCTAGGAGCCAGCCTGCAACCCTATGTACGTGATAGGAGGGCATATCTGCAGAGTGAACGAAGACTGGTTGCTATTAACACATCGAGAGATAAGGATCAGTGGACATGATGTGACATTCCGGGCCGTACTGTTCATGATCAGTCACCGTTGGGGGGGTTGTTCCTTGGCCCATGTAGCGGTATCTGTAATTTGATGAATTTCACTGCCTCGCCCGGGACTGTGAAGAAATATAGCTTGCCATTGTAGGTAATTTTCAGCCTCGCCGGGAACAGAATGGCGTAGGGGATGTTGTGCTCCCTGAGCAGCTTCTTCACGCCGAGGAATTGGCGCCTCTCCTGCTTCACAGCAATTGAAAAGTCAGGGAAGATTCTGATAGTGTGGGCCTCAAATTGTAGTTCTCCCTTCTAGCTGGACAGGCGGAGGATGAGGTCCCTGTCGCGATAATTTTGTATCTTAGCGATAATGGGTCTGGGAATGTCACCCGGTCTAGGGCGAGGTGATAGGGCCCGATGGGCTCGCTCCACTGTGAAATACGGTGAAAGATCAGGATTGTCCAGCAGGTCTTTAAGTAGTTTTTCAACTGCATCCTCCATCCGCCCCTTAAGGGCGTTCTCGGGAACCCCGAGAATGAGCAGGTTGTTTCTGCGGGAGTGAGACTCCAAATCGTCACATTTCGCCTTGCCGTTTTTCATTTCCCGTGACAGGGAAGCCACAGTGTCTTGGAGCGCGTGGATACCATCTTCATTGAGCGAAATTCTATTCTCGGCCTCAGTGATCCTGGATCCCGCATGGTCCACTCGAGTCTTAAGTGAGGCAACATTCGCATTGATGTCATTGAGCTTTTTGTGAAAAGCGGCAAAGTTTTTGGCCATGGATTCCATTAGAGTGGTGAGATCAGGTGCTGTGACACTGCGGTGAGGGCCCGGGTCAGGTGCATCTTGTGAGGATGGCGCTTGGTCTCGAAGGACCGTTTTGGTGAACTTGTCCATGGTGCCCCCGTGGGTAGCGCTCTTAGATCTGCCTGGCATTTGGTCGGCGTAGGTCTGGAAGTGGGAGAGGGACACTGGCGGGGGGAGGGCAATGAAGTGAGTAGGTGTAGGTCTCCGCTGGGCCAGAAGCCCTCACCTGATGTTCCTGCCCCAGCTGTGTGTGGATATCGCAGCAGAGGTGGCCAAGACCAGCAGCAAGGTGGTTTCAGGTGGGTGTCGCCCCTGGGCGGTTGCAGATTGTAAGGTGGCCTGGCCTCAGTCAGTTTGTATGGGCGAGGCTGGTGTAGTGGGGCCCACGTATAGCAGAAAAGGCGCCGACGGGTCCACAATGAAGGCAGCGCACACGGGCGCACATGGAATGGGCAGCCGCAGCGCGGGGAGGGGGGGGAACGCCGCACTCACCACCCCCCCCACTCCTCACCTGAATCCCCGCTCCTGGTGAAAACCACTGTCGCAGTAAATATGGGGCTCCGGTCAGCCCGATGAGGGATTCTCCAGAGGGGGGTGAGGGTGAAGGGCGCGCTCCAGCGCAGGCCCAGAACGCAGCTATGTCCGCCGCGGCTCACTTCCAGGGAGCTCCCTCCGCCAGCAGTGTTGGGCTCCCGCGGTGCGCCTTAGGTTCCTCGGCGATGCATGAAGGGAGGGGGGCCGGGGCCGTTCCTCCGGCCGTCCCGGTGCGGGCCCAGGAAGGTGATCACAGCGGAGGGGGCCGGATGCCGAAGCGCGCAGCGGCCCCTTTTTGATATGCGGTGGGAGGGAACGGGACGCCTCCACAGCTGTCACAGCGCGTCCTCGGGAAGGGGATCCTGGCGAGGGAGGCCAGCCCTACGGTCGCACGACGGCAAGGCCTGCACCCGGCCAGCAGCTCTCAGGGGTTGCAGCTGGGTCCCCGAAGGTCGAAACGGCCCCACATTTTCACAGAGCACGGCCACGGGTGTGCACAGTGCCTCAGCGGAGTACCGGTGTCATGTAGCAAGGAGGACCGCAGATGTTCAAGGATTAATGCCTACGCCGCACGGAGCTGAGAGGCTAGGCAGCCATCTTGGGCTGCTCCACAGTGCCACTCTCGCTGTGTACTTTGCATTTGATGCTGTGTGTGTGCTGTGATAGGATCAGTAACCTGGTCCTGTGACAAGGGGATATGGACCCCTCTCAGCCTTGGGTGGAGGATTACCATGGTAGAAGGAGGAGCCTTTTCTACCCCAGAGGGGGAGGTGGCAGTTGAGAAGGCTCCAATTCCTGTTCCCTCCCCAAGTGCCTGTTTATACATGGTCAGTACAAACTTGTATCCCCCCATACCTCATAAATCACTTGCTCACCAAGTTCTTTGTCTTTGTCTTAGATTCAGCGGCATTGCTGAAGTCGACCACAGAGTCAGGAGAAAATAGAGCCCACTGTTGGCACACACTATTTGCATCCCAGAAGCAGACCAGAGATGCGAGAGGGAGAAAGCACCACTAGTGGTGGAGAGCTTACACAGCTGACCAGTGTGAGACAGGATGGTATCAAGAGAGATGACACAGACAACAAAGAAATTATTAAACATAGCTTTATTAATAATCAGGATTGTGTAACGCTAACTTACCCTATGCGATGACGGTATTTCCCTGCCTAAAGAAATCTAAGGAACGTCTCTGTCTATAAGTCAAAAACCAAAAGTCTTTCTGTGTCAAAAACATATGCCTGTTCTCACAACTACAACACAACTAGTAAGGAAATGCTTTCAACCAAATGCACTTGTTCCAAAGTAAATGTTCAATGATTGGCAATTTCAGTTCTTCTAAAGGTCTCTTTGTCAAGATCAATACAGTCCAATGTAATCTTGTGGCAGTAAGACTGATCAACTTCTGAGGTTACCTTCTGCAGATTAACAAATATCACAGTTCATACCACTTGCCGGTCTCGGGTTTCCCTTCCCCAAATTCCAAAGGCAACAAAGTTCACACAACACAAGATGAATATTCTCCAGGTTTTGTTGTCAGGGTTCCATTTCCCAAGATTTACTTTCAGCAGGTTACTTAGTTCTTCTTCTTACCAGTTCACAAAAGTCCATGGGATCTACTTGACCCTTCCTTTGGTTCACTTCACTGATGATTCACCTTTTTGCTGCTTTGCAACTTTTAGTGTTTTTGGAATAGTTGCAGTTGTTAGACCACACAGTCCAACCATCACAGCTCACGCAACCAGTAACCACATATGTTTTGAGCCTTGATGTTGGATTTGTTTGCACTAGGAATCTTTCTGGTCAGGGTGCAGTTGTCAGACCTAATGGTCGACCCATCACAGGTCACGCAACCATAAGTTTCCCAGCGCTGATGCTCAATAGTTCATAAAACAAATGCTTTGATTTTATTGTAGGATTTTCATATGCCTTCCAAACTTGTAGTTATTTAACACTTTGTAGTCTTGTTCAAATAGCAACTGTCTTGTCATTTAATATATTCAGTATTATCAGCATTCATTTGGTTTCACTCTAACCATGCTTTACTTTTGTTCAATATTCAAGATATATAGCTTTACGTTGTGTGTGCTCAAATAATATCCGTCAAACAATTCAGTATTCAATAGTTGCAAGTTCTACTAGAACATGCTCAGCAGCTCCTTTTATCAAGTTCAGCATTCAATATTTGCAAGGCTTACTTATGCGGGCACAGCAGCCCCTTTCATCAAGTTCAGCATTCAATATTCACTTAGTTTACGTATGCAGGCTCAGCAGCCCCTTTCATCAAGTTTGGCATTCAGTATTCATTTGGTTTTACTTGCATGGGCTCAACAGCCCTTCGAAGCACCCCTGAGTTCCCAGTCTCTTTGAGAGCCTTATTGGATTGCTGATGCTCCGCTCAATGGCTTCTTTACCACACGGGACAAGCAACTTGTCGGTTCATTGGCTGGTTTCCTTTCAAGTAAGCTGGCCTTTGTGTTGGGCTCTGCCTCTGCTCCTCAGTGGCTTCTGCTCTCAGCCTCCCTCCTCGTGAGTTTTCGGTCCTGCTCGGTCCGCTCAGCAGGACTCCTGTAATCTTCAGCGGGCGCCTTAATATCTTGGCTTCCCGCCCCTCAGCATGGCAAAACATTTGTTCTGTTCTCATTCTACTCCTCCACAAACTGCAGCTCTCACATCTCTCGCACCTCCTGCTAGGTATCCCTGACTTCCAAATGTTACACTCTATTTCATCAACAATGGGCTGTAGGTGAAAGACGGTATTCCCAATTGCCTGACCTTGTTCATGCCCATTATTGTGCCATTATTGTGACATGCCTGACCTCTCTTCTTGGTAATAGGACATTTGCACTGCTCCTAGTTGGCTCTTCTTCTTCTGAGTAATTAAAGGAAAATTAAAGGGGGTTATGGCATGAGATTGACAACAGCCGATAAATGCTAAGGGAGGAGAGAATAGGTCAATATTAGGAAAGGGGGGGATACCATACATCACCTTCAGGTACCCTCACTCCAATCCCCAAGGACCCTCCATTCAGGTGATCCTCCCTGCCTTGACCACCCCCAGGGTAGGGATCCAAAAGCAATGGCCTTACCCTGGCCACCTGACTAGAAGATTCCGGGGAAGTAGTTGTGACAGCACCTTCGGGTTTCTCACATACCCTTCCCCAATGCGTGCTGGACCTACAGTTTGGAGGAATACTAAGGAGGACCTAATTATATGTACTGTACAGTCTGTCAAATGTACATCATATGACAATCAATAGGGACAGATCAATCTACACAACATTTAGTAGTTACACAGACTTAGTACACTCATAACTCATATACTGGACCAGGACAGCCGATCCCAAAAGGATGGATTGAACTAAAAAGGGACAGAACACACCTCTATCTGAACCTACACCCCCATCCCTAATCCTAGGAGACAGTAGTGCACCACTTATCTATAAAATGGTAGAATAAGGAGGTCAATTCTCTATGTTGTCAACTGGTCACAGAGAGTTGTTAACAGGTCCTGGTCTATATAGCAAGAGGTCACACTTTCCAAAAATTCAGGGTGTCGTAATCTATAACCATCTTGGCCTTAAAGTAAGGGCCATAGGACAAACAGAAGATTTTTTTTAAAGTGGAAACACCATGTGTGAATGTCTTAGGACTGGTATTCAACCTTTTTATTCCCCCTGGATCATATCACACTATTAATTAAAAGTAACGAGCCACCCAACGTGTATTAGATCGAAGGTGCAATCTCTCATGAAGACATAAAAGGAGAATAGATCACTTTCTCTAAAACAAAGACAGTCTAGTTTATATTACTTAAGAACTGGTTGCCCGGTCTGTATGCATCAACCGGTTTCAATGGCCTATCAACTTAATGGCCATCTTCATTAGGACAGTCTTCTAGGCTGTTAGTGTTATTGTATCACCTGGGACAAGTACGATCATATTAACTCAATAACAGGGTACTTGCATGCTGCCGTCTTTGTTGCAATGGATGAGGTGAAGTGATTTAGCTGCACCTAAAATAATTTTAGAACAACACCTTTCAGTGTCTGTGTAAGCCAGAAGTACCAGAGGAGGATAAAAGGAACACCATGAAACAGGAAGTTGTGGGTTGTTCAGTTGCGGTCAGAGGGGGAGTAGGTGTCTGACCAAGAGACCAGTAAGAGAAAGGATGATGGACAAGTGTGTGGAGGTGAATTTTAGAACATCTGAGGTATTGGTTGGTGAGTGCAAGTGGTACTTCATTGTGAGTATGCATGTGGGACTAGTGAGTGAGAAAATTAGAATGAGTGGAGGAAGTGAATATGAAGTGGTTGTGAGAGTGATGGGTGTGTGTCAGGGAGAAGGTATGCAGGAGTGGTAGAAGAAGTGTGGAAGAGGGCATAGTCATGCTCGAAATGTTATATTCAGCACAACAGTTTAAACTGTGTTCATCACCAAGTGCGAATCCACAACTGCTAGGGTTTTGTTTTGCTCGGTGTAGCACCTCATTTATTGCCGAACCGAGTCATTTCCTGAGTCAAAACTGCTGGCCAGAACATGGTGGCTGCTTTGGTGGGACACTCACAATCAATATGTCCAGTACATGTCGATGTATTGATTTCTTTATTTTTCATGTTTGCCATCTGTGAGTGGGCCCCAAATTCTCCTTTTTTGCCTAGGATCAGGATCTGGATGTCCCTCTCTGCTTTTGTCCAAACAAATGAAAAATGTCCTGTTTTCCCATGTTTTCTTGTCACATCTTTTTTCAATTTGGCTACGGTCTGAAAGTAAGATCAAATCGATCGAAGCAGAACAAGTGGTTGGCTAAGGATCACCACGGGCCTGTAAATCTTATAAATACTCCTGTAAGCCCTGATAAAAAAGTTGCATCCTTTTCTCTCGACCTCAGTAACTACATAATTACTCGGTCACATAAGTGACTAAATTGTTGGTACCTTGCCTAAGATTAAATAATTCTCTATGACCAGACAAAAGATGTCTACTGTGATCAAAAATCCATTTGAACTCTACTTTAAATGGAGCCCAATTACACAACAACGGGTTGTCTTTCTGAATCAGGGGTATAAATAACCCAAGCTGCAGTGTCCTTAGAGAGAAACAGGTCACAAGCACTGTTATGGCCTGCATAGACGCAAAAGTGCTGCTTGCATTGCTTACAATATGAATTGTTTCAGTATCCTTGATAACATTGTGGTGGGGCTAATGGCAGGGTCGGACTGAGCCATAAAACTGTCTTGGCACCAATTAAAAAGTGGCCCACATTTGCAAATGGCTATTCATTTCTTTTGTGGCCCTGTTTGAATAGTACCCAAGGGGGAGTTGTTTGATAAAATGTGATGCAAATTGTGCATTTTAAAGAATATTTATTCAGTAACACTGGTCAAAACTACTAGCCCCATAGTGAAGAAACTCATCAAACTGGTTAGTGACAGATTGCGATTTTTGCCATTCAGCCTCTGAAGCTTGTTTTCTGAATCACAGGGATTGTAGATTGGGGTAAACCAAGAGTTTTTATGTTAGGATGGTTTGGATTTTCTTTGCATCAAAGGGGCAAGTGTATTTACTGCTTTGGTAATATTGTTGTTCCAATGGTCGAGTGAAGTTCGTTTATTGGGTAGGTTTAAGGTCAGGCAGTAGGGGGACAAGCATTCTTTGGTGAGGTTCTGAGAGCTTCGGGATAATGGAGGGGAAATGGTAGCAATGGTGCTGATGCTGGGCTTAGTAGTAGGAATGGAGAAGGAGATGATGTGATGATATGATGATCGGACATGGGGCAGGGAGTGTTGAATAGAATAGTGGTATTTCAGGTAAGACCGGCAAGCCACTTTCATACACTTACCTTTGTGAGAAACCTGAAGGTGTCTCACCCGTTAGTCCCTGGGGATCTGTTGTGCGGGCGGCCAGAACATGGCCAACGCTATTGGATCCAGTTCCTGGGGGGTGGACTAGTGCTGGGGGGTCATCGGGGAGTGAAAGTGGACACCGAAGGCTGAGACGCAGTACCCCTTCCCTTTAATACCTTTTCCCCAACCTACCTAGTAGGATATTTAGGAACACAACGCCCCTTCCTGAAACGGAAACTTTCTCACAGACAACTCACCGTGAGAGACAACAGGACTACCCACCTTTCTCAGCAGTATTTTTCCAGATTTTCCCAAACTTACTAGTGAAAACTACAATACCCATAATTCCTCCCCTGTTCTTCATTAAAGTCACTGAGACGAGGAAGAGAGAGATTGAAAGGATGAAGATTACAGAACCACAGACACAGAAAACAGACTCTCCCCTTTCTATAGCAGACTGTCCCATTAATGAGGCCAGGCTAAGTGAGGCCTCCCTCTTTAATTACTCATACCTGACTCCACTTGTCTCTCCCAGGCAGCATAAAAGGCTGAACAGGAAATCACACTTGGAGCGAGTTGGGGATATGGGAAGGTGCCAGAGAGAAGGAGAAAGCCCTAGTGAGCTGCAGAGGCCCTGGAAGACCTGGAAGTGGAGAACACCCCAAAACACTGGCCCTACTATTTGAGTGGAGACCACAGTGTGGAGAAGGGAGCTGTACTTCCAGAAAGCAAGACCAGGGGCAGCTGGGGTTGCCTGGCAGTACCTACAGCAGAACTCCTCCCCTGGGGCCAGACAGGTGAACCCAGGTCCATGAGCGGCAATAAGTAAGACCCTGACCTCATTGAAACATCCCCCTTGTGGCTCAAACAGCCCCCAAAACATGGAATACCGTTTTGGGCAGTGGGAGCGAAATTCTCACAAGTTCATTTTGGGACTCGGGGTCCAAAAACATACTTTTGAAGATTGTGAAATTTGTGGAGAAGGGTCTGAGCCCGGCAGAGGGAGACCCCTGTGAACTTTGCGGAAGAGGTCTGAGCCCGGCAGAGGGAGTCCCTGTGAAGTTTGTGGAGAAGGGTCCGAGCCCGGCAGAGGGAGACCCCTGTGAACTTTGTGGAAGGGGTCTGAGCCCGGCAGAGGGAAACATTGTGAACTTTTGGGAGAGAAACTGGCCCCAGAGGTAGAGTGGTCCGGCACCACGTGGGCGCTCATTCATAGGTCTCTGGATGGTGCCCCTCTACCGAACCAGGAGAAACAACAAGTACCAAGATGTCTTAGGGGAGGCCTGCGTAAGGTGTCAGAGTGGTCATACGAGGGTCAAACCCAATCCCTTGTACAGTCAAAAGTCTTTGGCCCATTGTGGAGGCAAACGTGAACCCGACTGAGGAATGCCTGTATATTGGAGTGAATCCTAACACAACCCAGAACATTGTGGTGAATGAACTGTGTGAAGCCTGACTGGGGGCTTTAGGGAAAGCATGACTGGGGGCTTAAAGAGAAGCCTGACTGGGGGCTGCAACCCGGACTTATGTAAAGGGAAGAACTGAAGGGATCTAGAATTACTTTTTCTTGAACTGGCAAATGTCAACCCGACAGAAAGATGCAGAGAGAAAGCTTGGCGAAGAGGACCCCACTTTCTGAGGCAATTATGACTTAGTGTTACTGTGGCAAATGTGAACCCGACTGAGGGATGCCTGCGAATTAAGCTGAACAGTAATACTCCTGTGAACATTGTAATGACAAGAGTCAACTGGACCGAGGGATGTTTACAGTGAGTGGTTTGTCTGAGCCCGACTGAGGGAGGCTATCATTGAGAGAAGGGTGAACAGTAATCACCTGACATGAATATTAGCAGAAGGAATTCTTGTTTTGTTGTTTTGGCATATCAGGCCCTCTGAAGCAAGAGACTTTGCATGAAAGAGACTTGGGCACTGAAGGCCCCGATATCAAGGAAAAGGAACTGTAAACTTGTATCGGAGAAGCCCAGGGGTGTGCTGTGCTCAAAAGTCACGCCTTGTACTGTGCTAAAATTGTGGAGAAGGGAGACCCCGACCATAACATCCTGACTTATCATTTTGTGAACACTTCTTTCTTTTCTTGTGAACATTATCCCACACTATTTTGTAGCATAGCGGTAAGGATTGGCAATAGGTTTTTTAGTATACGCCCTTTGATTTGACTAGATTCCACTTGGACTGTATTATTATTATTTGATGGACGTAGCTTGCTCCCATCTTAGATTTAGGTTTAGATTAGGTGTTTATATCACCCATTCTTACAGTTTAATAAACACCCTTGAACTATGATCACTTGTGTCTGTCTTGCTTTGATGGCATGCCTTCCTTACACCGTCTTCTCGACTGTCTTTCTGCACACTCTTCAAACCCTTCCTCATGCGATCACCTCTGCGTTTAGGTTGCTGTTTCTTCTCTGGGGGTCCTTTATAGACTAACAGTCGCTCAGTTTTCACGCCTAAATTGCCACTTGCCTTTTCTCATTAGCTTAAAACAATATCTTGAAACCAAATAAGTCTCCTGTGCACGTGGCCTCTCCCTTCAGATCTCCAAACATCAGAATTTGAATTTGAATTTGAGTTTGAGTTTATTTGTAACTGCCTCTGGGCAAAGACCACATCTGGACGCAAATGGAAAAGTACAACGCATGATGACTCAATTAGGTTAAGAAGGGCATTAACCCAAAAAGAAAAGGTGAGTTTTCAAGCTTTTGAGAAAAGCTGATCAAGTCTGAATTGATCAAAGCCAAATAGGTAATGAGTTCCAAAGAGTTGGTCCAGCAACCAAGAATCTTCTATCACTCCTAGACTTAAACTTGGATGGATGGATGGTCACAAGTTTTTGACTAGTGGAACGCAGAGTGCAGGGGGAAGAGTATACATGTATTCTTGTAGAGAGATAGGGTGGAGACAGCTTATGTAAACATTTAAAAACTATACATAGAATTGTTTTAATTGGATGCGTTTGTGGATATCAGACAGTGCAGTGAATGGCAGTAATTCTATGACAAGATCGGAGGCGAGCATTATGCTTAAACTTATTTAATACTGCTAACCCATAGCATTTAAAATCTTACTTTCTTTTTTTTTTATTACAATCTCCAACTTGTTCAAAAATAACAAAGAAAAAACATCACAGAAGGGAAATACAAACATGGGAGTACTACAGTCCCCATGAGGCTTTGCTGTCTGGAAGTCCTCAGCCTCAATCTCGTTGACCAATCCGAGCCCTTCTCCTCCTATTAGTGTCTGTCTCACTAGGTCCCTTCCTCTTCTTTTTTGCTGCAGCCACAGCAGATAAGTATACTATTATTCATCTGTCATGGTTTTATGATGCTAGATACATATGTGCTTTAAGCGTTTACATATGATATTAATACGCGCAGCATACATCTTTTAACAGCGTTTTATATTTATAGTGCAGTGAAGTAAGATTCCAACATCGCATAGATAGTGAGGGCGCGGGAACCTAGGTAATCTGCGTCACAGCTGACAGGCCGGGCCCGTGAGTGGGGCTCCGGCCAGTCAACCAATAAAGTTCCAATTCAGTTTCGTTCGAAGTGGACGTTCAGTTTAGTCCATGCCCAATCGTGGGGAGACAGTAAGCCCCATAATACAAACAACGCCATAGACAAACTCAGCCCTTGGCATACAGTGACGGGAGTACATGGGAGAAGATGAAATAGATCTCTCCAATAGTTTTAAAAAAAGTCTTAGGGAACTCCCTAATACAAGCAGTAGCTCAGGGAGTCAAGTCCTTGCAAGACAGATTGTCTGTCCTAGAGGAGTTTTTGGGAAAAAAGGCTGGCACGCTCCACGACCAAGGGGAGGGGACCACCACAATGAAGCCTTTGCAACAGGAGAAGGGGAGAAAAATGGCCCAGAAGAGAAAGCACTCTTCTACTCCCCCAGGCTCATAGTGGAGCGCCCCCAAGACAATGAAGACATGTCAGACATGTTTGAACCGGACACAATTAGGCACCCGAGGTCCACAGAATGGGTTCCTTCGCCGAGGATAGCCATATACATGTCTCAAAAAATGAAGAAGCCTCTAGAGAAAGATACCAGATTCAGGGTCAAGGCAGAGTGTCCAAGACCGGAGCTAGCGGAGAAGGTAGCTGATACACCCAAGCTCAATCCCAAGATGTTGGCCTTCGTGACGAATGCTGGAAAAGATGCACAAAAGGGCATGGACCGTGTATGGAAAACATGCCAAGACAAGCTACTGACCTGACGGGTCCCATTGCAAAAGTAATGGACCTAGCGGAAAGAGCTAAGGACACTGGGGAGCCGCTGGATCCAGTGATCCTCGCAGGATGGGCACAAAGGGCAGTTTGCATGTTGGGCAACGCAAACTGTGCATTATTGTCTGAGAGATGGTGATCCATGCTACTAAAAATAGATAATAAGCTAGGGGACCTAGCTTCCTACGAAGCAGGAGAGAGTGCTCAAGGCCTTCTTTTCGAAGACACCATCATGATGGAGATTAACAAATTTGTCGGGACATTCACAGCCTCAGAGAAGGCGCAAGCGCCTATCAGGAAAGTGTTTACAGGGTGAATTTTTGCTGGGGCCGGTCAACATAGGGGTCTTTCGACCGGCCGGTTCAATGCCAACAGGAGGCCCCAAGGTCCCAGAGAGCAGTATTGTGAATCACACCAGCAAGACGCTTTTTTCCCCAATATAGGCAGAGGTTTTCAGGGATGCAGTGGTCGTGGATACTACCGAAACGAGAACAATAGCACAGATGAGCAAGTGCGCAGCGAGCTATCCTCCAGTAGGGGGCAGTACAGGATTTTCTTTGAGCAGCTGGCGCAATCTGTCTTCAGACGCATGGGTTTTACCGACAGTGCAAGGTTTTGTGTTGGAGTTTCTAGAAGCTCCAGAGCAGAGGCGACCCCCACCGCGTATTCCAATGACAGAAGCAGAAGAAGAGTTGTTGAACGCAGAGATTCAGACTCTAGCACGGAAGAACGCAATAGAGAAAGCAACGCCACACAAATTGCCCTTTCTGAGCAACATGTTCCTAGTTCATCGCAAGGACAAGGTTCGTCCTGTGATAAATCTGAAAGAACTAAACAGCTGGTTAGTGTACAGACACTTCAAGATGGAAGGGATCCATCTATTAGGAGACCTACTCAGAAAGGGAGATTTGCTGGCGCGGCTAGATCTGAAAGACGCATACCTTACAGTACCAGTAGCAGCGCAATGCCGACCTTTCCTAAGATTCATCTGGAAAGGGGAGATGTGGCAATTCAAGAGCCTGCCATTCGGTCTAGCATCGGCACCCTCACGAGGCCAGTAGCGACAGCACTACAGGAACAAGGTATTCCGATGATCATCTACTTAGAGAACATCCTACTCGTTGCGAAGGGCAAAGATCGCTTGCAGATGCAAGTTCAGTGGGCAATAGACCTAATCTCCAGTCTAGTTTACTTAGTGAACAGAGACAAATCAAAACTAGTACCCCCACCAGGAAACTGGAATTTCTAGGCTTTACCGTAGACACAAGGAAAGCCACCCTAGAGCTTCAAGCAGCAAAGATAAGGGCCATAAAGAAAGGCCTAAAATCAGCACTCAAGAAGCCGATCATTTCGCTGAGGAATCTAGCCAGGATAGTGGGACTCCTAGCAGCATCCATTCAAGCGATTTCCCGGCCTATTACATTATCGAGCTCTTCAGAGTCTGAAGATCAGGTACTTAAGGAAGTGATGGAGATACCATTGGTTAGTTCCTTTAGAGGAAGAGAGCAAAGCAATACTAGTCTGGTGGCTTCACAATATGGAAGCTTGGAATGGTCGAGCCATTTTTGGAGACGTTCCAGAGCTAACTACAGAGTCAGACCCCAGCAGATCAGGCTGCGGGGCCAGATGCGGTCACATAGAGACAGGGGGAAAGTGGTCCCAGGAGGAACTTGAATTACATATCAACTGCTTAGAGCTTCTCGCAGGCTCCTTTACAGTAAAAGCTTTTACCAAAGACAAAGCACAGTGCTGCATCCTTCTGAGGACAGACAATATATCAACAGTACGGTATATAAGCAAGTTAGGGGGCACCAGGTCCAAGATGCTGGCAGAGCTAGCAAACGATTTCTGGCACAGCTGCCTCAAGAGGAAAATAACAGTCAGGGCAGAATGTCTCCCAGGGGCCCTAAATACAGTTGGAGGTTGGAACTACTGTTACTTACTGGATTACAGCGACTGGAAGTTACACAGAGAGACCTTCGAGAAGCTAGAGCAGAGATGGGGACCCCTAGACATAGACCTGTTCGCCTCACGATTAAATGCTCTACTGACAAAATACTTCAGCTGGAAGTTAGACCCGGAGGCGCAGGGGACAGACGCATTCCTTCAACATTGGGGGAGCCAGATCCACTATGCCGTTCCTTCCTTCGCGATGCTGGCGAGGGTACTAGCAAAGATCCGTGGGACAAAGCAGAGATAGTGACAGAAATGCCGGAATGGAAATCGCAAGCTTGGTTTCCAGTTCTGATGGAACTTTCTACAGATTTTCCTCAGAAGATTGTGCACAGACCAGATCTGCGGTCCGACCCAGTGGGAACACATCACCCGCTGATACAGGATCAGACACTGTCGCTATTGGCATGCAGAATTTCAGGCGCAGATGGGGCTTGCCGGGCCTTTCAGAGGAAGCTGCAGAATTTATCAATGCATCATGGGCTCCCTCTACAATCCGGAGCCATAATTCCGTGTGGCAAGCCTGGGAGCTGTGGTGCAGGGGGAGGAGTATTTCTCCTGTTTCAGCACTTATAGTTCAGGTAGTGAACTTCCTAGCTAGTCTGCCTCCCGCCGGCAGAGCCTTTAGGAACGTAGGAGTGTACAGATCTGTAATATCTGCTGGGCACAAACTAGTTGACGGGGCTCCAGTAGGAGAGCACCCAGCAGTGACAAGGCTACTGAAAGGAGGGAAAGTTAGCAGGCTGCCTATGTCAAGGTATTCCTCTCTGTGGGACGTGCATAGGATTCTGTGTCTGTTCGAGCAATGGCCAAGGAATGCCCTTTTAGCAAATAGGCAACATTCAGGAAAATTGGCAACAGTGCTATGTTTAGTGTCTTGCAGAAGGGGTTCAGACGTGAAGGCTCTAGAGATAGGTAGGAAAGTATTCTATCCAGAAGGCATAGCATTTAACATAGCGCATCGGACGAAAACCAATTCTAGAGTAATTTTGTACCCATACTGTAGTGCAATGCATAATATGTTATGAAGCAGCAAAGGCAGCGATAAGACCAGCGGGGTTAGGCAACTGCTTATAGCGTGAAGAAAGCCATATAAAGCGATTGCGACTGCCACCATAGCTAGGTGGCTAAGGGAAGTGATGGAGCTGGCAGGTATAGGCATCACGATGTTTGGAGCACACTCCACCAGAGGAGCCATGGCTTCACAAGCTTTTGCAGCAGATGTTCCACTGCAAGAGATCATGAAGGCGGCAGACTGGTCAAGGGACTCAGTATTCAGGACATTTTATTTTAAACTTGTGTCTGATATAGCTTCTGCAGTTGTGGAAAGCTTTGAACAAGCATAATGCTCGCCTCCGGTCTTGTCATAGAATGAAGATTGCCCAAGCGCACAGCGCAGGAAGTCTTGATTCTATTAAAGAATCGGAGGTGAGCATTATCCCGCCCAGCAGAAATACGTATGGTTATCAGCAGAAAAAAAAATGTCTTATGGATTATGTTACAATGTTAACAGTAATAGTTGTATGAGAAACTGATAGATGTATTTCCCCTCCCTAATATTGCTATTCTCTTTCTTGATTAGGAGAAGAGCAAAAGAACTCTCGTGATTAGGACGCATGGAGTCAGTAATGAGAGTCTGGGAGGACATGAAAAGTGAAGCAGCAGGACTCAGGGAAGAGATGAGAGATGTTCTGAGTCAGCAACGAGTTTGATTTTTCAAGTTAAGACTATGGTTTACAGTTACGAGAACAACCAAAAAAGAAGAGGAAGGAACCTAGTGAGACGGACACCAATAGGAGGAAAAGGGCTCGGATTGGTCAGCGAGATTGAGGCTGAGGACTTCCAGACAGCAAAGCCTCACAGGGACTGTAGTATTCCCATGTTTGTAGTTCCCTTCTGTGATGTTTTTTCTTTGTTATTTTTGAACAGGTTGGAGAGTGTTATAAAAAAAAGAAAGTAAGATTTGAAATGCTGTGGGTTAGCAGTATTAAAGAAGTTTAAGCATAATGCTCGCCTCTGAGTCTTTAATAGAATCAAGACTTCCTGCGCTGTGCGCTTGGACAATCTTCATTACAGATCTGAACAGACTTTGGTAGTTTAAAGACCGATAGCTGCGTTTTGTGCCACCTACAGCTAATGGATTTTGTTTGCAAGAAGATCGATTACGAGATGATTTGCATCATTACATTTTTAATTGGTAAGATCTTGGACTATCCCGACATGTTCATTTTCAGGAATAAAGGTACAATCTACTTCAAAAGCCTGATTTAATTGTCCCCCTAATGTGAGAATGCAGTCTGAAATCTTCTTGCCAAATAACACCCAAGCTCTGCACCTGGTTTACACAAGTCAAAGGGGGGTCAAATAGGCAAGGAGGTTTAGGAAGATTTAATGGATCTCTAAAAGCATTTATAGGACCAAGAATCATTATTTCCTTTTTTACAGGATTTAGTTTAAATCCATTTAACATAATCCTGGTCTGAACCGCAAACATACAACTAGCAAGATTGGTCCCAGATCTCGATAGAGTTAGAGATTTTAAAATAAACATGTGTGTTGTCCACATAAGACTGGTAACAAAGCTAGTATTTTTTTTTAATTAAGTCATTGGAAGTTGAATGTGCATACTACATGACAGGGGGGACACAGTGGTTGATAACTAGCTGATAGGATAGCTAGCTTGGATGGAGTTGCTGCTTGAAACACAGTTTACTTAAACCAGAAATTGCTGATGTAATTATACATTATCTTGCATTGCTTTCCTCGGTTGGTTTATTAATGGGAACGTAAGCGCCTCCCTGAGTTTCCATGATGAACACCTGAGCCATTTCAATTCAGAAATGCTTTTCCCTACTTTCCACATAAGCATCTTCTAGGATCATCCTTCTCTTATCTGACCTCTATTTGAACAGCAACAAAAAACCCTTAGCTGAATTTCCTTTTCTGTTTTTTCAGCTCCTCAACTTTGGCTCGTAGCTCCTCCCCCTTTGCTTGACTGTTTCCATCTGCAGAGTGTGCCCAGTAGTTAGCTCTGCCTGCTCCGCTGACAGTGTTTTAACTACCCATAAAAGCAAGTGCACTTCTTTGTCGTTGTGCCCATCCCTAAAATGGCCCCCTTCAACTCTTGCAGTGCAAAGCGCAATCCCTCCTGATGTGCATGTGTTTTGGGTCTTATTCTAGCTGATGCTGAGAGTACTTCTGATAATGTGTCACCTTGTTCACCCATTCAGACATTTTCTTTCCTTCGGTACCACCTTCTTTACAATATGCATTTTGTTTCATGGTGTTTCCATGTTCCCCATTTTGCCATCTGAATGGTTCCATACCATGTCCCCTCCTTCTTTTTCTGTATCTGTATCTCCAATTCAAATTACTGTCTCGTCTATGCTTAAGATGTTCACTGGCAGGCAGTACTTCTTCTTCCCACTTCCAGGTTCCCTGACCCATGGGTGTAATGTGAGTTCTACTACCTATCTGTTAAGTGTTCTTCCTTTTTTGTAATACAACTATTTCTTTGAAACAAATGACCAAGAAAGACAAAAGAAAAACGTATAAGTTAAACTATTGTCATTTAAGATATTTCTGAGGAGAATATGGACAATAATCAAGTAGTTTAATAGATTTGTAAGTGATAGTAGCTGTTTAGTTGTTTCATAGCTGAGCCCAGGAAACCCTGAGTTTATCAAAACCCTGGCTTCTAGTCTGTTTATGCAAAATTCCATTAAATATGTTTCCAGGCTTTAGAAACCCATGGCTGTCCTTATGGGGATGTAGTATCCATTCAAACTTTAGCATCCATTTAGTGTGCTTGCTCCGTATACTTGTAGGCAAAGAGTTGTTGGTCAGTGTTTTGCAATCCTTGGAGACACACGAAGACCTGTTAACAAAGTGTGTGTAGCTTGCTGCACAAGAGGATCCCACCTGCAGAGGCTCAACCTTTCACTCCCGTCTTCTGTTGCCCTTCTTAACTCCTTCCTTCCTTTCACTCCGTGCACCCAAAGCACTTTACTTACCTCTTTTCTTCGATCCAGCTCCCACCTGACATCTTGCTCACAGTCCACCCACCACAGCAAGTTCTTTTTCTTTCGTTTTGTCTTGCTTATTTGCAAGTTGATGTCTATCAGCTCTCGCACCAGTTATGTACCCCTTTCCTCTTTTCCTGTGCACTAATTCCCTTAGTAAGCAATTACCTCTAGGTATCTGTCCCCTCTTTGCAATTTACTCTGTTTGGAGTGGCCTCCACCACTTTACTCAAGTGTGCCCCTTCTCCTTGGGTTGTTCTTACTGTACCTTCTCAGTACATCCTTTCCATAGTCTTGGCAAAATTCATGTCTAGATTAGTTTTAGTTATGTCTAGGTCCTGCGATTGTTTAATAATAGGATGTGTTTTCTGTTTTCCATTGGCAGATACCAATATTCCCCTTACCTCTTCAACAGGGGGATAAATGTAGAGCTGCTGATGCTTTTCCTTGAGCCTTCAGCTTCTCCCTACTCCTTCTATGTCCAATTACCAGGTTATCTGATGCAGCACAAGTCTCCACACTTCTCCTCCGTGTGGGTGCAAGGAGCTATTCCTCCTATTTCTGGGATCATGGTCCATCCGCCTCCTCATCATAATGCTGGAGTAGCAACTTCATTCGCCCTTTCTATTCCTACTACACTACCTGTCCTGGAAAGCTGCAATATCGCCAAGCACATGCCAAGCCTCTTCCCTAACCTGTAACCAATTTGTCTCATAGAGTTACCGCAGCTTAATTCATGTATGTTTCTTGTTGGTGGCATGCAGGAAGAGAAAGAAACCCCACCATTCCACTCTCTCAATGGTCTTGAGCTAGATGGAAAGTATGCTGCTCCTGTGGAAGGTTTGCCAAAGCGCAGTGCATGGTGACATATTAGGATGGATTGAAGCTCATCTGCACTTCTGCATCCTTCATTCACATGGCATCGGATTGTCAAGCAGAGACGACATGGCCCTCCCAATAAGGAGTATTCATGTGTCAAACCTGCACCATACATTACATTCAATAACCTTTGTAGCAGGAAAAGAGCTTGCTTTTGTTCATTTACAGCTCTTGAGACATTGAAAGGGAAATGGCAGCGCATAACTGCTCCCAAGAAATGGCCCCTGAACGCATATTTCATGGGGTTTTATGCAATTTTTAACAATGAGAATCATACCTAAAACAGTAAGGTGGAGCATGGCACAACAACACTGTGTTATGCCTGTGCAGTTGCTCTCCTCTGACCATATGACATGGTCTTCAACTACAGCAGATCACTCCATCATACGTAACGAGCCATGGTCTTCTGACGAGAGAACACGTGACCCTGATTCCAATTCTGAAGCACGAATATGTCCTCATTCGTGATGTGTCAGTCACTTGCATCAATGGGAATGCCTGTGTTCCGAGCAGGGATCAATGCCACAGCAACAAAGCCTTCTGGTCTGTCCCAGTTTCTGCCAAACAATCATAGATTTCTCACAGTCTTGCTGCGTCATGTCACTAATCTTGGCTGTGGTGGCGCTTTGCTTGGTACAGCTGCAGGGTCAGTGACTAAAAGAGAACATAAAATACTGTTGTCGTCCACACACGAAAGCAGGGTTTCAACGCCACCTCCAATAATGCCTTTTTGGACTTTGCTTTGTTTTTGTATTTTATTTTTCACAACTTATAGAACTGAAATAAGCAGACTGTTGCCAAGGCCAATGGAGTTGGCAATTTATCTTGAGGCTTGGATGGCTGAGAGTAAAAGTAGAGGCAGGGATAACAATGTTCACTGCACTTTAATCAGCACATTTTGTACCACCCTTGCTATCCAACCACATTTTTTATTTGTTTTATTTTTTACAGTACCAAATTCTGTCCACTACATTCAACCCTTATGGCCTTGTCTATTGGATTGTTTTAAATGTTATTTTGTGTTTTATTGGAAATGCAAAGCTGTATCTACTTAACTTCTTAAGTGCTTGAGTTGGCTCGCCCTCGCTCACCTTCACTCCCCAGCCATTCACACTCTGACAGCATCTGGATCCCATGCAACAAGATGCATGGTGCAATCAGAGGTGGTATTAAGCACTCTGCAGGAAGGTAACTTCTCCACCAAAACAGTCATCAAAGCCTAAAATGTGGAGGTACTCTAAGAAAGGTGAGGCATTAACAAAGGCCGCCCAATCCATATCACCCATTTAAATGTAGATGTCCCAATAAAGAGAGATGATTGTGATTGTTATTACTTTACCCAAAAGCCAAAACCGACATTGTCAAGCAGTTCAGAACCTGTGCAATTTGATAGCTGGAGGAATTATTTCTAAATGTCCCAGAGGATCTTGGTACCTGCAGAATCTATCTTCAGCTGTCAAATCAGTGTACCGAACCCCTTGGCCAATTGAGCCGTAATATTCAATGCTTCTCAGTTTATACATAAGCGTGAATACAGGACAGCAAGGTGCAACTAGTATTTGCATTCTTTTTTGTATTGTTTTATGTATGTTACTTGGATGAAACATCAAAACAAAAGCAACACATTATTTTGCCAAAAGACTAATGCGAAAAAGACACTGGCATGGTTGAGAGCTAAACCCAATCCTGTTGGTTTTCTGCCACCAGAGGCAAATGCTCTTAGTACTTCACCACTAACACCATGACAGTGAAGCCTGGAGAAGCTCAAAGGAGCATCAGTCCATATCAATAATTCACATTGCCCTCAGCTACAAAGTATCATTCTTGTGTATTAACACTTACGAACAACATTGTTGAAGGTGGCAGGCACATTCTGTCTCTTGTCTATTGTCATCCAACATCACCACCATCCATGCACTCTGCTGCATACTTGAATTCTCTCTCCTCACTGCTTCTGACTGCTCTCAGAGCAAAGGTGTGAATTTACTGTACCACCTGTAGTAATTGTGAGCAGGTGCAAGTGGATTTAGGTCACATGGCCTAAGCCCCGCCCACCTGTCAATCACTGTTAAACTGTTGGTGCATTCCTGTTTTGCCGCCCTTTTTCGCCACTTAAGCAGCCCTCCTGCCTCTTTTCCTTTGCATTTGGTGAGCATGTGCAAGTGGATCTAGGTCACACGGCCTAAGCCCCACCCACCTTCTTAGCCCTGTATCTTCCTTTCTGCTCTCAACTCTTAGGTCAAGGGCGTCTCTCGCCTGGGCGTTCGAAGTGAAGGGCAAACGAAGAAAAGGGCAATTCATGTTTGGACCTGTTTGGACCGGGAGGACCCACGGAACGATCATGTGGTTTCTCCCGATGTCCCCAGAGGCCATCCCCACCAGGCAATGCCAACATCATCGCCCCTCCTCTAAGGTATGGACTCCTCAATACAGCAACCTCACCTAAATCAACCTCAAGCCCATCAGCACTACTTCACCATCGAACGCAGAATATGATGCTCGCCAAAGTCAGCTCAGCTATCACACATGCAGCGGACATTGCTGACCTCATCAATACACACAACCTTTATGCCATTTTCATCACCAAGACCTGGCTGACACCCACCTCCATGCACTTCATAGATGCTCTTTTCCTTGACGGCTACAGCATCCAACACAGAGACCAGCCGAACAAGACAGGTGGATGCCTCCCAGTCATCCACAAGACCTTGTGGCCCTGCAAAAGACTTGATGTCGACAACATTGGCCCCTTCCAAACGCTCTCCTGCCACTTCCTGCTCTCCCTGATGTCCACAGTCACCTTACATCTTATCTATAGAGCACCCAAACTCAACACTACCTTCATCTGAGACTTCATCGACTTGGTTACCACCATGTCCCTCACGCATCCCAACAACATCTGCATAGGTGACTTCAACTTCCCAGGCAACAATGCCACCAAACCGATGAAGGAAGCTCTTCTCTGCCTTCTCGATACCCTCAGCCTCACACAGCGCACAAAAGACCCAACGCACGAGAAAGGTAACATCCTCGACCTTATCATCACTGCACTGCCTTCCCTAAACTACAGATCTCCTCTCCCACTTGACAGGTCTGACCACCTGGCCATGCCTTTCAACATCCTGCACACCACCCCAGGCAAGCACTCCCAGAAGAAACACATCAGACAAACCTTCAAGTCCTTCAAGAACTTCTCGTGGAAGCCCACACAGAAGACCTTGCCAACCTCGAACTCACATGGACTGAGCACCACCAACCAAAATGTGATAATCTACTGGAAACACTCAACGCCACCCTCTCAGCCTCCATCAACCGACATGCACCTCTGAAACAACGCACCTGCAAACGAAAACCATCAGCACCCTTGGTACACACAAGAACTTAACGTCAGCAAGAGAGTCATCAGGAAACAAGAGAAAACCTGGTGCCGCTCCAGGACCACATCTGGCCTGGTGCCCCTCAAAGACCAACAAGCAACCCGCCGACAACTAATCAACATAGCTAAGGCCTCCTACTATCAGACCACCATAGTAGAAGCCGACAACAAAAAGGTATCCCTCTTCAAAGTGGTGAAGCACTTCGTCTACCCGCTACCCGGCAATGCAATACTACACTCCATCGAAAAATTCACTGCTATCAACACCTTCTTCATCGACAAAATCACCAAGATTCGCCAGCACATAAACACCAGCTCTGCAGCCTCAGACCCACTTCACGTCACTCCTTGTGAAATCTCCACACCCTGGACAACATTCAAGGCACTCAGATCATCACCAGCTCCCTAACTCAAGGCACCTTCCCATCGACTCTAAAGACAGGACAAATCTTCCTTCTTTTAAAGAAGCCCACTCTGAATACCGACAACCTAGGTAACTATCGCCCCATTACCTATCTTCCCTTCCTTGATAAGATAATTGAGCAATCTATAGCTGTGCAACTGCAGAAACAAATCAACACCAACAATCTCCTCCAAACCTACCAATCTGGGTTTAGACCCAGATGCAGCACAGAGACGGCAACCCTACAGGTCATCGACGATGCCCTCAACATCCTTGACGATGGCCAGCCCTGCCTCCTGGTTCTATTCCACCTCTCAGATGCTTTTGACACAGTAGACCACCAGGTGCTCACGGACACCGTATATCAGGGCATGGGGATCAGCAACCTTGTCCTACGCTGGTTCAGGTCCTACCTTGCCAACCACCAGCAGTTTGTTCAGATGGACTCCTCTAGACTGCCAATGCTACCCATCACCTATGGAGTCCTGCAGGGTTTCATCCTCTTCGAGTGAACTTCAATCTATACATGGAGCTGCTGGGAGCCCTCCTTGCCACATACAACATCCACACCCACCAATACCCTGATGACACACAGCTATACCTCAAGATCGACTCCATCCACAGGTTTAAAACCTGGTTCTCGATGATCTAGTCTTGGATGTCCAGTATACTTGAAGCTCGACCCCTCCAAGGCAAAATTCCTACTCCTCACCAACAACACCAGACATCCAGACATACAGACCTGGCTATCAGCCATGAACCCTGAGGGCTTCACACCCGAGTTCACCTCCTGCGCCAAGTCCCTCAGGTCCCACATCGACAAACACCTCTCCTTCAAGACACACATAGCTATGACAACTCAGACAACTTGGTATCAGCTCTCCCTCCTGTGGAAAGTCAAGCCCTGCCTCCCTCCGGACAGCTTTAGATCCACCATCCAAGCACTGGTCTTATACCACCTGGATGGGGCAATGCCCTCCTCAAAGGCCTCCCGTCGTCTTCTCTTGGGGCCCTAAGAAGGGTCCTACATATCACTGCACACCTCATCAAGAATCTACGCAGATACGACCACATCACCCCAGCCCTCATCAACCCTCACTGGCTGCCACTGCACACACAAATCACCTTCACGTTTTGCTGCATCATCTATAAAGCAGTCACCCTCAAGTCACCCAGCTATCTCTCAGATAAACTCAGTATCTCTGTGGACAGCGCACCACCAGAAGCCAGGGCATGTGCAGAATTGGAATCCGCTGCTGCAAAAGGGAAAGGACCAGAAAACAAGCCTTCCTGGCCTACGCCCCAAGACTAAGGAACCTCAAGCACATCCACATCAGACTTACCCCCTCGCTGATACAATTCATAAAAGAACTCAAGACCCACCTCTTCAAGGAGTCTCACCTCCTCATCACTAAGGTCATCATGTTGCCCCCGCGCCACCTGGCATGCAAGACGTTGTCCATACTCTCCTCCCCACCACCTTGTACAGCTGTACCCCTCCTCTGTATCCTATACCGCGCTGTATATCTGTTCTGTTGTTACCTCTGAAAAGCAGTCCACTATGTACCTGTACTGTTGTATACCTCTATAAAGCGCTCTGTTGCTTCTCAAGGCTCGGTCCATGCTCATTAAATACAATAATAATAATAATAATAATAATAATAATAATAATAATAATAATAATAATAATAATAATAATAATAATAATATATTGAAAGACATCACAGTAGCGAATGGTTGCTCACTGTTCCCAATCAACTCACTAATGGACATCTTGCAGCTGTTATCAGCTTCAGTAATATCTGTGGTCATGGATGGTTAGGATTTAGAGTTAGACTTGTGGAGGAGGTGGGCGGCTAAGACAACAGCAATTAAAGCCTGATCAATTATAGTCTACGGTACAGTACAGTGCTTTTTTCTGAATGGCTGTATTACTATATTTCCAAGCATGTACATTACAACATTAAAAGTTTTGCCCAACCTTTCTACTAGCTAAACTCTCATAGCCGCTACCTCTCCTGTTCATCTACAACCTGATTAAGATCTTCTGAAAACTACTCCATCATGCTACCGCACATTTTTCAATTCTATCATAAAGTCAATAATCGTTGGTCCGATTCCTCTGAGACATCAGTGACATTTTACCACTTTGTAGGGCATCTCAGTTGATGAAGGCTATTAAGCCATCTACGACTGACACTTCTCTTTGTACCGTCAAAAATGTTCTAAATATAAAATGATATTCAGAGAAAGTCCTAGAAAAATGTCAAACAGTGTTATCATCCAAAGGGAAAAAAGAGAAGGCTCTAACCTCTATATT
The DNA here is from genome assembly GCF_040938575.1 of Ambystoma mexicanum. Taxonomy (NCBI): domain Eukaryota; kingdom Metazoa; phylum Chordata; class Amphibia; order Caudata; family Ambystomatidae; genus Ambystoma; species Ambystoma mexicanum. Next base: position 623,472,447 of record NC_090939.1, on the reverse strand, counting down.
TCATGGAGATTAGGGCATTCTACTTGGAGTGCTTACTGCTGTGCTTTCTAGTCCCCAACCATCTATCAGCTCACTAGATAGATGAATATCTTGTAACACCAATGAGTTAAAAATGTACAGAAGAAGACAACATTGTGTGAAACCCTAAACAGACAGCAATACACATGTAACACTAGTAGTGGTAATTTTAGGAAATAAAATCATCAGGGATTAGCATTTTGAGGCTGTCTGAAGAGTCATTAGAAATGTAGGTAATTATATGGTCCACATAGGAGGTGAAAGGTATATGGCTTCATTTTTGGGGCGATCTATGGTTGATAAAAAAAGAACAAACATTGGAACAGGGATCTCATCATCGGCACACCTGCTTGCTCCTTTCCTGTCACTCTCTGGCTGGCCTCTCTTGGCCCTCTTCCTGCTCCCGTCTGTGAGGCTAAAAGCCTCTGGGTCATCTTCGACTCCACACTTTCCTTCTCTCCTCACATCTGTCACAGTCAGCTGTCCAGGAATACACAGGTGGAGACCCCCCAGTATTGGGGTATTGGCACCATTTCAGGAAGACAACAGCGCCTGCAGAAAAACCAGAGAAAGTCACCTGGGCCCTGTCCTGGCACCAGGCACATAAGGAATGAAGAAGCACAAGACCAAGAACCAGATAACTTCCTGGTGTCCCAACATGGAAGGTTTTAACTCAAAACCCTCTTTGCTGTATGCAGTCTAGTGTTTGGGTGGGGCTAAGTTGATCGGGCGTGGCTGGCTATATAAGCCACGCCCATCCTGAAACCATGCTTCACGTTACTCTGCCCTAGGCAATGTGGAGCTCACCGGTGGAGCTCCTGTTCATCTCTGCAGACCGGACCTGCAGCTCCTGTTCATCTCCTCAGACCGGACCCGCAACTCCTACGATACTTACCTGTGATCCCGCTCAGCTTCTAGCAGCCGCTGCGAGGTTGATTCCTGTGGTACCTGCGATACTTACTTGGAAAATCCGATTCCATTTAGCTCCATCATCGCGACTCAAGCTGATGCCTGTAAAAGAACAAGAATAAAAGTAAGAGCATAGCCAGAAGCCGCGCACGCAAAAAAGGAAACATAGAAACTAGAGAACTAAGTCACGCATGCAAAAGAAAGGCAGTGCAAGTACGACGAAGGGCACACAAGGCCAAGTCATAGAGCAAGAAAAGGAAGAAACAAAGCTTGAAAAGGAAAAAGCGTGCGTGCAAGGGGAAAAGCAGCGCTCGCAAGGAAAAGACAGTAAAACAAGCATTAAGCAAGGAAAAGGGGAACAGCGCATGCAAGAGGAAATCAGAGCACACAAAGACTACAAGGCGCTGTGATTACATGCTAGGAAGCACCAACAGCACCGTTTTAACTACCCACCACCACACGACACGTGCTGGGAAGGCAGCACATAAAGACATAAAGAGCCGCAGCAGGACTGGGCTTGGACTACACCGACATAAAGGTGAATCAGTGGAGCAACAGATTCATTGCACCCCTGCTGAAGGAAGCAGGAAGGAGGAAGGAGAGCCTACCAACTCTAAATATAAGGTGAAGAGAGTCCCAAGAGGAACCCAGTTTTCACGAAGGGGGCACAGGGTTGGTGAGGGCCCAGGGGTTGAAACATTCCACGCTCATCATAGTTCCTCATTGTAAGAATCATCCTCCATAAGAAGACCAGCAACCAACGCAGCCAACTCAACCACGAGCAGGCCAGCAGATGCCCACACGCCCAACGGAACCGATTCCCCTGTGGAGATGAGGTGAGCATAACAGAAAGCAATGCCACTACTTGAAGCTCTGCCCGGGCACCATGGAAACTTCAGATACGGACTAGCTGGTCCAATTGCTAGGGGAGCTACGAGCCGAGGCACATGCTGCCCGGCAGGAAACGAAAGCACTATGGAGGGAACTGATTATAAACAGAGACCGCACAGATGACCTAGCCAGACAGCTACTCCAGGCACAAGGCGGTAAAGCACCACTACCTGGTACCGCTCCAACAGTTGCACCGTCACCACCTAATGTGGTGCAGGTAGTGTTAACCTGGCCAGTGCCTTTGGCCCCACCTGAACGATTCTCTGCTGACCCCAACAAATATTCTGTATTCAGAAACCAGTGCCGTCTACACTTCCTTTGCTGGCTTGGAGCATTCCCCAATGACCAGTCGAGAGTCGCTTTTATACTATCGTACCTTGGAGGTAGTGCAGCAGATTGGTTAATTCCTCTGGTCAACCGAGACAACCCCTTGCTTTGTGATTTCACAGGGTTTCAACGAGAACTTGAAAAGCTGTTTGCACACCACACCCAAGGTCAGGTCCTGGACAACAAGCTCTTGTAACTCAGGCAGGGAAGTCAGGATCTGCTGACGTACATAGCCATGTTCAACCGGCTAGTGGCCAAAAGCAACTGGCCAGAGGAGAAAAGGATGACACTCTTTTACCAGGTTTTGCAAGGGGAGCTAAAGTATGTCCTATCTGAAGTAGTGAACGCACCGGAACGATGTGCTGAGTTCATCGGCTTAGCTGTGCAACTGGACCACAGACAATAAATCGACAGAGCTCAATCAGACGGCTGCACTGTTTACATACGCCCAAAAGAGACCCCACCTTGACCACCAGAAAACCATCCCAAACCTATGCAAATAGGTGGCCTGAGAAGCCCACTCACTAAAGCAGAAAGGGAAAAAAGAAGACAGCAGCAACTCTGTTAGTACTGCGGCAAGTCTGGTCACTTCCTCTGTGAGTGTCTGGTTAAGCCACCTAGGTGGATGGGGGGAGCCACAGACAAGGAGAACCCGGAACCCGACTCGGAAAACTCCCATGCCCGGCAAGCGTAGGGGTCCACTTGTCGAGCTGTGAGAAAGAATCTCAGACCTCGCACCTACTCATTCCAGTGTTCCTGATCTGCTACCAACAGCCGTCGAAGATGCATGCTTTGGAGGCATACAAAGACAGTGGAGCAATTGGTAATTATATGGACCAGGATCTGGCAAGCAGGATAGGTCTTCCCCTTTGGCAAAAGACAACAACAGACAATGTCAAGCAGTTGATGTTACCCCGCTATCTTCAGGTCCTGTGACACGTCGCACAGAAGAAGTGACTCTTATTTGTCCGGATGGCCACAGGGAAGACATCGCCTTTGACCTTATCAGTGCTCCTCAGTTTCGATTGATCTTGGGGATTCCTTGGTTGGAGGCCCATAATCCTCAGATCGACTTGCGCACGAGGAGTCTAACCTTCTCCAACAAGCGTACCTGTTCTTGCCACAGGGTAGGGTCACTGTCGGGAGGACAGATGGAAACCAACCTGGGAAGAGGAGGAGTGTTGAGTCTGACGGGTACATTACCACCTGAGTACCTGGACTACCAGGATGTTTTTGAAAAGGAACAGGTGAACACACTCACTCCACATCAACCCTAGGACTGCCAAATAGACCTCACTCCAGGCGCACAGATGCCCTGCAGTCGAATCTATGCCCTCACGGAACAGGAAAACCTCCACCTGAAGGCTTACCTTGACCAATATCTGGCTAACAGGTTTATCCGCCCCTCCAAGTCTCCTGCAGCCTCGCCCCTCTTCTTTGTCCCTAAGAAGGAGGGGGATTTAAGGACCTGCATCGATTACCGAGCCCTAAATCAGATAATGGCGAAGAACCGGTACCGGCTGCCACTCATCCCAGAGCTTCTGAAACAAATCAAGGACACCCAGATTTATACCAAGTTAGACCTCAGAGGGGCATACCATCTGGTGTGAGTTAAAAAGGGGGACGAATGGAAGACCACGTTCCATACTAAGTATGGCCTTCACGAGTACCAGGTCATACCCTTTGGGCTTTGTAACGCCCCTGCTGCGTTCCAGTTCTTCATGAACAACGTACTAAGGAAACTACTGGACGTCTGTGTGCTGGTGTATATCGATGATATCTTGATATATTCAGCCACGAAACAAGACCACGTCATCCATGTTCGGGCAGTCCTGGAGAATCTCTGCCAACCCCAGCTGTACGCCAAACTGGAAAAGTGTTTCTTCCACGTTGCAGAGGTCGAGTTTTTAGGATTTATCCTGACCTCTCAGGGAATTCGAATGGACACCCATAAGGTGGACGCTATCCTTAACTGGCCATCACCATCATCAGTGAAAGGAGTCCAGAGGGTGCTGGGATTCGCAAATTTCTATCGCTGTTTCATTCTGGGATTCTCCCAAATTGTCCACCCAATAACAATAACATCTCTGCTATGGAAAAACAAGCGCTTTAGTTGGTTCGCGAAGGTGGAAGAGGCCTTCCAGAGGTTGAAACAGAGGTTCACATCGGCCCCGGTCCTATGACATCCTCGACCAGACCTCCCGTAGGTGGTCAAAACTGACGCCTCCAGTATCGCCATGGGAGCGGTCCTATCACAGAAAGATCCTGACCCTGGTCAATTACATCCGGTAGCGTTCTGGACACGTACATTTTCGGCACCGGAATTAAACCATGCAATCACAGACAAAGAGCTCCTGGCGATAAAGGTAGCATTCAAGGCTTGGAGACACTACCTGTTGGGAGCCAGCCCTCTTTTTTGCAGAATACGACTATGTAATTACATACTGATCAGGGGTTAGTAATGGCAAGGCCAATGCCCTTTCCCGCATGGACGAAGGGGAAGAAGCATATACAACACGAGGCCCAGTAGCTATCATTCCAGAGGAAAAGATCCCTGGCACGCTCGGAACAACAACTTCTACTTTGGAAAATTTACAGACTAAGATACAACAGCATCTGGAGAAGGATGCGCAGCAAGGAGTAGTCAACACACCATCTCTGAGGGTCCCCCATACTTCCAGGGACGTCTGTACCTTCCAAGTAAGGAACTGCAAGATCAGGTCATCACCAGCTATCACGACTCTCTGGTTGAAGGTCAACCGGAGATTGCTAAAACACTAGCCAAAGTCAAAAGGAATTACTGGTGGCCAACCTGGCGGAAGGACATAATTCAGTTTGTATCATCATGTGGAATCTGCACTCAAAACAAATCTCTAAAACTAAAACCTGCAGGACCACTACACCCCTTGGCAGTGCCTCCCGCACCATGGCATATGCTATCGCTTGACTTCATCACGGACCTAACTCCCTGCAATGGTTGCAACACCATCTTGGTAATGGTAGACTTGTTTTCGAAGAGTGCCCCCTTTATCCCACTGAAGGGCCCATCAACCGCACTCACAATAGCAAAGACCTTTCTGGAACAGACCATCCGGTTACATGGATTCCTTTCAATGTTAATCTCAGATCGGGGCAGCCAATTCATTTTGAAGTTTTGGAGAAAAAGTTGTGAACTCGCTCAAATCGACGTTCGACTGTCCATTAATCATCATCCCCCAAACCGATGGCAAGACAGAGCGAACAAACCAGACATTGGAACAATATCTGAGGTGCATGCTACACCAGACAAAGGCCAACTGGAAGGATGTATTATGGATAGCAGAATATGCATACAACAACTCAATGCATACTAGTACGGGACAAAGCCCATTCTATGTTGTATATGAACGGCATCCACGCACCTCCACCTTTGATCCACCCGAGACATTGGAAATGCTAGCAGTGACAACTTTACACACCACAATTGCCCACATCCTGAAGGAGGCCACTGAACACCTAGCCAGGGCCAAAGAGAGGTATAAGAAGTCTTCAGACCAGCACCGAAAGAAGGTCCCTGCGTACCAAGTCAGAGACACTGTATGGTTGGCATCTGGGCATATCACTATGAAAGGACCCTGAACCTTCCGCCCCAGGTACCTCGGTCTGTACATCATTGAGGCGGTTATCAATCCAGTTACAATGAGACAGACCTTACCTCTGAATATGCGGATCTACCCTGTGTTCCATGTCTCCCTCCTAAAGCCTGTACAACCCGGGACTCGAATCAAGACACCCCCAGCACCCGTGATTGTCGAAGGTGAGCCAGAATTCGGGGTTAAAGACGTCCTGGACTCCAAGATAGTGAAGAATAAGCTCTTCTACCTCATAGACTGGAAAGGATACAGGCCTCAGGCAGGACATTGGAAGCTAGCGACCACATCCATGCCCCACGACTAGTCAAGCGCTTTCACCGCAGTAATCCAACCAAACCTGGACCGAGGAAGAGCCCACCCTTGAGAGGGGCCTTGGAGGGGAGCACTGTCACAGTTAGCTGTCCAGGAATACATAGGCGGAGACCTCTCGGTATTGGGGTACTGACACCATTTCAGGAACACAACAGCACCTGCAAGAAACCAGAGAGAGCCACCTGGATCCTGTACTGGCGCCGCTGGTACCTGGCTCATAAGGAATGAAGAAGCACAAGACCAAGAACCAGGTAACTTCCTGGTGTCCCAACATGGGAGATTGTAACTCAAACCCTCTTTGCTGTAGGCAGTCTAGTGTTTGAGTGGGGCTAAGTTGATCGGGCATGTCTGGCTATATAAGCCACACCCCATCCTGAAACCATGCTTCGCGTTACTCTGCCCTAGGCAGCGTGATGCTCACCGTTGCAGCTCCTGTTCATCTCTGCAGACCGGATCCGCAGCTCCTGTTCATCTCTAGAGACCGGACCCACAGCTCCTGTTCATATCCGCAGACCAGACCGCAACTCCTATGATCCTTACCTGCTATCCCTCTCACCTACTGTCAGCCACGTTGAGGTTGATTCCTGTGGTACCTGCAATACTTACCTGGAAAATATGATTCCATTCAGCTCCATCATCGCGACTCCAGCCGATGCCTGTAAAAGAACAAGAATAAAAGAAAGAGCATAGCCAGGAGCCACGCGCACAAGAAAGGAAAAATAGAACCTAGATAACTAAATCACGCATGCAAAAGAAAGGCAGCACAAGTACAAGGAAGGGCACGCAAGGCCAAGTCATAGAGCAAGGAAATATAGAAACAAAGCTTGCATCGGAAAAACCGCCTGTGCAAGAGGAAAAGCAGCGCTCGCAATGAAAAGACAGTAACACAAGCGTTAAGCAAGGAAAGGGGGAACAGCGCATGCAAGAGGAAAGCAGCGCATGCAAAGACTTCAAGGCACTGTGATTACATGCTAGGAAGCACCAACAGCACCGTTTTAACTACCCACCACCACACCTGCTGGGAAGGCAGCACATAAACACGCAAAGAGCCACAGCAGAACTGGGCTCGGACTACACTGACATAAAGGTGAACCAGTGGAGCAACAAATTAATTGCACCCCTGCTGAAGGAAGCAGGAAGGAGAGCCTACCAACTCTAAATATAAGGTGAGGGGAGTCCCAAGGGAACCCCAGTTTTCACAAAGGGGGCACAGGGTTGGTGTGGGCCTGGGGTTTGAAACATCCCACACTCATCACAGTTCCTCATTGTAGGAATCATCCTCCTGAAGCGGACCAGCAACCAACACAGCCAACCCAACCACGAGCAGGCCAGCAGACGCCCACATGCCCAATGGAACTGATGCCCCCGCGGAGATAAGGTGAGCGTAACACATCTCTGACGTCACTAAGAGGTCACACTACCAGCTGCATCTCCTCAGAGGTATTCTTCCTTTCCTATCCTTCCCCCAGAATCTCACTGTCTCCAGAGCTCTCGTTCTCGCTAGGCTGGACTACTGCAACAGCCTCTTTCTAAATCTGCCTGCTTCTACTCTCTGCCCTCTGCAACTCATCCAGAACAGGACTGCGAGACGTATTCTTGGCCTCAAGCCCAGGGATCGTATCTCTCCAGGACTGAAATCTCTGCACTGGCTACCAGTGGCTGTGAGGATTAAGTTCAAAACCCTCTGCATTGTCCACAAGGCCTTCTGGGGCATGGTGCCTTAATATCTTCAACTCTCTTCCTAAATATCTTCCTTCTCGAGCTCATCGCTCATCCACCTCCAACTCTCTCATGGTGAGTCGCTTCTCCAAGTAATGAGTTGGTGGTCGATCTCTTTCTTCTGCTGGGGTCTCCTTCTGGAACAGCCTCCCTGCCTCTCTGAAACTTGTGGAGAACCATCTCTGGTTCTGGAAGCACCACAAGACCTTCCTCTTTGCTTGTGCTTCCATTCCTCCTCTCCCCTGCTGATCTCCTGGCTCAAACTGAACCTGGCTACCTTCTGATCTCGGGCCCAGGTCCCCTCCCCCGCCAGTTGCACCCCTGACCTGTGTGGGATGTATTGACCCACTCCGCTCTCTTATGCGGCATCACTCCGAAAGTTATGGTGCAAGAAACAACAACAATGGCAGAAAAACTCTGGTGTGTGCCAAAATCCTCCAAAACCGTGTGTTTAAATGCACAAAAAGATGTATGCATAACCTGCCACCCATGGTGCATAAGTGGTGGGATATAAAACACCCTGCAGAAAATGTGCCAGTGGGCTCCATGACCAGCAAACATAGTGCAGAGAGAGAAGCAGCACTTTGCAGATGAAACTCCAAATGTGCCTATAAATGACATTTGCTGTGTTGCTAAAAACTCCAAAATTCCTATACACAACACTTCTCAACATTCAAAATCTTGCTTGGCGCTAAAATTCATCTAATCTAATGAAACATGGTGAATATACAAAGTTCTAATGTGTAAGAGCAAAACATTTCCTCAGACAAACTGGATTGTCTGTAAACTGACAGCTCCTGTCAAACTCTGGGTGCAGTATACTGGGCTACCTGTGAATGACAGCTGTCAGATGAGCTCCTGATGAAACTTCAAAGTATCTAAACTAAAAGTCTGCTGGATTAGCAAACATAAAAGGATTGTTGCTAAAAAGAATACAGATCTCAGTTGTTTTTGATCCTACAGGTTTAAAGCTAAGAAAGTAATGTATGTATGTTATTTGATGCAACAAGTTTGGTTTTTGCTGGGTTTAAGAAATTAAGAATCAATTAGCCTGGCTGAGCTGCAAGAAGTGGAAAAACAGGTTTCTCCCAAGGGGAGGGAAATCCTCTCAGCAGAAACTCACTGGAAGATGATAATTGTGGGTTAGGCCAGACTTTTGTCTACAAAAAGAGAATGAACAATGGCAGATCCTCCAGCCCAGGAAACGGATGTGTGAAATGGTCATAAACTGCTCCTGGAAGGAATTCCCTAAAGGAGGGGGCTAATCCTGGACTCCAGGGAGGGACGAAGGGGCAGACCATTTGCTGTTAAGAATGAACAATGAACAATTTTTAGATACTCATAACTTGTTATTGAAAGTGGTGAAAAATATAAAAAGGGCTGTTAATCTAATTTATGGCTGCACATTTTAAGAGGCGGTAGAAGTGTGTAACATATTCTCGACAGGAATGGCAATATATGTGGTTTTATGTGAACTGTATTAATACTAGAATTGTGAAAGTTTACACACACATTCTTTTGTTAAACATACACATTTGTGAAAATTTGCAGACAATTTGGAAAATGTGTTCATGGCGAAAAGGACAAAATTCCACAGCTGTGGGTTTTTGATGAACAGATGCTACATAAAATATGGAATATGTGTGTGTGATTTGTGTAGAGGTGACCAATGTATAAATATGTATTTAGGAGAAAATCCGATTTTGACACTAGTGGCTGAAGGGAGGTTTCTAAGGACTGTGAAGCTAAACCATAAATGTGACATCATCCATCCTTGATCCAATCACTCAGATGCAAGGCGGAGATGAGGTCCTGATCCAATCCCAGTGCATAGGGGCAGCTTAACTCAGCCGGCACATAGACCCATTTTGTGATGTCCTTTGAAAGGATAAATAAAGACAGCTGACAACACATAGGGACTCACTGATTCACTCACTTTCCTGATTCCGGCGAAGCACTTTGTTCCAGCATTCTAAATCCACCCTTAACATCCTTCCATATCCAGATGCAAGACTCTTGCCAAACAGTAGAGAACTATTGACTTTCAGCAAGACCTAAATCCTCAAACTTATTCTCACAACCCAGTGAGCGCTCTGGTGTGGGAAGGCCTTCGGAACTAGTATCCTGAAACTCTCTGGCTTGCTACCACAAGGCTTGCCTGAGGAACTCACTATCCAGCTGATTTGAAATACCCAGAAACAAGGAGGGTAGATACTGTGCAAATCCGGTGACCGGCCTATCTGATCCAGTCCCGTGCCTGATGTGCTGTCCTTCCTTGACAGACCCAATCCATGACCAGAACTGACGGGACAATTTAATAACTTATTCTGTAAGTATTAATAGGAAGAACAGTGACCCATAATATACCTGCATTGTATGATCCCAATCTCAAACCCATCCCATCTTTAATTCAGAACCATAGTATTGCTAGAACTATCCTTGCGCTGACCTTTCTCTCATCTGTGTACTAAACCCTAACTTCTTATTGATTTGATTAAGCTTATTAAGCTAGGTGGGGCATTGCTGAGCATTCTATCTCACTTCACAAGCATTTAGCATGGCTGAATATTTAGTAAATCGAGAAAGGGACAGGGTAGCATTATTCTCCCCCAAAGCCACCCCAGGTAATGCTTTTTCTGGTAGTAGCACACAACCGGAAACCTTAGGTAACATATTCTACAAACTTGAAAGATTAGCCAAGCGTGAAACAAATAAGTATTGGGAGATAGTATCTTTGGGTAACTATTTAGAGCACAAGAGAAATATATATTTGAAGATTTCTTTGAGAAGTACTTTTGAAGACTTTTTACATTGGCAACACTGAACGCTATTACTTAAGGATCTTAGTGTAATTTGTGTTAGCTAGCAGCGCATCTATATGGTGGAACGATAACTGTCTCTTTGCTTTATAAAAATGGTTTCCTTTTAATTTCTTAATGTTATGCCTGTAATACAATGGCCAGAAATACTTCCAACGGCTCTCAGACTTTGATTATTGTAAATCTTGATTAACAATTCTTTGCAAATCATTTGGACTAGACATCGTTGTATATCAGGCTGAGCTATGTCTTCATGAATATTACCTTAAATTAACTCAGAGTGCTCCGCTGCAACCAGGCAGTGTGGGCGTGGAGATGAGGAAAATACAGAAAAACAGAGGAAGCAAACACCACAAAGACTATTAGGGTCATGGGACTTGGTGTATACCTGTGGGAATAGGAAAAATAAGAAAGGTCATGGGGTGAAGCCCACACCACAAAAAACTAAAAGGTTCATGGGGGTGTCCCCCTTGGGAATAGGGAAAAAATTTGATTAATAGGGGTGTCCTCCATGAGAGCACACACCCAGCAATAGAAAAAGCTAAGACACCACCATGGATGGTTCAGGCACGGTGGTACAACAGAACGGAAATGAGAGAGATGCAAAATGTGAGAGGGTGGGACAAAGGGAACGATGAAGTAGGAAGGGGGGCAGTTGATGGCAGATGGAACATGGCAGAGAGGTTAGTAGGGTTGGAGGGGGTGTAAAAAAGGCAAACAAAGTCAAGTTCTCCAGAAAGAGATCCTGCAAAAAATGACCCTGATACAGTCAAGTCTGCCCTATGGATCAACACAGTGGTAGATTTAGCTAGCCTTGCTTGCGCTGATACCTGCTATCTTTGGGATGTAGCTGTGTTAAAATTAAGCATAACATGTTTCTTTTGGTTTTCATTCAATGAACCATCAATAAGTGGGCTCCTCAAGTCCCTAGTATTTCTGCCCAATCCACACTGCATGAGCACCTACAACTTTTGATTTGCTTCTCAAATTATATGATAATCCTTTTTTGCTTTAGTGGGCCCTTCAGGATACTTTATATGACATCTAAAATTAGTGCTAATCAACATGCAGAAAACCATGTTGCAAACGAATAGCATCTCCACTTACCCGTCACCCCATCACCATACCCCAAGGTAGATCCCTCTCACTTGCTATATGATATAATAGGTTATTTATAATGCGCTTAATTCCCAGAGGTTTCAAATCACGCACCCGGGGATCGAACCTGTGTTGCTCTGTGTCGTCTTGCTTCCAAGGAGATCACGTTGCCCCTGAGCTATCATCCCGAGACTAGTAGAGTAGGAGAACCAGAGATCCAGGCAGACTATGCAGGGGTGGGATTCATGACCCCTGTCTTCTCACAAACTGCCACAAACTGCACCTGGCAGCTCTTCTCGTGCTTCACGCCTGCATGGGCATCTAAATTCGGACCTCCATGTGCTCAATTAAATGGTCAGCATGTGCTGAAACACACTGGGCCTGATTCACTGTAGCTTTTTATAATGGTGCAATCCCATTGGAAAACACTCTGTGAATCAGGCCCACTGTGTCTGTCTGCCCCTCCACTCGCTTCTTACTCATAAGGTGTGTGCCACAATCTGCACTTGTCAGCAATTCGCACTGAGACATGGTTTAATGGCTACGTTCTGTTCTTAATACAAAGTTCAGTCCCCAAAGGAAAGTTTTAAAAATGATGATTCCCACATACATCCATGGCCTCTTTCTCAATCCCTGAGTAGTTAGACTTTGCTGCTATTGTTTTATATTTACTTTCATGTTCTTGTTTTTGTTTCAGGGCTTTCCAGACTGTTATTTTATCCTTATCACACTGTTCAGTCCAGACGTGTTCTACATTGCTCGCTCCTATGTTACTTAGTTTTGGACTAATAGCACGCTGATAAAACAGAAGTCAAACACTCAGCCTTGATTGCTGGCCATTCTACTTCAACTATTGCCCTTACAGGATCCTCTTTAGGTTCCTTCTTCCCTAAACAGCTGATAGACAAGATAATCTAAAATATCCACTATAAATGTACATTTGTCTCTTTTTAAAGTAAGACCTACCTGTTCTGGGGTTCTAGACAACAAAATGTAGCCTTCTATTATGTTCCTGCACACCTTTACACAAGGCTGAATTGTAGCACCATATACTGCCAGGCAATCTTTACCTCACCCGCATGTGCCCATGAAATCTGCCAATATCCCCTACTTAGGTCTAGCTTGGTCATGAAGTTCGGTAGCCCAGTCCTCTTGATTAGGTAATCCTGGGCAACGGTGGATATGCATTGAAGCTTGAGAGTTTATTACATTTGTGGAAGTCAATACAGAACGTCCACGTCAAGTCAGGTTTAAGGACTAGGACAATTGGGGAGACCAAGGTTCTCAGTGAGGAAATGATGACTCCTACATCCAGCATCGTTTGGACTTCAGTTTCCAAAGCCTTCCATTTAGCAAGAGGGTCGAAGGTGGACAACCTTCCTGGGAGGGGTCTCATTTCTGTGTCTGAAACCTTTGGCTTGCCCCAGGCTTTTCACAAAGACCTCGGCAAACTGTTGGAGGAAGTCTGCCAAATCTCAAATTTGATGGGGCAGCAGGTTATCTGGAATCGTCCCTCCCTGGCTGAAGCATAGTTGTTGCTGTTTGTTCATAGGCAGGTTGGCAATGAGTGCCAGATATTCTGACTTCCTCCAGGATTTTAACCAATAGATATGGTGGACTTGAGTGATCCTCCTCTGTTCATCCGGCTGGATGTAGTTGTGGTAGCTAAATACTTAAATAACCTTGTATGTCTCATGACACTTGCCTGTTAGTTTATTTGTGGAGGTGGGAAAGCAGGGCTAGCACAAGGCCCCCTACAGCTAATTTCCTCAGTTTGGTTCCCCAATCTTACAGACAGTGTTTTTCCTGGATGACTTCCAGGTGTTGTTGTGCCAGGAATACATGTCGGTTAACACTGCATTAGTGGCTTGAACAAATTTACTTGTTTCCTCCTCTGACTTCACTTGTCTTTGGCAACACGCCTTCATGCTTCCTACCATACACAAGCTCAAAGCGCGAGCGTTTGCAAGAGGCCAGTGGAATTGTCCTGGCAGCAAATAGGGCCCAGGGTAACAGCTCATCCCAGTTCTGTGCATCTTAATGAATCCTTTTCCAGAGGAACTTCTCAAAAGTATGATTAAAGTGCACAATCAACTCAGCATCTTGGAGGTCATGATAGAGGTGCACAGGGTGTTCTTCTTAAGGTCTGACTTGACGCAGGAGCAGGTGTGTTGCTAGGTCTGGAAAAGATCTGGAGCTTCGATAATGTTGTGACTGTTGGGACTCAGGGCTAGTTAGCCTTTGGGTTGTAGCCCCTGAGCTTCTATCTGGGGCTACAACCAGAAGATCAGAAGCTATAGCCCCTACAGCCCCCCTAGTGAGGCCTCTGCCCGGGAGATGAAGCAAACTCTCTGACCTGGGAGGACTTTTTTGGGCTAGCTTTCCCAGGAGATGTACGTAATTATGTGTTTCAGAATGTTCTCATTTTCGGAACTCATGGGAAGGCCTCAGGGTATCGTGTTGCAAAATGTATGATAACCAGGATGCATTGCTTTCATGTCTTAGAAGGACGCCCGGCCCAATGACATTCACCCCAATATGCAAGACGGACACCTTCATCATGGGAAGAGGTCGTAGAGCGGCTTAAGCAATGTCTTTTCGGGAAGTATTTTGGCATAGTGGGCACTGCAGGCAGTACTGCTGGATCTCTTAATGTGCCCCTGGCTAAAATAAGGGCATGTCCCCGAATCTTGTTTACTCCTTGATGCCCTGCTGAAAGTTGGCATAGTGCTAGTTGTAGGGCAGGCCTTCTGTAATTCTCCGGCAGATGAGCTCTAAAAGGAACAGTACTATAGATAGATAAACTGTCTAGCATAAGTGGCACGAAAGATATATTGGGCCTCATTACGGCCCAGGCGGTAAGGGGTTAATGGCGCCCTAAAAGGTGGCTGGGCCGTTAACCCCTTGCCGCCTAATTATGAGGTCCCTTCGCGGGTCCCTACCTTAACAGCTGGTTAAGGCAGGATTGAACCCGCAAAGGGACCTTGGAGATAATTACGGTACCGCAATTTGCGGTACCGTAACTACCACCTTCCCCATTTCCATTGAGCCCTATGGGGGCAAAAATGGGAATGGGGAAGGGCCAATGGTGAATGGGGAATTACCGCCCCGCCAACCTTGGAATGGGGCGGTAATTCTGCCATTCACCATGGCGGAATCGGTAAAATACCGGCGGCAACCATGGCGCAACTAGCGCCATGGTTACCGCACGGGTTGTAATGAGGCCCATTGACTGCAATCATTCACTGACCAGCAGCCATTTGAAGAGCGATCTTCAATTGGATGGAAGGTTGAACTGCTGTGGCGGTGGCGGTGTCACTAATCCAGACTGGCTTACCAGACTCCCCACGCAGGCACATCTTTGTTCACCTATGTCAACATGTTGGCGGTGGCGGACCATTTGTGTTGCAAAGAGCATCCAAGCTCCGATAAACAAAAAGGACCAAAAAGAAACACAAAACGGGGACAGTCACAGG
Source organism: Ambystoma mexicanum (assembly GCF_040938575.1). Taxonomy (NCBI): domain Eukaryota; kingdom Metazoa; phylum Chordata; class Amphibia; order Caudata; family Ambystomatidae; genus Ambystoma; species Ambystoma mexicanum. The sequence continues at coordinate 623,457,246 of NC_090939.1, read as the reverse complement.
CAACTGCTTGTGCTTTTGAACTGCAGAAAATAAGTGGATAGCCATATAAATGTTGTACAACAGTCTGTTTAATGAGCTCACAGGAATCACTGGAAAACCTGTTTTTAGAAAAGAAATTAGAGTTGATCTCTCCTTTAATGCTTATTTCCCTTCAAAGTTAATATTAGTGTAACACACGGAGCATCGTTCCCTGCACTGGATTGAAAGAACAAAGGGCCTGCAATATTCCGCTTTGTGCCAGGTCCGTAATTTGGGAGACATTTTGGAAAATGGGGAATTTATGTATTTGGAGAGAATGCAACAGAACATATATCCCATACCAATTCATTTTTTTATAGTGAGTGTTGATGATGAATACGATAAGGAGTAAGATAACGATAGTTTTAAGGATATAAAGAAGGAGTCTGAAACGTTTGCCTCGCCAGATGTTTTGGACTACAACTCACGTCAGCACTAGTCAGCCCAGTCAATGGTAGGGGATTACGGGAGTCATAGTCCAAAACATCTGGAAAGCCACAGGTGGCAGACCCCCGATTTAGGGAGATTGGGTAAGGGGGTGAAAGATGACAGGAGAAAGGCGTACATTTTTTCCACCACCTATGGTTCGTTTGTGACACCATGAGAAAAAAGATCAGGGCACAAATTGATATTGCTGCATGTGTTAATTTACCAAAGATGGTGCATGAGACTTTAAGATACATTATTTTATCCATAATAGAACATTCTTAAGGAATACAAAATTAAGAAGTTACTGGTGTAGTGGGGAAGTTAAACTTAATCATATTATTGTTAAATGTCAAGTATTTTAAGAAAAAGGTGCTTAGGAGAATACGATACAAGAATCAGAGACGTACCCAAAGTCTAATAGATGATAGGTTCTTTGAAATGTGAGAGTAGATGAAATAACCACGCAGCCATTTTCCTTGTGTGCAACTGCAGCAGTATACACACTAATTATGAGTAAACAGACGTTGAAAGGTCATGATATTAACAATGATGGGTAAAACAATTTCCTCTTTGATAGAGAAAAGGGTGAATTGGGAGACCATGGGAGGTATGTAGGTAACATGTCTTCAAATATAAGATTAACTTTTATTTTCCTCTCACGTGTACGTTATAAGTATGATTTGCGGAAACTAGATCTGCAAACGGCATCTAAATAAAATAAACGTAAAAACAAAAACAATATGGTGCATATGACTGTCCAAAATATGAACAGATTCGAGATGGTCACAAAAAAGATAACGCCCACAGCCAGCTGTTGCAGTGTGAGCTTTATAGTGTGTGTTTGTCACTCCAGAGTGAAATACGGATGGAGGAGCGTTTTGTTCTCCTTTAAGGACCCTATAATTGCACCTAAAATGTGAATATGTAACGGCAAGCTGCATCTTTAACAGTGGTAACCGGCTTTGCCGTCATTTACCAATGTGGATCACTATCTTCTAACACGTCACTCTATACAAACACACAACTGGCAGCGGCGAATTTGTATTTTTGTATTTTATTTATTTGTAAAGCCCACTAAGCCCTGAGGCATCTGGGCGCATTTCTGGCATAGCCAACGTTACATAGTTACTTACAGATTAGTTAACCAGAGCAAGAATAATACAAAGCAAGTGCCACAAGGAGGTCAGGCAAGTGAACAGGCGGTGAGAAGAGAATTTCTACAGCTCTTGCGCAAAGAGCCAGATTTTTTAATTTTTCCTGAATATCAGGTAGAGTGTTCCACAGCTTAGCAGCTAGTACCGTTGCATATCTCTCCCCCTCACCTCTCCAACACGAATCTTCAGCATTGGTTCCCCCTCCATAAATGTATTTTCATATCTGGTCAAACTCTTTAATAACAGGCTCGTTTTTAAAAATGCAAGGGAGATTGGCTAACAGGCCCGCCGCGATCCATTCAGAGCAGGAGAGGAGAGACACAAACACTTAAGAAACTCGCTTTTGATTCCTGCCCTGGCAATTTGAAGCAGCATTTAATGGAAAAGTAATCAGCAGCCCCCCTCCTAAATGTAGTTGCCTCTGTACCAGACTGGAAGACATAAGCGGGGGAATTAAAGTGCACTTGAGCCACAGCGCTGATGCACGGCGCCGGATCAATAAGCAGCATTCATACAGCAGTGCCGCTGGGAATACGGAAACGCAGTTTTACCATTACCCTTTCTCGTGAGGGTCACTGTGTGTATTCGTCTAATCAATCTAATCACGGAGTGATAAATGCAAGAAAAAAACATTTTTTAAAGTGTATTGAGGAACATGCAGTCTTCGGCACGCCACATGGAGCTGGAGTCACGTGCAGCAAGGCGTGCTGCGTGCGCACAAAATGGAAGCAAACGGTTCACCCAACTGTTCATTCTCGCTTTGGCATGTGCCTTATTTGTAGTTTTTCTACTCGTTTAAAAGCCGTTTGACTGCTGCTGAGTATGATGCAGAGTAAACAAAAAGTGCACCACTTTTTTTTTATTTTGCTATACACAAAAAAAGCGACAAAGCTCGAGAAAGGTTGGGCTTGTAATATCAAAGTGCGCCCATTGCCTCACTAATTATTCACCATTCTCATATAAAGAAAGGTGCACGCCTTTGAACTCGGCTCACTTTTCATTGGAGACACATTGTGCCTCATTATGACTGTGCCGGTCTGGTAACAACGGTGCCGGTAAGCCTACCAGCACCGTTGTTACCGGACTGGCACAATACGAGTCTGATGGCGGGTGCTGTCCCGCCCACCAGGGTCAGACCTGGCAGGAGGAACGGCACCCGCCGGTAGAGTTTCACAGAAGCACTGGCACCGTTATTGATGGTGCCGGTGCTTCCGTGGTCCCCATTCCCATTTGACTCCTATGGGACTCAAATGGGAATGGGGATTAACAATTTACCAGTGCCTGACTTTCCGGAATGCCAGGGTTGTAATCCCCCGGTGTTACCGGCAAGCCAGGCACCGGTAAATCTTGCAAGTCCGGTAGCAACCCACCTGTAGCACCGGCAAGGTTACCGCCAGACTTGTAATGAGGACCAATGTCTTGTTGCTACCATGTAGCACACACTAAAGTAAAGGTACAAGAAGGAGGGCCTGAATAAGTCATTTTAAATCCACGGTTTCTTCTTCCTATGACAGTTTGCCTTCAGCCCATATTCTCAGGTACACAGTAAATGGCATCGACATGTGTAATATGGGCCAAAACTTGATGCACCCTTTGTCGAGATACAAGACCCGTTACAGACTGCAGCACGTTTATTTCATCGGAATGAGCCTAAAGAAAAATTAACTGCACCTCTCTGCGGTGTAGCGCAAGACACAAACCGTGCTGCCCCTGTGAAGATTTTGGCCATATCCAACATGTTGCATTTCCACCACCCTATGGAGCAGACACTGTATGACATCCCCAAAATAGCACCAAGCAAATGGTGGCTTATGGTGACATAGCGCATTCCGTTTAAGATTATGTATGCTTGAGAAGGCTTCATGGTCTTGGTAACTGTACTCAATCTAGTACTCTATGAAACCATTAAATGACTGACTTGTTTGGACCCTGTGAACTCTTCTACCACCTTCACCTTTAAAGGACCCCTTTGAAAGGGCCTCATTCCAAGTTATGGGGTGGGTGAAAAAAGTGACGGTAATTCCGTTACTGCCATTTTTCTTGGTGGTAACAGAATGACCTCAATTTTTCCCACATTGTAAAATTCCCAGTTTTAACAGAATTACCATCAGAGGAATTACTGAATGGAAATTTCCGCAGATTTTTTAAGGAAAAGTGGAGGATTTACCTTAAGGTAAATCCTCCACTTTTCCTCCAGAAATTGACAGATTTACCACTTGGTAATTCTGCCAAAATTCCCAATAGAGTCCTATGGACTCCATAAATGGGTACTATTACTGCCCTACCACAACTTGTAATCCCATGGTAAACCCATGGGACCAATTAGCGGTAACAGTATCCAATTGTTATGGTAATTTGCTGGAACTATCATTAAATTACCACCAAATTCAGAATGTGGCCTTAGATGTATTCTTTGTTTATTTCAGCTTGTGAGCTACTTCACCTGCTTTACTCTCCACTTCTGTGGTACCGCACAGTGCCTAAAATCAACAGCCCAGAGATGAGCACCACAATGAGTGAGTTTGTCGGCTGGATATGGCATTTAAGGAATTTAATAATGGCTTGTAATTTTTACAATTTCCCTCATGTGGTCTGCCATCTATTACCACACTGGGGGGAGTGCTCTCACAGATGATGATAATTAAGCATAATGATGAGTCAGTGTTGTGGAGTGCTGTACAGTCTGTTGAAAGACGTTGGGTGCTGAACTGTACAGTGCACTGTATGGGTGTATGGCAAGTCCAATGTCTTGTGCAGTGTGTTTCGTGGCACTAGAGTAACATTAAGCTTTATTTATAGGTGCCTCTGTGAGATCATTGTCTCCCTTCTTAAGGAAGAGGTTGAAAGTATAGTGTACCGTCTCAAAATTCAGCTGTCTTCAGTTTGCAGGATTCAAATTACAAACTTAATTATTTATCATGCTTAGCAGGATTATGGCTGGTGTGGGGAATCTGAGTGCATCCTCACTTCTTTCCCCAATATATCCTCCTCCCAAGTGACCAAAGAAAGGCCTTCACTATCAGATCTTGACCCTGGCGCTGCATATGCGAGAGAGGATAACCTGGGTGGACGAGACTTGGGGAGTGGCGATGAGGGACCCTTAGGTGGGAGGCGTTATTCCCCATTTCCATTTACTAATTAGTTTAATATTCCTCAGGCCTTTGTAGGTTACTACCAGTCCCTTCCCTATCTTTCACATAAATCATCTCCCAGTCCACACCAGTCAGGTACTGGGACGAGAAAGAGACAAACTTTAACCCTACATCCTCTCTTTCTTGACTCTTACACACACGCACATCACTTTGGTACTGGGATGTGGAAGATGAATCTAACACTGAAGAAAGACTGTTGGTTTGACAAGGTGCGGTCTAGTCTTTCCAAAACCTTAATTGATGCCAGTAACTTTAAATGGAGGAAACAATGGCAAGAGAGGCACTTCAGTTTCCTGTTGGAAACGCTGCGGGACACGGGACGAGAGGCAGAGATCTGTAAAAGCTGCAGCAGCGGAGGAGCAGGAAACAGGGAGAAGCCAGCTCAAGACTTGCGGGTGAGCCGGCAGAAGCAGAACCGGCACTGTGGAAGGCTGTGAAAATGCTGAGAGCAGAGAGAAGCTTCCTGGGCGTTCACAGCTGCAGGACCGGAGGATAGTCATTGTAATTGGTTATTTATAACGTGCTTAATTCCCACAGGTTTCTAAGTGCGGAACCGGGGATCAAACCTGTGTTGCTCTGCGTTGTCTTCCTTTCAAGGCGAACACGTTGCCCCTGGGCTATCCTCTGTGCTACCAGTGCTCTAAGGAAGACAGCAGGGTGAAGCTAAAACCTCTAAGAGGGAACCCGAGGCTGTGGAAAGGTGGCGCAAAGCAGCAAGAATCAAAAGAGGTTTTCCACTACCACACCAAAGCCGACAGGCATGCGATTGGAAAGCAGTGAGTCTGCCCCAAAGGCAAGGGGACCCCGTGTGTGTCAATGGGACAAAATGAACTAATGGAAGGAATGAATGGTTGTGAATCAGACTTAACAAATGTCCTGGCAAAATAAGCAGGGGAAGAAACTTTTATTTGATTCTATCCAGTGTTTATGATTCGCTTTATTACATGAAGTATAGTAATGGTGTGCTTTTTTTATGTTCTAGCCTGTCACCTCTAATCTGTGACAAAAAGTGTATGTTGCATGGATTGCAGTGAATTGAGACTGGCGAGGAGTACACAGACATATTCATTAATGAAGCACCCATCAAAGCAGAAGGATTCAAAAGCCTCAAGGAGCTGCTTTGGCTACCCTTTGAAGCGGGCATCGTGTTCAAGAGTGCCAGCATCGCCTACAAAGTAGCCCCAAACTAACCACCACTCTACTTGGCCGGGAAACTCACCATCACCGGTGGCAGTGAACCACGAGAAGTCACAACATCACCGGGCTGGAAACAGAAGTGTGCAACAAGGAAATAACTAGGAAACTGGCCTTTACTTACTATGCTCCCTGTTTCTGGAACACGTTACCAGTACAGGCAAGGCTGGTTCAGTCCATCCTACACTTCAGGAAGGACCAGAGGACCCTACTCTCTAAAGAGCCTCTCGTCAATTGCTGATTGAGCCACACAGCCCAACTCCCCCCCCCCCTCCTTTGGAGTTGCCCCGTCATAGCTTCCACTACCCATCCCAGATCCTCTACTACCTACAGACCCTACTTGTAATCCCACGGGCGTGTCTCCTCTGAACAGTGCTCAATCTTTTTACCAGCTACAAATCCCATACTTTCAGACGCAATGAGGGCATTTTAGAAGAGAGGGCACCTAACCTTTAAACCACAGCCAAATTATCTAGGTAAAGTCCCTATCTGAGGAGGCATCTACAAGTATGGGCCAGAAAAAATAGTCAACTTTGAAGCAATAAGAGTCACAGCTTTACCCAAGGAAAATATCGTCTCTGTGACCATTGTCCTGCAAAAGGTATGATGCCGAGGACTTCTGAAAACTGTGACTAATAATGGACACTGATCCAAAACATTCCTCAGCTGCAGGATTCATCGAGAGCCAGGGGCTTTATAAACTCAGAACTCCTCTGGATTATCCATACCTAAATCCAATTGAAACGGTATGGGCACAGCACAAGAGCGATTTAAAGCATGTGCATTAACCATGCACAAGGCAGGGCTGCTTGATGGCATCACATAGTTTTGGTTGGAGGTACTTTTAAGAAGACTTTTTTGCAGAATAATTGGCCACGTTAAAACGTTCCTACCAGTGGTCCTTCAATGGAATGGGATATCGATGAATATGTGAGCCTGTATTAAAAAAAATCTATTCCTTATCCATATACTTAAAAATAAATAATAGATACTAAAAAGATATTTTGAGCTGAGTTGACCGCCAGCCATTGAAGGTTCCTCACCTTCCGGTGAAAGGATAGTTAGCTGGGTGAGGGAGACGACACATGAACACATTTTATTTAATTAAGTCTCCGTGTAACAGTATGATCTCCAACACACAGCACACTTTGGATGAGCAAACATCTCCTTTGAGGGAAAGGTTTTGAGGTGCATTGGTCATGTTGAGGTGTACTATTTGATGTCTGGAATGGCAGCTGTGAAAATATGTCTGTGGAATGGTTATCTCGAATAAAACAATATAAAACAAGAGATTGTAAATAAAACACACAGCACAAGAGACCCATCATACCAAGTGGATCTAGTAAGACCATCTACCACCTTACAATGCGCCATACTACAGGCAGAGGGCCCACGTGGGTGCAGCGATTGTAGGTGAGAGATGGATGACACGATTGCTGCGAGAGACATATGAGCAATGGCAAGTCTCTTCACACAATTCCTTTGTTGGATTTTCATGAAACAATACAACTGTGGTCTCATCAGCCGCACTACGTCTTTCCATGTGTTGATATGTGGCCAATGTGATCAGCGGGGGAGGGGAGGATCAGGTGTGGGGTTCCCCATATGTCCCTCACAATGTACAGGAGGTCATAGGATGTTTAACAGTGACCCTTTTCTATTTCCCATAGGTCTGAACAGCTACACAGAGAGAGAACGCACGCACGCACGCACACGCACACGCACACGCACACACACACAAACATTTTAACTGTTAGTTTTAATTACATGCATTGACTCACCATTACTTTTTTTTTACAATAAATATGTACATCAATATATACATGAGTATGAAATGATGGGGGGGGGTGAGGGTGCACTGGGATGATGGCTAAAAGTTTACAGGTGATACAGTGCAGGGAGCACTGACATTTATATTTGAGGGTGATAGGAGCAGAAGGCCTGGAAGGCATGGAATTCTGTGGTAGATGTCATGGGCACACCGTCAAGAGGAGGGGGCACCCAGATAATCGCCAAAGGTATGGACGAGAGGACAGATCAAGGAGGGCCAGTATTGATATTAAAGTACGCTACAGTGGAAGGGTTATGGGCAGGGGGAGACAACATGGTTTCTTTTCCTCTGGTTCATCCTCATCCAGTGTCCCATGTGCTTCTTATTTCTGCTTGTACTATACAGCTAACTCCCCACGCTGTTTTGGGGAAATCTCTCTTAAAGGTCCACATTGTTTCATAGGCTCACAATTAATTGAAAATATTCCAGGAGAAAAGGGTGAGCTGTGGAGATGCTGGGCTCATTTGCAGGCCCCAAAATGCCCTCACAGCTGAGGTATTGGTGCTATAAAAAAAAAAACGAATATTGTCCATGTTATTATTATGGACCCTCCAAATAGGAAAAACATAAGCAAATAACGTACAGTTCTGTACCGTAATATGAAACACTTCCAACGCCAAAAGAAAATTATTGAAACCCTCATAAATGGGAAGGACACAATACTCTGTACTGTACCCCAAATGAAGTTATTCCATGGTGCATACTGCAGACAATGTACTAGGTTATAACAGGGGAAGACGGAGAAAAGAGAAACACTGTGTTGAATAACACAGTTACATACCCTCTGTGATCAGGAGGACTTTCTTCTGCCCATTGACCTTTGAGGGACGTTTTCCTTCTTTAGCTGTTTGCATGCATTTATTGCCTATAGTAGAACCTGTTGGACCCCTTTCGGATATTGGTGCCATTAAAAGAGTGGTTCTTGGCAGACCCTGTGTTTAGGCTGGAAGCTGCAGGAATGTTGGGCTTTGGAATCTCTCCCTCAGGTTTAAGCTCCTCAAGCACCATTGTCACATCCATTAAGCACATTCTTTAATGTTTCTATTTGAAGTGCAACTACGCTATGGAGGGTATTCCTTGATGGTGTTGATTCACACTCTGCCTGGAAGGCATTTTAATGTACTCTGCTTGTAAAGCAGTTCAAAGAACCCCAATGGCCCACATATTGTAGCCCTGGGAAGTCCCTGTGCTGTGCACAGGTGGGGGAGGGGAGCCTCACAAGTGAGAGCTGCACAAAAGCAAATGAAAATGGCCTTAGCTATCTAGAGGAGGGGCATTTTGGGAGCTGTGGAGATTCTATTGCCATACTTTGCCAGTTCCACAGCCTGCATTGTTTTTTAGGGGGGCTGGAACTAGGTAGTGATGGGTAGAACATTGACAGGCCGATTCATGGAATTAATGTGCGCTGAAAATTCCGGCGCAGAGGTGCCAAAATGTGCGATTCACAGTAAAAGTGCGAAAATCACAGTGCAACTGCGAAAATCGCAGGGAAACCAGCGCACATCGATTCATGGAAGTCCGTGCGCGAGAAATATATTGGATGTGCGCTGAAAAAGTGCGCGGCGCATGCCGGCGCACAGGTCATCCAACGGCGTGCGCCACGGCCGCTGCGAAGTCGCACATAGCGCGGCGCACATTACAAAAGTAGGCAGAACACGGGGCGTAATACTCGGAATGGGGAACAACGCGTGAAAATATGGGCGTCACGGGGGAAGTACAGGAGGCAAGTGCGCGGAACGCCCACACGCTCACCTACAACTCGTATTCATGGAATCGAATAGGGCAAACCAGCGCACGGTCAAACACGCGCACAGGGGCAAACAAGTATGCCACAAGAAAGCAGGCGGTAGCGTCCCTGCGCCTGAAATAAATGTGCGCCAAAATGTGCGCTAACAAAAAGCACCCATATACAGCTATGATGAATGATCCATACTGTGGCCCTCTAGGACAAATGAGGTGCAAAGGGGTACCGACAAACACGGACACCCGCTGTGTGAAAAATATCGTGTGCGTGTATTATCGGGTTCGCGGGAAGTTCCACATGCGATTGGCCTGGGCACATGTATTCCGGGGTGCGCGGGAACTTCCACACGCGAATTTGCAGGTACGTGTATTTCGGTGTGCGAGTGAAATTCCACACGCAATTTCAGCAGGGTATGTGTACTCCGGTTGAGTGGGAAATTCCACACGTAAATCCAGCAGCCTACGTGTATTTCGGGGGTGCCGTGGAGTCCCACACATGAATTGGCCGTGTGGGTCCTCCCAGCTGTTCCCTCTACACCCTCTACACCCTCCACGGCCCCTGCAGGCGGCCCACACCACAGGGGACTACCCTGCACCCCTGCACATGTCCCGCAGGCAATCCATACACCATGGCCATGCCCCCCAGCCAACCCACATGTCACCTTGCACTACTGTCCACCAACGCATGTCCCCCTGCACCCCCACCCCCAGCACTGTAGGGAACCCTCCACCAGTCCCCCACTCCTGTCTCCCTGCACCCCCACCCCCAGCACTGTGGGGCACCCTCCACCAGGCCCCCACTCATGTCTCCCACCCCCCCACCCCCCAGCAGTGCGATTTGCCTGGGTACGTCTATTCCAGGGGTGCGCGGGTAGTCTTACACACAATTTCATCACGGTACGTGTATTATGGGTCTGCATGAACTTCCACACGCAATATCAGCAGGGTACATGTATTACGGAGTTCGCGGGAAGTTCCACACGCAGTTGCCCTGGGTATGTGTATTTAGGGGTGCGTGGGAAGTTTCACACGCAAATTTGCAGGGTACGTGTATTTCGGTGTGCGCGTGAAGTTCCACATGCAATTTCAGCAGGGTACGTGTACTCCGGGTGCGCGGGAAATTCCACACACGATTCCAGCAGCCTACGTGTATTTCGGGGGTGCCGGGGAGTCCCACACGTGAATTGGCCATGTGGGTCCTCCCAGCTGTTCCCTCTACACCCTCCACGGCCCCTGCAGGCGGCCCACACCACAGGGGACTACCCTGCACCCCTGCACATGTCCCGCAGGCAGCCCATCCACCATGGCCATGCCCCCAGCCAACCCACATGTCACCTTGCACCACTGCCCACCAACGCAAGTCTCCCAGCACCCCCACCCCCCAGCATCCAGGGGCACCCTCCACCAGGCCCCCACTCATGTCCCCCTGCACCTCCACCCTCCTGCATCCAGGGGCACCCTCCACCAGGCCCCCACTCCTGTCTCCCAGCACCCACACCCCACCGCACTGTAGGGCACCCTCCACCAGTCCCCCACTCCTGTCCCCCTGCACTCCCACCCCCCTGCATCCAGGGGCACCCTCCACCAGGCCACCACTCCTGTCTCCCAGCACCACCACCCCCCAGCCCTGTCAGGCACCCTCCACCAGGCCCCCACTCATGTCCAACTCATGTCTCCCTGCACCCCCACCCCCCAGCAGTGCAGGGCACCCTCCAGCAGGCCCCCACCCTTGTCTCCCTGCACCCCCACCCCCTGCATCCAGGGGCACCCTCCACCAGGCCCCCACTCCTGTCCCCCTGCACCCCCACCCCCCAGCACTGTAGGGCACCCTCCACCAGGCCCCCACTCATGTCCAACTCATGTCCCCCTGCACCCACACCCCCCACCAGTCAGGGGCACCTGCCAGCAGGCCCCCACTCATGTCCAACTCATGTCCCCTGCACCCCTACCCCCCTGCATCCAGGGGCACCCTCCACCAGGCCCCCACTCATGTCTCCCTGCACCCCCACCCCCCAGCAGCAGTGCAGGGCACCCTCCACCAGGCCCCCACTCCTGTCTCCCTGCACCCCCACCCCCTGCATCCAGGGGCACCCTCCACCAGGCCCCCACTCCTGTCTCCCTGCACCCCCACCCCCCTGCATCCAGGGGCACCTTCCACCAGGCCCCCACTCCTGTCTCCCTGCACCCCCACCCCCCACCAGTCAGGGGCACCTGCCAGTAGGCCCCCACTCATGTCCAACTCATGTCCCCCTGCACCCCCACCCCCCTGCATCCAGGGGCACCCTCCACCAAGCCCCCACTCCTGTCTCCCTGCACCCACACCCCCCAGCACTGTAGGGCACCCTCCACCAGGCCCCCACTCCTGTCCCCGTGCACCCCCACCCTCCTGCATCCAGGGGCACCCTCCACCATGCACCCACTCCTGTCTCCCTGCACCCCCACCCCCCAGCAGTGCAGGGCACCCTCCAGCAGGCCCCCACTCCTGTCCCCCTGCACCCCCACCCCCCAGCACTGTAGGGCACCCTCCACCAGGCCCCCCCTCCTGTCCCCCGGCACCCCCACCCCCCTGCATCCAGGGGTACCCTCCACCATGCACCCACTCCTGTATCCCTGCACCCCCACCCCCCAGCAGTGCAGGGCACCCTCCACCAGGCCCCCACTCCTGTCCCCCTGCACCCCACCCCCCAGCACTGTAGGGCACCCTCCACCAGGCCCCCACTCCTGTCTCCCTGCACCCCCACCCCCAGCAGTGCAGGGTACCCTCCATCAAGCCCCCACTCCTGTCCCCCTGCACCCCCACCCCCAGCACTGTAGGGCACCCTCCACCAGGCCCCCACTCATGTCCAACTCATGTCCCCCTGCACCCCCACCCCCCACCAGTCAGGGGCACCTGCCATCAGGCCCCCACTCATGTCCAACTCAAGTCCCCCTGCACCCCCACCCCCTGCATCCAGGGGCACCCTACACCAGGCCCCCACTCATGTCTCCCTGCACCCCCACCCCCCAGCAGTGCAGGGCACCCTCCACCAGGCCCCCACTCCTGTCCCCCTGCACCCCCACCCCCCTGCATCCAGGGGCACCCTCCACCAGGCCCCCACTCCTGTCTCCCTGCACCCCCACCCCCGACCAGTCAGGGGCACCTGCCAGCATGCCCCCACTCATGTCTCCCTGCACCACCACCCCCCAGCACTGTAGGGCACCCTCCACCAGGCCCCCACTCATGTCCAACTCATGTCTCCTCCCCCCACCCCCCAGCAGTGTGATTTGCCAGGGTACGTGTATTCCAGGGGTGCGCGGGTAGTCTTACACGCGATTTCATCAGGGTACGTGTATTATGGCACCGCGTGAACTTCCACACGGATATCAGCAGGGTACGTGTATTACGGGGTTCACGGGAAGTTCCACACGCGATTGCCCTGGGTACGTGTATTTCGGGGTGCGCGGGAAGTTTCACACGCGAATTTGCAGGGTACGTGTATTTCAGGGGTGGGCGGGTATATTTACTCGCGACTGGGCGTGGGAGAGCGTGTTACGTGTATTCCTGGAGTGGGCGGGAAGATTTACACGGTCGCCTACAACGCGCAAACAAAAAAAAGGTCCAATCCGGAAACACGTACGCCAGCATGAAGCAGGCGCACGTCCCGCGCAGCATAAAAGAGTGCGCAAACAACAAACAAGCTCAGACGCCAGGATGAATATACCGTTCCTAGCAGCAGTGGCCGTGGGATACCGCAGGATGAGGAGAAGGATAGTCAGGGCCAGAATCTTCACACCCAGAACCAGCCTATTTGGTATGCCTGATGACCAGGTGTATGGGAGGTACAGGTTTCCACCACACATAATACTCGACCTGGTCAGTGAGTGGGAAGATGACCTCACATCACCCACCCTGTGCTCCCAAGCTCTCAGCCCCCAGGAGAAGGTCCTCAATGTACTGCACTTCTTGGCTACTGGATCATTTCAGCGGGCAAGTGCCATAGTGGGGGGGGTGTCACAGGCCACGCAGTCACGGTGCCAACACCAGGTGTTGCCCATCATCACTGCACGCCCATCAGTCCGCAGGCATATATACCTGCCCAGAACACCTGCAGAAAGGCAGGCTGTCAGCCAGGATTTCTACAGGGTGGCACAATTCCCCAAAGTGCTAGGTGCCACTGATTGCACCCATGTGGCTCTACGTCCTCCCAGGGCATCTGAGCACATCTACAGAAACCGCAAGCACTGGCATTCCATCAACGTCCAGGTAGTATGTGATTCCAAGGGAATCATCACCTCAGTATATGCCAACTATCCAGGGTCCACCCACGACAGCTTCATTTACAGGATGTCAACCCTAAACCGGGACATGGAAGCTGGGCGGCATGGCAATGCATGGCTGCTTGGTGAGTATAAATGCCACAGCACATGCATACATGACAGATACAGAGTAATGTGAATACCCCACTAATGATCCCCATCACCACCTCCCCAGGGGACAGTGCCTACCCTCTGAGCACCCACATGATGACGCCAATTCGGAACCCCATCACGCCTCCAGAGGTAAGATACAACACAGCCCATATTGCAACCCGGGGCATAGTGGAGCACACATTCGAAGTGCTCAAGTCACGCTTTCGCTCCCTTGACCGTTCTGGCGGGCAGCTGTTATACGCTCCCCCAGTAGTGTGCAGGATCATAGTGGCAGCATGTGTCCTGCACAATGTTGCAACACAACGGGGCCTGGCTGTGGACATGGTGGTGCCCCCAAACCCCCAACCACATGCACGCCCGCTGCGCATGGGAGGGGAAAGGACACAGGGTGAGGCAGCCCGTACGCAGCTGGTGGCTAATTACTTCACATAGAAATCACACCCCTGTGGAGTGCACACAGCCCTGGCACATACCATCTGACAATCAATGATGACTCAATCTGACAATTATGATGAATTAAGGGACAGTCAACTGTCAGAACCATAGCAGCCTGGAATTGTTCATCTGGAAGTGTCACAATGTGTGCATCCCCACCTACACAAACACCACCAATGCAGTGTCATCAAAAGACACACTTCCATGCAGCAAAAATGAATACCCACTTGCAAAATACAACATGAGAACAGTGCCATGTCACCCAACCCCTCCCCGGCACGGCCACACAACACACTGTGGAGGGTTTTGACCCATGTGGAATCATTAGACGGGGTGAATGTGGGGATTAAGCTGTCGCTGCCCATCATTTTACCCCAGAACAAAAATAAATCATTGGAGTGGGTAAAGATGGGGATGCGCTGTCGCCGCCCATCAATTCATCCCAGAATCCAGGAGAGCTGCGCAGTTGTGCGCACACCAAAATGGTTACCTAACTTGCCACCCACCAGTGTAAAGAAAGGTCTTTGTCAACAAAATCCACTGTTACTGATGTCAAAAAGTTGCTGAAATCGTGACTCATTGGACCACTTTAAAGATTCAACCCTTTTGTGGGGTTCCACATAACCATCTTACTGTAAGGAGCCCCATCAAAACAATGTTAAGCAAGGATTTACTACCATGTAAGAACCATTCCTGTTTAGAATGCATTAATCCAAGAAAGATCCCAAAATTGCATGCAGTACCAACAAAAACCTCAAGGCGGCACTAGCGGTCTAAACTCTGACAGGAGAGCTGTCTTGCAAAACTGTCTAAGTGCAAAGAAAGGGGTCTCATGTCATTAAAAGTTCAAAGGGGTTGCCTGTCCTGAGAACTCTTGACACTTCAGAACTCAACACAAGGAGCCAGGAAATCACAGGGTTCTGTTAATTAAATGCAAAGTGGCTCCCTGGCCTCCTGATGTCAGCTTGCCAGACACCACACAAAGGACCCTTTCCTCTGAAAGGAATATGTTGATTTTTACTGTTTTACTGTCAACAAAGGCCTGCCTGCCAGAGGATGCATGTGACTGACCCACCCAAGTCTTGGAGGCGGACTCCAACACTCTGAGGACTGAATTGAAAGTAAAATATATATTTTACAAAAACACTGATAACTCTTTGTAATCAAATGACAGAAATGTATAACTTTGAGAGACTTAATTAAAAAAATGTACCTTTAATTCAAGCCCAAACTCCAAATTGTGGGATATTCTGGGACAAAACCCTGCTGTTTATTACTATTACAGACTCCCTGTTTCAGCTAGACAAACGAAAATGCATTGGTATGTGGGTAGATATGTGAGGAACAGTTGTATAAAATTTAATGAAGATCCAATGTTGTTTAGCACATTAAAAAGTGCTAAAAGTTGCCATTTCTGAATGCAAGCCCCCAGGAAGAGCAGAGTTTGAACAGGGTATACCTCCTGTGATATGTGAGGGGTGCGTGTAATTTTAAACAAATGTTTACCTGTGCAAATATGTCTTTTTATATCAAATATAGATTGTGTGCAATTTGACAGGGGAGTGTCCTCTCTGCAAGCCATAAAATGACATCGCTCTGACTCACAGTTCCTTCCCCAATCAAGTGAGAAATGGAAATTTGACCAATGGCAAGTGGAGAGGGGTAGGGTCTAGTGATGCTCACACACACCCATTTCAAAACACATAAAAGCAGAGAGACAGGACAGATAGGGACCTTCAAATCCATTTGCAGCTGGAAGCTCTGCCGGAAAATCCATACTTTACCTCCCTCAACCTTCAGAAAGATCCAGACTTTAAATCCCTCAATCTTCAGAATCCAGAGAGAGAGCAGACCCAGATCACTGTGAAGTGCAGAGACCAGAGTCCCGTCTAAAACCTGACCAGATCCATGGCGAGGCCCATTTCACTCAAGAATATAGTGTGAGTACCTAGAAAACTGTGCAGAACCAATCTCCTAGTTAAAATAATATAATTCAATCTAGCTTAATCTAAGTAGAACTGTCTCCTAACTGTCACCTGTCATTTGCAAAGCTGTCACCTGTCATTTTCTAGTTGCAAGCTGCACTTGTCTTTTTGAACTTTAAAATTTCAAATCTGAAAAACGACCTTTATTCAATCGCTCATATCTCTGCGACCGTTTGTGCTAGAGACTTGCAGTAACTTTCATCTGGAAGCTGAGATCCTAGGCTTTCTTAGGACCCCAAAACGATAGTGATAATCCTTGTAGTTCCTCTGTAATCGCGGAACACGCATTCGCGAATTTTGCCACGATTTGCAAATTTCTTCACGTGTAAAAAGCTGCTGCTGCTTGCCTTCCATTTGCCAGAAATTCGTTTAACCTGCTAATCATCCCTGGATCATTGCTAGTGTGAGCCTGGACTAATATTAACTAGATACCACTCACCCTGAACCTCTACAGGGAATTAAAAACATTTTAGCATATTTTTCACTCCATTGCCAGCACATATAGAAGCATTTTGGGTTGTGTTTTAAACTTCTGTTGTCTAAGCTTGCTGGGGTGAACTGAATCACATTTGATTGCATTTCTGAGAACTGTGTGCTTTTCCTTCCACTTCCTTGCATTGCATAAAAGGGGGGGGTGAATTGCCAGAGAAAAGTGATTACATTGTTTTGTTGAAATCATATTGAGTATTTTCTGTACTGCATTTCATTCAACATTGCATCCATCTGAAATCTATAAAGCATTCTCTACCACATTATTCTTCTGTTCCTATTTACCAGTGTGCTACCTTATCCATTTCATGTCAACTCCTTAGTGATTATAAAGAAGTGTGCTAGTGCCAGATTCTCCGTTGTTAATCTTTATCATATCAGATTAAGTGTGATATTCAATTATTAATTTATTATAAAGTGTGATATATATATCTATATTGTTTAAAGTCTCAAATAAACCTTTTAACTTGCAAAACAGAACTACTTCTTGGCTCAGTGGGGTCAGGGGGATTCCAACAGAGGGGTGTTATATAGGGGTAGTCATCCAGAACGCATGAACTGGACATAAAGATATATCAATAAGGGTTTTCATTCAGTATTATAGACTAGGCGTTGACTTAGCTGTAGTGTTGAATTGAATCCTCTTACAAATTGGGGGCTCGGGCCGGACGGTTGGGTTAGATTTACCACTTGTGCAGCTTAATACAGTGTGCTAACTGACGGGATACATACATCCAGTCGGATCACGACGCTGCATTACGCTGTGAAGCATTCCTCAAAAGGGACACTCCAAGAAAAGTTCTGTTCTGCAAAAATAAAATACAAACTTCTGTAAGTCAGGACAGAGACCAATCTCTAGAATGACGACCTTAGTAGACATGAAAATAGCCAGAGAGCACCTCTTACATAAACTATTTGTGAGAGGTGAATGGACTGAACAGGGCCAGGATGCCTGGTTGCAGGCCATCACGCGACAGGTCACTGAAACAGGGTCAGACCTATGGAGAGATCAGGGTCCATTACATGTGGCCCTGAGTGAACTATATATGGCTCCTAAAGCCAAAGATGAACACGACAAGATTGTTAGGATAGCGGCATATTTATATTTATATATGGGAGCCATAAAGAATAAATGTGCTGAAGGCCATGATCTGGCAAAAAGGCAACAGATGGCGTTAGAGAAGGCCCAATCTGATCTGGACTCTTCTGAGCAAAGGCTGCACAGAAGCCAGGAGTCAGAAAATGAGACCAGACAGTACATCACTAAAATAAAGGAGGATATGGATGTGCTGCAAAAGGAAAAGTCAGAACAGGATACCAGATTTCGGGCCTTGCAGAAGGAACACCAAGAAGGTTTGGACTCCCTACTGCAAAGCCAGAAAAAGCTGGAGCAACAACTGGACTTCAACAGGGTATGTGCTGAGCAGGTAGTCACCCTGCAAGGCCACCTAGATAGGGAAAAGGCAGAAAGCAATAAACTGATTCTGAAAGACCTGGATACCCAGGCAGAGTTTGATGAAGAGCGCCGGAAAGCTGGTGCCCTTCAAAGGCAGAGGGACGACCTGGCAGCACAGATGCAGGCTCTCAGTCAGGAAAGAGACACTTTAGGCCAGAAAGTCTGCCACTTAAAAAAGGAAATTGAAGAAAATCACCTGGCCCTCCAGGGGCTGGGTGACCTCCAAAAAGAAAACCAGAACATGGAAGATGCTCTGGCAAGAAAGGAGCAGGCCGGTAGGGATGGGACTCAGGAGGTAAACCTCCTGCAGCAAAGACTGGCCCAGTTCTCCAGGACCAACCAGGAAGCACAGAGGGAAAATGAGGCACTCTGTCAACACAATGATAGACTCCAACAACAGGTAGCGATGCAGGAGAGACTGATAGAGTCTAGTAAGGCCTTGACTGAGGAACTGAAAGCACAAATGCAGGCTCTTGCATTGCAACAGGGAGCAGGGGCAGATAGAGATGAGGTCCGCTGGGAAAGAGAGACTCCTGACCATAACCGCAGGAGCCCTAACATCAGGGGCCTTCATCTCCCCCAGTCCCTGGACTCTACCACCCCCATGTCCCCTGGCGCACATGAGCACAGGGCCACAGGGATGGCAGATTACTATCCAGCTAAGAGTATGGGGCTCATAGGCCAGTACCACTCAGGAATGGAGGGGTGGGCATCCGGGTATGGGCACCCAAGTACAGTACAGTTCAATGGGGGACCCCAGGAGAGTAGGCCCATTAAGGGCATCCTGAAAACCTCTGCCCAGTTAGGTCAGTGGAGGAGGTACCCATCAAATCCTGGCAGCAAGGAGGAATCTGAAGACTCCTCTAAACTGCGCAGGACACAGGAGACCAGGTCCCCACATTCTGCCAGCCATTCCCAGGCTCGCAGAATCCGGGAAAACCTGGAAGAACAGACGGGAACCTCTGGGAGCAGTGCCTCTGAGTCCGAGGACGAATGGACAAGGGTTACCCGAACCAAAAAGGCCAATAAGGCAAAAAGGGCCTTGCTTAAGGACCCCTTAAAGCAGATTAAGGCGATCAGGAGCGTCATCACGCCTTACCATAAGAACGCTAAGTATTCTGTTTGGGAGCACTTAGAGTTGTTTGAACAAATGATGGAGACTTTCCATTTGAAGGACAGCCAAAGCTGTATTCAATATGTAAAGTGGACCTTCTCCCCGGAATACTCCAGTTTCTTTGCGGGGCTGGAGGACCAAAATCATTTAAGATGGTCCACCTATAAGGCGGCCATCTTGAAACATTTTTCTGTTCACAGAAATCCTCAAGAGGCTCGCAAGGCAGCCTACAATTTGCAATGTGGGGAGGATCAGGCCCCACAAGAATTTGTGCAGGAGTTAAAGCGTGCTTTTGCACAGACCACAAGAAGGGTGCGCACGGATAGCAGAGAATTTATAAATACGTTTTTCCATGCCTTGCCCAAATATATCATGACCCATCTCGTGAGGGATTTTCACGAGAAAAGATCTTTAGACTGGGTCATTGAACAGGCTACCCGGATCTATGAGGTGCAGAAACCGATAGATAGCAAAAGTAATGCCCAGAAAAACCCCAAAGCCAACAGCACCCCTGCTGCTGCCAAGGTGGCAGAGGTAAAGGTCACCCCCATTTTGGATTTGGAGATGGGGGGGCCTAAAAACCTACCTGCACCTAATAATGCTAGGCCCAGGAGGTCCTCGGGTCAGTCACAGACAGGGAGCCAAGGAGGCAGCCCTACAAATGGGGTCCCTCACTCTCCTGATTATGTAAGTCCCCGTTACAAGGGAAATCGACCCATCCTGGGTTATGTGTGGACTCCTCCAGCCCAAGGGGGGGGGTCCAGCCAAGCACCTAACCCAGGGAACTTCCCTCCAAACTTCCCACAGGAGGGCAGAAATTTACCAAACCCTGGGCAGAACTTTTTCCCCAGATATCCACCCGACTTTCAGCCCCAAAACCATCCATCCTTCTTTCCCCAATTCCCTGAGCCCAGACCACTGAATCCGGGAGAGGGGAGGCCAAGGGTGGAGGGGTACCCAAATCTTCCCAACCCGGGGTATTACCAGAGGAGGGACAGCTACCCTTCCCGGGATCAGCCCAGGGGAGAAAACAGGGCCCCGTATCAGCCTGAGCGGGTTTCCCAGTTAGAGCGCCAGGTTCAAAACATGGCGCGGGATCTGGGTCACATACTGAGGGCTCAGCAGAACCCTCAGATGGGCGTGCCGGCGCAGAACGCACCCAACTCTGGACCTGGTGCTCCAGAACAATGACGGGGGCAGCACCCCGATAACTCACCGGTTCCCAGGGAGGAGGCACAAAGGGAAGGGGGGTGTAAAGCCTTGGAGGAAGCTTCCTTCCTCACTTGTAAACAGCCCCTGGAAACCCAGGAACCGGAAACAAAATCTCTTGCCCCTGAAAGTCTGCCTCCTAAGGAGCAGAGGGGGGGTAGGAGAAACAAAAGACCCAAACAGACTCAGTTTGAGGAGGAGGTACAGATCTTCCAATTTGAGGGAGAGGGATCCTCAGAGGATCCTGGGAAAAGGATCTTCTCCTTCAGAGAGGGGGGGAACTCCTCCCAAAGAAAAATGGGTCCCTAGGGATGCAAATCCAGACTGGGGAGATGTGGAGACTGAGCTACCGCCGCCCACCATCTCATCCCAGAACCAACCGCAAGAAAATCCCCCGTTTCAAACCCATCCTGGTGACTGCCTCCAAAAAGGGGGGGGCGGCCCAGAACCAGAACCAGGGGAACCCACAATGGCTCTGATCTCCAGTTGCCAACTTTTTCTTTCAGATTCCCAAGGCTCTCCACAGAATTCTGCCCAAATCTCTTCGCTAGCAATGTCCAAAACCAGAAAGTTAGCCCACCAGTTGTCCAAAAATGTGCATTATCTGTGCCCCCTTGAGGAGAAGGAGGGAAGATACTATGCCCCGGTACAAGTACAGGGGCAGGGTACAATTTCAGCGCTGGTGGACACGGGATCTCAAGCTACCCTTCTGTCCAGAAGGGCCTTTGATGAACTGAATGCAGGAAGGGGAGAGAATTACCAAATTCCTCTCACCTCACTTCCTGGACAACTCCAGAACTTTGACGGGAAGGAAATTCCCGTCGAGGGGACGGCAGACTTGGACATTAAAATTGGGCGACACAAGTTGAAACACCCAGTCATAGTTGTGACTCCGGAGGGCACCCCTTGTTTACTGGGGAATGACCTCCTGAGAAGGTTGTCACCCCTAATAGATTGTGTAAACAAGGTCCTCTGGACCCAGACTAGCCGTCCAATAAAATTAAAACGGAGTGTCAACCATGTTAGTTTAAACGGCACCTGCCACATGGTTGAACAAAAATCTGACCAAGTAGAATTTCACTTCCAGAATAGCCAAATTCCAGACGTGACAGTAATAGCAGTAGGACAAGAGACTGGTGGTGGAGGGTCCTCTCTATTTCTGAAAATCAACCTTCCTTCCAGTCTAAAGTGGTACTCCACGCTGGAAGGAAACACTCTGAGATTCTATACTAATCCACAATCAGAAACTCCCACTCCTATAGTCCAGAAAGATGTGAAATCAGCTCAGAGCCTGGCTGATATTCAGCAAATTGGAGAGCAGTTGTTCATCCCTGTTCAATTAAATGATGGGAAGAACTCTGTTCTCGCTCGAGTGTGTGTGAACAACGGTAAGAGCTTCATCAGCGAAGCCATGTTCCGCCAACTCCCAAAAGATCCAGCCATTCCCACATTCAAACTGATAGACAAATGGGAAATGGACCTGGAAGCACCTAATTCCAAACAGCTCCTGCCAAGCAGGTGTATGCTCAAAATCTCCATTGGCAACAAGAGCATAGTCCATAACTGTTGGGTCGTGCGAGACGTCACTGCCGCCTTTTACTTAGGCAGTGACATTCTCAATCGCTTTGCCATTAGTTTGGACCTAATAAACTTCAAAGCTTGGTCCCGATTAGCGGATAATCCCATGGGCTTTGATGATCCAGAAAAAGCATTTAGGTCAGCTCAATTGCTACCTTATGCAGTTGAAATTCAGATCAAAGAGGAAGTCACCATCCCAGAAAGGACCCGACAATTCTCCCTGGAAGTGAAAGTTAAAAGAGGACAACATTTGAAAAACCCTGATGCTTACATAAAACTAAATGTTTCTCTCCAACTGCAAGGGTTAGGGGTAAACCAAACTCCATTAGTCAACATAGAACATGACACCATTCTAATAGAGGTGGATAACAGCGACTTAAAGAGTATTACTCTAGCCGCAGGCACCATTATTGGAATGGCGGTTGATGACCGACATTTTTCCATCGACTTAGTAAATGAACTGTTAGGACCAATCCCCAAGGACTGTTTTGACAGTGACAGTGATGACAACGCAACACCAGACAGGATCTTTACCCGGCATGGGGGGAACTTCCTGGTGTACACTTCCTGCCCCTATGGTAAGGAAGATGTGACTTGTGACTTCAGGAGGGATGAGGTGATTTTCCAGGTCCATGAGGGCTGCCTTTCCCACCTGAAGCCTCCAGTCCAAATCAGCACTCTGACCAGGGACTTCTCCACCCAGCTGGAGGAGGCCGCTGAAATAGCCAAACCAGAAGTCTTTCCAGGCTTCAGGCAGATGGTGGAAGAGAGAGTCAACCTAGCTGATGCCTGTGTGACTCTGGAAAAAAAGCAAAAGTTGAAACAAGTTTTCTTGGATTTCCAAGATCTCTTTGCGGTAGACTCATATGACTGTGGTCGCACTGACATCCACACAACAACAATCCCCACGGACCCTGGCATGACTCCTGTGTTTGTGAAGCAATATCGCTTGCCTCTCGCATCAAAGGAGTCCCTTACTGAAATAATTAAGAACCTTGAGTCCCGGGGAATAATCCGTCCAGTCCACAGCACCTTCAATAATCCGGTGCTGGGAATATTGAAGCCAAACGGCCAGTGGAGACTCTGCGCCAACCTCAGGGAGCTCAACAAACGGGTCCATACTTCCCGATGGCCTCTTCCCTACATTGACCAAGGGCTGGCCCAGATTCAGGGGTCACAGGTATTCACAGCAATAGACCTGACCAATGGATACTGGACCGTGCCTGTCAGTAGGGAGGACCAATACAAACTGGCTTTTACCTTTGGGGGCCAGCAATACACATGGACCCGGACTCCCTTCGGATACCTCAACTCCGGCAATGAATTCAACATTTTCCTACATAAGGCCATGCCCGACCTGGGTGCGAGGGGTAACCTGGCTTATGTAGATGATGTCCTCATCAAAAGTTCATCTGTGGAGGAACACATAGCGGAGATCCGTTATGTTCTGACCCAGTTGAGGGCCGCCGGAGCAAAACTTTCCTTTCAGAAAGCACAGTGGTGTAGAACCCGTGTTAATTTCTTGGGGCATGAGATTACTCCTCAGGGTCTCTGTCCCCAGGAAAAGAAAGTGGAAGCACTTCAGAAACTGAAAGACCCCACAACTCTGCGGGAACTAAGGAGCCTCCTTGGACTGACTAATTACAGCAGAGAGTTCATTGAGGGCTACGCAGAGATTTCCAGACCCCTGATTCATCTCCTGAAGGGGGGGGTCAAGTGGGAATGGGGTCCAGAACAAGCCGAGGCAGTAAGACAACTCAAAAGAAGCCTCTCACAAGCGCCCTGCCTAGCTTACCCTGTCAGAAACAAGGAGTTCTTCCTGGAGACAGGGTTCTCTAATACGTGCCTGACGGCAGTATTATACCAAAAGCATGACAAGGTCAATAAAGTAATCTCCTATGCGAGCAAAACTTTATCCTCTGTGGAGGAAAAATTCAACGATTGTGAGAAGGCACTCCTGGCAACGGTGTGGGCATTGAAGAATTACCGCCCGTTTATCCATGGGGAACACATCATAGTGGAGACTCCACACCAGCCTCTGCAATATCTCCAAAGTGACAGAATCCGGGCCGGAAATGTGAGTAATTCCCGAATTACTTCCTGGATTCTGTCAATGCAAGGCTTTCCTGTGGAGGTCAGATATGGCCAAAACAAGAAGAGTCCCCTCGCGCAAGGTCTGGCTGACTTGCATTATTGTGCCAGAGAAAACTGTCTCGAGGACGAAAGTCTAAAAATAAAGGACAACATGGAGGCATACCTTAATTCCCCACACAAAGTCTTTGAAGAAGACATGTGTGAGGGAATGCCCACTGTGTATGTGGATTGATGCTCTTACCATGTTGACAACAACGGGGAGAAAGAACTGGTGGCCGGCGTAGGGAATGCATGGGTGAATGAGTCCCCAAAACCCTCCGCTGGATACAAAATTGGTCCCCGAAGTAGTCAGGTGGCAGAATTGATGGCTGTGCATCAGGCCATCCTCACTGCTGTCCAGCATCAACTCCACGAACTGGTCATAATCACAGATTCAGATTATGTACGGAACGGGTTCGTGGAGCACCTGGTTAATTGGAAAACCAGAGGCATGTTATGTGCTAGCAACAAACCCTTGAAACATGGGAAGTTGATTCAAAACATTGATGATCTGGTCACCTCGAATGAGATGACCATCTATTGGAAAAAGATCAAGGGTCATTCCAAAGTAGAGGGACCAGACAAAACTGGAAACGACTTAGCTGATCAGCTGGCCAAAACCGGGGCCATCCAAGGGGATCTAATTGAGATTGAATCCCTGTTGGGGGAAATCCAGGTCACTGCTATCACTAGGTCCCAGACAAATGCTCACAACGACCTTTCAATTGTACAATGGAGTAAGGAGACCCCTGATGCTGATTTGATTACCGCTCAGAAGGGGGACCCAATAATTGGTAAATTTTACCAGCACCTTGAGGACCCTGAGAACTTTCCCCTGACGGATACCGATTACATTGGGAAAGAGGACCTAAGAGTGTTGATGAAATGTCCAAAAATGTTCCGGATCCAAGACGGTTTGCTGGTAAGGAAATCCAAAGCTGGCCATGATCAGTGGGTGGTTCCTACCTCATTCCGAAGCCTGATGTTAAGTCACGCCCATGATGCGGTCACCACCGGTCATAGGGGGTTTCACACAACATTGGAAATCTTAAGAGAGGTTGCATACTGGCCACACATGGGGCAGGACCTCGACCAATATTTGAAGGGGTGTCTTGTGTGTGCACAATTTCAGCCATCATCCCTCACGCACCGCGCGCCTCTCCAAAAGCGGGGGATGACACTGCCATGGTCAGATTTACAAATCGACTTTGTAGGCCCTGTGATTCGCTCGTCTAGGGGGAATAAGTACATGTTGACCGTCACATGCTTGTTTACCAAGTGGGTGGAATGTCTCCCAGCCCCAAATTGCAAGGCAGAAACGGCAGCTGCCTTGATGATTAACCACATCTTTTCCCGTTTTGGTCTACCTCAAAGGATTGAGTCAGACAGAGGTAGCCACTTCACCAGTGAAGTAATGACAAAGATGTGGGAGATACTGGGGGTCAAAAGGAAGTTGCATATTGCTTACCGGCCAGCTTCTTCTGGGGCAGTAGAGAGATATAACCGAACCATTGTGAGCATATTAAAGAAGTTTGTGGCAGATTCTGGGCCAAGTTGGGATATCCGATTACCTCTGGTCCTAATGGCTATCAGATCTACCCCTTCATCTGCAACCAAAATGTCACCATTTGAGTTGATGACTGGACGCAAGATGGTGCTTCCGCAGCATTTGCTGTATAGGACCCAAGAGCAGACACTGATAAATGCCTCCACTACTCATGAGTATGTGGAGAATTTAAGGAAACACCTTCAACATGCTTTTGCTTATGCTCAGCGGAATCTAGAAAGATCGGCTGATAGCATGAAGACCCACTATGACCTGAAGACTTCCAGGAAGGAATATCAGGTGGGAGACCGGGTCTATCTATACAAATTCCAAAGGAACCAGGCCAAGCAGCGCAAATTTTTGCCTACATGGAAGGGACCCTTTGAGATCATCGACAAGATCTCCCCTGTGGCCTACAAAATCCACATCCCCAAAGGTCCTTTGGCAGCGGGGGAAGACAAGTGGGTCCACATAAACCAGTTGAAGTGTTGCCATCCCAGGCACACTCTGCAACAACTGGAGGAATCCTCTGGAATCCTAGCGGGTACTGTCTCAGACTAATTCAGTTCCAACTATAAAACATACCACATCTAGTCTCTTAAATATTGTGATTCGCATGAAACTGTCTCTTAGTTATACTGTTTTTTTTGTTTTTTTCAAAATAAGAATGTAATGTTTCGTCATGATGAAATGCATATGCTGCCCCACTATCTCAACAGTGGTGGAAAAATGTCTATGGATAGGTATTGCCGCTCTTCCTTTGTCGTCCTAGGAGAAAGAAAACCGGGAGACGGGCCAAGGAGGACGATCCGGAGACCGGGAGCAGAGACGCAACGGGCCCGGGGTACCGCCCAATCTTCCCATCAGGACCGGCGAGGAGAACTGATCGATCTGACCGGATGGAGAGGAAGATGCTGAACTGTGCCATCTACAGAATTGGAAGAAGATAATGTGGACATACCAGCGCCAGGGTTCAAAACCTCCCTTGCAACCGACTCCCCCTCGACTCAAGTCAAAGCGCAGTCGGGCGGGGGGGTTTGTGGAGGGTTTTGACCCATGTGGAATCATTAGACGGGGTGAATGTGGGGATTAAGCTGTCGCTGCCCATCATTTTACCCCAGAACAAAAATAAATCATTGGAGTGGGTAAAGATGGGGATGCGCTGTCGCCGCCCATCAATTCATCCCAGAATCCAGGAGAGCTGCGCAGTTGTGCGCACACCAAAATGGTTACCTAACTTGCCACCCACCAGTGTAAAGAAAGGTCTTTGTCAACAAAATCCACTGTTACTGATGTCAAAAAGTTGCTGAAATCGTGACTCATTGGACCACTTTAAAGATTCAACCCTTTTGTGGGGTTCCACATAACCATCTTACTGTAAGGAGCCCCATCAAAACAATGTTAAGCAAGGATTTACTACCATGTAAGAACCATTCCTGTTTAGAATGCATTAATCCAAGAAAGATCCCAAAATTGCATGCAGTACCAACAAAATCCTCAAGGCGGCACTAGCGGTCTAAACTCTGACAGGAGAGCTGTCTTGCAAAACTGTCTAAGTGCAAAGAAAGGGGTCTCATGTCATTAAAAGTTCAAAGGGGTTGCCTGTCCTGAGAACTCTTGACACTTCAGAACTCAACACAAGGAGCCAGGAAATCACAGGGTTCTGTTAATTAAATGCAAAGTGGCTCCCTGGCCTCCTGATGTCAGCTTGCCAGACACCACACAAAGGACCCTTTCCTCTGAAAGGAATATGTTGATTTTTACTGTTTTACTGTCAACAAAGGCCTGCCTGCCAGAGGATGCATGTGACTGACCCACCCAAGTCTTGGAGACGGACTCCAACACTCTGAGGACTGAATTGAAAGTAAAATATATATTTTACAAAAACACTGATAACTCTTTGTAATCAAATGACAGAAATGTATAACTTTGAGAGACTTAATTAAAAAAATGTACCTTTAATTCAAGCCCAAACTCCAAATTGTGGGATATTCTGGGACAAAACCCTGCTGTTTATTACTATTACAGACTCCCTGTTTCAGCTAGACAAACGAAAATGCATTGGTATGTGGGTAGATATGTGAGGAACAGTTGTATAAAATTTAATGAAGATCCAATGTTGTTTAGCACATTAAAAAGTGCTAAAAGTTGCCATTTCTGAATGCAAGCCCCCAGGAAGAGCAGAGTTTGAACAGGGTATACCTCCTGTGATATGTGAGGGGTGCATGTAATTTTAAACAAATGTTTACCTGTGCAAATATGTCTTTTTATATCAAATATAGATTGTGTGCAATTTGACAGGGGAGTGTCCTCTCTGCAAGCCATAAAATGACATCGCTCTGACTCACAGTTCCTTCCCCAATCAAGTGAGAAATGGAAATTTGACCAATGGCAAGTGGAGAGGGGTAGGGTCTAGTGATGCTCACACACACCCATTTCAAAACACATAAAAGCAGAGAGACAGGACAGATAGGGACCTTCAAATCCATTTGCAGCTGGAAGCTCTGCCGGAAAATCCATACTTTACCTCCCTCAACCTTCAGAAAGATCCAGACTTTAAATCCCTCAATCTTCAGAATCCAGAGAGAGAGCAGACCCAGATCACTGTGAAGTGCAGAGACCAGAGTCCCGTCTAAAACCTGACCAGATCCATGGCGAGGCCCATTTCACTCAAGAATATAGTGTGAGTACCTAGAAAACTGTGCAGAACCAATCTCCTAGTTAAAATAATATAATTCAATCTAGCTTAATCTAAGTAGAACTGTCTCCTAACTGTCACCTGTCATTTGCAAAGCTGTCACCTGTCATTTTCTAGTTGCAAGCTGCACTTGTCTTTTTGAACTTTAAAATTTCAAATCTGAAAAACGACCTTTATTCAATCGCTCATATCTCCGCGACCGTTTGTGCTAGAGACTTGCAGTAACTTTCATCTGGAAGCTGAGATCCTAGGCTTTCTTAGGACCCCAAAACGATAGTGATAGTCCTTGTAGTTCCTCTGTAATCGCGGAACACGCATTCGCGAATTTTGCCGCGATTTGCAAATTTCTTCACGTGTAAAAAGCTGCTGCTGCTTGCCTTCCATTTGCCAGAAATTCGTTTAACCTGCTAATCATCCCTGGATCATTGCTAGTGTGAGCCTGGACTAATATTAACTAGATACCACTCACCCTGAACCTCTACAGGGAATTAAAAGCATTTTAGCATATTTTTCACTCCATTGCCAGCACATATAGAAGCATTTTGGGTTGTGTTTTAAACTTCTGTTGTCTAAGCTTGCTGGGGTGAACTGAATCACATTTGATTGCATTTCTGAGAACTGTGTGCTTTTCCTTCCACTTCCTTGCATTGCATAAAAGGGGGGGGGTGAATTGCCAGAGAAAAGTGATTACATTGTTTTGTTGAAATCATATTGAATATTTTCTGTACTGCATTTCATTCAACATTGCATCCATCTGAAATCTATAAAGCATTCTCTACCACATTATTCTTCTGTCCCTATTTACCAGTGTGCTACCTTATCCATTTCATGTCAACTCCTTAGTGATTATAAAGAAGTGTGCTAGTGCCAGATTCTCCGTTGTTAATCTTTATCATATCAGATTAAGTGTGATATTCAATTATTAATTTATTATAAAGTGTGATATATATATTTATATTGTTTAAAGTCTCAAATAAACCTTTTAACTTGCAAAACAGAACTACTTCTTGGCTCAGTGGGGTCAGGGGGATTCCAACAGAGGGGTGTTATATAGGGGTAGTCATCCAGAACGCATGAACTGGACATAAAGATATATCAATAAGGGTTTTCATTCAGTATTATAGACTAGGCATTGACTTAGCTGTAGTGTTGAATTGAATCCTCTTACAACACCATGGCATGTCATGCTATGTGAGAGCAAACAAATTAATCCCCACAACATGACCCAAGTGTCACAAACTACAGTGTCCCTAATGGAGACTGGACACACATGAAATGCTCACAGTAATGCAGGAACAACAACACACATTACCAAATACTTACCAATAATACTAATCACCTACACAACCTCCAACCTACCATAAACATGACAGTACGGTCTTAAAAAATTGGTAGCCTCACTACCTGATAATGCCAGTACTTCGAACACTTCCAACTGTACAGTGTTAGCGCCACGCAAAAGTGTAGGTGCACTGCTTACAACATGGACTCCATTTCCAAAGTAGAGCGCCTTGTGAAGACATGACAAATGGACCTGCAAATTAGGAGGATGAGATGGATGCAGAGGCACATATCAATACACCATGCAGTGTGCAATACAACAACAATATGCACTAGGATTGTATACACAGTATTGACTACAGACTGCCCACACATCAAATGGGAGTCCAACGTCACCGTGTAAATCAATGTTACTTGGGCACACCCTTTGCAAGCCCATGGAAACGGGAAGCAGAAGGGGTGTGTGTCACACAAACCCAAGCATCTGAACCAAATTCAGGACAAGCCAGCCTGTGCCCAGCCAAAATACAGCGTATGCCCACGGGAGCCACACAAGGCAACACACTTTCCAAAAAATCAAAAATCAAAAATCAAAAAACAAAAATCAAAAATCAAAAAACAAAAATCAAAAATCAAAAATGGCTATGAATGGGCCAGGGGGGGCGGAGGGGGAGGCCACCCAGGAGGTCCGAGGATAGGGTGCACACCAAAACCCACCTGTGTGGATCTTGCAAAAAAAAAACACCTCCATGGGCTCATGGCCTGCACGGCTACCCTATTGTGGGAGAATCGCTGCTGTCGCTCTCCTCACCCTCTGCAGCTGCATCAGGAGGTGGTGGCACTATGGGAGGCAGCCCACCCAAAGCCCTAGTGTGGTCTTCCATGGCTACAAGCATGCAGGTATGGAAGGTCTGGTTCTGGAGGATAATTGTGCAGAGGTCCCCATGCAACAACTCACGGGATGCCCGGAACTCCTCCCTAGTTGCCTGCATCTCAGTTGAGAGCGTAAGTGTGAGCCGCTCCAGCTGCTGTTCTGTCCTCGTGTTAGCTGAAGCCTCAAGCTAAACCAGAGTTACCCTAAGCTGACGGAGTTCCACCCTCAGGGCTTCCCTGTGGCCCTGGGACTCAATAGAAATGGCTTCCCGCAGAGTCTCCAGTACCGCCCGCCTGTCCCTGTTGGACGCCAACATGTCATCCCTGTGTGACTAGCTAATGGAGTCTGTTGCCTGCTGTAGTTGTTCAATCAGCCTTTCTTGGGGGACAATGGAAGTGGCCACCCTATCCATGGCCTGAGCAATCATCTCAGTTGATGCTGACTGTTGGTTTGCCATACCGTATATGGTTTGCTCCCATGCAGTATTGCCAGGTGGCGTACGGTTACCGCGTCGGCGGGCACCACGCCTGTCTGGGGCAAGGCGAACTGCGCCTTGCTGTGCCGGCACTGCCTGAGGTTGCAGGACTGCATTCCCCCTCTGATCTTCTGGCCCAGGAACAGGATCAGATGTAGCGGAGTGTGACCCTGCATCCGTAACCACCAAAGGCGGACCTACCAACACTGACATCCCCATTGAGGGTTCTACCCCTGGTGCAGGTGGGTTGGACAGTACAGAATCCCTCCCAGAAACACTTACCTGCGATGGCACGTAGGTCTCATCATCCGAATCGACACCTGAATAGAGCTCAGGGGAGGTGTACCCAGAGACACCCCTAGAGTTGATGGTCTGCAGCAAGTATGGGTTCTCACCCACCACCACACCACGTCCCTCACTGGTGCCCGGTCTGGCCTGAGACCCCTCCTGGGTCTGCACCATCTCCACAACCCCAGCAGTATCAAGTGCGTCATCCCCTGCAAAGACATGAAAGAAAAGAAATGGGAACAGGCATTAGCACCATGGCACACAATTAGGGCTCAGAAGCAACAGAAACAGTACTTCATTGACACATGTCCCACATGACTTTAACCCTCCCATGCATGCACTGTCACTGCGTGTGAAGGGGAGGCAAATGGAACACATTGATGACACCAAGATGGAAGACCAACACATTTACTGCATGCTGGCTAGCAGTGCCATCACACATTGGCCTGTGGTTGGCATGTCCAATACACATACATGACACATGCCATCACACAGATGGCATGTACCCTAGACATGTCACGCATGTGACAATAGGACTGAGAAATGCCTAGTAAAAGTGGTGGAATGCAGAAAATCAGCCTGAATGAACTCAGAATAATATGCAACTATGTTGTGGCAAGATGACACTTCAAGGGAAACTGGCGTGAGGTTGGGCTGAATGTCTACTGTTGCCAGAAGGGATACTGCAACACCCAAATCCTGGTGCGCAGAATGTATTGGATGAAGCACATGGGTGACCCAAACCACTCAGGCACAAACACCCTCACCTGCCACTCAATCAGAAGCACTCACACACAACCATGCACATGGATGACACACAAATGCATGTGCACTCACCGGACAATGCCTCATAATCTGGCAGGTCTCCCACGCCTTGGATCTGTTTCTCCGTGACGTAGGTCCCAGCAACATACTCATGTGGAGTGAGTTCTATGTCCTCTGCTGGAGACCCACCTCCAGTCACTAGAGTTGCGGCATGACTTGAGGCCAGCTTTTTCTTTGCCCTGCGCTTCAGGTCATTCCAGCGCTTGTAGCAATCATTAGTTGTGCACCTCAAGAATCCAAGGGCACTTATGAGTTCTGCGATGGTCTGCCAGTGTGCCTGACGTTGTGCAGGTGTGGTCTTGCATCCTGCAGTAATCACCATTTCGCTGTCATGTGCGGACACATACTCCACAAGTGCATCAAGTTCGGCCTGATTGAAGCTGGGCTTCCTTGGTGGGCCGGACTGTGTAGCTGTGTCTGGGGAATCAGCCTGTACTGGACGAGCACGCTTCCTCTTCCGCTTGGAAGGTGGTGGTGATACTGAGTGTCCTACGCTGCTCTGGACACTAGGGGCAGGAGCCTTGGTGGACTGTGGACCAGGAGTGTGGGAATGAACACTCACCATGGGACTTGGTGCAGGCATTAGCTGAAGTGTGATGTAGTCAGGGTGAATGTCAGCAGGATGGACTAGGACCGACACTGTCCTGGCTGAGAGACTCAGAGCTGGGGTGGATGGAGCTGCAGCTGCCCCTGCAGCCTCCCCACCCTGCCTACTCGGGGCAGCAGATGACATAGCTGCCCCTGATCCACGTGGGCTGGTGACACCAACGTGCACCACCACATGTGGCCTAGACCTTCTGACCTGGAAGTCAGCCATGGAGTCACCCTGTGCCAGGTCTGGTGCCACAATGGGCTGGTCCAACAAGGGCTGAGCAGGGATGGTATCAGCCACGTTACCCTCAACCAGGGGGGGGCATGGGTGTCCCTGACTGGTCACCCACACATGGGGGGCTAGGGGCATCCTGCAAGTCCCGGCCACGTCCCCTACCGTATCCACCACGGCCACCTCTTGTGGCTCGTCCACCTTTGCCACCCTTACCGCGTGCTCGCCTCCCAACCATGGCACTGATGTAGTTGTGCATATGGGAGTTGCAGTAAACTATTGTCCTGGGCAATAGGGGGTCAAAGGGGTAGGGTAATGGATGGAATTTGTACCCTAGTGCTCTAGCAAGGCTGTATGTGACCCCTGGGGGAAGATGACGGGTCACGCAACGCACAGGCACCCCGAAAAAGGGAGATAATGTGCACGCAACCCCTCCTAGACCACGTGCGTGGAAAAATAAACCTGCACTACGCTGTGGCACCCAGAAACACAAAAATGAACGTATGCGTGTCACACACAGCCTAGACTGACCTCTGAAGGGGTAGGC
Organism: Ambystoma mexicanum; assembly: GCF_040938575.1. Lineage (NCBI taxonomy): Eukaryota > Metazoa > Chordata > Amphibia > Caudata > Ambystomatidae > Ambystoma > Ambystoma mexicanum. The sequence goes on along the minus strand of NC_090939.1, from coordinate 623,423,559 downwards.
AACACACGGGGCAAGCACAGATGTCAAATACGTGCGCGACTCACCATCTGCCAGGAAATAACGTGTGAAAAATACGCATGTGTGCGCGTTGGCAACACCCCCGCCAAAAGAAGAATTGTACGCTGTCTGAGGAGACAGGACAACAGGAGAAGTGAACGCTGTTTGAGGAAACAGGCCCAGGAAAAAGACAAAAAGACAAAAAGCTGTCAGAGGTAACAGGGAGTACGAACTTGGAACACCATGAAGTAAATCGCGTGTGAACCGACAAGAAGTACAGATTTCACCCACTCGCTCTCCACGAAAAGCACGTACAAGGAAATTGCGTTCTACACGTACCTTTTAAACATGCCCACACGTCCAGCGTCACTTCCGCGTGTACGCGCTAAGGCCCCATCCTCCAATTACACGAGCTGACACTCTGAGGCTGACACTCTGAGGTGCAGTCATTGGACGTGTAACATGCACCCGTGTACAGGGAAACGCCCGCACACGCACGTCACAGACGCGCATACGCGCTGGTGGCCTTTGGGCCAATGAATTCACGTACGTGTGCTGACGCGCTTATGTACTAAGGACCTCTCCTCGAATTATACACAGACGTGCTGGATTTTCACGTGCCAAATCACTCTGTATCAAGCTGGCCACGCGTCACTCCGTATCAAGCTGGCCACGCGTAAGACCACGCTCCTGCTCAGAAGGCCGAATTACTGCCCCCCAGAGCCCCGAGCACGCTCCCACCTGCCATCTGCTGCTGCCTGATTGCCTGCTGCCCACGTGCCCTGCCATTTGCTGCCTGCACATCAGCCAGGGGTGCTGTTGCTGTGACCACCCCTGCTGGAACCGAAGACTCCCGACTGGGATTCCATCGCTCCACAGACCAGCCCCAGGACCCAGTTGCCCACCCACTCCTGCCTCTGGGGTTGCACTGCAACATCTGGCACCACTAACAACCACCGGCCAGAGAGGCAGAGGGCCACCAGCTTCACTGCCACCGAAGTTGGTGTCCTGGTGGAGCAAGTCCTGGGGCAGTATGATGCCCTCTTTGGAAGTTTGTGCGCCGACAAGGAAGGACGGACTCGGATCTGGACGGACATTGTGACTGCCATCAACGCAGAGGGGGTGGCAGTCCGACTATTCCATCATGTCAAGAAGCGCTGGGAGGACTTCAGGTCCAGGACCCTCAACAAGGCCCGGCGCCTCTTGAAGGCAGCGGATGCTAAGGGGCGTCGGGGCCACTTGTCAGACGATCAGATGAGGGTCCTGAAACGCACATCCCCAGCGCTCCACGTCCAGGTCCTTGAGAGGCAGACCCTTCTGGAGTCGAGCGGTAAGTGTACATGCATCATGATTGTGAGCTGTACGTGTGGTGATGTGCCAGTAGTGTGCAGGTTGCACATTTGTTTTTATGGGGCCAAGTATGGGGGGGATGTACAGGGCCGTGATGCTAACACATGCGAGGGCTGTCATGTGTGAGACATGGATGGTGCTTGTGTGTGTAGGCTTGCACGCCAAATGCAGTTGTGTGGGCACACATGTTTGGATGAATGTGTATGTAAGTAGGCATGTTCGTGATGTCACACATGGATGTTGTTTTCAGCTGCATGTATCAGCACTGTGACAGCGGGATGTGGAAGCCTGATTGGCAGATGTGACATGGATGCCAATCTGAACACTGCGACAGTTGGCAGAGGTGTACACATGCATGCAAGTGTGGTGGTGTGTGTGCATTTGTAGTGCACTCCCTGTGTTGCATGTGATGTCGGGCTCACTTTTGCCTGCTCATGCTGTTGTATGTGTATGGATGGTGCTGGCTGTTGCGATATGGCTGTGGTATGGCTCATGTGGCTGGTGACATGTCTGAGGTTTGCCAATGCCACTCATGTACAACTGTCATGTGTGTATGTGTCCATTGTACAGTGCCCTGATGCCTGTGCTTTATTTCTCCCTGTCTGCAGCGTCAACTGATGAAGAGGGCGGAGAAGGTGCTGTGGAGCACAGCGGTGGGGATCGCACCCCAGCCGGAGACGCAAGGCCCGGCTCCCCTCCCAGGTTGTGATCTCGTCGGGGAGTGAGGAGTCCGGTGCCGCGTCCCAGGCCGCAGCTGCCGGGGGAGGTCCAAGAGGCGGAGGTCGGAGTTGGACTCCTCGGCAGCAGAAGGGGCAGCTGGGACCCCACAGGGCCCAATGGGGGTAGATGGCACGGAGTCATCCAGGTTGGTGGGGGGTTTGGTGGAGGAGGAGGCTGTGCAAGTGACAGAGACGGAGTCTGGGGGTCTGGAGGTGGGGATTCCACTGGTGCTAGTGGTGCAGTGCAAGACCAGGGACAGGAGGCAGCACAGGCCGCCGCGGAGGTGCCTGTGTGCAATCCTGTCCCTGATCCTGTCACTGCATCATCTTGCACCAGCAGGGATGCCTACGTCCAGACCCGTTTTCAGGCAGGGGATGAGCTCACAACAACTGGCCTTCCTCTGCCTGCGGACGTGGCTTTCCAGGTATGGGTTGAGCCTGTCCTGACTGGTGTGGCATTGCGTCAACGGGCCATGCGAGGTGACCTGGAGTCTTTTCATGAGGAGACTGCACGTCATCTCGAATGGCTCATTGACCGCGTCGGCCTACTGGGACAGGTCACCCAGGCCGGATTCCTCCATTTGCTGCAGCTTGCTCCGACCCCCTCCTCAACTGAAGACCCTATGCACCAGTCGTCCTCTGTGCCATCTTCCCACCCATTTGTCACCTGGGTGCCCTGTGGAGCTGCCTCTGACGGTGCGGCCAGGCTGGTGGAGGAGGCATCCCTGCCACAGTCGGGAGTCGGACGTCCAGCAGGGGTGGCCACATCAATGACTGCACCCCAGCCGGTGGAGGATGTGCAGGCAGCAGGAGCCAGGGCACGGGCACAGGCACAGCAGCAGCAGCAACGAGGTGGGAACCATGATGGCTCGGGGCCTTCGACATCGGAGGGGCAGGAGGACCCATGACGGGAAGTGTCTTCCGTGTGGCAGCGGTTGGGCCACGCCATAGATGCGGAGCGGCAGCGGGCGGAAGAGGCATGGCTCACGATGGTCAGGGCAGAGAACTCCATGAAGAGGGCCCCGAGGCGGGCCAAGTGCCTCGAGGCAATCCACAGGGAGTTGGAGGTGAACATGTCGTCGGCCCTGTGGACCCTAGGGGCCATGGAGGAGGACCGCCTCCGGGACATTGAGCAGCAGTTCGATGATGCCCTGGCCCGGAACATCCCGAAGTGAGCCGTCGGACTGGCCCGCTGCCCTTGTAAATAGTTCTGTAGTTAGTGTTAGGTTTCCTTTGCTTTTTTATATTTTTTTTACCTTTTGGACAATGGACCACATTTTTGTATATACTTTTTTTTATTAGGTAGTGTCATTAGATAGGTTTCCTTTCTTCTGTTGGGATCATGGACCCTGGATTGTTTATCTGTATATAGTTGACTGTCGGAAAAAAAAAAAAAATTGATTTTACCCATGGAGCAATAGTTTTTGGTTTTAATTTTCAATTGGATTTACTTTTGTGAATTGTGACTTTGGACACCTTTCCTTTGGATTATGATTTGTGGTTTTACATTATTTTACAGACATGCTGCTTTTTGTTTTAAATTCCCATTTTTGTTTGTTTATTTTTGATTCCATTTATGTTGCTTTTAATACATATTTTTTCATCATACTTCAATGTGTAGTATCATCTCATTGGTTTCATGCATGTCATGATATGGGTTTTGACATTCACTGACACCGATTGTGTGTATGTGAGGGACATGTGTTCATTTACATACTTGCCATTGGTGTTGTATCATGTAATTGGCATTTCTAAGTGGGTGGATGCAATACTTGGGTGGGTGTTTGGCATGTGGAGACTGCCCATAAGGGCCAGGGATCTAGATTGTGATGACGTGTTGGCTGGGGGACATGTGTGGGGGCCTGGTGGAGGGTGCCCCTGGATGCTGGGGGGTGGGGGTGCTGGGAGACATGTGTGGGGGCATGGTGGAGGGTGCCCTGCACTGCTGGGGGTGGGGGTGCTGGGAGACAGGAGTGGGGGCCTGGTGGAGAGTGCCCCTGGATGCAGGGGGTGGGGGTGCAGGGAGACAGGAGTGGGACCTGGTGGAGGGTGCCCTACAGTGCTGGGGGGTGTGGGTGCTGGGAGACAGGAGTGAGGGCCTGGTGGAGGGTGCCCCTGGATGCAGGGGGGTGGGGGTGCAGGGAGACAGGGGTGGGGGCCTGGTGGAGGGTGCCCTACAGTGCTAGGGAGTGGGGGTGCAGGGAGACAGGAGTGGGGGCCTGGTGGAGGGTGCCCCTGGATGCAGGGGGGTGGGGGTGCAGGGGGACATGAGTGGGGGCCTGGTGGAGGGTGCCCCACAGTGCTGGGGTGGGGGTGCAGGGGGACATGAGTTGGATATGAGTGGGGGCCTGGTGGAGGGTGCCCCACAGTGCTGGGGGGTGGGGGTGCAGGGGGACATGAGTTGGACATGAGTGGGGGCCTGGTGGAGGGTGCCCCACAGTGCTGGGGGGTGGGGGTGCGGGGAGACATGCGTTGGTGGGCAGTGGTGCAAGGTGACATGCGGGTTGGCTGGGGGGCATGGCTATGGTGGATGGGCTGCCTGCGGGACATGCGCAGGGTAGTCCCCTGTGGTGTGGGCCGCCTGCAGGGGCCGTGGACGGTGTAGAGTGAACAGCTGGGAGGACCCACATGGCCGATTCACGTGTAGGACTCCACGGCACCCAAGGAATACACGTAGGCTGCTGGATTCACGTGTAGAATTTCCCACGCACCTTGGAATACACGTACCCTGCTGATATCATGTGTGGAAGTTCACGCGGACCCATAATACACGTACCCTGATGAAATCGCGTGTAAGACTGCCCGCGCACCCCTGGAATATACGTACCCTGGCAAATAGCACTGCTGGGGGGTGGGGGGGTGGGAGACATGAGTTGGACATGAGTGGGGGCCTGGTGGAGGGTGCCCTACAGTGCTGGGGGTGGGGGTGCAGGGGGACATGAGTTGGACATGAGTGGGGGCCTGGTGGAGGGTGCCCTACAGTGCTGGGGGGTGGGGGTGCTGGGAGACATGCGTTGGTGGGCAGTGGTGCAAGGTGACATGTGGGTTGGCTGGGGGGCATGGCCATGGTGGATGGGCTGCCTGCGGGACATGGGCAGGGTAGTCCCCTGTGGTGTGGGCCGCCTGCAGGGGCTGTGGAGGGTGTAGAGTGAACTGCTGGGAGGACCCACATGGCTGATTCACGTGTAGGACTCCACGGCACCCAAGGAATACACGTAGGCTGCTGGATTCGCATGTGGAATTTCCCGTGCACCTTGGAATACACGTACCCTGCTGATATCGCGTGTGGAAGTTCACGCGGACCCATAATACATGTACACTGATGAAATCGCGTGTAAGACTACCCGCGCACCCCTGGAATACACGTACCCCGGCAAATCGCACTGCTGGGGGGTGGGGGGGGTGGGAGACATGAGTTGGACATGAGTGGGTGCCTGGTGGAGGGTGCCCTGCACTGCTGGGGGGTGGGGGTGCAGGGAGACATGAGTCGGACATGAGTGGGGGCCTGGTGGAGGGTGCCCCACGGTGCTGGGGGGTGGGGGTGCAGGGGGACATGAGTTGGACATGAGTGGGGCCTGGTGGAGGGTGCCCCTGGATGCAGGGGGGTGGGGGTGCAGGGGGACATGAGTTGGACATGGGTGGGGGCCTGGTGGAGGGTGCCCCACAGTGCTGGGGGGTGGGGGTGCAGGGGGACAGGAGTGGGGCCTGGTGGAGGGTGCCCTACAGTGCTGGGGGTGTGGGTGCTGGGAGACAGGAGTGGGGGCCTGGTGGAGGGTGCCCCTGGATGCAGGGGGGTGGGGGTGCGGGGGGACAGGAGTGGGGGCCTGGTGGAGGGTGCCCCACAGTGCTGGGGGGTGGGAGTGCAGGGGGACAGGAGTGGGGGCCTGGTGGAGGGTGCCCTACAGTGCTGGGGGGTGTGGGTGCTGGGCGACAGGAGTGGGGGCCTGGTGGAGGGTGCCCTACAGTGCTGGGGGGTGGGGGTGCAGGGGGACATGAGTTGGACATGAGTGGGGGCCTGGTGGAGGGTGCCCCACAGTACTGGGGGGTGGGGGTGCTGGGAGACATGCGTTGGTGGGCAGTGGTGCAAGGTGACATGTGGGTTGGCTGGGGGGCATGGCCATGGTGGATGGGCTGCCTGCGGGACATGGGCAGGGTAGTCCCCTGTGGTGTGGGCCGCCTGCAGGGGCTGTGGAGGGTGTAGAGTGAACTGCTGGGAGGACCCACATGGCCGATTCACGTGTAGGACTCCACGGCACCCAAGGAATACACGTAGGCTGCTGGATTCGCATGTGGAATTTCCCGTGCACCTTGGAATACACGTACCCTGCTGATATCGCGTGTGGAAGTTCACGCGGACCCATAATACATGTACACTGATGAAATCGCGTGTAAGACTACCCGCGCACCCCTGGAATACACGTACCCCGGCAAATCGCACTGCTGGGGGGTGGGGGGGTGGGAGACATGAGTTGGACATGAGTGGGGGCCTGGTGGAGGGTGCCCTGCAGTGCTGGGGGGTGGGGTTGCAGGGGGACATAAGTTGGACATGATTGGGGGCCTGGTGGAGGGTGCCCTACAGTGCTGGGGGGTGGGGGTGCAGGGGGACAGGAGTGGGGGCCTGGTGGAGGGTGCCCTGCACTGCTGGGGGGTGGGGGTGCAGGGAGACAGGGGTGGGGGCCTGGTGGAGGATGCCCTGCACTGCTGGGGGTGGGGGTGCAGGGAGACATGAGTTGGACATGAGTGGGGGCCTGGTGGAGGGTGCCCCACAGTGCTGGGGTTTGGGGGTGCAGGGGGACATGAGTTGGACATGAGTGGGGCCTGGTGGAGGGTGCCCCTGGATGCAGGAGGGTGGGGGTGCAGGGGGACATGAGTTGGACATGAGTGGGGGCCTGGAGGAGGGTGCCCCACAGTGCTGGGGGGTGGGGGTGCAGGGGGATAGGAGTGGGGGCCTGGTGGAGGGTGCCCTACAGTGCTGGGGGGTGTGGATGCTGGGAGACAGGAGTGGGGGCCTGGTGGAGGGTGCCCCTGGATGCAGGGGGGTGGGGTGCTGGGGGACATGAGTGGGGGCCTGGTGGAGGGTGCCCCACAGTGCTGGGGGTGGGGGTGCACAGGGACAGGAGTGGGGGCCCGGTGGAGGGTGCCCTACAGTGCTGGGGGGTGTGGGTGCTGGGAGACAGGAGTGGGGCCTGGTGGAGGGTGCCCTACAGTGCTGGGGGGTGGGGGTGCAGGGGGGCATGAGCTGGACATGAGTGGGGGCCTGGTGGAGTGTGCCCCACAGTGCTGGGGGGTGGGGGTGCAGGGGGACATGAGTTGGACATGAGTGGGGGCCTGGTGGAGGGTGCCCCACAGTGCTGGGGGATGGGGGTGCAGGGGGACATGAGTTGGACATGAGTGGGGGCCTGGTGGAGGGTGCCCCACAGTGCTGGGGGTGGGGGTGCTGGGAGAAATGCGTTGGTGGGCAGTGGTGCAAGGTGACATGTGGGTTGGCTGGGGGGCATGGCCATGGTGGATGGGCTGCCTGCGGGACATGTGCAGGGTAGTCCCCTGTGGTGTGGGCCGCCTGCAGGGGCCGTGTAGGGTGTAGAGTGAACAGCTGGGAGGACCCACACGGCCGATTCACGTATAGGACTCCACGGCACCCAAGGAATACACGTAGGCTGCTGGATTCGCGTGTGGAATTTCCTGCGCACCTTGGAATACATGTAACCTGCTGATATCGCGTGTGGAAGTTCACGTGGACCCATAATACACGTACCCTGATGAAATCGCGTGTAAGACTACCCGCGCACCCCTGGAATACACGTACCCAGGCAAATCGCACTGATGGGGGGTGGGGGGGGGTGGGAGACATGAGTGGGGGCCTGGTGGAGGGTGCCCCACAGTGCTGGGGGTGGGGGTGCAGGGAGACAGGAGTGGGGGCCTGGTGGAGGGTGCCCTACAGTGCTGGGGGTGCAGGGGACATGAGTTGGACATGAGTGGGGGCCTGGTGGAGGGTGCCCCACAGTGCTGGGGGGTGGGGGTGCAGGGGGACATGAGTTGGACATGAGTGGGGGCCTGGTGGAGGGTGCCCCACAGTGCTGGGGGTGGGGGTGCAGGGGGACATGAGTTGGACATGAGTGGGGCCTGGTGGAGGGTGCCCCTGGATGCAGGGGGTGGGGGTGCAGGGGGACATGAGTTGGACATGAGTGGGGCCTGGTGGAGGGTGCCCCACAGTGCTGGGGGGTGGGGTGCAGGGGGACATGAGTTGGACATGAGTGGGGGCCTGGTGGAGGGTGCCCCACAGTGCTGGGGGGTGGGGGTGCAGGGGGACATGAGTTGGACATGAGTGGGGGCCTGGTGGATGGTGCCCCACAGTGCTGGGGGGTGGGGGTGCTGGGAGAGATGCGTTGGTGGGCAGTGGTGCAAGGTGACATGTGGGATGGCTGGGGGGCATGGCCATGGTGGATGGGCTGCCTGCGGGACATGTGCAGGGTAGTCCCCTGTGGTGTGGGCCGCCTGCAGGGGCCGTGGAGGATGTAGAGTGAACAGCTGGGAGGACCCACATGGCCGATTCACGTGTAGGACTCCACGACACTTCCCAAGCAACCCGAAATACACATACCCAGGGCAATCGCATGTGGAACTTCCCAAGCAACCCCGGAATACACGTACTCAGGGCAATTGCGTGTGGAACTTCCCGCAAACCCTGCAATACACATACCCTGCTGATATCGCGTGTGGAAGTTCACGCGGACCCATAATACACGTACCCTGATGAATTTGCGTGTCAGACTACACGCGCACCCCTGAAATATATGTACCCAGGCAAATCGCACTGCTGGGGGGGTGAGAGGGGTGGTAGACAGGAGTGGGTGCCTGGTGGAGGGTGCCCCTGGATGCTGGGGGGCATGCCCATGGTGGATGGGCTGCCTGCGGGACATGAGCAGGGGTGCAGGGTAGTCCTCTGTGGTGTGGGCTGCCTGCAGGGGCCGTGGAGGGTGTAGAGGGAACACCTGGGAGGACCCACACGGCCAATTCACGTGTAGTACTCCCTGCGCACCCCTGAAATACAGGTGCCCTGATGGAATCGCGTGTGATAGTTCCCGCGCACCCGGGAAATACACGTACCCTGCTGAATTTGCGTGTGATACTTCCCGCGCACCCCTGGAATACACGTGCCCTGATGGATTTGCATGTATTACTTCACGCGCACCCCTGATGTACACGTACCCAGGACATTCGCGTGTGAATCTTCCCGCGAACCACTGAAATACACGTTCCCCGCTTGGCGTTTGCTGTTTGGCAGCCCTGTGAACTGGTCCAGGGTTAGCGCAGACATTTGCGATGAATTGGGAATTTTGATGGATTTTCCTTGCGCGAGGGCGTTCTTGGGGGCGTAACTGGCGCTGCTGCAGGGTCGCTGCGCCACTCTGCGCCATGGCTGGTTTTGGAGGCTAAAATCCATGAATACGCTGTGCGATGAAATGGATTTTTTCGCACGCGGCTGGCGCACTCTATCGCACGGGGACACTGTGCGCCAGCCGCGTGCGCCACTTTTGTGCGAAATTCTATGAATTACCCTGTGAGTATTTTTATCAATCACATTTTGGCGATTCAGCATCTAAGTAAAAACATGCGTTTAAAAAAGAAAGACAATTCGAAGGAAAACACCTTGTCAAGTAAAAGAAATGCTTCAAAGCATGGATTGAAGACATATATAAATAAACATGACAGCGAGTCAACCTACTGATTGGGAAAGAAAATAATGACCATTTACCAAAGTTCATACTGATAAATGTAAAGATACTCTGGGGTTAGACTACCAACTAACACATTCACCTGTAACTACCTCCCTAAATACTTGGGATTATGCCAGTTTTACTTACAAATCTTTTTGACAGCGAGGCGTTCTTTATCGACAGTTGGCTGCTCTTTAGGATCAGAGGAACGTGGCTCAGTCGACATCCAAAACAATTCATTTGGCTGGAAGCTGTGCAAGGTTTTTACATCTTCAGGTTGTAGGACCTAAGGCCTATTTCATTCGTAGCAACGACAGAATGTATTCTTGAGTGCATCTCTGGGTTCCCATGTAGATGTCTTTTTCCACATGATTTTTGGTGAAGTTCCTTTTATCATACATCACGGATTGTAGCTCGGTGTTTGCAAGATTGTGTGGTGGATGTATCACCTCATCATTGTTTCTTCTTGTGACATATTTTGTTGGGTACTCCCCACTGGCACTAAAGTCTCAAGAAATCTTAAACATATCTTCACCTCCAAGACCTAAAACAGTAGAGGGTCCTTACTTCTGCAAACATTACACTGTGCCCTTCTGATCTCGTGCACCTCCTAATTATCATGGCTACCCAACCTCTCAACATGTATTTACACCAATGAGCCTCTTGGCTCTTCTCTTTCCTTCCTTTATCTAGAGCCCCAGAAAACGGTTGTGTTCTAAAAGCTCAGGGGCTCCTAAACACTGAAGGACATGAACAATGATTCAGCCCCAAATAAGGCAGTCTAGTAGAGAGCAGTGCATATTCCATTCAATTTCACCACAAGCTTCAAGGGAAATGGACTGTAATAGACTTCCTCATACTGCTCATGTTCAGAGTTTCCCTAAACATTCCCATCCCTTTTCAGGCTAACATTTTATTCCCATCCCTTTTCCTGCTTACATTTCAAACTCCCAAAACAATTTTTCATAACAGTGAGTGCTGTCCAACTTGGCCTTGATGGTACCTGGAACCAAGTCCTTGTCAATGAGGGCAAGCCTGTCATCCCAGAACCTATTTATGTCCCACCTTGAGTAGTCTCAGGTACACATCACTTTCCCAGAAATACATTCTTGCCACATCTGTCTGTACATCCCCCTCATTTACTGAAATAGGGTGACTGTTACCAGGTGCAAGTACTTCCAATTCCTAGTGTCCACAGTATTGTGGACAAGGGTGCTTGAAAGGCATATAAATCTCAGCCATTCTGCGATGACAAATTCAAGCCCATGAATTCTCTGAGTTTGAAAATTCATTTGTACTAGAGGCTGATGAGCACCAAGTCAAAGACCCTGGGTAGCCATGCCAGAGAGACTACTTTTTCTTGGCCTTGCGCCTGTTGACAACGAACACCAGTTCCATTTTATCACAGATGTAAAGGATTGACCTAAAAATGGCGTTGACATGAGAAAGGGAAAACTTTTCACAAGACCTACTGTGAGTCCTTTATCATATCATGCCTCTTGCCAGCCAGCACACAGCACCAAACAAGGGCATCGCCTGATACAGATTCCCCATCCAAGCTATACATTCCGCTGGAAGTCATTGTGACTCCAATTTAATGAAGTCAATTCTCCTCTCCCAATCACCAGTCTTCCCACATTTCCCTTGCTGCACTGGTACCATGTTGCGGCTGTTGCTCCTGTTATATGGACAATGGTATATGCCCGCAGACCAATGTTCTGGGATCATCACCTTGGAAACAATATTCAGGTGACCTAAGATCTGTTTCAAAGCCAGCTACTCTCACTCGTGAAGACCCCACATATGCCTTAATAAGGTTAGCAACGTCTCCCACTTTTCAGCAGAGACCCTGGAACTCACTATCATAAAGTCAACCTTATCCTTCTCTAAATGTCCGTCTAGCTTTTAGAAGAGAGAACATTCCAGCCTACTGTTCTGCCCCCATGTTTCATCAAATAGATTGTAGTAAGAACTGTTTATCACATTGAATTGTGGGTCAGTAATAGGAAATAGTCTAATAAAGATTTGCAACCTTGTTCTTCATCCCTTTTCCCTCCTGAATATTGTTAAATTAATAGAAATGATACCAATGATAATCTCCCATGGGATTATTCAGTGATTCTTTCATGCCGCTCTGTTGAAATCAGCAATGTATCTACTATTCTACTGTTTGGTGTTGTGACAGTGGATGTGACATTTGAATTTGGGGTAAAGGTTGGCACATTGGCAAAATAAAGAAAAGTAAGTTATGCTATTTGATTTACAGGAATGAGTTTAGGCAACAAGATCATTTCAGGGATCCAGCTCAGGCATTTCAGGCAAAATAATTCAGTAACCAGTCTCTTGTTGAATATCTTAATACATGCAAAACATATATTTCCGAAAATTGGAGATACAATGACAGGATCTTATCAGTGGAAAACAGAAAGTGCAAAGACATCTTTCCACCGATGGCAGCAACCAAGTCAAAGAAGGTCAGTCATGACCAGTGAGTGTTTTATGGTGCCATTATATGCTCAGTTGGAGTACTGTTTGCCTAGTGTTTATTTCCAGGCTTGCTGATGGTACTCTTGGTCAGAAGAGATTTGCCTGGCATTTCGGTGCCCGACTGCCCTTGTGGGTGGGACAAAGACTGATATGCAAATGGATATTTCTCCTCTGTGAAGGGTGCAGTGAGCTAAATCGTAGTTGTAGACACTCCTGAGGGGAAGAAATGCCATAGAACAGGGTATTTGACACACGTTTATTTATTGTTCACTTGTTAGCCACTTATACAGGAAGTAAATACTGTGTCAAAGCACACACAGGGGGCAGGGGGCGAGAAACAATGAAAAATATCAATTATTAATTACTATGCCTTCGGAGTGTTCAGAACGTGCAAGTGCAGAAGGGAGGAGGAATGGGATAGGTGCGGGGTGCTCATGAGTGAGCAACAGGTGAAGTGCAATGAAGGTAAGTGTGAGCATCCAGGGTGGAGGGTAAGCAGAGGCAAGTGCTGAGGATAGACAGAAGCTGAGGGCGATTTGGTGTGGGTGGTCAGGGCCCCATGGATGCATAAGGGCCCTGATTTAACAAGGGGGGTCCTGGGAGTCTCTCTGCCAGACATTAGTCCTGGTTACGAGAGACTTACCCAGAGTCTTTAGCTCACTATCTTTTCACAGAGAAGAAATATCCCAAACATATCAGTCTTTGTCCTGCCCTGGGGCAGTCCAGCACCGAAATGCGAGGCAATTCTCCTCTGAACAAGAGTACCAACAGAAACCCCAGACACGTGTTTCGGTCTGGTTGGACCTCATCAGTAGGGTGGATCTGTGCCTCTCTAAGAATAGTGAGCAAGGGGTCCACGTCTGGATTCCCCTAGTAACTTAGGGTGAGACCCAAAGTTACTTAAATATGCAGATTTAACAAGGGGGGTCCTGGGAGTCTCTCTGCCAGACATTAGTCCTGGTTACGAGAGACTTACCCAGAGTCTTTAGCTCACTATCTTTTCACAGAGAAGAAATATCCCAAACATATCAGTCTTTGTCCTGCCCTGGGGCAGTCCAGCACCGAAATGCGAGGCAATTCTCCTCTGAACAAGAGTACCAACAGAAACCCCAGACACGTGTTTCGGTCTGGTTGGACCTCATCAGTAGGGTGGATCTGTGCCTCTCTAAGAATAGTGAGCAAGGGGTCCACGTCTGGATTCCCCTAGTAACTTAGGGTGAGACCCAAAGTTACTTAAATATGCAGATTTAACAAGGGGGGTCCTGGGAGTCTCTCTGCCAGACATTAGTCCTGGTTACGAGAGACTTACCCAGAGTCTTTAGCTCACTATCTTTCACAGAGAAGAAATATCCCAAACATATCACCGAAATGCTAGGCAATTCTCCTCTGAACAAGAGTACCAACAGCATCCCCAGACACGTGTTTCGGTCTGGTTGGACCTCATCAGTAGTCTGGCAGAGAGACTCCCAGGACCCCCCTTGTCAATTTGCATATTCAAGTAACTTTGGGTCTCACCCCAAGTTACTAGGGGAATCCAGACGTGGACCCCTTGCTCACTATTCTTAGAGAGGCACAGCTCCTCCCTACTGATGAGGTCCAACCAGACCGAAACACGTGTCTGGGGATGCTGTTGGTACTCTTGTTCAGAGGAGAATTGCCTAGCATTTCGGTGCTGGACTGCCCCAGGGCAGGACAAAGACTGATATGTTTGGGATATTTCTTCTCTGTGAAAGATAGTGAGCTAAAGACTCTGGGCAAGTCTCTCGTAACCAGGACTAATGTCTGGCAGAGAGACTCCCAGAACCCCCCTTGTCAATTTGCATATTCAAGTAACTTTGGGTCTCACCCCAAGTTACTAGGGGAATCCAGACGTGGACCCCTTGCTCACTATTCTTAGAGAGGCACAGCTCCTCCCTACTGATGAGGTCCAACCAGACCGAAACACGTGTCTGGGGATGCTGTTGGTACTCTTGTTCAGAGGAGAATTGCCTAGCATTTCGGTGCTGGACTGCCCCAGGGCAGGACAAAGACTGATATGTTTGGGATATTTCTTCTCTGTGAAAGATAGTGAGCTAAAGACTCTGGGCAAGTCTCTCGTAACCAGGACTAATGTCTGGCAGAGAGACTCCCAGGACCCCCCTTGTCAATTTGCATAAGGGCCCTGAAATCAAACAAGCAACGGTGAGATTAGCAGAGGAGGGGGGGGTAAAGAGGAAAGTCTTGAGGAGCTTCTTGAATTTAAGAAAATCTGGCTCAAGGTGAAGGGGAAGGGGGAGGTTGTTCTAAAGAAGGGAGCCAGGTGAGGAATGCGATTAGCCACCTGCCCTCTGTTTAGCAAAACACTTTACACACAACAAGTTGCTGTCTGAGGAGCACAGAGGTCAAGAGGGAGAATATTTAGTAAGAGAGAGTTGAAGATAGTGTGGTGCCCAGCCCCAGACAGCCCTGTGGAGGATACCGAGAGATTTGAAGTTAATCGGTGAAGCAACCGGGAGCCAGTGAAGACTTTTTAGGGCAGGAGAGATGCAGTCTCTGGGATGAGGCAAGGATAAGTTTTTGCTGCCCTATTCTGGATTAGCTGGATGGGTCGCAGAGTGGAAGAAGGTAGATCCAGAAGGAGGCTATTGCAATTGTCAAGCCTAGAGAGTACCAGGGCTCCGGTCACATTGAGCTTCTGGGGGAAGGTGAGAAAAGGTAGAATTCCTTTGAGAAGTAATACCTGAAAGTGGGACTTCTTGGCAATGTCCTGGGTGTGGGGGGGAGTAGAAGGAGGAGTCGAAGATGACGCCAAGATTTCTGGCTTCACAAGAGGGAGCAGGGAGAGAGCCCATGAAGGAAGACCAGAGTGAAGGGAAGAAGGCAGGAGCAGGGGTCCCAATGGGAAGGATCTCCATTTTGCTGGCAATGAGGCAGACATAATTGGAAGTGCACTGTGCCTGGATTGCAGAGAGGCAGTCAGAGATGATGGAAGGTGCAAGAGGCTCAGCAGGAAGTTTGTAGACGAGTTGTGTGTCATCAGCATAACACTGGAAGTTGGGGTGAGAAGGAGGAGATGAGGAGTGCCAGTTAAGTAAGATAGATGTTAAAGAGCCAAGGTGAGAGAATAGAGCCTTGGGGGACACCACAGGTGGAGAAGGAAGTAGGAGAGGAGAAGGTGCCCAGGATGACTTGGGAGGAGTGGTAAGTTAGGAAGGAGGTCAGCCAGTCCAGTGACTGCTCCGAGATACCAAGGGTGTCGGGGAGCCTTTGTATGAGGATGGAGTGGTTGACCGTTTCAAATGCAGAGGAGAGATCAAGCAGGATGAGGACAGTTGGGGAGTTGTAATCAAGGGATACAAGCAGTTCTTCACAGGTGTGTTCACAAGAGCAGTTCCATGCCTCTGGATGCTTGGAATCCAGATTGATCATCATGGAGTCCACCAACAAGTTCAGTGTGAGAGTAGAGGTGGGACAGGGCCAACTTCTCCAGCAGTTTCCTCAGAAAGGAAGACATGGAGATAGGGCGGGAGTTGGTTGGACAGGTAGGGTCTGTTGATATTTTTTTAAGGAGGGGGCACACAAGAGCGTGCTTGAGGGAGGAGGGGAAGAACCAGTAGCAAAGGAGTGGTTACAGAGATCAGCAAGTGCAGGGGCAAGAGAGCCAATGCTGTCTTTGATGGTTCTGGATGAGCAAGGGGAAACCTGTTTGAAAGAGACCTTGATGCAGAGGACAACTCTGGTGAGTAGTTCAGGTGAGACAAGGGTGAAGGAAGAGAAGGAATAAGGAGGAGGGTGAGTGGCCAAGTGAGGCAAGTGGGTGAGGGATGGGTTGGGAGTGTGAGTAACAAGGCTGTTCAGGATGTCCTGAGTTTTGGTGGTGAAGTGAGTGGCGAGTGCATTGTAAAGGCCCTGAGAAGGACTAGGGGAGGAGGATAATGTGAAAGGGTTGGTTGGCTCCCTGCAGATTTGGAACAGTTCATACGTGTTGTTTGATGCACCAGATACCCATGCCTGAATGTGGGCCCTTTTCATGGCACGGAGTCACCGAGAAGGAGCAGGTTGGAGGAGGTTGAAAGTAACAAGGAACAGAAATCAGCCCATTCAGAGAGGAACAGGAAGGTAGTGCCTGGAGGCCGGTAAATGGTAGCAATGGTCAGGGTGGAGGAGGGAAGAATAACAAACTTGTATACCAGGCTCTCAAAGGAAGAATAGAGTTGAGTGGGAAGGGTGGAAGAAGGAACCCTCTCAGGGAAGATGAAGGCAACCCCACCACCAACACGGTGAGGACATGGCTCGGAAATTATCTTAAAGCCGTCAGGTAGGAGGGAGTCAAAAGCAGTGACTGAGTTGGCATTGAACCATTTCTCAGTAAGAGCGAGAATGTCAAGGTCAGTGTCTTCAAGAAGGAGGTACATGTCAGCAGAGTGTTTGTTAGCTGGCGGGAATTAAGAGTGTGCCTTTGAAGTTTTTCTGAGGTGGAGTACAGGGGCATGGTACTTCAGTCAGAGGGGGGAGAGAGGGGAAGTAGGTGGAGAGGCAGTAGAGGGGAGAAAGTGAATGAGGAATGCATTGGTCTTTAGGTCATACCATATAAAGAGTAGTGCCATCTCCATTCCTCTCATGGGTCTAAAGACTGCTTGTGCCTGAGCTATTAGCTGGTGGTTGTTTTCGACATATCCCAGTATTTGTTCATAAACATAGGTCTCCATTAGTTTTGCCGGGTATGGAATGTTTGAGATGGGTCTGTAGTTTATGAGGTCTTCAATATCGCCCGCCGTATCTTTGAGGAGTGGTCTGATGTAGGCTGATTTGAAGGCTTGTGGTACCCTTCCCATTGAAAGTGACATGTTGAAGAGGTTTAGGTAGTATTCTGAGGGTGTTCCCTTTGCAAGGATCGCTTTGTAGATGTCTGTTGACAATGCTCATTATTGTTATCGGGGTGCAGGTTATGTTCTATTGGGTCTGTTTCACCATCAAGTAGTTTGGTTAGGATTCATATTGGGTTCACGTCTTCTTCTGGATCCTCTTCATTTTCAGTGTGATGGTGCCAATGGTCCCCTTGGTTTTTTGTAATGTATGGCGTAGAGGTCTCGTTTCATGCTTTTTCTTCTGTGGGGTCCCGATATCCTGCTGATGCGTATAGTGTTCCTGATTGTTGGTTGCTGCTCTGTCCGATGGTCTGTTGAGAGGTAAGCCATTAGGTAGAGTGATTTTTGTTTGGTTTTCGTGGTGGATCTTATTTCAGTTGGGCACGTGGGTGTGCATTTCATTTAGGGGTGTACTGAAATTCGGCATCAAGCAAGTAGTCTGCAAAATTCTGACTGAAAATGAGATATTCGGCTTCAGCCAAATACTTCATTATCACTTGAAGCCGAATAGATTCCCTACATGATAAATTAAGTGATGCTTTTACTGCGTGCCTGTAATAATTCAGGCATGCCATATGTATCCTTTTAAAGGATCATTAAACAAATGCTGTTGTCCCTTTTTTGATTGAGTACAGGCAGAACAGAGGTGTGAAAGTACAAATAAAGTCGCTGCCCTCCATGTGCTGGACAGACTTTCATCTGGTGGTTTGCTGGGGAGGGGTGAGCTGAAGCAAACCTCTCAATATATTTAATGTATCTCTGGTCTCCCCTGTATTTTTCTGTTAAAATCCACTGACCTGGAACAGTAGTTCATGAAGTTGCTACTGAAAATGATATTTTCTGTAGGCACTTATTGATTTGCTGATGACCTGTTTGAGGATCTGAAAATGACTGCCTCCAATCCCACCAATTTCCAATCCAAATAATATAATTTAGTGGATTAATATAGCTGTTGCAGGGATTTCAGTAAGTCACAAACCATGAGTAAAATAGCACAGGAGGAAGTGTACCTGTAGCAAAGAACTGTATTTAGTCTTCAGGCCAAAGTTAAAAAGCAAGTTAGATGGCTCCGTGGGAAGTGTCCCTCATGCCAGATATGTGCTTATTATATCAAAACATAGGTTACAATGCCTGCACTCAAACTTTCTCATGCTGCCAAAATGAGTCCCTTTGAATTAAGTAAAATTGACAGATGTTACTAAAGAACGTGACTATATTGTTTTTTAATGAATATGTGCCAGTCTTTGGCATCCGAAATTTTCCTCCCAACATTAGAGAATTCAAAAAGAGGGATATTTGTGTAATAAAGATAAGGAGATATACGTTTATAATTTAGAAACATTGGACCAAATGGATATACAAGTGACACAAATAAGTGAAATAAACATGCACATGCCAATTAAAGATCTGAAAATCAGAACTGCCCCTTCCCTATCGGGTCAGATGAGAACCATGGAGGACTCAGCATTCCCTATCTAGGGAATGATGTGAGTGTTTACTGTGTTGCTGCTCTGCTTACCTGAGTCTGCCTACAATTGACTAAAATTGGAATCGTTCTTTCAGTGTGTGATGTTTTTGGCGTGCCATATAGCCAAACCCCTCTCAGGTACATTTCTATTTGTGAGCGTTGCCGCTCCTAAAAACACGTACTCCTTCAGATCCTGTTTGTTACCTGTGTTGTGTGTGCACAAAACTGTTGTTTTTTTTCATTTTGTGTCGGCAACTGCAGGGAGATAGTTTCTTCCTGTGAGCAGTGCATCACATGAACATCATCCTCGATCATTTACTTGGAGCCCCGCCTGTCGAGTGGTTAAAACAATACTCACGCAACCCCTGTCGCCTCAATTACCCATTTGGATCCACGAGTGACTCCACTTAGTGGAGCTTTCACTGTTTTTGCACGCTTCTTTCCTTTACACTGTATGACATGCCAGTGACTGCTGGGAGATTAGTACTTCCTTTGCGCTGCGCACGCCTATTTTGTTCCAGCAGACTTCTAAGTCTGATTTTAGCATTATGTTCTGTCTGTGCTGGTGACTGTGGGGTCTAATTGTGTATATTATTGCTCCCTTTGAACCACACAGTCTTTATGAATCCAAGTGATTTGACCGCGGCTGAAACTACTGCGGGCAAAACGTTTGCATGAGAAAGGTGCGAACTACCAAAAGTTTGCACCTTTCTCATGCGAACACACTTACATTCTCACACCCACACACACAACACACCCATAACAACCCCCCCACCCACACCCTCAACACACCCACACCCCAACATACACAAACCCCACTTACCTTCATCTTCACGCTGGTTCCCTCCAGCGCCAGTTCCCTTTCACGTCCGTGAATGTGAACCGGCGCTGCAGAGTCCTTTTCTTTTTTTTGTTTTTTTAAACAGAAGGCTGCGGGGGTGTCCCCCGCAGCCCCGGCTCACTATACCATAAAGTATAGTGAGCGGGGCAATGTGGGGGACACTCCGCAGCTCCTGTTTTTTTTAAAAAGAATTAATACATTTTTTTTAAATGGAAGGCTGCCGGGGTGTGCCCCGCAGCCCCAGCTCACTAAACCATGAAGTATAGTGAGCGGGGCGATGCGGGGAACACCTCGCAACCCTGTTTTTTTTTTTGTAAACAGAATGCTGCAATGGTGTCCCCCAAAGCCCCCGCTCACTATACCATAAAGTATAGTGAGCGGGCCGATGCGGAGGACACCGCCGCAGCCCCCGTTTTTTTTTACAGTGCTGCCACCAAAGGTTCGAACTTTTGGTGTTCAAACTTTTGGTGTTCAAACCTTTGGTGGTAGCATTTTTAGAACTTTTGGTCGTTGCAAGCATTTTCTTTTCGGTACAATTGACCTAAACCGTCTTTATACATGTTTTGCTACTCAATTGGAGGTTTGAAGAAGCACTGCAATCCGTGAGCCATTGTTTTAAAATCCATTGAATATAGTTCCAGTGACTGCAGGGGGTCAAGAACTCCCTTTGAACCGTCCATTGCTAATAGACTCAAGCAGTTCATAACATCCGCCTCATTCCCTCTGAGTTTTGTCTGAGCTGGTGACTGTGGGGAGCTATTGTGTTTGTTCTTACTCCCTTTGAACTGAACAGCCTCAGTAATATCCTGGAAACTTACTAAGTTGACCGACCTTTTGATAATTGAAGTTTTGAATTGTGGTGCTACACTTTCCTGTTATGCACTTGCTGTCTGATAACCCAGCTGGGCAAATCTAAACAATGTCTCTCCGCACTGGTTTGCGTAGCCCACCTCTAACTCCCAAAGCCACTATGCTTAAGAGAGACACTGCTGACATTGATATTGGTGCGACCGACATAATGGGTCATTACGACCCGGGCGCAAAGGGATACCGGGCACCGGTAATGACACCGGTGCCCGTAATCCCTTTGCGCACTATTCCGAGGTCCCTTTGCGGGTCCTTCCCTTAACGCCTGCTTTTAGCAGGTGTTAAGGACGGGACTCGCAAAGGGATACCGGGGTCAATAACGGTACTGCAATTTGCGGTACCGTTATTGCTGCCTTCTCGATTCCCATTGAGCCCTATGGGGCTCAAATGGGAATGGGGAATGGCTTTTAAAATTGGGGCTTACCGGTCCCGCAAAGATTGAAATGAACCGGTAGGTCCCCATACCGCCACAACGGTGGCGGTTCCGGTATTGGTGCTAGTCATGGCGCTAGTAGCGCCATGACTAGCACCAACCTCAGAATGAGGGCCAATTACTTCCTTAGAGGGAAACCAAGTGCCCCATGGTGGTGACTTGTGTAATAACAATGAAGCAGAGCTAGTTGCAGTGCTGACCCATAATCTAGTGGTTCCCGATTCTCCTGCATGCCAAAATGTAATACCTACATTCTGCACTGAAAAGCCCAAACAGAAGAGTCGTAACAAGTGCAGTCCTAAAGCTACTACTGTGGGTCATGTTGTCACACCCCAACCAAGGTCTCCCATTGGAGGACAATGCATAATGGACTATTTCCCTGATGTTAACTGGGACAAGTACAGAAATTAAAACCATAGTACCCCTTAGAAAAACCGCCATAATTGACCATACGCAAATGAACATTCTGAACGACCTAAGCATCATCGAATATGCAGACTCAATTACACATTCAAAAGTCTACGTATCTTTGGATTGAGTCACCCAGCAAACCTGTGACGCATCTCAAATTGGGTCCCCTTCCGAACTCACTGACTTCATCTCCCAAGAAAAGAGAAGAGCCCATTCTATTTCATCTCCGGACTACTCCACAACCTAGTGACGGAGCTATTCATCACACGCTCAGAGAGGCTGATGATTGTATCAAGCTGTCCTCCCCAGCCTTTCTGCACTTAACATGGTTCTTAGCTCTTTTGTTAAATTGATTGATAACATTTGGGATGAGGTAAAGATTTGCTTGACTATGCTTTCATCCATTTACACAAAGGTTGAAGACCTGGAAGCATGTGTCGGCCACTTGGCCTCTTTTGAAAAAACCTGCAAATTCAGGCCCTGCCCAAGCCCCTATTTCTGCTGACATTATCATAATAGATGAATCTGTGCGTGAAATAATACCTGTCCCCAATGACACCCATGCATCATCGTGTCATGTTAAGGTGAATCAAAACCCCATCACTATGGATGTTTGTGACAATCCTCCACATCAAACTATTGCTTTAATTCACACACAAAAGAGTGGTTCCAAAGTCTGTCCCATCACCCGAGGGAAAAAACATGTCAAAGAATCAAAAAGTGCTAAAGAGACATAACAATTCTTCTTTAAAATGGTTACATGATCTCTCCATAACTGATTCCATGAATCTGAATCTGACCTAAACCCCGCTTTTGTACTTGAGTTAAAAACGACATCAGATTTGTGTGTTCCTACAGTTTCCTCTTTAGGTGACCCTCTGATGGCTAATGTCTGTAGTGGAGGATTGTCCATCCCTAATTTATCTACTCATTGTGTAATTGACAATGCTAGAATCTTCAAAGCTGATGCTTGTCTACAGATGGCTCCCAATTCTGATTCTAAAAATGTTTTCTACAATGATGTTCCGTGCTTGTCAATTGGCCACGCTCCAGATTTGGGCAGACCGTCTACGGTTCTACCATCTGCAAAAACTCAAACAATTCAGAAATCACATGTGCTGAATGATGTTCTGCATAACTGCAGGTTTGATATGGTACCAAAGTTAGGATTAGTGAGTTTGGATACAACTCACCAAGCAGTTGTTCACCAAACTGATGACAAATCAGCAGAACACGCTGCTGCAAATCATGTCTTATTGCTCCCTCCTTCTAGCAAGAGCTCCAAACAATGTGTTCATGCCCACACTAATCAGCCAAATAGGTATCTAAATTGTGTCAGTGACAAAGGCCGTAACACTCATTAATATAATTCTGAGCCTAAACCTGACACATTGGTATATCCTCTCCCTCGTCCACCTTTTGCAAGTTCAGAGAAACCATCTACCTACCATTTCAAACATACTTACTTGGGTGCTTTACTCGATAAATTATATATTCCATCTGAAAGACAGTCTACAGTGACTCCTAACTGCGAAAAGCCCTTACAGGGTGGAAACTGCTCTACTGCAAACACTACGTCTTGTCATACTTGTGTGTGCTTAATGGGTGCTGCATTGAACCCCAATAATGTAATCTATGGGGAAGGAGCTACCAGCAGTGCTACTAGCATACCATCCTATAGTAGGGTGGAGCATCTTAATTCCAATCTGATGCAGCTATTAGTTACTGGGGAGGGCTCAAGAGCTTCTAATAGCCTTAACACTCAAACTCCGGAGCCACACAATGGGGGTCATTACGAGTACGGCGGTAAGGGGTTAACGGCACCGGTAAGGGTGCTGGTGCCGTTAACCCCTTAACGGGTCCGTTATTAGCTTCCTTCCCATTCCCATTGAGCCCAATGGGGGCTCGAATGGGAATGGGGAATGGTTTTGTGAATGGGGACTTACTGGGTCCTCCAAGGTTGGAATGACCCGGTAAATCCCCATTCAGAGAAGCCGGTCCCGGACAAGAGTTGGAGGAATCCATGGTGCTAATAGCGCCATGGATGCCTCCAAACTCGTAATGACCCAAAATGTCTTACTAATGTCTAGTCTGCTGGGTGACTCCATACCAGTCTGTTTGAACCGTATAAATATTCTGTACATTTTGGCTGAAATCCCCACACTGATGGCAATTTCCTCTGCTGACATAAAGAGAGTGGCTTTCCCAGACAAAAAGGATGTGTTCCGAGGCCCTTCTTCATTTACAATCTAAATTAGTGTTTAATTTAATTTCTGCAGAAAGCACAATGTTGGATAACCTAGAATTCTCAATTGTGAGATGGGAACAAGAAGTTAACGATGATCATAAGCTAAATCCTAAGGGCAATCCCTAAGTCAATTACATTAAACGATGGAATGGGGATAAGAAATAGTTTGGCCCCATTGACGACAGAGAATCTAACCTACAAGGGCCCACTAATAATCGGCTCCTGGCGGCGCTGATGATGAAGTGGTGTCTGTAAGCAGTGATGTTGGTAACGGGGAATTCAAAATACTGTCATGGAATTCTAGAGGCCATGGCCACTTGTACACCAACAAGTCAGTTCTGGATGAACTACGACATTCCAACAGTTTAATTCTCTAAGAAACTTGGCTCACTACTAGCCCAGTGCTGGTTGGGTATCATGTCCTTTTCCAGAAAGCAAAGTGCGGTGGTAGACCATATGGTGGCTTAGCCATCACTTTATGATCTGATCTTTTAGCGGTTTCCCGACCAGTTCCAAACCTTCTTTATAGACTATTGACAGTTGAGCTGGAATTCCGTTCCAATTCGTACTATGTCCTACTGTTGAACATCTACCGGAATAAGGACGTAGGAGAATTTGAAGAATTCCTGCAGACCATTGTTCATTTGGTGTGTAAATGGAAGGTGAGAAGTGGTTCTCGTCATGTTCTGTTAGTGGGCAACTTGAATGTTAAATGCGTGTTTGTATTGGCTGAAGAGCTTTTACTTAATTATAAATATGACTACTCGCCTGTTAATCAAAAATCTAAAGACGGTCTGCAGTGGAGCTCTACACTTGCTTCCTTAAATCTATACTCCCTCAATGACCAATTTAGGAATAGTATCAACAACCATTATACAATGTTTTGTGGCTCCAACCAATCCACAATTGGCTATGTCTTTGTCGACCCCCATTTGTATGAGATCTGCTCTCATTTTTCGAATAATACTACCCAATGGAGCGACCATTGCATCCTGAGTGCCACCTTAAACTTTCCATTCACACTTTTCGACAATCACATCATGGGCCCTATTGAGTTAAAAGTCTCTGCTTGGGGCAACGGTGTTCGCAGAATTGCTTTGAATGTAGATGGGTTGGCTCAGCAGTTCAGATAATCTATGGCCTGTTCCAAGCTTGAATGGAAGGTCCAAGTGTTCAACGTGGGAAATGTTGACGACACCATCAATGTTTTAATCTCTGGTGCTACTTATAACCATACGTCCCTTCGGAAACCCTACTTGTAAGAAGCACTTACATGTATATGATGAGCAACTAGCCCAGAAAAAAAGACAGATGAGGTCCACCTTAAGACTAATAAAGACTCTCCCGATCCTGTGGGAAGAGATAATGGTTAAGTGTAAATTAGTTAAACAAAACTATACCATCTACTGTAAACATCTGCGTGCATTTCTGTTACACCAGGATTTGTCATTGATGCTGAGAGCTTCATCCAAAAAAGATGGGGGTTTGTTCTGGTGCTTAATAAATGACCAGTCACTGTCTACATGTATTGCTCAGTTAAATGCAGTAATTAAAAAAAACCTGTGCAACCTTATTTCGCATCTGTTCGATCTGGGCAACGTGAAACCTTTGAAACAGATAATTAATTCTAACTATGAAACAACTAGAGAGAAGCCCATTAAAATCAATGTAAAAATGGTGTTGGACTTGATAACTTTATGTAAAACCTCATGAGATGAGGGGCCCAATGGGCTGTCAAATGCCATACTTAAAACTGCCCTAGAAATTGGGCCAATGCCCTTGCGATTTTATTTGAGTGTCATTGCTACTAAAACGTTTCCTTTGTCATGGCAAATTGCCTTTATTGTTCCCATCTTAAAAAAAGGCTTAAGTTCTGAGCCCTCGAGCTATAGACCTATCTTGTTGCTGGATGCGGACAGTAAGATCTTTTCATCCATCCTACTCCAGCATTTAGAAAAATGGGCTGCTGACATGTTTAGACTATTTAAATTTCAGACAGGTTTTCAAAAGGCTCATTCTTCATCTAGTAACAGTCTTGTGCTTAGGTTTATTCAAAAAAATACTTGGGCTACTGCAGATGCTTGTACCTACATAGACTCTTTTGATTTATCATCTGCCTTTAACCGTTTTGACCGTGTCAGACTCTGGGGAAAGCTGAAAAACTGGGGGGATTCTCTGTAGCCTTCTGGATCCTATTATAGGCCTCCATGAGAACTCTTTGGTCCGGGTAAGGTTGAATTGAGATGGGGCCATGTTTTGAGGCATTCGGACACGGTGTGGTCTTCGACAAGGCTGTATTTTGGCTGCCTGTTTGTTTAACCTTTATGTGTCTGATGCAAGTGAGTACCTGACCCCAGCACTCTAATTGCACCTACGTGGGCTCTCAGAAAATATTGTGGCTCGCATATGCGGACAATTTTCTTCTTTTTGATAAATCCTGTGTGGTGCTGAAAAGACTTCTTAAGTCTTTCTCTGCATATGCGATCGACAATGGCCTTAAGATCAACATAAAGAAAACCAGAATTCTAGCCATATCTAGAAGCATGAAAAAGCGCTCCCATTTGTGGTCTTCAGAAGATACCGTGATTGCTTTGGCCCCCTGTATGACTTACCTTGGCTACACCATATCTATTGTGACAGGTTTTGACAAATGGAGGCTCGTGTTAAATCAAAAGGCAGCAATGTTGCTCTCACAAATACTGGCGTTACATTGGCAACTTTGTTCATTTTCTATCATGCCAGAACTGAAATTATATGTAGGAAAGGTAGTCCCCAAACGAATTTACTGACAAGAACTATTCTTTGATGCAGCCTTGAAATCACTGGACTTGTGGGAAGCTAAGATATGGCGTAGAGTTTTGGGGGTACCTATCTGTTTCCCCATTGCCACTATAAGATTTGAATTAGTTCTTATTTCTATTCACGTCCGGGTGGAGTGGAGTCTCTTGAGATTATTTAGAAGAATACTTGTGCCTATTCGTGATTCCCTTTATGTGAACTTTCAGGAGTCCATGAACCTGTCTCCCACCGGGAAATGTCCCAATGTTGTCAGAGTAATTAAAAACCACTGTGATAGAATTTTTACAAAAAATCTACATGAATATTGATATTTTGATCCAAAATCCAATCAAGGTAAAAAATCAGCTATACGACATGATTGGATCGAGACACATAAAAATTCCTTGGTTATACATCCATTGCCCATCCCTCCCATGAACATAAAAAGAGGGGTGCGATTGTCCCATACCTCGTCAAATTTCCTGATAGCCACCACAGGAAAATATTTCTACATTTCAGATGGAATTTACTGCTAACCAAAGAAATTCTATCGTGGCATGGTATGATTACACCTGAAGACTCTGGATGCAGGTACTATGGTCTGAAGGGCACTGTCGAATCCACCAGATATTTGCTCTCTTTCTGCAAAGAGCTAAGTGAAAAAAGTGAAAAAGGTGGTTTCTGCACTCATCTATTACTGAGGCTCATAACAGAACCCGACGCTTGAAGCATAAACCAGATTTTTGAGTGCTTGCAGCGCTTGTGAGTCTGATGGGACTCTTTCTGACAACACAACATCAGTGAGCTATTTGTACTCCGACGATAGTTTATTAAACAATCTATGCCCAGATTTGAAAAAGGCACATGTAGGGTGCCGAAACACGTGTCATCCTTATGGGCGATCAAATAAATAAATATATGATGAACTAAGAGAAATTGGTGTTGTTTAATACTGAACTCCCTGTGGCGCAGTAATAGATGAGTGCAGAAACCACCTTTTTCACTTACTACAAACGGAGTAGGGGAACTCTGTGTCTTCGTTCTCTGCACGCATCTGTGCGACACTGTAATACTACTATGTTGCATCAAGTCGCAGAGGTCTAAAAGTGACTATACAAAAAAGTTCCCCGAGTCATATTGTTTCTAAGTGAAAAAAGGTCTTGCTATCTGGGCAAAACTTTTCCCACTAAGCAGTGGGCTCAAGATATGCATATCTGGCACCGATGCCTAAGTGGTACAGTTCCCTCTGACATTCTAGCCGTTGCAGATTTTTTCAAATCTCTAGAACTCACAGAAAGATGGCTAACTTTCTCTGATTTGCCGACTACCAATGTCAAGTAGTTTGTAGTCCGCATTTCCCTTTTACGATGCTGATTGAGGAAGTCATACGATTTTATGTGATCTTAGTCTAATCTAATATTCCAGTGGTATTCTTGACACATAAGTAAAGTTGAAAGGTTGTTTCTGCAACGTCTCGACAGTGCAGTATTTTGGATTGTCTTGAGTTTTATGTTATGTGAATTCTCTCCAAGACTTGAGTCTTCATGAATTTTACTTTTTATGGTTATGATCTAGTGTTTTTATTGTATTTGCATCCTTTTATGAGTATGATTTGTTATGTGTACTTATGTACTTCCTATGTGAACGTTTTTGTAAAGGTTTTTTTTAAACCATATACAAATAAAAAAGAATCAAAATATATTTTTGTCTGAGGTCTTTTACCATGCCCCAAAATACCACAAATATAGCCCACCCAAAAAGAAAGAAAAATACTATCTATTAATGAAAAAGACATTTTTTCACATGCCTCATCCACACTCAGTACCACGGGTAGAAAGCATGGCTTTAACATCCCAAAGGTTTGTATTCAGTAGCACTTCAGCAGTCAGCAGGGTGCTAATTGTTGTAATCACTCTTGTTTTGTGTTTCAGTGCCTTGATGGAGCCAGACGGCTAAAGATGGTCAGGTTCAAAATAACATTTGAAAGTACAGGTTTCCCCCAGGTGAGCTGTTGTGCCTTTTGACCCTCTTACGCCTTGATTTGGTGCCTTAACATCTTGTTTTGCGCCCCCTAGGTCCCCGTGCAGCATGGTGGTCTCCCAACCCCTTCCGCGCATTTCGTTTCGCTTCCCCTCCCTCCTTCCGCCCCCCAGCCCTCCTCCACCTGTGATTGGCTGTTCATTTTTTCCCCTGCCTGGCCCAATCACTGGCACAGCTAGTGCACGGCTCCTTCTCCCAGGATTCCCCCAGGTGAGCTGTTGTGAATTCTGACCCTCTTGGGCCTTTATTTGGTGCCTTAACATCTTGATGTGCATCCCCCAGGACCTGCATACAGGGGGATAGTCTCCTGACCCCTTCTGGGCATTTCATTTCACTTCCCCTACCTCCTCCCAGTCCTCCCTCCACCCATCATTGGCCAGATCACCGTTCTTACTGACCATCCCAAGGCAGCCCTCTGCCCGGCAGCCCCTGTGGCTAAGAGCCCCAAGGCAAAAAAGCGGCTCCCACAGAGGCGGCTCCAGATAGTGTCTGCAGGTGTCAGCAGGGGAAGCCAGTGGCCAGCCATCATCCAGCAGCGACTAGTAAGTTAGGAGTGGCCTGGGTTTGGAATAGAGCCATCACTCTACCCTAAGACCCTGCCACATTACCTACACTATAATAACACTGTGATTATTGCCCTGTGCCACTCTGAGATAACACAATGGTTCTGACCATATTTAAACTACATTGTGAAACCTAGGTCTTTCTCTCACTATACAGGACTCTCAGACTTAGGTGTGTTGTTCTCAGGTATTAAATGGCAATGTGAAAGTATTTAAATTGCATTGTGAAAGTATTTAATTTGCATGGTGAAAGTATAATAAAATTGCCTTGTAAAACCACTATACAGGACTTTCAGAGTTAGGTGTGTTTTTCTCAGGTATTAAATTGCATTGTGAAAGTTTTTAAAAATTGCATTGTAAAACCTAGGCCATTCTCCCACTGTTCAGGATGCTCAAACCTAGGTGTGGTGTCTCTGGTTTTAAACCACATTGTAAAATTAGTTCTTCCTTCTTAACAAAGTGTTCATCAGGTATAAAGTCCTAAAAATGAAAGTGGGCAGACTCATCAACAAATGCAAGGGAATGGGATGTTGCCAGAAATTAGCATATCAAAGTGAAATATGCACATTTCATTACATTGGCTTTGCATAACTACCCAAATTGCACAGGACGAATGGCATTTGACTTTCATAAAAGCAACACACACACAAAACCCAGAGAGGATTGTTTCTTCTAATAGTCTTTTTGAAAACATTAAATATGTGCATGTTTTAAACTCCAAGAACCAATACACATGTTTTCCCTGGGACTTGCAGTACCGGAATGAGACATTTGGCTTCTAGTTGTCTGTTATTTTTCATCAGGTAATATAGTGCAGTGGTGAATTGTCCGGCCTACAAACCTGACTGCGGTTCGATCCCCGTGGTCAGCTTTAACGCATAAATTCAAAGAGGACATGCAATGTTTCTCATTTTAGCTTGGGGGTAACGAGTCCACCCTCTGAAAAAAGTGGGGGGACTTTGTCCCCCCGCGTTTACCCTCGACTTGAGCCTTGGTGTTCATCCAGGAAACTGTTCTACTATTGCCTGAGCTCTTGTCGTTTTGTCCAATTGTCTACTATTGTCTCATCTCTCCTTGTCTCATCTGCTTGCGCCCCTCCCTGTGTCCTTACCTAGTGTTTTCCCCGTCCTCTTCTCTCCTCTCCCTACCTACTCTATGGTGCTCTCTGTCTCTCATATCTTTTCTAACTGCTTCTCTGTCAACTATCCTACTCTCCTCACTAAATCTTGTGGGAAGAGGTTTTAAAAGAACTTCCTAGTCTCTACTCCAGGCCTCCCTATTGCTGACACCTATACCAGTGCTTCCTCCAGGCAAATCCTCACTGACATCCTCTTTGCCATTCCCTCGCCAGCCCTATGGGCTCTCCATATGCTCTCTGTGATTTTTTCTTTCTCTTCTTCCCCAATTAATGGTGGCACCAGATGGGAGGCCCTCCAGGCTGCCTTCCACTCGTCTAAGGTCATCATTAATGTTTACCATAATGGGCCCGTCTTGGTCCAAGGCCCTCAGGCCAACCTTCTCCTCTTTGATAGACGCTTCCTGCACCTCATTAATTTCCTTCCTTCTCCTGATGTCCCCTTTCTTCCATCCACTGCCTCCTTGCCTCCCCCTGCTGCCTCCTCCTTGGCTACCTCGCCTTCTCCTCCTCCTTCCTCTTCTGCCCCCCCTCGGGCTTCTCCTACACCTCCGCAGGGCGTACCTCTGATTTGTACCACTCCCCAGAAGTCTTTCAAGGACGGCAACCTTCTCCGTATTGCCAATCTAAACTCTTGCTCAGCTGTCAAACACTCCTCTGACATCTGCCGCCTCCTTGAAGAACTTGACCTCAATGTCCTTGGTCTCACTGAGACATGGTGCACGGCCAGCTCTGTCACAAGCTTTGTCACTCTCCTCCCTGACGGCTACAAGATCCTCTCCACACCCTGGTCCAATCGTTCTGGACGGGGTGTAGCCCTAATCTTCCCTGAGTGGATTCCTGCCACTGTCATATAAGTATAATATTTTAAAAAACAGTAATTATTTAAAAAAAAATCCTTCTCTTTTACCAACTATACCCATTTTGCGTAGTGAGGTATTTACCTAGTACAGTATTTTGAAAAATCTACCTCCATCAAATGGCTCATGATCATGTGTTGAAATACCTCATGATAATCTGTGATATTTGCCAATACTTGAATTTGTTTTCCGTGCCTGAATAAAAAAAAAAAAAACATTTTGTTCCATAAGTGAAGGGGATGGGCTAGTGCATCCCCTTCAATTGTGGCCCAAAGGGAGGCAGGTGAACCACAAAAGGACAGACAATGGGAGCACCATTGACATTCACATTCTATACTGCTTTGTTCATGGAGATGCACAAAAAGCAGAAGGGTCATTAATGGCCCTTATATTTATTTTGTTTCCATGGAACAGGAGCGGCCTGCACAGCGTATGTCCCATATGCATCTCCATCTCTTAAACAGGAATAGAAAAAAAATGATTTCAATTTTTCACGAACATGGTCATGGGGTATTTCTGAAAAGCTGCATGCAGTATTTCTAAAAAGCACATTTCCGGAATGGGCTTACCACGTTAGTGCCAAAAAACCCATAATTTCTGAAATCAACTGTAATTACTGCATGCTATGCTCTTTATGGTAGGAATACAACCAAAACCACAATTAACCCCTTGGTGGTTATTCCCCACACTGAATAAAACATCACTACACAGACCTGCCGGTAAGCATTTTAAAATCACCCGTGTGTATTGCAGTATAGGAATGTGGAAGTGAAGGGAAGGAGCGTTCCATGGGATAAGCATAACGAATGTGGGAGCCAGCCCAGTCAAACCCTGAGCGCTCTCTCAACTGCTTTTTCCAGTTGAGAGAGCACTCAGGGGCTGGCTGAACCTTCAAGGGGAAACAAGGTTTCCCTTTGACAGTTCAGTTGCCCAGTCATGCACGCTTGTTCAATGGGCCATGCAAGGCTGGGTGCGTTTTGCTTCCCCAGCCCTGCATAGCTCATTGGAAATGCTGGCTGGGGAACTGCATGTCGGTATGTGCAAGGGGGTGGTCCTGCGCCTCCTTGCATATACAGACAGAGAGGGCTGGAGTTGAACATTTCGTCACCCATGATCAGGCCCCTGCGCACATCTGCAGGAACCTGGAAGCTCTAGCTTTCTGATTCCTGTTCATGCTACGCAGGAGTGTTGAGCGATGGGCAGGAATCATCAGGATCGGGGCAGAAGGTATGTTTATGTTAATTTATTTAGTATTGAAAAATGTGAAAGAATGCGTGTATGCTTGTTTTACGAGTGAGTGTATGATGATTGGTGCTTGTGTGAATGATCGAGTGCTTGCTGTGTGAATGTTGCGTGAGTGTGTTTGTGTGTTTGTGCTGGTCCATGGAGCTGATTTTGGTGAGTGGGGAGGAGGATGGCTGTACAACAAAGGTATTTTAAAAATGGTTAGTTGCACAATCCCCCTCCCCACCGGCCCAAATCAGCTCTCCTTCCGAGGTGCTGTGGGACTCAGGGGAAAGGGATGGTATTTCTTTACTGGGCATCTATGATAGATGTCTAGTAAAAAGTGCCATGCCTGCCTCCTGCCTCCCAGCACGTTACATGCACACATAATCAAGTTGATTGTATGTGTGTGTTAGGCGCTGTGGGGCCCACGGGACATAGATGGTATTTGTTTAGTGGATATCTATGATAGATGTCTAGTACAAAGTACCATGCCTGCCCCGTTGGCCACCAAGCACCTTGCATACACACATATTTGATTGTGTGCGTATATTAGGTGCTGTGGGGCCTAGGGGGCAGGGATGGTATTTTTGTACTGGACTTCTATGATAGATGTGTATTAAAAGTACCATGCCTGACCCCTAGCCCCCCCTCACCCTAACACCTTGCCTACACCCATAATCATGTGATTGTATGCATCTGTGATAGATACCCAGTAAAAAATGCCATGCCTGGGCCCGTCAGCTCACAGGCACACAATTGACTCTGCTCCTGCGAGCCGCTTGTGTGCCCAGGGGGTGGGCATGGCAGTTTTTATTGGACATCATGCACAGTAAAAGATAATATGGCTGTACCTTGGGACCCCAGCACCTGACACACATCTGCTCCCTGGAACACTAGTCCCTCACACTCACAAATAATGACATTCATAATTAATGTGACTAGGGGCAGGCATGATATTTTTTTTACTGCCCATGGATTTTATAGCAAGCATGATACGTGCTTTTATTTACTTAAACTGCCATTTTTATGCAGCTAGTCTAGCCATTTTTTATTGTGGTATGACATTTTGTATTGGGCAGCTTTGATAAAGCAAGCATGATAAGTCTTCTTACGAAACTAGATTGGCATTTGTATGCAACCAATCTAGCCATTTCTTACTGTTGCATGATATTTTGTATTGGACATCTTTGATACAGCAAGCATGATCAGTGGTATTATTCTTATCGTGTCATATCATTTTGTATTGGGCGTCTTTGGTAAATCAAGCATGATAAGTGTTATTATGTCGCTAGACTGGCATTTCAATGCAGCCAGGCAAGCCATTTCTTATTGTGGTATGACATTTTGTATTGGGCATCTTTGGTAAAGCAAGCATGATAAGTGTTATTATGTAGTTACACTAGCATTTCAATGCAGCCACACCAACCATTTCTTATTGTGTGTGGTGTAACATTTTGAACTGGACATCTTTCTTTAATAAAGCAAGCATTGATTACATGATTGATTTATTGTTTATTTGTATAGCGCCTATGCACAATGTTCTTCAAAGCGCTTCAAGGAGGGAGGGAACATGGGAAAATACAGTTACATTCTTACAGGTCCTTGAAACAAATCAGAATGTGAGAATAACTATCAAATCATAAAAGATAGTGCAAGTGCATGGAAAAATAAGGCAGAGGAGAGGAAAGGAAAACAAGGAGAACAATACTAGCAGTAACATTACTATGCCTGATGACAATTGGTGCAGTGCAAGAGTGACAAGAGGAGGGGGAGGAGGGGAGGTGAGGGGAGGGGAGAAGGGAAGAGGAGAGGTACATAACAATTGACTATCTTAAAGGATCAGTGACTGATCAAGGTAGTGCTGGGGAGGGAGTGGGAGGAGAAGACACGGAGAAAAAAAGGGGGGCAGACAAGCTTTTAACAAAGGTCAAGGGACGAAGATAAGAGTAAGTGCTAAGATAAAAGAAAGGTGAGAGAGGGGAAGGGGAGGGTAAGATAGCTGTAGGTGGATGGGGGAGGGAGAGGAAGTAGGGGAGGGGAACGAGGCTGCAAAAGACAGGCGACTACAATGACTAAGCCTAACGGCAATTGGGGTAGTGCCGGAGAGTTACAGACAGGAGGGCAGGGAGGAGAAGGAGGAGGGGAGGAGAGGTAAGGAGGGGAGGAGAAGAGGGGAGAGGGGAAAGGGTACAAAGCAGGAAAGGGGTGAGGGGGGAGTGGGAACCTCGTGGGAGGTGGACATTGAAAGAGGGGGGGCAAGTGATGAGGAGGGGACTATGAAGAAGGGAGGGGTGGTGAGGAGGGTGCCCTGGGGGATTCAGTCAAAGGGGGGTAAAAAGAGGGACTGGGGCAAGAGGGGGTACACAGACACACTCAGGCCCAAGAGAGGGGTATACAGGCACACTAGGGGGCAAGAGGGGGTACACGGACACACTCAGAGGTAAGAGGGGGTACAGGACACACTTGGGGGCAAGAGGGGGTACACAGACACACTTGGGGCAAGAGGGGGTACACAGACACACTCTGAGGCAAGAGGGGAGTATACAAGCATGATCAGTGTTATTATGTAGCTAGACTGCCATTTTGATGTAGGCAGTTTGGACTTGTTTTTATACAGTGCAATGCACTTTTAATGGTAAAGTCAACTGCATTGTGCTCTTATGTGGGGATACTGCCATATATTGGCAGAACAAACACGGATATGCTTTCCGATAGTATCATTACTGGCATTATGCACAAAGCAAACATGAGTGTGTGCTTATATGGGAATACTAGGGTATA
This sequence comes from Ambystoma mexicanum, assembly GCF_040938575.1. NCBI lineage: Eukaryota > Metazoa > Chordata > Amphibia > Caudata > Ambystomatidae > Ambystoma > Ambystoma mexicanum. The sequence continues at coordinate 623,388,789 of NC_090939.1, read as the reverse complement.
ATGGTGCAATGTATGGGCACAGCCAGTGTCAAAATGTTTTATACTGGCACACATTTTGGGCAAAGGCATCATGAAAATGTGTTGGAGAAATGCTCCTGTGTACTGTTGGTGACTTGCATCTATCGGATTAGTTCATGAGTTACCCTTCAAAACCAATTCAAACTGTCTTTTTACCCAATTCTTTCTAAAAAAAAGTGTGCTCTAAAATGCATCATGTTAACCCATGATTTAAAAAAAAAGCCTTGAATTGTTTTAGCTCCCTTCCTAGTCTAGGGGAGCGCTATGGGATATCTTGGAGAAATATTTACGCCCCTCCTCTTAAAAAAATCACCAACCACCACAGAATCTGCATAGGATCAAATTGGAGGTCTTGCTCTGTTATTGTGTAAATACATTAAATCCAGCTACATATCTTCATTGTGCCGTTCTATGCAGTGTGGTGTGTGTTAACAAAGTTAAAAAAATACATTAAGAGCCTAATTATATGTTGTGCGTTTTATTGATCTGCAGTATTATTGGTTTTGCAACCCACTTGTGCTACTCACCAACATGTGCTGGAGGTATTTCCTCCACTTGCAATGGCAGTTTTGCCCCACCACATGTTGTAATAGTGCATGCTCCTAATTGAGTCCACCTGGAAACCAACATGGGAAAAAAACCTGTGAGAATAGAGGACTCTTAGCAACCCATTACATTAATTCAGTTACTGAAGGTAATACCGCCTAAGTGTGATTCTGTACGCATTTCAACAATGACAGATAATCAGAGCATTGCATAAAATAGGGTTGAAACGTGGTATTCTAAACAGAGGACCATCCATTCTGGGGTCTAATTTGAACTCGAACACTACACTGCACACACAAATTACGAATGAGGCATACCTTTCAAAACACTTCTTGAATTTAAATGTGCATTGATTTTCAATACTGCTTCCGGGAACAGCTACAGAGGGTTCCCAAAGGTCTAAAGGGCCCAGTTTTTCAGTTCAGAATATAATTCCTTTTCTGAATACCCGGGAGAGGTGTAAAAAGGAAGAGTGGAGGGTACATGACGGCCATAGACAGTGTAGCTGGGTGGCCTCATCATTGGTCTCCAGCCATGCCTGCTCAAGAAGTCCAGGATCAGATCTGAAAGTCAGCCAGTGTGATGCGAGTGCACACGGTCAGTGGAAATAATACAATATATTCTTAAACCAGATGGATTGGCGCCGGAAGGCGCAACTTTTCTTGGGCCCAAGACAAGTCTCTCTCTGACGAAACTTTGAAACAAGTGGAACGCATGAGTATCGTTTGAACACATATATACTTCGGATTCTTTACTGGAAATGTAAGACATCAAGGAGAGATGCAGAGGCCAAACATGGCTTTGAGATTAATCACACTTTCGTAAAGAGAGATTTTATGAAGCATTGAACATCTCGAGGCAATCGAATAAAAGGGAAGAGACAAATAAAAATACAATATCGAGTTCTTGGTCTCCAAATTGAAAGAGAAATGCATGAGGCTTGAAGGATCAGAAGAGTTTTGTCCCGTAGGTCAAGCAACAGCAGTACCGGAGAAATTCCGTTCCAAGTGGCTTAGAAGATCCGATCAATACGTGCAAGAGGAGTCAAGGAAAAGGGTGGAACAGGCGCCGCGGCAAAGAACGATGGCCGCCATGTTGCTTTCTCTTGGGACCGTTGCGTGAATTATTTAACCAAGGACAGGAAGTAGCTGTGAGTGCCATGCCAGACATGTGTCCTGTGCTCTATGCGTCAGTCACTGGGGGCCATGTCCGTGTTCAGGGACAGCAACAGAGAGAAGGCACCTAAATGCGAATACGAGCATGAGAAAAATGTGGCCAATGATGGAATGTTTACAAATCTTTGGTGCTAGGTTAAAATCACTTACAATACCGTGAACATTTGGGTAACATGAAAAACATTTTTATTGGGGACAAAAACTAATGCTGAATACAGTTTATTATTTGTATATTTATATATATAGCAACAAAGTTGGGGGTTTGGGGGGGTAGAACAAATCCTTTCACCTGAAACGTGAAAGTAGGATAGTCCATTTTGAGCCAAGTCACAGATAAAGATTCCACGACGCCACCTAGTAGCCATTGCTGGAAGTTCACCTCCATTTCTGAGCCACATCAGCAAGGCATTGTGGGTATGCAAATTGGCCCAAAAGCGAGCCTTTTTCATGAGGAAATTGTCTTTGTCTCAGAGGGCAGTTCTACTTCATGCACAGCTTAATCTACCCAAGAAAGACATTTTGCAAGACTGTCAGGACAACTACTTACCTGGTTTCATCCTTATTAGGTATCATCAGTGTAGCATACCATGGAGTTTCTTTAGTGTTCTACATGTCTGGCACATGTCTGCTTGTGGCCGTTTTGGAGTGGCTTGGCAGGGCATGCCTGGGATGGTTATTGTCTATCTCTATTGCAGAATAGATATGCCAGGTTAATATTTATCCCCAATTTTAAAATAGAAAAATATAAAAAGCAAGTATGGAGTTCGTTTTGAAGAACCATGACTATCTCACACGGGCATAGTTGATGAATCCTGGAGATTAGGCAGAAGTCATTTATTGTTGGATGTTAAATTGGTATTTGATGTGATCTTTGCAATTGGCCAACTAGTTATGTCACAACTGATGTCCAGGAACTGGCGTCTGTGGATGGTTCTGTCTGCTCCCCAAATGGGCCACACCTAGTCAATAAGACCCAGAGTCATCCACACAAGGAGAAGACATGTAAACCAAGGGAAACCTCACGATCTATAGGGATTCAAACAAGAAATATGGCCAGGATGTTGAACAGTGTTCCCTCAGATCGAGCCCCCACCCTTCAATGAGTATAAAAAACACTTGGAGGAAACAGAACTACTGGAAACGACGAAGAAGAAGGGTCAGATATAGCAAAGAGATGGAGGGGGCCAAACTGAAGGCACAAGGCCGATAATAAAAATAAAAAGCAGGCAACTTCTGAACGGAACAAGGGCGGACTCTAAGGAAGTGGTACATTGAGAAGGAAAACAAGGTCCAGGCAGTCTATAAAACAATCCACAAGAAGTTCGAAATTCCAAGTCCAAAAAACAGGAAGCAAAAATTGAATAATCCAGAGGAAGGAAGGAAACAAGATCCAAGACCAGGCAGAGACACAAGATCGAGGGTTCAGATCAGGAGGAGGTAGCAGAACAATCCAAAGTAGGTAGGGATACAGGGCATACAGGAGAATCAGCAGGTATTAGGCGACCAGTCGAAAGTCAGATGGAGAAACACAATACTGTAAGGCAGATCAGAAGGAAGGCAATACTTAGCCACAGAAGGCAGAGGTATGGTACCCGGGAAATAAGGTCTGAGAAACACAGGAAGGAAGAACAGGCCCCCACAAACTCAAAGAGAGTTTGTTGAGGCATGGTCTTTCTGGCAGCCCCAGAGAACGCTGAAAGGGTGGTAATCCCACCTCCATAGGATGCGCAATGGATGTTTTGATTTTTAGATTTTTAACATTTATATAAGCGCATATCACAAGGGAACCTGGAAGCAAGCTGCATCTATGACCAGCTGTTAAAAAAGTAATGGTTAACCTAGAAGCCAATTAATCAAGATACTATGCAAACATATAGGTTTTCAAGTGTTTACAAAAAACCATTAGGGAATTCAATTGATGAAGATGTATCGACAAAGAATTCCAGGCTCGGGGACCTGCAACAGAAAAGCGCTGGTCACCCCAGGTGGTGGTTCTGGAAGATGGAACCACCAACAAACATTTGTCCACTGAGCGCAATAAACATTTGAAAACCAAACACAACAGTTTAAACAGAACTCGTTCCTGAATTGGAAACCAATTAACTTGATATTATGTCTTTACGAGACAGTGAGAAAATCAGATGTACTGCAGAATTCTGTGTTACCTGGAGCCGTTGGAGTTCGCATTCTCAAAGTGTCATGTCATGTGATCCAACGACCCATCATTACCGCGCAGGTGCATCTGGTACTGGCAGTCCTCAACCACAGTCACCACATGAGGCGCCAACAGCCAAAAAGCGTCTGCTGAGTTCATAAGGCTCAGCTGACCATACGTGTGACAATTATGAAAGTTAGGTGTTATGATATAAACAGTATCACAATTTTATGTCTGTGCATAAGTGGAACTCTCTTTGAAAGTTTGCTGACAAATAAAATGGGAAAACGACCTCTCTCTTAGCAGGTAATAAAGCTCAGTTAGTAAAACACTCACTTCAGCAATCTGTGTGTAACTTGCACTTACAGGTTCGAATCAGGGATGAACTAGTGCAGCCCTTCCGCTTTCCTCTGTCCATGAAGTTATTACAATTAACACGTACTATAAATAACACCCATTATTACAACCTTAAGATTCTTAAGGAATCTGGCATGAAGCATTGCATAAACACATGATATTATTATTGTTTTGAATAACAAGCATTGGCAATGCCAATAGTTTTGGCGTTTACTGCTGTTATTTGCATTTTGCATTTATAGGCACCAGGGTGCAAGGAGGGGAGTGCAAAGTTTGAAAGGGGGGTGTGATAAGGGGTGCAGGTGTGCAATAGAATGAGATGAGGAATAGAGTAAAGGAGAAAGCCATTGACAGAGGGTGCCATCGATGATGAGCAAGAAGACATATGAGCGATAAAGGGTGCAAGTGAGTGGGTACGAAATAAAGCAAGTGTGTGAGAGGAAGGATGAGAGAGAATTGGGAGAAAGGTAAGATGGGTGGGAGGGGAATACAGGAGGTAGGATGAGGTAGGGTGGGTGGGCGAAAACGGATGTAAGGTGGTTGGTGGGGGTAAAGAGAGAGGTGGTAGTGTTGAGTAAGGAAAGAGGGGATATGAGGCGTGGTGGAAGAGGAGGGTAGGGGGGTGGGGATAGAGAGAGAGAGAGGGTAGCACGTCTGGATTGGGTAGAGAGGGTGCGGGTAGAGAGAGTTGTTAGCGTGGGTGGGGGTAGAGAGTTGGTAGGTTGGGTGAATGGGGGTAGTGAGAGTTTGTAAGGTGGGTGGTGGTAGAGAGAGTTAGGTAAGGTGGATGTGTGGGGGTAGAGAGAGTGGGGGTTGGGTTGGTGGGAGTAGAAAGAGTGGGTGTAGGGTTTGTGGCTGTAGAGAGAGAGGGGGTAGGGTGGGTAGCTGTAGAAAGAGTGGGGGTAGGCTGGGGGTAAAGAGTGGGGGTATGGTTGGGGTACAGAGTGGGGTTAGAGTGGGTGGGATAACGAGTGGGGGTAGGTTAGGGGTATGGTTGGGGTAAAAAATGGGGGTAAGGTGGGTGGCTGTAGGAAGAGTGGGGGTAGATTGGGTGGCTATAGAAAGAGTGGTGGTAGGGTGGGTGGGGTAAAGAGTAGGGTTTTTGGTTGGGGTAAAGAGTGGGGGTGGGGTAAAGAGTGGGGGTAGGGTGGGTGGGGGTAGAGAGAGTGGCGGTAGTATCGGTGGGTGGGGTAGAAGGAGTGGGGGAGGTTGGGTGGGGGTAAAGCGAGTGGGTGTGGGTAGAGAGAGTGGGGTAAGGTAAAAAGAGTGGGGTATTGGTAGAGAGGATGGGTGTAGATAAAGTGGGGTAGGGTGGGTGCGGTAGAGAGTGCTGCAAGTGGCTGACAAAGTCCCGCTCCATGGTTTTAGAGTGTACCAGGTGCTGCTTAAAGTAAAAATGGTCAGATGGTTGAAGCTGCACATAAAGAGAGAGAAAGAGAAAGAGCAAACATTTCTATCCCAGTCCTGGTGCCCCTCCACCTGCACATGGGGCTATCTCCCTCCACAATAGAGTGGTGCTGCACCCCACATTGCATAGATGTTTTAAAAATAATGCTACTCTTCAGTTTGGAGCTGTCTTTAAAGTCATTCATCTTCCATAAATATCTAGAAAGTCCCTGTAAAGTTGGAAGCTATTTCAAAGCAGGATTTGCATTAATGTATTGGGGTAGGGGTGATGAGGTCAATTGGTGAGGGGCTTGCTTCCACAGACACTGCAGGAACGCCATTGGCACTGTTTTCAAAAGTGCCGATAAGCTGCAGCTATTCTAACCCACCCAACGCTGCACTTGGGGGCAACGGGCAGGTTTCAGATGGCTAGAAGGGCAGCCAAGGGTTAATGAAGTGTGCCCCGTCACTAACACGCCTCTGAGAGGAATTACACTCTCTTGCACATTTTAGCAAAAGTTGGCCGTCCACCCCTCTGAGTGGAATTGCAGACTCTCTTATGATATGGCATTTATAACGCGCCTATACACAGATGTTGCACTTTAGGAAGAGGTGGCATTTTAGCAAAAGGTGGCTGTCCACCCCTCTGAGTGGAATTGCAGACTCTCTTGAAAATTTTAGCAAAAGGTGGCTCTAGGGCTTGAACCCCTGCCCTTGGTGTTAGCATGGCCTGTGCCTTCCCCGCTAGGCTAGCAAGGCAACCCAAAGAAGCCCCGTCCCACACTACAGACCTGTCAGGCGCTTAATTCCCGCGAGAGCGCCTGGGATAGCCTAGCTTTTTTCACATATATTTCCAGATTTCGTATCTGCTGCATTTACATTTTGAGAAAAGCCTGGATGTCCCCACATTGTTTCCATTGGAGCCCCGGGCACCATGGCGTCTGTCTGTGTTTCAGGCTCCTGATTCCTCAGTACAAGGGCTGGACTTGCAAGCAGAACGCCTGACTATATGTAGCTTGGGAATGAGGCAAATACCAATGTCTGCGCCTTTCATATCCAAGATCTCATCGGCACCCACCTCTGTGGCGTGCTGTGTTCCTGTCAAAGAGCAATGGTGGGACCACATTTGGAAAACAGGGTTCCTTGCATTGCAAACATTGCTGTAAGAAGTTAAAGGCCAGAGGAAAGAAGGGTGCCCTTACGGACCATTATTGCCGATGACGTTGAGTTATATGCATTCAGTACCTCGGCCAAGGCTGGGGAAAAGATGAGGACTACGCAATTACATTTGTGGTTAACTAAAAAAAACGAAAAATACGTACCTTACCCAACTGAAAATATATTCATTTGTAGTCCATCGTGCCACCTCGCTGTAACAAGCCTGAAGGGTGGCCTGAACCCTGTTTCTTGCTATGGGTAGAGAAACACTCTAAACATTGAGCTATCAGAAAGGTATTACCCGAATTGTTCGTTTGCAATTGTTCGAATGCACAATTGCACGAATTTACAGGGTCACAATTGACCTTTTCACAATATATATATATATATATATGGGTTTGGGGCGCGTTCGGGTTGGGTGGGGACTTGCGGGGGGTTTCCCCCCGCATATATGTTACAATTGACCTTCACAATTCGGTAAATTGTGAAAAGATCAATTGTAATTCGAGTAATTTGCAAACAAACAATTCGTATACAACCATCAGAAGCACATTGGTTATAAAGAAGGAAACACGGGATTAAATGGCAGGTGGTCCCACACCCAGGTACGTCACCAAATTATTAACAAGGGGAGCCCGCTGGCATTCCGCATTAATCCCCAAAAAAACCAAAAAGATGATATACAAATGTATAGACGGTCCCAAACCCAGGGACCATCACGGAACCCCGGAATTTCATCTGCAAAGGCACGGCCAGCAGCAGGAAAGAGAGGCCGGCAGCGAGAAAGAAAGAAATCAGTCCGCCGCTTAAACATAGTCCGACAGGATTTGAAAAAAAAAAAGCATTAGTGCATGCAAATGAAAATCTAATGGACATATAATTAAAAACATACATTTTGCTTTTACTTTGGTAGAGCACGCATCTCCCCAGCAACAGCAGCAGGCCAGCAGACATGAGCGAGAAGGTGAAGGCCCAGCTGGTACTTTGGCCATTTCATGGCCAAGCGTTGGCCATACATTGCTCCCAAACTCTCCTCTACAGTTGACTCAAGACCAACTAGGACCCCCTATGCCAACCTACTCACCGTACCCATGGTAAAAAGAGCAAGAGCAGGGGGTGCCAGCTTCCCCTACCTAGCTGCCCTACACTGGAATGCTCTCCCCACTATCCTGCGAGCTGAACCCTCACTCACCACCTTCCGCAAAACCCTGAAAACCACCCTATTTGCCTGATTCTCTACCCCGTTCTTTATATTCATCCCCCTATTTGAATATTTGAACTGTGTACGCTTCTTGCATAACATGTGTTACATCTATGTACCCAATGTTGTAATTTATGCAAAATGTAACTAAGCCTGCTGCAAGTAACAGCGCCACAATGCCCCTGGGCTGTCTGTGCGCTATACAAATGTAAAAAATAAAATAAAATAAAATAATTTACAGTAGCAATGGTTTGGCAATATTTTGGTGGTCACACTACCAAATTGCGGTGAAACCAAAAATGAGGCGAATTACTGTTGCCCTAATATATTTTCATGTTCATGTATTTTGTCCGCCTTTGCCAGTCTACTGTATGTTTTAATATCCCATGCGGTATTGCTGCATACATTATTTAGAGGATTGCTACTTGTGGTAGAAAAGGCCTATCCTGAGTACATGTGACTGAGCTAAAATATAAACCTTAGCACTACCTTAAAGCAACTAGCACTCACTATGGGACTCACTTGGCACTAAGGCTAATAGACTGCACCAAATAACAGGGTCTTACAGCACATTTGACATTTGTTAATGTATTTTTTAGGTTTTAAATGTCCGAATACATTTTGATGATTCAGTCTATTTTTATTGCATACTAGTTGGGGATACACATGCAGGAATTTATAGATTATTATCATACATAGCATCCTGAAATATCCGTACAAAAGCCAGGAAATCATGTTCTTATTACAGGCTAGTTGTGACATCACAACTGCCCTGTAATAAGAAAATGACATCACAACCATTCGGTACTCAGCTATTGCACATCACTTGTGACATCAGAGTGCGTGCTACTTGAGCCAGCACAGAGCACAACAACAGCTGTTATGTTTGCAGTTAATTTAAGCTGTGGCAAGCTTTTCAAATTTCGTGCTTGTAAAATAGTTTTCTGTGACACTTTACAGACAATAATTAACAAGGAACTGCTTTTGGTAGATTGTTTAATTTGTGCGCTTCTAGAGTTTAACACATGTAAGTGAGAATCAGCATGTTTTACTTATTTAAAAGCACAAAATGAAAGTGTTTTATTCAATTCATTTTATTAAACTGCCCAAACTATTTTTCTGCGACACATTACAAGCTGCAAGTTAGCTTTAAAAAAGAAAAATTCAAACACATAGGCCCTCATTACGAGTTTGGCGGTAACCATGCCGCTATTGGCGGCATGGCTGCCGCCGAAACCGCATCGGGGTCCGGGTCCTCGGAATGAGGACTTACCGGGCCATTCCGAGTTCGGAAGGCCTGGTAATTCCTCCCTCCAAGGACCCGGACACGGTCCGTCCCCATTCCCATTTCAGCCCCCATAGGGCTGAAATGGGAATGGGAGAGGGAGCAACCAACGGGCCCTTACGAGATGGTCCGTTGTTTGCTCCCTCTTCCCCTCGCGGGACCCGGTAAGCACGCCTGGTTTTCCCAGGCGTTCTTACCGTGTCCCGCGAGGGGAACTCGTAATGCGGTGGTACGGAGTGAACGGCGCCGGCACCTTTTACGGCGCCGCTCACTCCGTACCACCAGGGTCGTAATGAGGCCCATAGTACGTTACTTATGTGGAACAGCAAATGGAAGATCTCTTACATTATATTAAGGAAAATGCCATGTAGTGAAGGAGATGACAGTGTGTGGTCATGTATTATAAGGAATAAAATACCTCATACTGTACGTGAAAAGGATAAATCACCTCAGCGTTACATAACCTTATAAAGGAACTCAGCCTTATGCCTCATTCCTATGTTTGGTCACAAAACTCCCCAGAGACTAGCAATATCCTTATAACATGTGGTAGGGGGTACTTCATCTATCTATATATACAAAAGTGAACATTTGTGGGTTTTTGATGCTTCACGTATGGTCCCTATACAATTCCACACCGTTTCACCAATCTGCACCAAATATTGCACAGTCACCTGTTAGGACCGTCCAGACATTACTGGTTACATGCCATCTGGACACCTCACCCGTTTCCCTGGATTTTAGTAAAAGTGAAAATTTGGGTATGAGTTTGTGGCTTCGCATATTTTCCCTATACAATTCTACACCGTTTCACCAATCTGCACCACATTTTGCAAAATCAACTGTTAGGACCCTCCGGACATTACTGGCTACATGACATTTGGATATCGAACGCCTTTCTCTGGATTTTTAGCAAAAGATTCTGGGTTTGTGAGTTTGTTGCTTTGCGTATGTTCCCTATACAATTACACACCGTTTCACCAATGTGCACCAAATTTTGCACAGTTACCTGAGCGTATGAGGGAATGAAAGTCCGGGCAATGCCTGATATGTCAGCTTGTCCCATATATAATGCATCACTGAGCCAATTTGCAGAGATATTATCAAACTTTTAAACACCATTTCATTGAATCTGGAGCCTAGATGTAACACCTCCCCATGTTAATTACTGCTAGCGCTTAACAATGGAAAGTTGTGATTCTATTAATGATTATATTAATGTCACAGGGGCTATTATTTAAGCATAAATGCCCACTACCAGGGGCTTCATTAGCTAGTTATGGCCCAGACCCAACTGAAGCGAAGGTCTTAACACTATGCCCTGATGCCATTACCAGGAGTTGAACCATGGGTTTGTAACTGGGGGTCCGAGAGCAAGGTATTTGTCTGAAATAATCGACTGCAGTGAGTGCAAAAACTGTTGGTTCACAAAAATACTCTCCTCACATGTCTGCCATTGAAATGAGACTGGGCTCTATAATGAGTCTTTCTTCAATTACACTGGCATCCCGGGCAGATGGCTAGGAGAAGCATTGTGGTGTGGTGCTGATACAGAAAGGCAAACTGGGGTGGCGAGTGAGGTGGGAGGTAGAGGAGCAGATGGGGAAGCAGTGGTGAGAGGGAGGGAAATGGCATGAGGGTATGAGCAGCAAAGTGCTCAGATCGCGGGATTGGATCATGAGAATTGGAGTAACTTGATTGACTCCCACACCTCTTTGGGTGCTAATCTTCATTAATGTTCGTATTGGGTTTTGGGAGAACAAAGTGAACCACAAATATTCTTCGGCCACCAGCACGCCATGTAACCTTTGCAGGAGTGGACATATAGTAACAGAGTCAATACAAAGGGCTAATACCACTATCCAGTTCTTCATGTTGTGGAATCAGAAAAAATACAATATTACAGCTGTTACACCAAGCAAAGGAAAATACACCGACACAGGCTTGTAAAGATTCCCAAAATCTTTATTACAAAACTGAACAGTATTCAAGTAGAATTACAGCTATTTGGCCGTCAATACATCACAGAGACCACCAGCAGGGTGTGGGATGTATTTACCCATGCATCCGAGCCGTACCTCAAAACTGTGCAGTACTGACATGGAAAACATGATGATGGCCAGAGCGTCCCAGAAAATGCACAGGGAAATGCATGAAGAATAGGCTGCCACCCATTTTTGCCGATGTTATGGGCACAGAAGGACACTGCCTAAAACCACCATTGGACTACCCGCACAGTAGTCTGAAACCATTGGGAATGGCAATGCTGATTGCCAAATGCAACCTAGAATTGTGGGGAATTCATTTTCTTAAATCCCAAAAATGGGTGCAGTACCAGTACTCACCACTATCCAAAAGCCGGCAGTTTAAAACCACCCTGTGTTTCTCTGAAGGCAAGCCAAAGTGCCTATTTCAAACATTGCAATATGTGCAAAATATTCACTGAACACCAGCAGACATTTGGTAGAATGGAGTTTTGTGTGCCTACAAAATCTGGGAAATGAAGAGCCCAGAACAATGCTTATAACAAAACTGGCTGAGCTATGGAGTCAGAGGTTTAAGTTGCACTGGATTTAAAGACACTAAAATCGAAAATGTTTAGATTAAATGAGTGACCTATGTTTGGTGTCACATGCCTTTGTAACTGTTGAAATGTCATAGTTTTGCACTTAGAATCAGCATTCTAGCTGCATATGTAAAAATGTTTAGTTTTATTTGAATGCAGAAACTGGGGAACAGAAATGACAGCTTAAAGAGATTCCAATTTGCCTGGCAACTACCCCCATCAGGAGTGAAACTTGAGTCACAGCTGTGTTCCCAGGCCTAGCTGCCCTTTTGCTGCTCACACTAAGGATATGCCATCTATCTGATAATTGAATTACCTGTGCTCTGCAGGAGAGTGAACAATGCAACTCCCTTCACCCAGGCAGAGGGTTTATTGAGAGGATCATAAATGGCTTCCTCTTGAACAATGAGCCTCTCCTGACTCAGGCAAAGGTTTTATTACAGCAGTCGTAAAATGTAGCTTCCTCTTGGCAGAAGCTGGGAGGAGCACTGCCTGTGAGAGCAAGCTGGCTTGGCAGAACTGGATAAACCAGTATTTCTACCTTGTGCTGAGAGGAAACCACACCCCTTTGTAGCCAGAATATTGTTTAGAAAAAGATGAATAACTCATAGTACGGACATGTGAAAATTTTATAAATGACACCATAATTCTTGTGATTTTTCTGCCCACATTTTAAGAGGTTTTTAGAACCGGTGGCGTGTTCAGGGGGGTTTTAGTGGAAAAGTGGATATTACTCTAAATGTATGCATGTTAAAAATCTGAAACTTCATCAGTTAATGTCCATACTCCCTGCGCACATGTATGTAAAGTTGGGTCAATGTCAGAAATTGAAAAATCAGTTAAAAAGTCAATTATCTGCCATTTCTGAATGCAAGCTCTTAGAAACAGCAGATTTGGACAGAGACATGGCTAAATTCAGCCACACCATGTATATGTAATTTCAAGCAACTGTGTAACTGTGAAATATGTCTTTTATTATCAAATATAGAATATGTGCAATCTGACAGAGGAGTGTCCTATCTGCAAGCCATAAAATGACATCACTCTGACACAACTTAGCTTCGCCAATCAAATGATAAATGGAGGTTTGACCAATTAGAAGCTGAGAGAGAGGTAGGGTCAGTGATGCTAGAACACACCCACATTCTAAACACATAAAAGCAGACAGACAGGACAGATAGGGACTTTTTTCAAATCCATTTGCAGCTGGAAGCTCTGCCGGGAAAATCCATACTTACCTCCATCAACCTTCAGAGAGCAACATAGAGACTTCAAATCCATCAGGCCAGACCAGAAGCAGAGTAGAGCTGACCTGTTAGCAGAACCAGAGAGAGCTGACCCAGATCACTGTGAAGTGCAGAGACCAGAGGCGAGTTTAAAACCTGACCAGATCCATGGCGAGGCCCATTTCACTCAAGAATATAGTGTGAGTACCTAGAAACTGTGCAGAACCAATCTCCTAGTTAAAATAATATAATTCAATCTATTTAATCTAAGTAGAACTGCCTCCTAACTGTCACCTGTCATTTGTAAAGCTGTCACTTGTCATTTCCTAGTTGCAAGCTGCACTTGTCTTTTTGAACTTTAAAATTTCAAATCTGAAAAACGACCTTCACATAATCGCTCATATCTCCGCAACCGTTTGTGCTAGAGACTTGCAGTAACTTTCATTTTGAAGCTGAGATCCTAGGCTTTCCTTGTAGTTCCTCTGTAATAGCGCTCGGCGCATCCGCGAATTTTGCCGCGATTTGCAAATTTCTCCACATGTAAAATCAGCTGCTGCTTGCCTTCCATTTGCCAGAAATTCGTTTAACCTGCTAACTATCCCTGCATCATTGCTAGTGTGAGCCTGGACTAATATTAACTAGATACCACTCACCCTGAACCTCTGAAAGGGAATTAAAAGCATTTCCAGCATATTTCTCATCCATTGCTAGCACATATCAAAGCATTTTGCCTGTGTTTTCAAAACTCCTATCTGTTTTCTGTAGTGTAAGCTTGCTGGGCTGAACTGATTTACATTGATTGCATTTCTGAGAACTGTGTGTTTTCCTTCCATTTCCTTGCCTTGCATCAAGGGGGGGAGGGGATTGCCAGAGAAAAGTGATTACATTGTTTGGTTGAAATCATATTGAGTATTTTCTGTACTGCATTCATTGAATATTGCATCCACCTGAGCTTACATAAAGCATCCTCTACCACATTATACTTTTGTTCCTATTTACCAGTGTGCTACCTTATCCATTTCATGTCAACTCATTAGTGATTATAAGAAGTGTGCTAGTGCCAGATTCTCCGTTGTTGATCTTTATCATATCAGATTAAGTGTGCTATTCAATTATTAATTTATTATAAAGTGTGATATATATATATTTTAAATTATCAAATAAACCTTTTAAACTTGCAAAACAGAACTACTTCTTGGCTCAGTGGGGTCAGGGGGATTCCAAGAGAGGGGTGTTATATAGGGGTAGTTATCCAGAACGCATGAACTGGACATAAAGATATATCAATAAGGGTTTTCATTCAGTATTCTAGACTAGGCGTTAACTTAGCTGTAGTGCTGAATTGAATCCTCTTACAAATTGGGGGCTCGAGCCGGACGTTTGGGTTAGAATACCACTTGTGCAGCTTAATACAGTGTGCGAACTGACGGGATACACACATCCGGTCGGATCACCACGCTGCATTACGCTGTGAAGCATTCCTCAAAAGGGACACTCCAAGAAAAGTTCTGTTCTGCAAAAATAAAATACTAACTTCTGTAAGTCAGGACAGAGACCAATCTCTAGAATGACGACCTTAGTAGACATGAAAATAGCCAGAGAGCACCTCTTGCATAAGCTATTTGTGAGAGGTGAATGGACCGAACAGGGCCAGGATGCGTGGTTGCAGGCCATCACACAACAGGTCACTGAAACAGGGTCAGATATATATAGAGATCAGGGTCCCTTACATGTGGCCCTGAGTGAACTATATATGGCTCCTAAAGCCAAAGAGGAACACAATAAGATTGCCAGGATAGCAGCATACCTGTACCTATACATGGGAGACATGCAGGATAGATGTGCTGAAAGCCAAAATCTGGCAAATAGGCAACAGATGGCATTACAGAAGGCCCAATCTGATCTGGACTCTTCTGAGCAGAGGCTGCAGAGGAGCCAGGAGTCAGAAAATGACAGCAGACGGTACATCACTAAAATAAAGGAGGATATGGATATACTGCAACAGGAAAAGGCTGACCAGGATACCAGATTTCTGGCCCTGCAGAAGGAGCACCAAGACAGTTTGGACTCCTTACTGCAGAGCCAGAAAAAGCTGGAGCAACAATTAGACTTTAACAGGGCATGCACGGAGCAGGTAGCCACCCTGCAAAGTCATCTAGATAGAGTGAAGGTAGAGAGCAACAACCTGATTTTGAAAGACCTGGATACCCAGGCAGAGTTTGATGAAGAACACCAGAAAGCTGGTGCCCTTCAAAGGCAGAGGGACGACCTGGCGGCACAAATGCAGGCTCTTAGTCAGGAAAGAGACGCCTTAGGCCAGGAAGTCTGCCATTTAAAAAGAAAAATGGAAGAAAATCACCTGGCCCACCAGGGACTGGGTGATCTCCAAAAAGAACACCAGAACTTGTTAGAGCACACCAGCAGGGTGGAGGATGCTCTAGCAAGAAAGGAGCAGGCCAATAGGGACACAGCTCAGGAGGTAACCCTCCTGCAGCAAAGACTGGCCCAGTTCTCCAGGACCAACCAGGAAGCACAGAGGGAAAATGAGGCTCTCTGCCAGCACAATGAGAGGCTCCAGCAACAGGTAGCGATGCAGGAGAGACTGATAGAGTCGAGTAAGGCCTTAACAGAGGAACTGAAAGCACAAATGCAGGCTCTTGCATTGCAACAGGGAGCAGGGGCGGATAGAGATGAGGTCCGCTGGGAAAGAGAGATTCCTGACCATAACCGCAGGAGCCCTAACACCAGGGGCCTTCATCTCCCCCAGTCCCTGGACTCTACCACCCCCATGTCCCCTGGCGCACATGAGCACAGGGCCACAGGGATGGCAGATTACTATCCAGCTAAGAGTATGGGGCTCATAGGCCAGTACCACTCAGGAATGGAGGGGTGGGCATCCGGGTATGGGCACCCAAGTACAGTACATTTCAATGGGGAACCCCAGGAGAGTAGGCCCATTAAGGGCATCCTGAAAACCTCTGCCCAGTTAGGTCAGTGGAGGGGGTACCCATCAAATCCTGGCAGCAAGGAGGAATCTGAAGACTCCTCTGAACTGCGCAGGACACAGGAGACCAGGTCCCCACATTCTGCCAGCCATTCCCAGGCTCGCAGAATCCGGGAAAACCTGGAAGAACAGACGGGAACCTCTGGGAGCAGTGCCTCCGAGTCCGAGGACGATTGGACCAGGGTTACCCGGACCAAAAGGGCCAATAAGACAAAAAGGGCCTTGCTTAAGGACCCTTTAAAGCAGATTAAGGCGATCAGGAGCGTCATCACGCCTTACCATAAGTACGCTAAGTATTCTGTTTGGGAGCACTTAGAGTTGTTTGAGCAAATGATGGAGACTTTCCATATGAAGGACAGCCAAAGCTGTATTCAATATGTAAAGTGGACCTTCTCCCCAGAATACTCCAGTTTCTTTGCGGGGCTGGAGGACCAAAATCATTTAAGATGGTCCACCTATAAGGCGGCCATCTTGAAACATTTTTCTGTTCACAGAAATCCTCAAGAGGCTCGCAAGGCAGCCTACAATTTGCAATGTGGGGAGGATCAGGCCCCACAAGAATTTGTGCAGGAGTTAAAGCGTGCTTTTGCACAGACCACAAGAAGGGTGCGCACGGATAGCAGGGAATTTATTAATACGTTTTTCCATGCCTTGACCAAATATATCATGACCCAGCTCGTGAGGGATTTTCACGAGAAAAGATCTTTAGACTGGGTCATTGAACAGGCTACCCGGATCTATGAGGTGCAGAAACCGGTAGATAGCAAAAGTAATGCCCAGAAAAACCCCAAAGCCAACAGCACCCCTGCTGCTGCCAAGGTGGCAGAGGTAAAGGTCACCCCCGTTTTGGATTTGGAGATGGGGGGGCCTAAAAACCTACCTGCACCTAATAATGCTAGGCCCAGAAGGTCCTCGGGCCAGTCACAGACAGGGAGCCAGGGAGGCAGCCCCACAAATGGGGTCCCTCGCTCTCCTGATTATGTAAGTCCCCGTTACAAGGGAAATCGACCCATCCTGGGTTATGTGTGGACTCCTCCAGCCCAAGGGGGGGGATCCAGCCAAGCACCTAACCCAGGGAACTTCCCTCCAAATTTCCCACAGGAGGGCAGAAATTTACCAAACCCTGGGCAGAACTTTTTCCCCAGATATCCTCCCGACTTTCAGCCCCAAAACCATCCATCCTTCTTTCCCCAATTCCCTGAGCCCAGACCACTGAATCCGGGAGAGGGGAGGCCAAGGGTGGAGGGGTACCCAAATCTTCCCAACCCGGGGTATTACCAGAGGAGGGACAGCTACCCTTCCCGGGATCAGCCCAGGGGAGAAAACAGGGCCCCGTATCAGCCTGAGCGGGTTTCCCAGTTAGAGCGCCAGGTTCAAAACATGGCGCGGGATCTGGGTCACATACTGAGGGCTCAGCAGAACCCTCAGATGGGCGTGCCGGCGCAGAACGCACCCAACTCTGGACCTGGTGCTCCAGAACAATGACGGGGGCAGCACCCCGATAACTCACCGGTTCCCAGGGAGGAGGCACAAAGGGAAGGGGGGTGTAAAGCCTTGGAGGAAGCTTCCTTCCTCACTTGTAAACAGCCCCTGGAAACCCAGGAACCGGAAACAAAATCTCTTGCCCCTGAAAGTCTGCCTCCTAAGGAGCAGAGGTGGGGTAGGAGAAACAAAAGACCCAAACAGACTCAGTTTGAGGAGGAGGTACAGATCTTCCAATTTGAGGGAGAGGGATCCTCAGAGGATCCTGAGAAAAGGATCTTCTCCTTCAGAGAGAGGGGAACTCCTCCCAAAGAAAAATGGGTCCCTAGGGATGCAAATCCAGACTGGGGAGATGTGGAGACTGAGCTACCGCCGCCCACCATCTCATCCCAGAACCAACAGCAAGAAAATCCCCTGGTTCAAACCCATCCTGGTGACTGCCTCCAAAAAGGGGGGGGCGGCCCAGAACCGGAACCAGGGGAACCCACAATGGCTCTGATCTCCAGTTGCCAAATTTTTCTTTCAGATTCCCAAGGCTCTCCACAGAATTCTGCCCAAATCTCTTCGCTAGCGATGTCCAAAGCCAGAAAGTTAGCCCACCAGTTGTCCAAAAATGTGCATTATCTGTGCCCCCTTGAGGAGAAGGAGGGAAGATATTATGCCCCGGTACAAGTACAGGGGCAGGGTACAATCTCGGCACTGGTGGACACGGGATCTCAAGCTACCCTTCTGTCCAGAAGGGCCTTTGATGAACTGAATGCAGGAAGGGGAGAGAATTACCAAATTCCTCTCACCTCTCTTCCGGGACAACTACAGAACTTTGACGGGAAGGAAATTCCCGTTGAGGGGACTGCAGACTTGGACATTAAAATTGGGCGACATAAGTTGAAACACCCGGTCATAGTTGTGACCCCGGAGGGCACCCCTTGTTTACTAGGGAATGACCTCCTGAGAAGGTTGTCACCCCTAATAGATTGTGTAAACAAGGTCCTCTGGACCCAGACTAGCCGACCAATAAAATTAAAACAGAGTGTCAACCATGTTAGTTTAAACGGCACATGCCACATGGTTGAACAAAAATCTGACCAAGTAGAATTTCACTTCCAGAACAACCAGATTCCAGACGTGACAGTAATAGCAGTAGGACAACAGACTAGTGATGGGGGGTCCTCTCTATTTCTGAAAATCAACCTTCCTTCCAGTCTAAAGTGGTACTCCACGCTGGAAGGAAACACTCTGAAATTCTATACCAATCCACAATCTGAAACTCCCACTCCTATAGTCCAGAAAGATGTGAAATCAGCTCAGAGCCTGGCTGATATTCAGCAAATTGGAGAGCAGTTGTTCATCCCTGTTCAGTTAAATGATGGGAAGGACTCTGTTCTCGCTCGAGTGTGTGTGAACAACGGTAAGAGCTTCATCAGCGAAGCCATGTTTCGCCAACTCCCAAAAGATCCAGCCATTCCCCCCTTCAAACTGATAGACAAATGGGAAATGGACCTGGAAGCACCTAATTCCAAACATCTCCTGCCAAGCAGGTGTATGCTCAAAATCTCCATTGGCAACAAGAGCATAGTCCACAATTGTTGGGTCGTGCGAGACGTCCCTGCCGCCTTTTACTTAGGCAGTGACATTCTCAATCGCTTTGCCATTAGTTTGGACCTAATAAACTTCAAAGCTTGGTCCCGATTAGCGGATAATCCCATGGGCTTTGATGATCCAGAAAAAGCATTTAGGTCAGCTCAATTGCTACCTTATGCAGTTGAAATTCAGATCAAAGAGGAAGTCACCATCCCAGAAAGGACCCGACAATTCTCCCTGGAAGTGAAAGTTAAAAGAGGACAATATTTGCAAAACCCTGATGCTTACATACATCTAAATGCTTCTCTCCAACTGCAAGGGTTAGGGGTAAACCCAACTCCATTAGTCAACATAGAACATGACACCATTCCAATAGAGGTGGATAACAGCGACTTAAAGAGTATTACTCTAGCCGCAGGCACCATTATTGGAATGGCGGTTGATGACCGACATTTCTCCATTGGTCTTAGAAATGAACTGTTAGGACCAATCCCCAAGGACTGTTTTGACAGTGACAGTGATGACAACGCAACACCAGACAGGATTTTTACCCGGCATGGGGGGAACTTCCTGGTGTACACTTCCTGCCCGTATGGTAAGGAAGATGTGACGTGTGACTTCAGGAGGGATGAGGTGATTTTCCAGGTTCATGAAGGCTGCCTTTCCCACCTGAAGCCTCCGGTCCAAATCAGCACTCTGACCAGGGACTTCTCCACCCAGCTGGAGGAGGCCGCGGAAATAGCCAAACCAGAAGTCTTTCCAGGCTTCAGGCAGATGGTGGAAGAGAGAGTCAACCTAGCTGATGCCTGTGTGACTCTGGAACAAAAGCAAAAGTTGAAACAAGTTTTCTTGGATTTCCAAGATCTCTTTGCGGTAGACTCATATGACTGTGGTCGCACCGACATCCACACAACCACAATCCCCACGGACCCTGGCATGACTCCAGTGTTTGTGAAGCAATATCGCTTGCCTCTCGCATCAATGGAGTCCCTTACTGAAATAATTAAGAACCTTGAGTCCCGGGGAATAATCCGTCCAGTCCACAGCACCTTCAATAATCCGGTGCTGGGAATATTGAAGCCAAACGGCCAGTGGAGACTCTGCGCCGACCTTAGGGAGCTCAACAAACGGGTCCATACTTCCCGATGGCCTCTGCCCTACATTGACCAAGGGCTGGCCCAGATCCAGGGGTCACAGGTATTCACTGCAATAGACCTGACCAATGGATACTGGACTGTGCCTGTCAGTAGGGAGGACCAATACAAGCTGGCTTTTACCTTTGGGGGCCAGCAGTACACATGGACCCGGACTCCCTTCGGATACCTCAACTCCGGCAATGAATTCAACATTTTTCTACACAAGGCCATGCCCGACTTGGGTGCAAGGGGTAACCTGGCTTATGTAGATGATGTCCTCATCAAAAGCTCAACTGTTGAGGAACACATAGCGGAGATCCGTTATGTTCTGACACAGTTGAGGGCCGCCGGAGCAAAACTTTCCTTTCAGAAAGCACAGTGGTGTAAAACCCGTGTTAACTTCTTGGGGCATGAGATTACTCCTCAGGGTCTTTGTCCCCAGGAAAAGAAAGTGGAAGCACTTCAGAAACTGAAAGACCCCACAACGCTGCGGGAACTAAGGAGCCTCCTTGGACTGACTAATTACAGCAGAAAGTTCATTGAGGGCTACGCAGAGATCACCAGACCCCTGATTCATCTCCTGAAGGGGGGGGTCAAGTGGGAATGGGGTCCAGAACAAGCCGAGGCAGTAAAACAACTCAAAAGAAGCCTCTCACAAGCGCCTTGCCTAGCTTACCCGGTCAGAAACAAGGAGTTCTTCCTGGAGACAGGGTTCTCTAATACGTGCTTGACGGCAGTATTATATCAAAAGCATGACAAGGTCAATAAAGTAATCTCCTATGCGAGCAAAACTTTATCCTCTGTGGAGGAAAAATTCAACGATTGTGAGAAGGCACTCCTGGTAACGGTGTGGGCATTGAAGAATTACCGCCCGTTTATCCAGGGGGAACACATCATAGTGGAGACTCCACACCAGCCTCTGCAATATCTCCAAAGTGACAGAATCCGGGCCGGAAATGTGAGTAATTCCCGAATTACTTCCTGGATTCTGTCAATGCAAGGCTTTCCTGTGGAGGTCAGATATGGCCAAAACAAGAAGAGTCCCCTCGCGCAAGGTCTGGCTGACTTGCATGATTGTGCCAGAGAAAACTGTCTCGAGGACGAAAGTCTAAAAATCAAGGACAACATGGAGGCATACCTTAATTCCCCACACAAAGTCTTTGAAGAAGACAAGTGTGAGGGAATGCCCACTGTCTATGTGGATGGATGCTCTTACCATGTTGACAACGACGGGGAGAAAGAACTGGTGGCCGGCGTAGGGAATGCATGGGTGAATGAGTCCCCAGAACCCTCCGCTGGATACAAAATTGGTCCCCGAAGTAGTCAGGTGGCAGAATTGATGGCTGTGCATCAGGCCATCCTCACTGCTGTCCAGCATCAACTCCACGAACTGGTCATAATCACAGATTCGGATTATGTACGGAACGGGTTCGTGGAGCACCTGGTTAATTGGAAAACCAGAGGCATGTTATGTGCTAACAACAAACTCTTGAAACATGGGAAGTTGATCCAAAACATTGATGATCTGGTCACATCGAATGGGATGACCATCTACTGGAAAAAGATCAAGGGTCATTCCAAAGTAGAGGGACCAGACAAAACTGGAAATGACTTAGCTGATCAGCTGGCCAAAACCGGGGCCATCCAAGGGGATCTAATTGAGATTGAGTCCCTGTTGGGGGAAATCCAGGTCACTGCCATCACTAGGTCCCAGACAAATGCTCACAACGACCTTTCAATTGCACAATGGAGTAAGGAGACCCCTGATGCTGATTTGATTACTGCTCAGAAGGGGGATCCAATTATTGGTAAATTTTACCAGCACCTTGAGGACCCTGAGAACTTTCCCCTGACGGATACCGATTACATTGGGAAAGAGGACCTAAGAGTGTTGATGAAATGTCCAAAAATGTTCCGAATCCAAGACGGTTTGCTGGTAAGGAAATCCAAAGCTGGCCACGATCAGTGGGTGGTTCCTACCTCATTCCGAAGCCTGATGTTAAGTCACGCCCATGATGCGGCCACTGCCGGTCACAGGGGGTTTCACACAACATTGGAAATCTTAAGAGAGGTTGCATACTGGCCACACATGGGCCAGGACCTCAACCAATATTTGAAGGGTTGTCTTGTGTGTGCACAATTTCAGCCGACATCCCTCACACACCGGGCGCCTTTACAAAAGAGGGGAATGACACTGCCATGGTCAGATTTACAAATCGACTTTGTAGGCCCTGTGATTCGCTCGGCTAGGGGGAATAAGTACATGTTGACTGTGACATGCTTGTTTACCAAGTGGGTGGAATGTCTCCCAGCCCCAAACTGCAAGGCAGAAACTGCAGCTGCCTTGATGATTAACCACATCTTTTCCCGTTTTGGTCTACCTCAAAGGATTGAGTCAGACAGAGGTAGCCACTTCACCAGTGAAGTAATGACAAAGATGTGGGAGATACTGGGGGTCAAAAGGAAGTTGCATATTGCTTATCGGCCAGCTTCTTCTGGGGCAGTAGAGAGATATAACCGAACCATTGTGAGCATATTAAAGAAGTTTGTGGCAGATTCTGGGCCAAGTTGGGATATCCGATTACCTCTGGTCCTAATGGCTATCAGATCTACCCCTTCATCTGCAACCAAAATGTCACCATTTGAGTTGATGACTGGGCGCAAGATGGTGCTTCCTCAGCATTTGCTCTATAGGACCCAAGAGCAGACACTGATAAATGCCTCCACTACTCATGAGTATGTAGAGAATTTAAGGAAACACCTCCAACATGCTTTTGCTTATGCTCAGCGGAATCTAGAAAGATCAGCTGATAGCATGAAGACCCACTATGACCTGAAAACTTCCAGGAAGGAATATCAGGTGGGGGACCGGGTCTATCTATACAACTTCCAAAGGAACCAGGCCAAGCAGCGCAAATTTTTGCCTACATGGAAGGGACCCTTTGAGATCATCGACAAGATCTCCCCTGTGGCCTACAAAATCCACATCCCCAAAGGCGGTTCGGCAGAGGGGGAAGACAAGTGGGTCCACATAAACCAGTTGAAATGTTGCCATCCCAGGCACACTCTGCAACAACTGGAGGAATCCTCTGGAATCCTAGCGGGTACTGTCTCAGACTAATTCTGTTCCAATCATAAAACATACCACATCTAGTCTCTAAAATATTGTGATTTGCATGAAACTGTCTCTTAGTTATACTGTTTTTTTTTTTTTTCAAAAAAGAATGTAATGTTTCGTTATGATGAAATGCATATGCTGCCCCACTATCTCAACAGTGGTGGAAAAACGTCTATGAGTAGGTATTGCCGCTCTTCCTTTGTCATCCTAGGAGAAAGAAAACCTGAAGACGGGCCAAGGAGGACGATCCGGAGACCGGGAACAAGATCCAATGGGCCCAGTGGACCGCCCAATATTCCCATCAGGACCGGCGAGGAGAACCGATCGATCAGTACCGGATGGAGGAAAAGATGCTGAACTGTGCCATCTATTGGAAGAAGATGAGGAAACATCCCAGGTCTTGCGAGTCCCATTCGTGAAATAGAATGGCCATCGCAAGAGGGGGGCTTGTGGGATGTATTTACCCATGCATCCGAGCCGTACCTCAAAACTGTGCAGTACTGACATGGAAAACATCATGATGGCCAGAGCTTCCCAGAAAATGCACAGGGAAATGCATGAAGAATAGGCTGCCACCCATTTTTGCCGATGTTATGGGCACAGAAGGACACTGCCTAAAACCACCATTGGACTACCCGCACAGTAGTCTGAAACCATTGGGAATGGCAATGCTGATTGCCAAATGCAACCTAGAATTGTGGGGAATTCATTTTCTTAAATCCCAAAAATGGGTGCAGTACCAGTACTCACCACTATCCAAAAGCCGGCAGTTTAAAAACCACCCTGTGTTTCTCTGAAGGCAAGCCAAAGTGCCTATTTCAAACATTGCAATATGTGCAAAATATTCACTGAACACCAGCAGACATTTGGTAGAATGGAGTTTTGTGTGCCTACAAAATCTGGGAAATGAAGAGCCCAGAACAATGCTTATAACAAAACTGACTGAGCTATGGAGTCAGCAGTTTAAGTTGCACTGGATTTAAAGACACTAAAATCGAAAATGTTTAGATTAAATGAGTGACCTATGTTTGGTGTCACATGCCTTTGTAACTGTTGAAATGTCATAGTTTTGCACTTAGAATCAGCATTCTAGCTGCATATGTAAAAATGTTTAGTTTTATTTGAATGCAGAAACTGGGGAACAGAAATGACAGCTTAAAGAGATTCCAATTTGCCTGGCAACTACCCCCATCAGGAGTGAAACTTGAGTCACAGCTGTGTTCCCAGGCCTAGCTGCCCTTTTGCTGCTCATACTAAGGATATGCCATCTATCTGATAATTGAATTACCTGTGCTCTGCAGGAGAGTGAACAATGCAACTCCCTTCACCCAGGCAGAGGGTTTATTGAGAGGATCATAAATGGCTTCCTCTTGAACAATGAGCCTCTCCTGACTCAGGCAAAGGTTTTATTACAGCAGTCGTAAAATGTAGCTTCCTCTTGGCAGAAGCTGGGAGGAGCACTGCCTGTGAGAGCAAGCTGGCTTGGCAGAACTGGATAAACCAGTATTTCTACCTTGTGCTGAGAGGAAACCACACCCCTTTGTAGCCAGAATATTGTTTAGAAAAAGATGAATAACTCATAGTACGGACATGTGAAAATTTTATAAATGACACCATAATTCTTGTGATTTTTCTGCCCACATTTTAAGAGGTTTTTAGAACCGGTGGCGTGTTCAGGGGGGTTTTAGCGGAAAAGTGGATATTACTCTAAATGTATGCATGTTAAAAATCTGAAACTTCATCAGTTAATGTCCATACTCCCTGCGCACATGTATGTAAAGTTGGGTCAATGTCAGAAATTGAAAAATCAGTTAAAAAGTCAATTATCTGCCATTTCTGAATGCAAGCTCTTAGAAACAGCAGATTTGGACAGAGACATGGCTAAATTCAGCCACACCATGTATATGTAATTTCAAGCAACTGTGTAACTGTGAAATATGTCTTTTATTATCAAATATAGAATATGTGCAATCTGACAGAGGAGTGTCCTATCTGCAAGCCATAAAATGACATCACTCTGACACAACTTAGCTTCGCCAATCAAATGATAAATGGAAGTTTGACCAATTAGAAGCTGAGAGAGAGGTAGGGTCAGTGATGCTAGAACACACCCACATTCTAAACACATAAAAGCAGACAGACAGGACAGATAGGGACTTTTTTCAAATCCATTTGCAGCTGGAAGCTCTGCCGGGAAAATCCATACTTACCTCCATCAACCTTCAGAGAGCAACATAGAGACTTCAAATCCATCAGGCCAGACCAGAAGCAGAGTAGAGCTGACCTGTTAGCAGAACCAGAGAGAGCTGACCCAGATCACTGTGAAGTGCAGAGACCAGAGGCGAGTTTAAAACCTGACCAGATCCATGGCGAGGCCCATTTCACTCAAGAATATAGTGTGAGTACCTAGAAACTGTGCAGAACCAATCTCCTAGTTAAAATAATATAATTCAATCTATTTAATCTAAGTAGAACTGCCTCCTAACTGTCACCTGTCATTTGTAAAGCTGTCACTTGTCATTTCCTAGTTGCAAGCTGCACTTGTCTTTTTGAACTTTAAAATTTCAAATCTGAAAAACGACCTTCACAAAATCGCTCATATCTCCGCAACCGTTTGTGCTAGAGACTTGCAGTAACTTTCATTTTGAAGCTGAGATCCTAGCCTTTCCTAGGACCCCAAAACGATAGAGATAGTCCTTGTGGTTCCTCTGTAATAGCGCTCGGCGCATCCGAGAATTTTGCTGCGATTTGCAAATTTCTCCACATGTAAAATCAGCTGCTGCTTGCCTTCCATTTGCCAGAAATTCGTTTAACCTGCTAACTATCCCTGCATCATTGCTAGTGTGAGCCTGGACTAATATTAACTAGATACCACTCACCCTGAACCTCTGAAAGGGAATTAAAAGCATTTCCAGCATATTTCTCATCCATTGCTAGCACATATCAAAGCATTTTGCCTGTGTTTTCAAAACTCCTATCTGTTTTCTGTAGTGTAAGCTTGCTGGGGTGAACTGATTTACATTGATTGCATTTCTGAGAACTGTGTGTTTTCCTTCCATTTCCTTGCCTTGCATCAAGGGGGGGAGGGGATTGCCAGAGAAAAGTGATTACATTGTTTGGTTGAAATCATATTGAGTATTTTCTGTACTGCATTCATTGAATATTGCATCCACCTGAGCTTACATAAAGCATCCTCTACCACATTATACTTTTGTTCCTATTTACCAGTGTGCTACCTTATCCATTTCATGTCAACTCATTAGTGATTATAAGAAGTGTGCTAGTGCCAGATTCTCCGTTGTTGATCTTTATCATATCAGATTAAGTGTGCTATTCAATTATTAATTTATTATAAAGTGTGATATATATATATATTTTAAATTATCAAATAAACCTTTTAAACTTGCAAAACAGAACTACTTCTTGGCTCAGTGGGGTCAGGGGGATTCCAAGAGAGGGGTGTTATATAGGGGTAGTCATACAGAACGCATGAACTGGACATAAAGATATATCAATAAGGGTTTTCATTCAGTATTCTAGACTAGGCGTTAACTTAGCTGTAGTGCTGAATTGAATCCTCTTACAAGGGTTCAATGTGAGCAGTGAACAGAATTTCCTAGCTGGTCATCAACACATTTATACAATTTGTAAAATGATGTCCAGCCCTCTTACAGGTTAATTATACACTGGGCTAGGGTCGCGCCAGGTTCACTTTCCTAATTTACATATCTCGTGCATGCGGTTTACTTTTGAATATATTTACTAACACACTTCATTATTCTTTAATTTAACATTTACACTCTTTACATGCTGTTTTAACACAGACCAAACAAATGTTTCACATATCATATTTGGAAAGCGTCAGTCACGGGGGGCCACGTCCGTGTTTAGGGACAGCAACGGAGAGAAGGCACCTAAATACGAATACGAGCATGAGAAAAATGTGGCCAATGATGGAATGTTTACAAATCTTTGGTGCTAGGTTAAAATCACTTACAATACCGTGAACATTTGGGTAACATGAAAAACATTTTTATTGGGGACAAAAACTAATGCTGAATACAGTTTATTATTTGTATATTTATATATATAGCAACAAAGTTGGGGGTTTGGGGAGGTAGAACAAATCCTTTCACCTGAAACGTGAAAGTAGGATAGTCCATTTGAGCCAAGTCACAGATAAAGATTCCACGACGCCACCTAGTAGCCATTGCTGGAAGTTCACCTCCATTTCTGAGCCACATCAGCAAGGCATTGTGGGTATGCAAATTAGCCCAAAAGAGAGCCTTTTTCTTGAGGAAATTGTCTTTGTCTCAGAGGGCAGTTCTACTTCATGCACAGCTTAATCTACCCAAGAAAGACATTTTGCAAGACTGTCAGGACAACTACATACCTGGTTTCATCCTTATTAGGTATCATCAGTGTAGCATACCATGGAGTTTCTATAGTGTTCTGCATGTCTGGCACATGTCTGCTTGTGGCCGTTTTGGAGTGGCTTGGCAGGGCATGTCTGAGATGGTTATTGTCTATCTCTATTGCAGAATAGATTATGCGAGGTGAATATTTATCCCCAATTTTAAAATAGAAAAATGTAAAAAGCAAGTATGGAGTTCGTTTTGGAGAACCGTGACTATCTCACACGGGCACAGTTGATGAATCCTGGAGACTAGGCAGAAGTCATATATTGCTGGATGTTAAATTGGTGTTTGATGTGATCTTTGCAATTGGCCAACTAGTTATGTCACAACTGATGTCCAGGAACTGGTGTCTCTGGACGGTTCTGTCTGCTCCCCAAATGGGCCACACCTGGTCAATAAGACCCAGAGTCATCCACCCAAGGAGAATACACGTAAACCAAGGAAAACCTCACGATCTATAGGGATTCAAACAAGAAATATGGCCAGGATGTTGAACAGTGTTCCCTCAGTTCGAGCCCCCACCCTTCAATGAGTATAAAAAACACTTGGAGGAAACAGAACTACTGGAAACGACGAAGAAGAAGAGTCAGATATAGCAAAGACAAGGAGGGGGCCGAACTGAAGGCACAAGGCCGATAATAAAAATAAAAAGCAGGCAACTTCTGAACGGAACAAGGGCGGACTCTAAGGAAGTGGTACATTGAGAAGGAAAACAAGGTCCAGGCAGTCTATAAAACAATCCACAAGAAGTTCTAAATTCCAAGTCCAAAAAACAGGAAGCAAAAATTGAATAATCCATAGGAAGGAAGGAAACAAGATCCAAGAACAGGCAGAGACACAAGATCGGGGGTTCAGATCAGGAGGAGGTAGCAGAACAATCCGAAGTAGGTAGGGATACAGGGCATACAGGAGAATCAGCAGGTATTAGGCGACCAGTCGAAAGTCAGATGGAGAAACACAATACTGTAAGGCAGATCAGAAGGAAGGCAATACTTAGCCACAGAAGGCAGAGGTATGGTACCCGGGAAATAAGGTCTGAGAAACACAGGAAGGAAGAACAGGCCCCCACAAACTCAAAGAGAGTTTGTTGAGGCATGGTCTTTCTGGCAGCCCCAGAGAACGCTGAAAGGGTGGTAATCCCACCTCCATAGGATGCGCAATGGATGTTTTGATTTTTAGATTTTTAACATTTATATAAGCGCATATCACAAGGGAACCTGGAAGCAAGCTGCATCTATGACCAGCTGTTAAAAAAGTAATGGTTAACCTAGAAGCCAATTAATCAAGATACTATGCAAACATATAGGTTTTCAAGTGTTTACAAAAAACCATTAGGGAATTCAATTGATGAAGATGTATCGACAAAGAATTCCAGGCTCGGGGACCTGCAACAGAAAAGCGCTGGTCACCCCAGGTGGTGGTTCTGGAAGAAGGAACCATCAACAAACATTTGTCCACTGACCGCAATAAACATTTGAAAACCAAACACAACAGTTTAAACAGAACTCGTTCCTGAATTGGAAACCAATTAACTTGATATTATGTCTTTACGAGACAGTGAGAAAATCAGATGTACTGCAGAATTCTGTGTTACCTGGAGCCTTTGGAGTTGGCATCCTCAAAGTGTCATGTCATGTGATCCAACGACCCGTCATTACCGCGCAGGTGCATCTGGTACTGGCAGTCCTCAACCACAGTCACCACATGAGGCGCCAACAGCCAAAAAGCGTCTGCTGAGTTCATAAGGCTCAGCTGACCATACGTGTGACAATTATGAAAGTTAGGTGTTATGATATAAACAGTATCACAATTTTATGTCTGTGAATAAGGGGAACTCTCTTTGAAAGTTTGCTGACAAATAAAAAACGACCTCTCTCTTAGCAGGTAATAAAGCTCAGTTAGTAAAACACTCACGTCAGCAATCTGTGTGTAACTTGCACTTACAGGTTCGAATCAGGGATGAACTAGTGCAGCCCTTCCGCTTTCCTCTGTCCATGAAGTTATTACAATTAACACGTACTATAAAGAACACCCATTATTACAACCTTAAGATTCTTAAGGAATCTGGCATGAAGCATTGCATAAAAACATGCTATTATTATTGTTTTGAATGATAACAAGCATTAGCAATGCCAATAGTTTTGGCGTTTACTGCTGTTATTTGCATTTTGCATTTGTAGGCACAAGGGTGCAAGGAGGAGAGTGTAAAGTTTGAAAGGGGGATGCGATAAGGGGTGCAGGTGTGCAATAGAATGAGATGGGGAATAGAGTAAAGGAGAAAGCCATTGACAGAGGGTGCCATCGATGATGAGCAAGAAGACATATGAGCGATAAAGGATGCAAGTGAGTGGGTACGAAATAAAGCAAGTGTGTGAGAGGAAGGATGAGGGAGAATTGGGAGAAAGGTAAGATGGGTGGGAGGGGAATACAGGAGGTAGGATGAGGTAGGGTGGGTGGACGAAAACAGGTGTAAGGTGGTTGGTGGGGGTAAAGAGAGAGGTGGTAGTGTTGAGTAAGGAAAGAGGGGATATGAGGCGTGGTGGAAGAGGAGGGTAGGGGGGTGGGGATAGAGAGAGAGAGAGGGTAGCACGTCTGGATTGGGTAGAGAGGGTGCGGTAGAGAGAGTTGTTAGCGTGGGTGGGGGTATAGAGTTGGTAGGTTGGGTGAATGGGGTAGTGAGAGTTTGTAAGGTGGGTGGTGGTAGAGAGAGTTGGGTAAGGTGGATGAGTGGGGGTAGAGATAGTGGGGGTTGGGTTGGTGGGAGTAGAAAGAGTGGGTGTAGGGTTTGTGGCTGTAGAGAGAGAGGGGGTAGGGTGGGTGGCTGTAGAAAGAGTGGGGGTAGGCTGGGGGTAAAGAGTGGGCGTATGGTTGGGGGGTATAGAGTGGGGTTAGTGTGGGTGAGATAATGAGTGGGGGTAGGTTAGGGGTATCGTTGGGGTAAAAAGTGGGGGTAAGGTGGGTGGCTGTAGGAAGAGTGGGGGTAGGTTGGGTGGCTATAGAAAGTCCCTGTAAAGTTGGAAGCTATTTCAGAGCAGGATTTGCATTAATGTATTGGGGTAGGGGTGATGAGGTCAATTGGTGAGGGGCTTGCTTCCGCAGACACTGCAGGAACGCCATTGGCACTGTTTTCAAACGTGCCGATAAGATGCAGCTATTCTAACCCACCCAACGCTGCACTTGGGGGGCAACGGACAGGTTTCAGATGGCTAGAAGGACAGCAAAGGGTTAATGAAGTGTGCCCCGTCACTAACACGCCTTTGAGAGGAATTGCACTCCCTTGCACATTTTAGCAAAAGTTGGCCGTCCACCCCTCTGAGTGGAATTGCAGGCTCCCTTATGACATGATATGGCATTTATAATGTGCCTGTACACAGGTGTTGCCAGGCCTTTAAGTGGGGTAAGAAATCGAGGGGGGGCCCTCATTTGGGGGCGTGGCTTGTGGGAGGGGCGTGGCCTAAAAAGTACACAAATCGTAGGGTATGCACACAAATATATATAAATGTTATATATTTGTGTGCGTACCTTACTACGGTTTGTGTACTATGCAAGCCATCTTTTCTAAACATAGAAATATGTAACATATTTCTACGTTTATAAACGTTTATATAACATTTATATATATTTGTGTGCATACCCTACGGTTTGCCTAGTTTTCAGGCCATCTTTTTTGAACATTTCAGGTTTATAAAAGATGGCTTGAAATGTGTACTTTCAAAGCCATCTTTTATAAACCTCGAAATATGTCGAGGAATCCCCAGGTTCGCCGAGGGTTAAAGACGCCTCGGCGACCTGGGGAAACAAAGGCACAGTAACTGCCTCTGGTGACCTCTCGCGCGAGGGGTCACCAGATGCAGTTACTATGACTGACGGAAGTGGCAGCCAGTCACAGCGTCGCTGTGTCTGGCTGCTACTTCTGTCAGCTTGCCTGACTTCATTGCAGGCGCATCTCCCTTCGCGGCTGCGGCCGCGACGGGATAATGCATCCCGCCAATGTTGCGGTAGGACGGGGGCCCACTTTAAGCACTGGGTGTTGCACATGTTAGCAAGAGGTGGCATTTTAGCAAAAGGTGGCTGTCCACCCCTCTGAGTGGAATTGCAGACTCTCTTGCAAATTTTAGCAAAAGGTGGCTCTAGGGCTCGAACCCCTGCCCTTGGTGTTAGCATGGCCTGTGCCTTCCCCGCTAGGCTAGCAAGGCAACCCAAAGAAGCACCGTCCCACACTACACACCTGTCAGGTGCTTAATTCCCGCGAGAGCGCCTGTGATAGCCTAGCTTTTTTTCACATATATTTCCAGATTTCGTATCTGCTGCATTTACATTTTGAGAAAAGCCTGGATGTCCCCACATTGTTTCCATTGGAGCCCCGGGCACCATGGCGTCTGTCTGTGTTTCAGGCTCCTGATTCCTCAGTATAAGGGCTGGACTTGCAAGCAGAAGGCCTGACTATATGTAGCTTTGGAATGAGGCGAATACCAATGTCTGCGGCTTTCATATCCGAGATCTCATCGGCACCCACCTCTGTGGCGTGCTGTGTCCCCTGTCAAAGAGCAATGGTGGGACCACATTTGGAAAACAGGGTTCCTTGCATTGCAAATATTGCTGTAAGAAGTTAAAGGCCAGAGGAAAGAAGGGTGCCCTTACGGACCATTATTGCCGATGACGTTGAGTTATATGCATTCAGTACCTCGGCCAAGGCTGGGGAAAAGATGAGGACTATGCAGTTACCATTGTGGTTAACTAAAAAAAACGAAAAATACGTACCTTACCCAATATTCAATTTGAACCCTGTTTCTTGCTATGGGTAGAGAAACACTCTAACTATTGAGCTATCAGAAACACATTGGTTATGAAGAAGGAAACAAGGGATTAAATGGCAGGTGGTCCCACACCCAGGTACGTCACCAAATTATTAACAAGGGGAGCCCGCTGGCATTCCGCATTAATCCCCAAAAAAAACAAAAGATGATATACAAATGTATAGATGGTCCCAAACCCAGGGACCATCATGGAAGCCTGGAATTTCATCTGCAAAGGCGTGGCGGGCAGCAGGAAAGAGAGGCCGGCAGCGGGAAAGAAAGAAATCAGTCCGCCGCTTAAACATGGTCCGACAGGATTTGAAAAAAAAAAAGCATTGGTGCATGCAAATGAAAATCTAATGGACGTATAATTAAATGCATACATTTTGCTTTTACTTTGGTAGAGCACGCATCTCCCCAGCAACAGCAGCAGGCCAGCAGACATGAGCGAGAAGGTGAAGGCCCAGCTGGTACTTTGGCCATTTCATGGCCAAGCGTTGGCCATACATTGCTCCCAAACTCTCCTCTACAGTTGACTCAAGACCAACTAGGACCCCCTATGCCAACCTACTCACCCTGCCCATGGTAAAAGGAGCAAGAGCAGGGGGTGCCAGCTTCCCCTACCTAGCTGCCCTACACTGGAATCCCCTCCCCACTACCCTGCGAGCTGAACCCTCACTCACCACCTTCCGCAAAACCCTGAAAACCACCCTATTTGCCTGATTCTCTACCACGTTCTTTATGTTCATCCCCTATTTGAATATTTGAACTGTGTGCGCTTCTTGCATAACATGTGTTACATTTATGTACCCAGTGTTGTAACTTATGCAAAATGTAACTAAGCCTGCTGCAAGTAACAGCGCCACAATGACCCTGGGCTGCCTGTGCGCTATACAAAAGTAAAAAATAAAATAAAATAAAATAATTTACAGTAGCAATGGTTTGGCAATATTTTGGTGGTCACACCACCAAATTGCGGCAAAACCAAAAATGAGGCGAAGTACTGTTGCCCTAATATATTTTCATGTTGTATTTTGGCCGCCTTTGCCAGTCTACTGTATGTGTTAATATCCCATGCGGTATTGCTGCATACATTATTTAGATGATTGCTACTTGTGGTAGAAAAGGCCTATCCTGAGTACATGTGACTGAGCTAAAATATAAACCTTAGCACTACCTTAAAGCAACTAGCACTCACTATGGGACTTACTTGGCACTAAGGCTAATAGACTGCACCAAATAACAGGGCCTTACGGCACATTTGACATTTGTTAATGTATTTTTTAGGTTTTAAATGTCCGAATACATTTTGATGATTCAGTCTATTTTTACTGCATACTAGTTGGGGATACACATGCAGGAATTTATAGATTATTATCATACATAGCATCCTGAAATATCCGTACAAAAGCCAGGAAATCATGTTCTTATTACAGGCTAGTTGTGAGATCACAACTGCCCTGTAATAAGAAAATGACATCACAACCATTCTGTACTCAGCTATTGCACATCACATGTGACATCAGAGTGTGTGCTATTTGAGCCAGCACAGAGCACAACAACAGCTGTTATGTTTGCAGTTAATTTAAGCTGTGGCAAGCTTTTCAAATTTCGTGCTTGTAAAATAGTTTTCTGTGACACTTTACAGACAATAATTAACAAGGAACTGCTTTTGGTAGATTGTTTAATTTGTGCGCTTCTAGAGTTTAACACATGTAAGTGAGAATCAGCATGTTTTACTTATTTCAAAGCACAAAATGAAAGTGTTTTATTCAATTCATTTTATTAAACAGCCCAAACTATTTTTCTGCGACACATTACAAGCTGCAAGTTAGCTTTAAAAAAGAAATATTCAAACACATAGGCCCTCATTACGAGTTTGGCGGTAACCATGCCGCTATTGGCGGCATGGCTGCTGCCGAAATCGCATCGGAGTCCGGGTCCTCGGAATGAGGGCTTACCGGGCCATTCCGAGTTCGGAAGGCCCGGTAATTCCTCCCTACAAGGACCCGGACACGGTCCTTCCCCATTCCCATTTCAGCCCCCATAGGGATGAATGGGAAAGGGAGAGGGAGCAACCAACGGGCCCTTACGAGATGGCCCGTTGTTTGCTCCCTCTTCCCCTCGCGGGACCCGGTAAGCAGGCCTGGTTTTCCCAGGCATGCTTACCGTGTCCCGCGAGGGGAACTCATAATGCAGCGGAGTGAACGGCGCCGGCCCCTTTTACGGCGCCGTTCACTCTGTACCGCCAGGGTCGTAATGAGGCCCTTAGTACGTTACTTATATGGAACAGCAAATGGAAGATCTCTTACATTATATTAAGCAAGATGCCATGTAGTGAAGGAGATGACAGTGTGCGGTCATGTATTATAAGGAATAAAATACCTCATACTGTACATAAAAAGGATAAATCACCTCAGCGTTACATAACCTTATAAAGGAACTCAGCCGTATGCCTCATTCCTATGTTTGGTCACAAAACTCCCAAGAGACTAGCAATATCCTTATAACATGTGGTAGGGGGTACTTCATCTATCTATATATACATAAGTGAACATTTGTGGGTTTGTGGCTTCGCGTATGTTCCCTATACAATTCCACACCGTTTCACCAATCTGCACCAAATATTGCACAGTCACCTGTTAGGACCGTCCGGACATTACTGGTTACAAGCCATCTGGACACCCCACCCGTTTCCCTGGATTTTAGTAAAAGTGAAAATTTGGTTATGAGTTTGTGGCTTCGCGTATTTTCCCTATACAATTCCACACCGTTTCACCAATCTGCACCACATTTTGCAAAATCACCTGTTAGGACCCTCCGGACATTACTGGCTACATGACATTTGAACAACAAACCCCTTTCTCTGGATTTTTAGCAAAAGATTCTGGGTTTGTGAGTTTGTTGCTTTGCGTATGTTCCTTATACAATTACACACCGTTTCACCAATATGCACCAAATTTTGCACAGTTACCTGAGCCTATGAGGGAATGAAAGTCCGGGCAATGCCTGATATGTCAGCTTGTCCCATATATAATGCATCACTGAGCCAATTTGCAGAGATATTATCAAACTTTTAAACACCATTTCCATTGAATCTAGATATAGATGTAACACCTCTCCATGTTAATTACTGCTATCGCTTAACAATGGAAAGTTGTGATTCTATTAATGATTATATTAATGTCACAGAGGCTATTATTTAAGCATAAATGCCCACTCCCAGGGGCTTCATTAGCTAGATATGGCACAGACCCAACTGAAGCGAAGGTCTTAACACTATGCCCTGATGCCATTACCAGGTGTTGAACCATGGGTTTGTAACTGGGGGTCCGAGAGCAAGGTATTTGTCTGAAATAATGGACTGCAGTGAGTGCACAAACTGTTGGTTCACAAAAATACTCTCCTCACATGTCTGCCATTGAAATGAGACTGGGCTCTATAATGAGTCTTTCTTCAATTACACTGGCATCCCGGTCACATGGCTAGGAGAAGCATTGTGTGGTGGTGCTGATACAGAAAGGCAAACTGGGGCGGGGAGTGAGGTGGGAGGTAGAGGAGCTGATGGGGAAGCAGTGGTGAGAGGGAGGGAAAATGGCATGAGGGTATGAGCAGCAAAGTGTTCTGATCGCGGGATTGGTTCATGAGAATTGGAGTAACTTGATTGACTGCGACACTTCTTTGGGTGCTAATGTTCATTAATGTTCGTATTGGGTTTTGGGATCACAAATTGAACCACAAATATTCTTCGGCCACCAGCACGCCATGTAACCTTTGCAGGAGTGGACATATAGTAACAGAGTTAATACAAAGGGCTAATACCACTATCCAGTTCTTCATGTTGTGGAATCAGAAAAAATACAATATTACGGCTGTTACACCAAGCAAAGGAAAATACACCAACACGGGCTTGTAAAGATTCCCAGAATCTTTATTACAAAACTGAACAGTATTCAACAAAATACACAAATAGCTATTTGGCCGTCAATACATCACAGAGATCACCAGCAGGGTTCAATGTGAGCAGTGAACAGAATTTCCTAGCTGGACATCGACGCATTTATACAATTTGTAAAATGATGTCCAGCCCTCATACAGGTTAATTATACACTGGGCTAGGGTCGCGCCAGGTTCACTTTCCTAATTTACATATCTCGTGCATGCGGTTTACTTTTGAATATATTTACTAACACACTTCATTATTCTTTAATTTAACATTTACACTCTTTACATGCTGTTTTAATACAGACCAAACAAATGTTTCACATATTATATTTGGATAGCATTACTGTTCTTTTATACTTGTAGTTTAACATTGCTAATTCAAGTAATCCCCTGCTCCGGAGGTCAACAAAGGACAAGGTCTACATGACCCTAACATGTAACCTGAAGGCAGGTTGGACATTAACTCTCCTACAGAGGTTGGAGAGGTTAAGGCAAGAACAAGGGCACAAGGGACGGCCATTTTAGATTGCAGGGTGACTTTGTACAAAAACCCCAAAATGGCGGTTCTAACCTAAAATGGAGGCTTGATTCAAGATGGCGGCTTACATCAATTTCTAAGGTCAAGACCTTGCCGTAGAGAGTTATTCGTGTACAATTTTAAGCAACTTGGCGTAGGCCAATATACATACAAATCGTTATAATAGGAGGCATAATTTAATATCCGGTTTGACAAACCCTCCTTTTGGCCTATGCCAAGTGCTAACACTACTTCTGATCTGCTTGCAAGTAACTCCATATGTCATCGTCCATACACCCCGAATCATTGTCGGACATATCTATTGTCATTAGATCTGACACCAGAGTTTCTTTCAACACATACTCTTTGGAAACCTTCTTTGGGGCGTATATTGTATGCCCTTATACACTTGTTGCTTGCGCGCAACATCCCCCTAATACTGAGCATATACCAGGGAGACACTGTATACAACAGCAGAGAAACAGAAAACTTCCAAAGATAATCAGCAGGGCCGAGAACAACTTCCATCTCCATGACTGTAAGAGGTCCCAAAACTATGTACCAAGTTCCCAGTTTCCCTCAGGAACATGTACTTCTGAACTAAGAACATGTAGATTTTGGATAGCCCTAAAGATCGTCGGAGAGGAGTCTGGTATGTAAACGCAGCAAGCGGACCCGACTAAATTACATACTCCTCCTCGCTCTGCCAGGATAACATCTAATGCCATCCGGTTCTGAAGAGCCACTCATCTTATCGCTCTCTGCTCTAACATCACATTATAGAGTATGTCAGTGGTCCGGTTGATGGTTCTCTCCAATACTCTCGCTAGTCCCCTGATATCTTCTGAATTCGTAATTTGCCCAAAAAATGGCACAAAAGATTTCATAATATCTCCTAGAGTTTGCGCTGGAGTATCCCCTTTCACACCTCGTCGTGGACGAGTCTTCGAAATGTCTAAAGTACTGGCAATAAATACCCCAGGTAATAGAATCCCTAAATAACAGGTTCCTTGCCAATCCCTGGGCAACCATGGAAATGCCACATCACCGCAAACAAAATAGACAGGTTCGCCTATGTACAGAGGTCTGTTTTCACTAGTCAAATTCGCAACGTTAGCGCACTTTCTAAAATTACCCATTGACCGTGTTACATTCCTCTGTATGCAGAAGGATACTGAATCGGGGCTATGATTAACAGAATAAGATGGAGGCGTGGCATCCTTATTGCCTATAGGGGCCATTTTGAAAGACATTAAAAACTGAAAGGGACGAGACAATTTATCCGAGGGCCAAACAGAAGCAACGTTTGGCTTTCATCTATTTGCAAAAAGCGAGCATCCCAGGGGCATCAAAACATTCTTTTCAAAACTATTTAAATTTGTACCATCAAAGTTCCCTGAGATGCTGTCATTCCATCGACCAAAAAATAGTGCTCTAAGAGAAGCGTAACAGGCAGTTGTCAAAGGTAAGGGATAAATATACCAACCTAGCCCCTTATCCCAATGTTGCGGTAGATGTGTACAGATCCAGCAATTGGTCTTATTAAAAAATTGCATGAGTGGCATTGATTATTAACAAAAGGGTATTATTCTGATAGTTCCGTCTATGCAAAGAATCCCTAGTGGACAAGGTATTCAATTGCACAGAAGGAGTGGGAATAACAGATATATTTTCAATAGGTAAAAAGTCCTCTAACGGATATGCTTCTTCCAGATACCATAACCCAAACCCAACAGTTACTAAAAATCCAGTAATTATCACGAAAAGGCAACAATACACTTTGGGGGTCCCCTTACATGCTTCATCATTGTCTCTGCTAGTCACATATTTATCTAAAAGTTCGGTACGAGCGGTAGCGGGTGCAGGCATTGTAGTCTTCAATCGAAAAAACACCAATTGTTCATTTGCTGGCGACTCCAGTCGCGCGTTTTCTTAATGTCTTTGCCACAACCCTTAGCCGACAGAATCTTCCCGCACAGTCGGGCCAAAAGGCAAGCCCTCATATGATTTTCTCAATCGCACAGTCAGACCATGCTGTACGCTTACTTCCTTGGGCGCAAATTATATTTTGCAGTTTCTGGCGAGAACAAAGTGTCGTCACTTCCTCCTGGAAGTGACGAATGGACGGAAATGGGATCAGAAAAGGATTGATTCGGAAGTTCCACTGTTGGGGATTGCGGAGACAAGATGGCCGTTTTGTCCGGCCTTGCGGATTCTGAAGCGGTCTCCAATTCTCCCTTGTTGGTTGTTGCTGTTTCAGGCACGCTAGTTACAGCAGTGGGAAGGGATTCTGTGTCTTCTGTATCGTATGGCATGGGCTGTGCGATCCGTTTGGTGTGCGTCGCATGGATCCAGTGTTTACGACCCGCTACCCGCACAGCAGTCTGGGTGACTAGCAGGACTTGGTAGGGACCCCTCCACCGAGGTGCAAGGCCAAACAACCTCTCAAAAACCTTCGTGAGGATCCAGTCCCCCGGTCGTAGACTGTGACAAGGACCCTCGTAGTGCACAGGTAATGCTTCTCGCACCTGGTGATAAATATAAAACAGATTTTTAGTCAACTGGTTACAGTAACCTGAAAGAAGCACATTTTCTACATCCCGTAATGAACGACTTTTTGGCATACCCCAAATATTAGCAGGTCTCCCCATTACCACATCAAAGGGAGAGAGCCCAGTCTTAGTTTGAGGGGTTGTTCTCATCGACAGTAACACGATCGGTAAGGCGTCCGGCCACTTTAGCTTGGTGCCAGCACACGTCTTAGCGAGTTTGTTCTTTATAATGCCGTTGTGCCTCTCCACTAATCCGGCACTTTGGGCATGTCTAGCTGAATGGAACCGCTTGTCAATCTGTAATCGTTTGCAAATTTGTAGGATTACAGTGGCAATAAAGTGTGGCCCATTATCTGACCAGATGACACTCGGCTGCACAAATCTAGGAAAAAACTCTTTCAACAGAGATTTTGCCGTGGTTATGACCGTTGCATCTCTAACCGGGAAGGTCTCAACCCACTTACTAAAGGCACAAATAACAACCAATACATATTTAAGATTGTTACACCGTTCCATTTCAATAAAATCAAAGTGAATAACCTCAAACGGGACAGAAGGTGGAGCGAAACTTCCTCTAGGAGTCGAGGTATCTTTTCCTACATTGTGCTGCAAGCAAACCATGCAGTTCTGGACAAAACGCTCCGCAGTTTTGAAAATCTTATCATTGGCCCATACACTGTGTAGCATTTTTGTCAATTTTCGTGCACAAACATGTGTCGGACCATGAGCCATAATAACCATCATTGTAATGTAGGCGTCAGGGAGTAACCATTTCCATTCAATATTGTCTACCCAGCACCCATCGTCATCCAATCTCCCTGCACCCTCGATCCCTCTCTTAGTTTCCTGTATGGTGGCATCTGCTTGAATATCTTTTACAGCATCGATATTTTCGCCCAAAGAGAAAACATTTACAATTTCTTTTAAAGCATACATTTCTGAACTGAAATCAGTGGCAGTCTGTTTAGCTATCTGATCGGCGAAAGCATTCCCTTTTCCTACATCATCTGTAACCTTTTGATGTGCTGAACATTTTATGATAGCTAACTGAACAGGGAGTGCAAGTGCTGAAAGTAATCGCACTATTAAAGTGCCATGCTGGATTTTCGTTCCGTGCGAGGTCAAGAAACCTCGTTCTTTCCAAAGTCTACGGAAATTGTGGGCCACCCCAAAGGCATACTGACTATCAGTATATATATTCACTGTAAGCCCTTCAGAAAGTTCACAGGCTCGAGTTAACGCTATAATTTCTGCGGCCTGCGCAGAGTTATACATAATTCTTTTAGTTTCCACAACCGTGCTTAAAGTAGTAACAGCATAAGCAGCCGTGGATGTACCGTCTGGAAGTTTAAAACAAGAGCCATCACAAAATAGCTCTCCTTGTGGGCTATTCAAAGGCGTGTCTTTCAAATTGATTCTTCCTTTAGTCTCTTGTTCTGTCATATAAAGGCAATTGTGTGACGTATCGTCACCATCAACAGTATCTTGCGAGACAGGTAAAAGTTCAGCCGGATTTAATACACAACACCTCTGAATTTGAATGTGGGGGGCAAACAAGATTAGTTCATATCTTGTCAATCGTGCAGAAGTGAGGTGTTGCATTTGAGTTCTATTCAATAGAATATCTACAGAGTGAGGTACCATTAGGGTTAACGCATGACCCAGGACCATTCCCTCACTCTGTTTTACAGACTGCAGTAGCAGCAACAGCGCGCAAACATCTTGGCAAAGCGCATGCTACAGGATCAAGGGCGGAGGAATAGTAGCTGCACGGCCTATTCTTCCCTCCATGTTCCTGTGTTAACACAGCCAAAGCACATCCATCACGTTCATGCACAAACAATACAAAGGCCTTGTCATAATTCGGAGTTCCTAAAACCGGCGCTGAACACAGCGCAGATTTGAGCAAATCAAATGCTGTCTGGTGTTCCAAACTCCATGGCAATGACAAAGAAATGCCCTTCTTTGTCAAAGCCAGGATTGGTTTAATCGTTAACGAAAAGTTAGAGATACACAATCTACAATAAGAAGCCATACCTATCAAGGCTCTAACTTCCTTTTGCGTATTTGGGACAGACATGCCAGAAATGGTCTTTATTCGTTCAGGTGTCAACCGTCTTCCCTCCTTTGACAGGAGATAGCCTAAATAGGCAACCTCCTGACAACAATATTGGAATTTTTAAGTGAAGCTTTGTGGCCATGTTTTGCCAGATGACAAAGCAACAACACGGTGCCTTCTTTACAGGCGCTCTCAGAATTAGCAGCCAAGAGGAGGTCATCTACATACTGCAGTAATGTGCAAGTAGTAGGCAACTCGAGGGTATCAAGCTGCTCTTTCAATGCCCTACTATAAATACTTGGACTCTCAGTGTACCCTTGTGGTGCACGAGTGAATGTAAACGAGCGTCCACCTAGGGTAAACGCAAACAAATACCTGCTATCCTTGTGTATGGGAATACTGAAAAACGCGTTTTTAAGATCAACAACGCTAAAATGAGTGGCAGAAGCCGGAATCATGGTTAGTATCGTTGTAACATCAGGTACAATAGGAAATTGAGGAGCCCCAATTTTGTTAATAGCGCGTAAATCAATTATAAAACGAAAGGGAATCGCATTATCACCTTTTTTGTATACTGGCAAAATGGGGCTGTTACATATGCTACCTGTCATCTCCTCAATTACTCCACGATGTACAAAATCAGAAACTATACATTTCAAAGCCTGTTCGCCTTCAACTGAGATCTTATATTGCGGGATGCGAGGCAATTTTACTCCATGTTTCAAAATAATTTTAACAGGTTCAATTCGAAGAATGCCCACATCATTATCATCAATTGCCCATAAGCATTCTGGGACATTACTAAATTCTGGCGGTAAAGGTCAAGTCAAAAACTGAGAGGCGAGTGATTTCTGAGGTGAAATTGTTATCCGAATTCCATCCGCAGAACCATGTATTACTGCATGCAATGCCTTCAACAAATTTAGCCCCAGCAAGTTCTCCCCACAGTTTGTGGTAAGTAGAAATGGACACTGTTCCGTGAAGGGACCCAGTGTTATTGGTACCGGCAAAGAGACCAGACAAACTACAGGAAACGTTGGACTGCCCTGACAGGGGAATATTTGGAACCCGTGAATGATCAATGGAACATTTCTGTGCTCCCATATCTACTAAAAATAGATGCTTCCTATTTCCCACCGCCATCTCAACGTAGGGGCCTTTCTGATGAACGGGAATAGGCGTAGGTTCCAAATCCTGCTTCGGGCAATCCTAGCGGAACAGAATATTATCAAAAGGAAGCTCTTCAGAGAGGTACACGGCAGAAGGGGGATCAAACATGTTTCTATTATCCACATTCGAAACTTGCTTATCTTGTTAAGGAGGTTGCTGTGATTCTGGTGTAAACTGACCTCTGCCAGGGCCCCCTGCACCTAGGCGACCTCGGGATCGTCTACCCATATTCCCAAATGACCTTTGCTGCAAGGTCGGACATTGTGCGCGCCAGTGGCCTTCCTGCCGGCAATAGGCACACTGGCTAATGGTTACCGGAGCCAAGGGCGCACTTCCCTGTGGACTGTACTGACCTCTAAATTGATTACCCCCTCTAGGGTTTCTAACAATCTGCTGTAATAAAACTTTAGTTTTCAGGTCACCCCTTTTTTTCTCAAGTTTTTCCTTTTCAGTATTTACACGATTTTCATAGTACTGAGCCATATGCAGTACTTCTGATTGAGACTTCGCCTGCCAAGCGCTTTCAGAAGACATAATCTGTAGCTGGATGTCAGGCAGCAATCCACGTACAAATTTGTCAACAAACAACCTTTTCCCTGACTCTGTGCCTAAGTCTTGTCCACTGAAATCTGAGAATACCTGCTCAAACCGATTGAAGAAATCGGTAGCACCCTCAGACTTTCCTTGGACACAGGCCATAAGCTTGTCCCAAATGATTCTTTTTTCTGGAACCATAGTTTTCAATTTTACAATAATTCTATCAGGCAAGGTTAATATCACTTGAGGTGGTCGTTCGCCAGCTGGTCTTTCTCTGTCTAGGCTAACCATGTTATCCCATGTATCTCCCAACCCAGGTATGCCATCTATAGTCCTAATCTGTTTCCACAAATCAACTGGCAGGAGTACGGGAAATAATAGGTCAATATCACTTAAAGTGAATACCGAAGACTGCAAGACCGACTCTATTTCTTTAAAGAATCCGGTCGGATTCTTTCTTATATCGGGAATAGATTGCTTTATGGTGTTCACTTCCTGTCTTGAAAACGGGACGTGAACAAACTGTGAAACGTAATGTACAGGAATTTCTCTGGCTACTATTCCTCGTCTAGCATCGGCCGCAATCTCAACTTTCGGGACAAATGTCGGAGGGACCTCTCTCATAGGCAACTGAGAAGTAGGCAGCTCTGAATGTTTACTAAGCAACAGAGCCAAATCAAGTGCTAAGGCAGTTGAAGAAGTATCAATCGAGAAGGCTCTCTTATAAACACTCAACAATTCTGCGGGACAACAAATCTTTCTTCTTACACACTCATTCTGCAGGTGCTCTACCCTCACCTGTATCACTTTCTTTTGCATTTCTAACGTATACTGACTATGTGTGTCATATACTTCATCTGGAGTTAACGACATATCCGAAATCCATCTTATCGCATCCTTTATACAAATTTGCGCTTCCTCTCCTTTTAATTCTCGACGAGGAGAAAACCGTTTCTGTAAGTACATAATACCTAAACTACCACCATCTGCTTCCTCATTCTGTAACTCTTTGAACTCCTTCCTATACTCAAAAATCCTCTCAACATGCTCATATACCTTCTCCGCAGGATCTCTGGACAACGCTGAGGTGTTCAAATCCCATAACCCTTGTGGGAAATCTACATCATTTAGTCTATTCCACATTACGCTCAAATGAGTCCCTAATCCTTCGATAAAAACATTTTTCTCAGGAATATCTTTTAAATTTTCGAGTGTGGAAAAAACATCAGCTTGTTCACCCTTCTCCATACAATGTGTAGCCCAAGCAGTCAATTCACTCCTTTTGTCTGGGGACAAAGTATTACGAGTCACAACCCTTGGTCTTGCTCCCTGGTCTACTACAAGCGATGCAGAATCACTTGGAAGAGGAAGAGTAGGCACATTCTGAATAACAACAGGTGAAGGCAAGGGGGCAGGCAAAGGGGCGACGGCTGGAAGAACAACAGGGAGGACCGAAGGAACTATAGGAGGGGGAACTACAAGAGGAA
Organism: Ambystoma mexicanum; assembly: GCF_040938575.1. Classification (NCBI taxonomy): domain Eukaryota; kingdom Metazoa; phylum Chordata; class Amphibia; order Caudata; family Ambystomatidae; genus Ambystoma; species Ambystoma mexicanum. Next base: position 623,343,914 of record NC_090939.1, on the reverse strand, counting down.
GGGGCAAAGCGCCAGGAGGAGGGACGTATGGAGGTGGCGCGGAGGCATCAGGCCTTCGTTCATGCAAAAGCTTATTAATCAATTCATCTGACGTATGAAAATCTTTTGAAGGGTAGATTTTCTGAATGCCTAATTGAAACGCCCTGTCCGTGTTCCTAACTGACTCCAATTGTTTATTTTGATCATATAACCGTGCCTTTTCGACACTTGTCATATGTCTACGCATATGTTTCTCTCTACTCTTTTGTTGCTGCAAAGCTTCTGTTTTCCAACTGTGCAACGCGTCAAATGCTGCAGGTCTAGCCTTTTTCTTTACTAATACAGACTCTAAATATTCTATACGAGGGATTTCAAAACTACCATTGGTTGGCCACTGAAGTTCAGAATTATGTCTGGTTTGTCTGTGCCAAATGTCATTAAATGCTATACTACCAAAGCCTTTCTTTCAGTACATAGTACATGCCGGAGACCTCTCCTGTGGTGCGGATGGCTATCTTCCAAAGATTGTCTGTCGCTGCGGATTAATGCCCCAAAGCAGGCAGACAATTTCCCAGGCATATCAAAGTTCTGGTGTTACCTGGTTAAATAATTGTGCTCGCGAGTACAATGCTCCAAATTCAAATTGTCAGGGTTAGATTAAGAATCGGGGCACGATTCACCTGTCCAAAGGCCTGGGAGGCCCGATTGGGTTACTAAGGACAATGCTAAGGACCCACGTGTCTGGTGATTTTTGGCAAATTTACCCACCTCAAATATATGGGCCCTCGTAAAAATGTCATCTCGGGCTACCGCTCACCGTCCAGGGATCGGATCGTGCAGTTTCATCGAGGAATTCGCTTCTCATCTAGAGTGGCCGGTTCTGTTGGCACCGTCCGATCCCGGTCCGATAGCCGAGCCAACCTTCAATGAGACGAAGTTAATCTTGAGGGTCCCTATTCGGGCGCCATCTGTGGAATCAGAAAAAATACAATATTACGGCTGTTACACCAAGCAAAGGAAAATACACCGACACGGGCATGTAAAGATTCACAGAATCTTTATTAAAAAACTGAACAGTATTCAACAAAGTACACAAATAGCTATTTGGCCGTCAATACATCACAGAAACCACCAGCAGGGTTCATTGTGAGCAGTGAACAGAATTTCTTAGCTGGACATCGACGCATTTATACAATTTGTAAAATGATGTCCAGCCCTCTTACAGGTTAATTATACACTGGGCTAGGGTCGCACCAGGTTCACTTTCCTAATTTACATATCTCGTGCATGCGGTTTACTTTTGAATATATTTACTCACACACTTCATTATTCTTTAATTTAACATTTACACTCTTTACATGCTATTTTAATACAGACGAAACAAATGTTTCACATATTATATTTGGATAGCATTACTGTTCTTGTATACTTGTAGTTTGACATTGCTAATTCAAGTAATCCCTGCTCCCGAGGTCAACAAAGGACAAGGTCTACATGACCCTCACATGTAGCCTGAAGGCAGGTTGGACATTAACTCTCCTACAGAGGTTGGAGAGGTTAAGGCAAGAACAAGGGCACACGAGACGGCTTGGGTTACTACTTTTAGATTGCAGGGTGACTTTGTACAAAACCCCCAAAATGGCGGTTCTAACCTAAAATGGAGGCTTGATTCAAGATGGTGGCTTACATCAATTTCTAAGGTCAAGACCATGCCGTAGAGAGTTATTCGCGGACAATTTTAAGCAACTTGGCGTAGGCCAATATACATACAAATCGTTATCATAGGAGGCATAATTTAATATCCGGTTTAACAATGTGAGCTATTTCTGAACTATTTTGAGTGTCTCACCTGTACCATATTAAAATAAAAGGCATTTAACAATAGCAGATTCTCTTGGCCTGATGGCTAAACACCTGATCAGTGCTGTTCAGGGACCTGATGGCAGGCTGGTATTGTCTGGGGCACTGCGGGGTATGGCATCCTGCCATTCCTCTGAGGGCTCTACCCGTCAAGCATTTTGGACTAATTCATTGCCAACGTTAATGCATTAGCCTAACTTTGATACCCCCAAAATGTAGGTGATTTAGAACATGTGCAAATATATTTGTCGATGGCCAATTCATATGCCATAAAAAATCTGAAAGAGACTAAAACAGAATTCTGCTCTTATGTTTTTTGTGAATTACACGGACTGATGAACATAAAAAAAACCCATGCAGTCTGAATTATCACATCTAATTTGATATATTTAGCATCTATTTTTCAATTCAATGGTGTCTCAACCCTTCAAAATCTTTCGTCACATTTGCAGAATCTCCAAAAAGCCAGTTTCATGCCACCACTTTAAACTGTTGCATTTTACACAAGAATGTCTCATTGAAGTGATGTCTAGACAGTGCATGTCATTATCAACAGACATGCCTGGGGCCAGTATCTCCAGTTCCAGACAAAAGAGGAGCAGCGAGACCCCCACATGTGGATGATTAAAGACACCAGTGAGCCTATTGACTCAAAAATAGCAGGTAATGCCAGGCACATATAATTTCAAAAAGCATTCTTTGTATTTTTCAAAATAATTCCGCAGACAGTTGCTTCAACAAATCTACAATGTTCCCTTGAGAATGTGGTGTAATTCCACCTGCAAGTGAACTTCTGTGTTTTAGTTTGTGTACTAAAAACACATCCTGAGCTTTTGATTATGCAGTAAATGTTCGTATTAATTTGCTTCAGTAATCAATTCTACATTTACAGAATGGAAAAGAACCTCTGAACACGAGGCACCTACTGCAAATTCCCAGCAATGTGGCATAGCGCAGAATCATTATTTTCTTAGCTGCGTCCTGAAGAATTGTTTAGCCAGGAGCTAAGAACTCTCAACTTATGAGCAACACAAAGACCAGAACTCCAACTCTATTTCTCAAATAAAAAAGCACGAAACAATCCGCATGTCTGATTCTTGCTCCGAAACTATTGGTTAATTCTGTTTGCATAAATGACTAATATGACTAATACATTCAATCAATAGATGTGTGGCACAACTACCTTCTATAATTTCTTGGTGCCCAGACTTGAAAGTTCTTAAATATGGACGTCGACCCCCCCCACCAGACGCCCGCACTGATGTGGTTTAAAAAAAAAATGTGACCCTGAGATTTCTGGAGTTTCAGGAAATAATATTCCACAGAAATATGTCGGGAGGTCATGAAGAATTGCATAATTGTACATAAAGGTATTCATAGTTTAAAACATGTTTACCTGACCACGTTTTGAACAGCTTTAAACATGGGGGTCTCCATCGGAAAAAACTAATATTTTTGGTGCCCAAATATCTCCAAATTGTCGGCTTCGATTTTCACAATTTGTTGTGTGCGCCTAGATTTCATCTTTAACTGGTGCATTGAAATGCATTTTTTTAAATCAACTCTTTTATGTTATGTTATGTTATGAGATATTTATAGCGCACACTATCACCAACAGAGTGGTCCACTGGTGCTCTGGTGGATTTGAAAAGCAAAAGAGTAGGGTAAGTTAGTAGGACTGAGCCGGAAAAAGCGTGAGAGCTGTGATGTTCTGTTGCAGCTTCAGTTCGTTTTACACAGTTTGCTGAGCTGAGGTGTGTTTTTTTCCATTGGTAGTTGTCATGTGCTGTTGTGCGAGGCCATGTGTGGTTTTTCTCATTGTTGTGGTGTAGTGAACTGCGTGTGGTTTGTTGTACAATATAGGTATGGTTGGGTTATGTTTAGAATTTGATAGGTGTAAGAAGAGGGATGAGATTTTTATGGGTTTGGTTAGTGGTGGTGCTCCATCATACCGCCTCCTCTTTGGCCACCTGTGGTACACATCCTTGCCAGTGTCACGTATTGTGGTGCGCTGGGGGTAGGTCTCCCTCCTGTATTCTGTGCAGGGTTATGGGGTGTCGGCAGGGTTATTTAGTGGTGATGCCTCCTCAAACCCCCTTTCGACTCTGTGTCTCGAATAATGGATTTCTACACCTCTTTCGCTTATGTAATATCCTTTTGTGCAGCCAGCATCAGCTTCCTCGGCCACTTCCATGTGCCCTTGAGCTACATGGTCCCTGTGGTTCATCTGTTCGGTCACCACTCTTTCCCCTTCAAATCTTCTGTTTTCTGTCTGTGGTTCAACCTAGGATGCTTCTGTCATGGCTTCTCCTTTCTGGCGCTTGTGGAGGAGAGGAATAAGTCGCCATTAACGTTCTGCCACTTATTCCACAGAGTGTTATGCCGCTCTAGTCTTTTCCATCATGGCTGCCGCTGATTGGATATTTTCACTTTCAGTTTGCCCTGGCGGTATATTGCAACTTGATTCATCCTCCCTCCTGGGTAAGATGCTCAGTTCTCTCCTTCTTTATCTCTCACTCTCTGAGCGTTCTTCTTCATCACTCGTTTTCTCCTTAGAATACTTCTGCTCCTTTCCTCCGCATTCTGCATCTGACCACCACCGTAATTGTTGCGTGTCTTGCTTGCTGCTCTCGACTTGTTGCTTCTTTTGTTAAATGGCCGACTTCTACTTCTGTGTAGGAGATACAACGGTTTCTTGGTTTTGCAAATATTTATCGCAAGTTTATTCAAGGTTTCTTTAAACTGGAGCTTCCCATCATAGCGTTCCTTGAGAAGAATGTTCCTTTACGTTGGGGTTCATCGGCGGAAGAAGCCTTTCAACATCTCAAGACAATGTTTTGCACTGCACCGGTTTTGTTACAACCCAACCAGAACCTGCCCTTCATTATCAAAGCTGATGCCTCGGCTGGGATAGTGGGTGCTGTACTCAAGCAAGAAGTGCAAGGACAAGAGCATCCATAACCTATCTATCCAAGACCCTGTCTCCCAACGAGTGCAATTACTCTGTGATCGAAAGAGAGCTACTACCTATCAAACTAGCATGTGAAGAATGGCACAATCTGTTGCAAGGTGCTACAAATTCGTTTCAAGTCCAGACTGACCATTGGAACCTCAGGATCTTACAACAGATGAAATGTGTTAACCGCAGTCAGGGAAGATGGTTCACTATTTCACGCAGTTTGATTTCTCCATTACCTACATCCCTGGAACCCAAAACACCATTGAAGATGGCGTGTTTGGCTATCAGGACGTAGATACCACTCTTTCCAGTCCTATGGGATCTATGTACCATCGGAACAGATTTGTTTTTTTGGTTTAATCTTTTTTACAAGATGTCAAGGAAGCATGTTGTCATTTGCTTCTCAATCAGTAGGGACAACATATGCAACCTTTCGAAAGGAAGGAAGGGACGTTATTTATCCAGGGTCGTCTGGTGGTTATGGAAACATCTTTGCAGAAGAAAGTCCTTACGTGGTGCCATGACAATAAGACGGCTGGACATAGAGGTTTTACAGCAACTTTGGACCTCATGCAACAGAACTTTGGTGGCCTAATTAGCGAGGAGACGTCAAGGCCTTTATCAATTCTTGTCTTGTATGTGCACAATATAAATATAGCACAAGAAGACCTATTGTTTTTTTGGAGCAAGCACCAGTACCTTCCCAGCCCTGGAGTCATCTATCCACTGATTTTTTTGTGGATTTGCCTCCCTCTCAAGGGAATACCGCGATTATGGTCACTATAGACTCCTTCACTAAATTGGCTCATATTGTGCCCTTACCTGCTGTACCCCCTGCGACTGACATGGCCAGAGTGTTTCTTCGAGATATATTTAAACTACATGGACTACCGACCACATGATTTTGGATCCAGGCTCTCAGTATACATCAGCTTTCTGAGGTAGCCTCTGCAAATTCCTGTGTATAAAGAGGGCCTTATCTTCAAGATACCATCCACCAACTAACAGAAACAACAAGAGACTAAATGCCACCATGGAACAGTACCTTTGTTGCTTCGCCAATCCGCAACAGGATTACTCGGTAGTTCTTCTTCCTACAGCCGAGTCCCCTTATAATAATACTGTTCATTCTTTCACCAAATTGAGTCCTTTTTTTTGTACCTATGGCTTTCATCCTCGCTCCTTGCCCATCATTGTGTATCCTTCCAAAAGGATACCATCGCTGGGTAATGTGTTGTCTAGCATCTCCAAAGCACACAAATCAGCCCAGAAAAGTCTTGAAGACAGCAAGAGGAGGGTCAAACGACAGGCAGACAAACATCAAAGCGGTACTCCAGATTGGGAGGTTGGTTCCAGGGTGTGACTGTGCATAAGGTATTTACCAAGATGAGTTCACCCTTGGAAGCTATCTCCACAATACATCGGTCCTTACAAGATTTTGCCCAAGATCAGTTCGGTGGCCTTTCAGCTACAATTGCCTAAGCCTCTGAGTGGGTTACATCCAGTGTTTCATGCCTCTCTTTTTTATGTTCTTGGGTTCCTGATTCCTACTCCAGACAGAAGAAGAAATACGGTACCAACACTGCTCCAGACACTAATGAATCCAAAGTTTCCTACATCTGTGATTCACGGTATCACAAAGGAACTCTTCAATACTTGATGAGTTGGAAGGGGTACCCTCCGTCAGAGAACTCCTGGGAGCCTAGCTCATATGTCAATGGTCCTCGACTCATCCGGCGATTCCACCAACTGCATCCTGGAAAGCCTGGTACCTCCAGGTATAGGAGGGGGCATCCTGTCACAGATTCTCCATTCTGGTGCGTGTGGAGGAGAGGAATAAGCCACTATTAACGTTCTGCCACGTATTCCACGCAATGTTACGCCCGCTCTAGTCTTTTCCATCATGGCCACCGCTGATAGGATATTTTCACTTTCAGTTCGCTCCGGTGGTGCGTTGCAACTCGATCCATACTCCCTCCTGGGTAAGACACTCAGTTATCTCCTTCTTTCCCTATCGCTCTCGGAGCGTTCTTCTTCATCGCTTGTTTATTTCTTGGAATCCTTCTGCTCTTTTTCTCCGCATTCTGCTTCTCACTGCCAGCATGATTGTTGCCTGTCCTGCTTGCTGCTCTCGACTTGTTGCTTCTTTCCATGCTGGGCTCCCTCTTGCTTGGATCCTGCTTTCTGGGAATTTTCCATTCTCCTATGTTAAGGTCCTGGAATTTGGACCTCCCAATTGATCTCCTCCACAGCTGTACTTATTTTGCTGAATATCCTTCAGGGTTTTTTTGTGCCTTGTGCTTTCCCCCCTACCTGGGTGTCCCGGGGATAGAGTACCTTGCCTAGGCAGTTTACAGTCAGGCATATTGGCTACTTCTCATGGCAGGCCTTTTCTCTACCAAGACGGAAAGACCTTGAGGAAGAAAAAGAAAGGCAATGCGAAGACCCCAAGGGAACAATTGCCTCCTACCTCGTCTGAAGGTTCAGGTGAGGAGCAGGAGGGGCTCGTTGACAGCTCCCATCTCTCTCATTAGCCTCTGTTAAGGCCCTCTATAGGAACTCGGGGCTCCCTCCCATTCAGAAGTCTCTCCACCTCCCTGCACTTGTGGTACACTTTAGTCCTCCATGTTGCGCTATTTGTATTCATTCTGAAAGATGTGGGTGTCGCTCATTTGTTTTCGTCCGGTTCTAAGTTGAAGAGCCAGGTTTTTAGGAGTTTCTGAATTTTAGAGGATCCTTCATGTTGCATATTTTTCTCAGGAGGGAATTCCAAATTTATGTGGCTAGGAGAGAGAATGCTGATCCACCACATTTTTTCCTTTTCTGCGGTGTAGGTTCCAGCAGGATATCATTCTTGGATGTGAGTGTTCTGGTTAGATGGTAATTGGTGATTTTATTTTGTAGGAATTCTGCTAGTTGGCCGTGGATTGCTCTGTGCGTTATGCACATTGTTTTGAATGTGATTTATTTCTTGACTGGCCTGGTGTAAGGATTGATTTGTAGATGTCTCATGGGCACGGGTCCATTGGTGATCCTTCTTTTCTTCTAAGATTCACCAGCTTGATTTGTGTGAAGCTTTGTAGGTTGCGGTTCCATTTTCGAGGGGACATGTTGCATGCTCTGGTTGATTGGTCTGCTTTGTATGATCCAATGCATGCTGGTGATTATATTTTTAAAGTGGTCTGCAAGGTTGTTGCATAGTTTTTGTGAAGGTACCAGTGTGTCGTTGCATCCAGGTGGGTTTCTCATCTCATTTATGATGTTGAATAGTTCTTTTTGGGCGTTGGAGGCTATTGTGATTCGATTGTCGTAGTAGGTCTTTTTGGCTTTGAGAATTTCCTTTTTGTATGCTCAGATTCATTTTTGATAGTTTATTCTTTTTGCCTGTTCATAGTTTTTCCTCCATTCTAGTGCAAGTGTCTGTTTTTTTTTCATTGTACTGATGTGGGGCGTGAACCATTTAGGCACTGCTTTCTTTTTTGAAGGGATGAAGGATTTTTCCAGGGAGATGCTGTCTATAGTTTTGGTGATCCATTTCTGGATTAGGTCTGCTCTTTCGTTTAGGTCGGTTCCGTCCATGCTTGTGGTTGAAGGTGTCGAGGATTCCAGTTGTTCTTTTTAGTTACTATTTTGATGGTATTCCAGTTTCTTCTCCAGATTGCTGGGAGCTTTTGGGGCTGTTTGTGTGCTTTAGCTGCTAGTTGGTTTACAAATGGTATGATGAGGTGATCGCTCCATAGTATTTGTATTGGTGGTGCCAAAGAGGTTAGATTTATTTTGGCAGAGATTGCGTCAAGAATGTGTCCTGTTGTGTGTTCCTCCTTTTACCATCTGGTGTAGTTTGATTGTCTCAAGTTGCTTCATCAGTGATTTTTGAGAGTTTGCGCTCTCTTCTTCAAACCATAAATTGAAGTCGTAGAGGATTATCAAGTCTTTGTGTTTGGTGGCTACGTTTGTGATGGCTTCTTTGAAGGTGTCAACAAAGGTTGCGTCGTCGGTCGGTGGTCTACAGATGAGTATGAATGTGAGGCTTGTTTTTGAGTTAGCAGTGAGGTGAAGGACAAGAGATTTACAGTTTCTGATGTTCAGTGGGTTGTCTGTCTTTATTTTCTGGTGTTCTTTGTAGGCTATTACAAGTCATCCTCCTCTTTTACCTTTTCTGTTTAGTTGTCGGGTAGACAGCTGTGTAGTGTGACTTTGTAGTTGTCCGCTAACCAGGTTTCTGTGATGAATAAGATGTCTATTCCGCCAGATTTCCTAGATCTCTGCAGCATGTTTGACCATTGATCTTGAGTTGAATAGATTGCAGTGTATTTTTATAATAGTGCTTTGTTTTGGTCCAGGTTTTGTCTTTTGTTAGATTTCCTTGTTGGTCTCATGGTGTGCAGTGTGCTCAGTAGGGTCTGTTCCTTCATTGAGTAGATCTGCTAGGTTTCTTATTGCATTCCTGGCTTCTTCTGGTTCCTCTTCAGTATCTCATTCAAGTTGCTGTAGGTGCCCTAGAGTTTTGGTGATATATGGAGTGAGGGTGTTGTTTTCCCTCTTGTTCCTTCTGGGTGCTTCTTGTCTTTTCCAGTGCGGTCCGGGTATCTTGCTAGATCATCTAGCAATGTTGGTGGTTTGGAATTGTTCTGTTCAGATGTCTGTCACTAGGTATGGTGTTGGGTATACAGGTTTTTCGCTTCTCTTGGAGTTTGTTCTATTTTCTGTCATTCTTATAGGTGTGTGTTCCGTTGTCATGTCTGCGTTTATTGGCTGTGTGCCATGGTGTAGTTCCATTTGATCTCCTAGTTGTCCCTGGTATCATCCTGTTCTGTGTCGTTGCATAGTGCAGTCCTTTGGTATCTGTTAGGCTTGTGACTTTGCGTTATTCGGGTTATTGAACCAGGGGTTGTAGGTCTTCATGATTTGGTTCTTTACTGATATTTCCTTTTTGTTTCCGATTTGGTTTTTGGCGTTTATCTCGTGGTTCTTTTAGTTGTGGTTGTTGAACATATAAATGCACAAACAAACAAACTTTAAAGTATTTCCTTTCCATCTCCAATGTGGTTTTTCCCCCCTGTGTTTATCTTTTGGGTCCTTGGATGATGTTGTAGGAGGCCAGTTGTGCGACTAGCAAACCGCTGTGTTGATAAAGACCTGGTGGTTTGTGTGCAGCGGGGAGGGTGTTTGGGAAGGGGGCATTGCTGACGGTGCAGCGACACACTAGATTATGGGGCGTTGTGCTAGGTGGGAGAGTTGGGTTATGCGAAAACCCACGGTTGGTGCAGGTGTCTGGGTTGGAGACACAGTGATTACTCAAGATGCACCTCTACCTTAGCTAAAAGGGTTTTTGGGTTGTCCAAGCTGGGGCACAGCAGTGAGTTTATGGTCCTTTGGATCATGCATATGATAATGGATGGGATTAACCCAGAATAATTCTGAATCCAGATAATCGGATAAACTCAAGAAGATGGCAAGTTACTGTTTTATTAACAATTGTCTAAAACAGGAATGTTACAACAAACATCATCGGACGTACGCTCAGCCTCTCAATAATCTCCACCAAAAAAAAATATTCTTATACTGAAATATGCATCAGAGTGATGTCATACTATGTGGCAATAGTGAAAAACCTATCAAGGGTCGGGATTGGTTAAGGGAAACATCTAGATATACACTTACATAGGAGCTAGGATTGGTATTGGCTGTCTGATTTCAGGTGGACAAATTATGCCTACCTCTTAAAACATGTCACTTCAGAAACATTAGATACACAGTTACTCAATGGTTTTACAAACTATAAGGTCCTTCGTTATATGGACTAATACAATTGGTTGGCACGCTTGTGCCATGTCTGAAACATTTGGTTCATTCTAGAAGCACGTAAGTGCAGACCCAGGTGCAGGGAGGTAGGATATGAAGCAACCTCACCACCCAATTAGCCTAGCATCTCTAATCACCCATGCCTTCTGCCATGAAATTGTCTCTGTACTTGGCTTTGCAAAGTATTCTTATCTTTGGGAATGCACGGAAGTGAGGGCACTCGCAATCGTGTCTGGAACTTCATACACAATAGCATCTGGAAATGCTCTAAATGAATTAAAACCTAGCATCCCATGTGTTCTTTCTTGCACCTTAACATGAGAAGGTTCATCCATGCACACTTGTTTTTCTTCAGAGTAGATACCTGACCTTGATTTTTAGGATCTTGACCTCAGGCCAGGCAGCCTCACCATGCAGCTCCATGAGCCTGCTATTCTGCTGCAACACAACTTTTCATCCTCCCTTCATGGTTTCTGGTTTACTTATTCATTAAACCAGTTTCTATGCAACGCAGCTTTGTGTGCATTCTATTCACTAGTCATGGGTAGCCTATGCAATGAATTGGTCTACCTTATATTTCAGCATCTGTACAATTCTTGAACATCTGTTTTCTGCTGCACTTTTTGTGCATGTGTAATCTTCTTCTTTTACACTTGAGAATTCACTCTATTCTTTACTTCGTCATTACTTTCTTCAGGATCCATACATTATCTTCAGTCAGTATCTTGAGACGTCATGCACACTTTCTTATGACATCATCAGTTTCTTTGCATATCTCTTTCTCATATTCCTTCAGGGAGTTCCTCCTGCAGGTTATTTTCACTTCAGGGGGACATTCTATAGGGTCGTCTCAATGGGTATCTTCTTCCAAATACTCGCTGTACCATCAGTACGATAGCTGATTTAAGACAAGGCACAGTCTCATGTCTCCAATACAGGGTAGGTAGGAGGGCGGGATCTCCTGCAAATGCATAGAGCTGCTCCTCTACATGTCCCACCTCTAGTCGAGTCCTCGACCACCTCCTCAAGTTTTCCTGCTTCGTTGCCTCTTCTCTTGAAGAAGTTTTTCTTGGGTGTCCATATCTTCGTTACTCCCCTATGAGTGCCCGTTGTTTTAACATGTTCATCCACACTCAAGGGCATGTTGCTCAATTGTCCATTCCGGGTACAGTAGACCCAACCTCCCATGTATATTCTTATGATCCTTTGGATACCAGAATTTTATTCCTTCAGGTGCCACAATACTAGCCTTTATGTAGTCTCTGATGACATCATCGGTCAACACCTTGTCTTCTGGTTCATCCTTTGCATCAATCATGATCTTCATTCCCACTGCTTTCTTTGCCGTTTTTTTACATTGTTCCATTAATATTATGATCATACAGAATCCAAATATGATTATCACCAATATTGCTCTGAGGAACTTGAATAAGTTTGCCATTCAACAAGGGATCCATGAAAACAGGAGTGCGAACCAACTGTCATCTGTCTCATCCACCATTTTCACATGTAGATCTATGAACAAACATATGGCCTCTGTCAAGGTCCTGTTCTCACGATCATGAGATGGTCTGAATGTGCAATATGATGGCCAGATCCTGGCACAAATACCTCCTTCCATTGCGGTAATCATGTCGAGGACATGTCTATTCTGGAGGGTCATCAGCCTTATGGCCCTCAACTCTTCTTTTATGGCATTAAATCCTTTTGTAGTGACATTGATTGTTTGTAGCAGCTCCTACCTGGTGATCGGTAGCCATTTGGTATTTACCGCTGTTTTTATCCAAGGCATACATATAGAAGTGACCATCACTGCAGTTCTGCTGAACAATTTGTGCTCGTCTGGAATGTTTTCATAAGCCATTAGGGATTTCTGTGAGAAATAATTTGATCTCTTAATCCGCAGGAGTTCTAGTGACCTCTTCTTTCTCAGGTGATCATCTACTTTGGGAAATTCTCAAATCTTTAGGTCACTTTGTGGAATCACCAATGCTGGAACATGGATATACACCAATGCACACACACCACCCCAATTCCTGGGCAGTTTCATGTATGCTCTAGATCTGCAGTCCCAATACTGATCCATTAAGAAAGCCACCCCTCTCCTCATTCCTCGGATGTCAATTATGTTCTTGCACGCCTTATTATGTCCAACATACATTTTCCCTTTGCTTTGAAAGCACATTGTCGCATTAATCAGTGGGACTAAATACACTGCATCTGCTTCACCTTCCACCTATATCAGCAGTTTGGAGTGGAGTACTTGGCCCAAAATGTCAGACACTCATCATTCACCTTCTGAACTCCTTGCACTGCTTCCTTTCTCAGCAGATGAGCTGTACAGGACATCATTAGACCTTCCCATCCTTTGTTTGTACTCACTCGTCCATGGATCAGTAGTTCTGAACGTTCCCAACATCCAGGCATTCCAGTCTTCTCTGTAATGTCAGAACAGTTCATTATTTTAATTTCTTCAACAATCACTTTGTCTTGACCTGCAGCAGGGTGCACGAGAATCCTGTCTGTCCATCCAGACTCTTTCTCCATATGTGTTGTCTTGATATAATCATCCTGGTATGGAAATGACTGACTTGATCTACATCGCAAGTTTGCCCAGTTCCCTTGAAGCTGTCCTCTAGTAGTATAAGCTGCTAGATGACTGAGGCATTTTGCATTGTGTGCTGGCATCTCCTTTGAAATAAAGTTTTTTTTACTGTATTCATGGCATAGGGGATGAGAGAGCAGACATAGAAATTTTCATCAGATGCTCTATCCCCCACCTCTTTCATGTGCTGGTACCACATATTATTCCCCAGGTGAGCCGCATTATCAAGATAGGTATTTAGACCTTGATTATCTTCCTCTACATCCCTATTATGTCGTCTGGCATGCCCATAGAGGTTAAAGAAATGATCATCATTCGTACCTATACTAGGAAAAATCATAGGTGTAATATTTTCAATAAGACCATTAGCATAACAGAGACTTCAAAATGTAAGGTGCGGAAAGAAAAAGAAAATACACATGGATATGTATATCAGGCATAGAAGTCTGGAAAAACATTTGGTGTGCCATCCCACTACTTGTTCAACTTGTGCTCTCTCTATAATCACATTATCCACTTCACGAATAATTTTTGATGCAAACATTCAATTTTATGTTCGTAGTTACACAATCTGCTCGATAATCGCAATTAAGTGTCTCCTTATCAAAGGACCATTTTAGGGTCATGCAGAAAGGTGTGAATATTAACATCTCTCCTAACAAGTGCAGGGTAGGACTGAAGTATAAACACAAAAATAGCAACTAGGACCTGATTTGTGGTATTGTCAATTGGTATCATATATTTATAATTGAAACAGTTATTCTCCTAAAAATGAATCTGAGTATTGATCTCTTTTCCAATTTCTAATCAGGAACTGACGGTTCCGCATAGAACTGATGCAATATTTATTCCTTCAAAGAATTTCAAAAAAATATGTTTTCATCCTCTGGAATTCTCGGCAAGTCCATGCACTTCCTGCTAATGGTTTAAGGAGTGTCCACTGAATTCCAGCTCAAAAGAAATATGGGCTAACTACTCGCTGTTTTATCGTCCTTCTTCTTGGTCATCGATCGAGTCTGCACACACAGAAATTCTTGTATTCCTTCTTGGCCAACAGGCACTGGACGGAGGGTCTCACCTTTGTAGACATTTACATTGTACATTGCCTAAATGCAACCAAGCTCTTCTTCCTGATACCCTAACTACAGAAGGGGAGACTTCTGCAACACAAAAGGGACCATTAAACCCAGGCTTGTGCCATTTGCAGGTGAAGTTTTTATTGAGGATGAGGACATCAACATATAACTTTAGTGGTGGCCATAGTTCACTTGGATTGGTTACTGGACTGTCCTTTCCCGTGTTCCTTGACCCCTCCCTCCTATGGTTGACTTGATCTGCAATAAAAGAAACACTGGTAGTCATACATGTCAAATAATCGTACATTTCCTCACCCAGAGCTTTGACTACACTCTGGGAATCACTCCTGACTCTAGATGGAGGCTTAAGAGGTGTTTTCATGCAATACCCTCATAATGATTCATGGGGAGGAAGATGGTGCTCAGAATCTGGCTGATTTCAAAGGGAATATAAGGCTAGGGGCAGGCAATATAGCCATCCCTTCTTCAGAGTTAATTTTATCTTGGCTATCTGCTCTTTGAGGAGACCGTTGAGTCTCTCACATATTTCGCTTGCTTGCGGAAGATAAGCAGAAGAAAAGATATGCTTTATGCTCAATGTAAGTCCTATCTGTTCAAACAGCGTATTAACAAATTGTGGTGCATTATCAGATCTTAATACTTCACACACACCCCATCTTGGAAAGACTTTGAGCACTAAAATCTTTGTTGCAAAACGTGGCATCGGGGTGTGTACATGGACCAGCTTCGATCCACCTAGAGATGGGACAAACCACAACTAATAGATACCTGTATCCATTACATGCCTGCAGCATAATGATGTAATCTATATGTAAATGTTGAAACTGACCATTTGGTCGAGGAATTACTCCTCTGATTGTTCTCAGTGTATGCCCAGCAGTAAACATATGACACACAATGCAATTCACCATGAACTGTGCAATGTGTTCTAATAGATTGGGAATAAATTGGTGGTCTTCTGCAATTGTGGCGGTAAGTCTTGTATATGCGTCGGGTAATGCAGCTGCTCAAGTGTGACTTTTAAAAATGCCATTGGAATCACTGGCTTTCCAGTAGTTTCCTGTCTCCATAATAATATGATATGGTATGATAGGTTATTTATAGTGTGCTTAATACCCAGAGGTTTCCAAGCACGTATCCGGAGATCGAACCTGTGTTGCTCCATGTCGCCTTGCTTCCAAGGCAAGCTTGTTGCCCCTGAGCTATCCTCCCGAGACCCCTGAGGGGTCTAATGCTTCCGTGAGGGATAAAGAACATCCCCTGTGTTTCTGTAGCTCTTGCTCTTCTTGTGGGGCTCTATCCTGAATCTCTATTCGTTGCGTAATTGACAGCATATTAAACCCTTCTAGTATGAGCAGGCTCCTATTCAAAATGTCTTTAGTATCTTAAGTTTCAAAACTCAAATTTGTCTGAAGAATATTCAAAGCTTTTGGCTTCTACATCTGCAGCTTTGTTTCTGCGAGAGATAAAGTCTGTTCATTTAGTATGTCCTGTGCATTTTACGACCGATATGGCTACTGGGAGTTGTAGTGACGTAATGAGCCTGTCCAATAAATATGCATGTTTCACTAGAGTGTTGTCTGCATGGAGGCAACACCTCCTTTTACAACGTGATAGTCCTGCATGTAACAACATGACAGTCCTGCATGTACGGCTGACGTCATATAGGCAGAGTCATTGTACACCATCACTTCCTGCCCTTTGTGTTTCTCGAGCACAGCAATAAGCGCTTCCGATTCTGCCATTTGTGCTGAAAAATCAGACAGTAGTCTTGCACTTGATATTACCTCAAATTCACCATTTAATCTGGGCCTTACAACGCCGGAGCCTGAAAGCCTCTCGCCACTAGTTTGGTCAATTTTCGAAGAACCATCACTAAAGAGAATCTACCTCCCACTAGAACATTTTCTTTCACAAGGGGTACATCATTATAGAATTCAACATAGTTTGAACAGTCATGCACATGATCACCCTCTTCTAAAGGTTTAGCTACACACGTGGTTGGGTTCACTATTTTACACCTCACTACCTTAATTGCTGGATTAGAACTCATTTCCTCATAAGATGAAGCTCTTTGTGACATAAATGTACCCTTGTGTTTCTCTAAAATGGCAAATAAGGTGTGCTCTACGTAGAGAGTCGTGGAACAGTCCATGGTAATACTTGTGGACTTCTCAATTGCAAATTCGGCAGCAGCCAAAGATTGTTCGCATGGAAAATGTCTTCTCATAACTAGATCGAAAATCCCACTGTAGCATGCCAAAGGCTTATACCCCAAAGTTGTTCTTTGTGTGAGTACTGCTGTCATCACTGACCTATTGTGTGTGTGAAAACAAATATAATTCTTAGCTAGAGTTAGGAATCCCTAAAACTGGAGCTTTAAAGATTACTCTTTTTAATTCCTCAAATACCTTCCTCCATTTCTTCAGTCAATTAGATTTTTTCTTTACCAACTTCTGCTTTTTTAGTGCTTGCAAAAGTGGCTTGGTATATGTCTATGTGCTGTAGTCGAACACACAGGCCCTGAAATAATTGCATAAGACTAGGAACAGCTAAATTTGCCTCACCGTGTACTGTTTCGGTGTCTTCATGATAGCCTCAGGTATTTCAGGAGTCACCTTCTTTTCTTCATGTGAAATTAACTGGCCTATGTAAAACACCTCTTCCTGACAATACTGTAATTTCTCCTTGTCTACCTCGTATCCTTTATCTGCCAATATAGTCATTAACTGAGCCAAATCTTTTATACACTCATCCTGTTTTGCTACAGACTATTATGTCACCTACGGACTGAATTACTGCACTCTTGAGTTCAATGTTACCTAGATCCATCTGTAGGGCCCTTTTAAAGATCGATGGGGACTCACAATACCCTTTAGGTAAACAAGTATGTTTTAGTCTCTTTTGTCTGAACGTAAAGGCAGTAAGGTCTTCTGAGTCCTTGTGCAACGGGATTGAGAAAAATGCATTTTTAAAAATCGATCTCCGTGAAATACTTAGCTTTAACTGGGATACTATACAATATTGTTGCAGGATTAGGAACTAATGGAAACTCTGCTTCTACAATCTGAAAAGAGGGCGCAAGTCCTGGATAAATCTCCACGACCCCCCATTCGATTTTTTAATCAGATACACTGCAGTATTGCATGGGGATTCCAATGGAACTAGGATTCCCTGATTCATCAATGCTGAAATAGTCTTGAATAGGCCTTTATCAGCTTCTCTAGACATAGGATACTGTTTTTCTCATGCTAAGTATGCTCCTGGCTTGAGTTTTATTTTAACCTCTCCTATTCCCTTCAATAGGCCTATGTCATATGGGCCCATAGACCAAGGGATTCTTGGCACCTTTTTTAGGTTTTCCTGATAAATGCTGGTCGGTGCCACATTATCGCAAAAGGGGCTTAGTTTTGTACCTACATTTGGCACTAGCTTCTTTGACACAAAAATAGAACTTTTCAAGTTTATTCGAAAAATTAAACTGAAAGCCTACTTTGGAGATGTTCAAATTCCAGAAACGCACACAACTAACAACCATTTGGAACTCAAACCTAACAGTCATTTTACACCATCATTACCACATGGAACAACAGACATTTTCCATGAAGCTTTTCTACGAGACTTGAAGAAAATCTCATTCAAAACACCAAGATTTTGCAACCTTAATAAGAGCGAACTGTCGATCATCAGAAACTTATACGAGGATGAGACTATCACCATCCGTCCAGCAGATAAAGGCGGAGAACTATTAGTAATGAATATAGATGACTACAGAGAAGAGTGTTTAAGACAATCGAACAACACAAATGTGTACAAAGTTTTACCTTGTAATCCAACTAGAGAAATTGCAGGGTATTTGAAGACAATGTTGGAGATGCCAGAAGAGAACGAGTGGATAAGTGATACAACCAAAATCTTTCTTATACAGAGTTTTCCAAAGGCATCACATCTCTATTTGCTTCCCAACATTCACAAGTCATTACTAAAACCACCTGGACGACCAATAGTGGCTGCCACTCACAGTGTTCTTCAACCCCTAGGCATTTACATTGACACCATATTACAACCAATTATACAAAAACATCCTACTTACATCAAGGATACAACAGACTTTCTTAACAGACTTGCACAGATCCAACTTGACGAGCATGACATTCTAGTCACTATTGATGTCAACAGCCTCTACACCTCCATTCCATATTGCCTAGGACAACAGGCAGTGGAATGGTTGTTTCTACAAGAAGAAGAAGTAGGGGCATCAAAGGAATGGGTTATGATGTTACTAGAAATTGTTGAACAAAATACCTATTTCCAATATGAAAAACAGTACTACCCAACAATACTATCAGTGGCACGGCAATGTGTGCAACAATGGCACCTATATATGCAAACTCGTTCATGCTGAAATTTGAAGAGGACCATATCATCAGACACCATGGCATTGATATATAAAACACTGGGGGAAGATACATAGATGACATCTTTTTGATTTGGAATGACAGACAAGAAACCCTCAATTCATTTTTGGCATACATCAACATGATTGACACCAGGATTCAATTCAAGCATGAAATTGCCCATCCGAAAGTTAATTTTATGGACATACTGTTAACTCCTAATGTACCAACATTTGACACTGTTGTATATCATAAACCCACAGACAAAAACAATCTTCTACATAGAATGAGTTTTCATCCTCCAGCTACAATAAGGAGTCTACCATAAAAGCCAATTGCTTCGCTTTAAAAGAATTACTAGCACAGACTGCCAATATGAACAAGAAAAGAAGGAGATGCTGGACACATTTAAAAAGCGAGGATATAAAGAGGACAAATTGCTAACTGCTTCAGAGAAAGTAGGATTAAAGGATAGATACAGCTCATTGTCGGGCATAAAAATAACAAAGAAAGAGAACCCACTTGTATTTGTAAGTAAATACAGTATACAGTGACCAAAAAAAAAATATTCTTAAGCACTGGCCTGTACTAACTTGTGATGGTAAATTTCAAAGCTTATTTGAGGAGAAACCAGTCTTTGCCAATAAACGGAGTAGCAATTTAAGAGATGTGTTAGTGAAGACAAAACCCAAGACGGACGAGAATGAGACCAATTTAAAAAAAACAAGGAACTTTCCCCTGCATGTCATGAAATAACTGCAACAACATTAAAAAGGAAACACATATATATTGGACAAACAAGCAGGAAGGCTTGTTTATGATGGAACGAGCATAAATCTAATATAAGAACTCACAACCAGTATTTGCCAGTTGCCAGACACTGTAATCAAGCTAATCATCAAATTTCGGAAATGCGTGTTCAAATTTTGGAAGTGATAGAAACAGCAAACATAAGGACCAGTGACAAAGAATCTTGAACAATGTGAGGCATACTGGATTGAGAGGCTTGACACAGTAGCCACCCGTGGATTGAATGAATAATTAGATTTACACTGTTTTCTATTAATAATTCTTAGTTATAATCATACAGCATTGAAGCTTTTTTTTGTTTACACCTAATGTTTGGACCAGCAGGATGCAGATGGTTGTTTAGTTGATCATAATCCATGAGCAAGAACAATGAGATGGCACATGCGTAGAAACAATTTGTTATTATGTATTCATGACAATACTTCTGAATTATGATTTTTTTTAACTCACACAAGATCCTATGAAGGTTGGTTAAGAACTTTGAGTATATTTTGCCATGGCCAATTTAGAGGTTTTTTTCTTAACTATGATAGCTGTTTAGTGTATAAGCATTGATGAATATTGCAATTGATTAATGTGCACAAACAGCAGGGTTGATGTCTTCTTTGGAATAAGGTACGAGTTAGATTATGCCTGATTATAAGTAGATGAGTTGACAAGACCTACTATGTTCGACAAGAAATACTATGATCAAAGCTATTCACCTCATTTTGAAATAATGGATGCACTAACAGTGTATTGTTTCTCTGTATATTTTGCAGTAAAGGAGCATCAGTCACACTTACATTTGAACACTATTGTGAATACAAATACTGACATTTGGATTTCTGGATAGAAATTAAGGCATTCTTCAAGTTGTGAATATTTGAAGAAACACACAACTGCATCACATACGCGGCAAAGGTTCATCCAATTACAGGTACTTGACCTCAAGTTTAGTGCATCCCTATTTAGCTTTAACAACATGTGTGAGTTTTGTTGCTTGAGCACAATTGTTGTGAGAATTGAAAAACTGTATTACTAGTGATTTAATCAGCGTTTTTGTTTTTTTCTGGCACTATAGAATTCGCCCTGATCAAGGACCAGTTATTGGGTCCAAAATGCATTGGCAATATGTTGCAATTCTGCTCCCTCAACTAGAAATGAACTTTGGCAATTAAAAATAACTACAAACAAAACTATAAAGGACTATTGTCTATCTTTTTGGAACAAAATCTAAGTATTATATTTTATCTTCAACATTATATGCAATAGTGTAATTTGCTTCAGTAGTTTATAATACAATACAGGCAACTCAAAAAAGTTTTTTCATCAGACACACTTTTTAACTCATCAGGTATCCTCACACTCTTCCCTACTAATCCAGGTAGCCATGTCTATAAAATGCTCACCCCTTACATGAAGACTTCCAGATCTACCGGGACTCCTCGTAGAGCTGCTTGCTCTGTAAATGCCAATATAAACTCTCCTACATTTAAATAGTGTATTCCTGGAGTGGAGCACACTATTCCTTGATCGTTAAATGAAATTGTCATGTTAAGTTTTGTCATTAAATCTCTTCCCAAAATATTAACTGGCGTCTGTCGTGAATATAGTAAGGGGACAGATATGTCACATTCCCCTATAGAAACAGGAAATTTATCAGTAAAAGGAACTAAATTCGTAGCTCCAAAGAGCCCTTGAGCATTCATGGCAATACCTGACATTGGATATTTTCCCCGCTTATACAAGAGCGAGTCACCCCAATGTCTACAAGAAAAGAAAATGATTTGCCTCCTATCATCACATCGACCCTTGGTTCCTCTTTGGGGTCTGGTGTTACTGATAGTACTGAACACATCAAGTGTTCCTGTGAGCTGTCCTATTCAGGGTACAAATTCATCCCCGTCCCAGTAAAATGGTATCCTCCTACCACAGTGACACCCCCTATCCTAGGTGTCAGTATTTGCCCTGTGCTTGCATTTTGTTGTGTTTGCATAGGTGCTTGTTGTGACTGCCCTTGCGATGGGTGCATTTGTACCAGCCCCAGCTGTTGTGTCTGCTGTACTTGGGGCGCCTGTGCGTGATAGGATGTGTGATCCTGGACAAAGCCCTCTCATATATGTGTACTGTATGGTGGTGGATAAGCTGTCCCCTCTCTTGAAAGTTGGCCATTTTGTTGCAGCATTCCCTCGGCTTCTACATACGCGTCCACTATTCCCTGTCATCCCACAATTCCAACATACCAGAGGTGGCCCCCTGGCAAACCCTCCTTGAGTATTCTAACTTTCATTCTGGGCATTTTGAAATCTACCATGGGTGTTCTAAAATCCGCCTTGGGCATTCTGAAATCCACCTCCTCTTCCACTAAAACCTACACCTCTATTTGGTGGCCAAAACACATACCCACTTTTATCCATCGGGTGTGAATTATTCCCCTCTGACATATGCACTATTTCTTGCATTCCGGCTCCTTCTCCACTTTTCAATACTGCCCCTTCTATAGCAATCTTTGAAAGTTTCTTCTGAACTTACTTGGCTTCCACAGTCTTTCTATTTTCATCTTTTTTTTATTCTTCTCTTGTAATAACCGACAATGATGCACAATAGATAATTGTATCTCAGACCATGGCTTTCCTTCCATCCCCACGTGTTTTTCCATTTGTTTCTGTACCGGTGATGGCAATCCCTGACACAAAATATGATAAAATAGTGCCACTGTTGTTTCCCACGGTTCATGCGTTTCAAGCTGCCATTTCTCTGAAATATCCTGAATATAGCAATAGGGTCTTCATCTTCCTTGATTTTACATGTCATAATTGCAACTATATCTGATGTGTCAGGATACTGTACCCTGGGAGCTCTCCAACCATCTGTCCTGCAATTATAAAATGGCGCGCCACCATGCGCCATGTTTTGTGCTGTCACACCTGCATATCCCGCTCATCTCCGAACGTCGTCAGCT
The DNA here is from genome assembly GCF_040938575.1 of Ambystoma mexicanum. Classification (NCBI taxonomy): domain Eukaryota; kingdom Metazoa; phylum Chordata; class Amphibia; order Caudata; family Ambystomatidae; genus Ambystoma; species Ambystoma mexicanum. Next base: position 623,321,458 of record NC_090939.1, on the reverse strand, counting down.
CTCTCTCCAAGAATGGCTGCCAATAGACCTGTTATGTCGCCTATGGCCAGCGTGTTTCTTCCTGTCATCTTTTCTAATTCATATATTCATTTCCCAGGCCCTGAAGACAAACTAAAGAGCTTGTATTTTAGGTTGTCTTACGCATCTGAGGCCATGGAATATATTGTGGCCTTGCCCCTTCTCTAACAAGGGGAATTGTGAGAACCCCATTCCAAAGTAAGACCCCACTATCCTTTTACCTAATGAAGGGGTGATCGTTCCAATTGGACTTTGTGCTGGTAATGACCATAAACTACTCACATAAGGTGGAGATTCTTCAGGGAAGCTCATGATATAGTATAGGATCTGGTGTCCGTTGCTTAGGGTGTTCCAGATCTGACCAACTTGCCTCCTTATCCATCTTTGAGCTTGCCAGGGGGGCACACACACTCTCTCCCTCTATCGCACAACCTGACTCATCTGACATTGCTAGACCCCAACTAGTGTTACTATCATCCTCCTCTTCCATAATTTTAATCTGCGCAAGCAAAGAAAGTGCTTGGCATTCATCACTAAACATGTTAGCCTCCTCATCCCGTGGTTTAGTTACCGGGGATTGATTGCTACTCCCTAGAGTTCCATATTCATTGTTTTGTCTTATTTGCTGATATATTTTATAGATCCTTTCTCCAATATTTTCTGCATCATACCTTTCCTCTTCTAGTGTTACTCTAGGTGTTTCTAGCACTACTTCTTTTATCAGGAGAATCTCTCGTTCTGTCCCATTGTATTTCCTCGCTCAGCCTCATTCATTCTTTAAGAATGAGACTGCATCCAGGCCTCGCTGCTTTCAATTCTGCTTCTTCGTCCATGTCCCTTCACTTTCTCGCATCCCTATTTGCCCTCTCTTCTTCTTGCCTTTGTTCTTCCCTTCTCACTTCCTGTGTTCATTCTTATTCTTCTCTCCTTTTCTGTAATCTATTGTCCTTCACACTTTGTGTTTCCTCTTCCTCTCTGTCCCTTTCTCTCCTGTCTTTTTCTTCTATCTCTTTCTTTCAAGTGTCGTTTGTTTGTTTGTTTATTTATTTATTCGTACTTCCTTTGTTCCTCTGTCCGTTTTTCCTCTATTTCTTACTCTTCTCTATATATATGTTCCTGTCTTTCCCTGCTTTTTCTTCCTTGTTTATCCTCCCTAAAATCTTTTCTCTTTCCCTGTCCTTCTTTTCTTGCTCGTCCGTGTCTTCTCTCTGCCTAACCTACTCAATACTTTTCCCATCTAATTTGCGTGATATCTGTCCTCCCATCCATTCATTCTATATGAGTGTTACCTCATCAGCCCTATCCTTTCACCTTTCCATCTTTAGATTTTGGGGTCTATGTATGTCGATATATTTAATCTCTAGCCCCTTTCTTCCTTATCTCGTATGGACTTGCAGGCATCTTCCTTCATTTTTCTCTGTTCTAGACTGTTGTCACTACTGTAAGCGGGGGCAGTGGGTTCATATGTTGGGTTACTATACCCCAACGCTGCTTTCAATTTCTTTAAAAGAAAAATGCCTATCTCTTCTGTATCTACACACTTAATCTTAGACAGGGTAAGAGGAGCTGAGGGCTCAATGCCCCCCCTTTATGCAGATTAAGCATCCACTCCTCCGGTGCCGGGTCCTCTTTCTCCTCTTGGTACATTTCAAAGTTCTAAAACTGACAATCTTTTCTCCAATTTCTTTTCTGTGTATGCAGCGTGCACATATGTGGTTATGTATTGTAATACTACTTTTGACAATGATCCACCCCCCCTTCTGGCCATGGCATAAACATTTTATCAGCTGTGCCCTTTACCCATTTCGCATGTTACTGTTTGAGCTTGAGCGCATGTCTTGGTAGTGTGTTTCAAAGGTGCATGAGAGGCCTCCATAATAACAAGTCGCAATTGACTGTCAATATTTACCAGATCGTTAATGATATTTCTATCTCAAGGTTAATTGGTCACCACTTTTAATCCCAAAACAACAAATAAGAGCAAGCACCATTAATCGCTGCTCAATCCTCTTTTGTTTCAACAATCTATCTGTCTTCTGATTGGCGCCAATTGTTTACTACACTTTAACTTTAAATAACATCACTTCCAACCTTCCCAGCTTATTATCTCTCAAGAACTTCACACAACAAATAATACTCAAACTAATGACAGAACACATTAATAACCCCTGTGATCACCCTCTCTTCTTTTATAATCGCTTATAATAAGAGGTGTACTTCCCACTCCTCCAACTGTATTACCCTATACAGGGTTTAAGACATCACCTTTCACAGTCCTGAATGTGCGTATTCTCTCTCTTAATATTCTGATTGGAATTTGAGACATCTTCGATCTCTCTTGAAATAGGATTACTTAGGCATTCCTTTATCTCCCCAAAATATCACAATCCTGTCCCTTTATAGTGCCATTTCCCTCCATCTACATAATCAACTCGAGGCCATCGGTATCGACTCCTCCTCCAATCTGAACACTTCGCCTTCGGTCCGCGCCATGTCCATGGAAACCGAGCAGAGATTTCTTCAAAGGGGGACCTGCCCACCATCTCGATTCTTCTCGTAAGTTTATTTCTATCAGCCGCTCTCCACAGGAAACACCACGATCTTCCAGCTAATGGCAGAGGATGCCCGATCATCTGAAACTCTGGAGTCAAACTGGTTTTGATCTGGAACCATCCGCACTGCTACCACGTGAGCTTATGGACCTTTGGATCTTCCATATAGAAATAGATGGGATTACACCAGAAACATTCTGAGTCCAAATAACCACACAAACTAAAGAAGACGGCAAGTTACTGTTTTATTAACAATTGTCCAAAACAGGGAGGTTACAACGAACATCATCAGATGTATGCTCAGCCTCTCAGTGAGCTACACAAAAAATTCAATTCTTATACTGAGATATGCATCAGAGTGACATCATACTATGTGGCAATAGTGAAAAACCTATCAAGGGTCATGATTGGTTAAGGGAAACATCTAGATATACACTTACATAGGAGCTAGGATTGTTAATTGCTGTCCGATACCAGGTGAGCAACTTATGCCTACCGCTTAAAACATGTCACTTCAGAAACATTAGACACACAGTTTCTCATTGATCTTACAAGCTATAAGGTCCTTTATTATACAGATTAATACAATTGGTTGGCATGCTTGTGCCATGCCATGTCTGGAACATTTGGTTCATTCTAACAGCACGTAAGCCCAGACCCATGTGCACGGAGATAGGACATGAATGATACATCACCTCGTAATTAGCCTAGGATCTCTCATCAACCATGCCTTCTGCCCTGACATTGCCTTTGTACTTGGCCTTCTGGATTAGTTACAGAGGGCGCAGAGTAGAGGAAGGCAGGTTGAGATAGAGGCTGTTGCAGTGGTCCAGCCTAGAGAGAACCAATGCTCTGAAGCCGTTGAACTTCTGGGGCAAAGTGAGAAAATGAAGAATACCTCAGAGAAGGTGCAGCTGATACTAGGACTTCTTCGAGAGGTCTGTGATGTGAGGGGAGAAGGAGAGAGTGGGCTTGAAGATGACCCCAAGGTTTTTTGCCTCGCAGGAAGGTGCAGGGAGAGGTCCTAAGGAGGGTGACTAGAGTGAAAGAGGGAAAGTGGGAGCAGGTCTCCCATTGAGGAGGATCTCTGTCTTGCTGGCATTGAGGCAGAGATCGTTGCAGACGCACCATTCTTGAATTGCGTAGAGATAGTCAGGAATGAGCGAGAGAGGAGGCAGAGGGGAGACTGAAGGAGAGCTGAGTATCATCCGCATAGCACTGAAAGTTAGAGGAGAAGGTAGAGATGAGGTGGGTCAAAGGTCCACTTTGAGGTTGAAAGGCCGTGAGAGAGGTTGGAGTCCTGGGGAACACCACATGTGGAGAGAGAGGTGCTGGAGAGAAAGGACCCCAGTTGGACCTGAGAGGTATGGTCCAGGAGGAAGGAAGTCAACCAGGCCAGGGTCTGATCCGTGATGTCCAGGTTCTCACTGAGACGATTTATCAGGATGGCATGGTTGACAATGTCGAATGCGAGATATGGCTAACTAACACAATCAGGCTAGATGCGAGATATGGCTATCTAGCACAATCAGGCTGAATGTGAGATATGGATAACTAACACAATCAGGCTGAATGTGATATTTGGCTAACTAACACAATCAGGCTGGATACACGATATGGCTAACTAACACAATCAGGACTATTGCGAGATTTGGCTAAATAACATAATCAGACTAGATGCGAGATATGGCTAACTAACACAATCAGACTGAATGCAAAACTTGGCCAACTAACACAATCAGGCCAAATGCGATATTTGGCCAACTAACACAATCAGGCCAGATGCAAGATATGGCTAACTAACACAATCAGGCTAAATGCGAAGATATGGCTACTAACACAATCAGGCTTGATGCGCAATGCGGCTAGCTAACACAATAAGGCTGGATACAAGATATGGCTAACTAGCACAGTCAAACTAGCTGCAAGAAATGGCTAAGTGACACAATCAGGCTGGATGCAAGATAAGATTACTATACTAACTGTTGGCTGTACACATTACACTGTGAGCTAACAGACAATAAGATAGGATAAGTTTAAGATTGGGTTGGTCAGTTTAGTGGGGAGCAGTAATGGCTGCACCCCCTGCCCGACCCACACTTACCTTGTCAGTATCTGCTGGTTGACGGTTGCATGTCTCACAGGCTAACACGGTCTGGAGCTCCTTCTACCCTTTGCCTCAGGGTCCTTCACCGGAGGGGGCTTTAACGGTTTTGGGCCGCCCTACTGGATTCACATAAGAGGGTACAGCACCCAATCGGGGTGGAGGGGGTAGCACTGGAGATGGTCAAAGTGGGTCAGGAGGGAGGTGGAAGCAAGAAGCAGTGAAAACTACACAAATTAAGAAGAATGGGGGCAAAAAAGATATCCCCCGAGTTTGAGACTGAGAGAGTTAACATCTTCAGCCCAATCACAATGAATTTTCAGTGCCTCACTAGTGATGACTGGTGGAGAGTTCTGTTTGATGGGTCAAACAGAGTGTTGTTATATGCTTTGGTTTCTTTCCTTCGTGTTATAAAAGATCGTCTACACGATACCTCGGTGGATCCGTTCGTTGGGAGGTCGTGAGGTCCGCACCCGAGTGTTATGGGAAATAGATGAAGGGAGGAGGCCTTGTACTGATTTGAGATGAATGTATAAATCTTAGCTTGGTTTTGTCCTTTTTCCTTTGCTTCTTCCATTTCTTTTTAAAGGTTTGTAATATAACCAATAAAAAAAATTAAAAAAAGATATCTTGCACTAGGAGCACCTGCCTCACCTCACACCAGGGACTAAAATGACACAGTGAGGCAGGGAGTATAAGGACTAGGCCCGCTTTGTTGTGATTTATGGGGCTGGCCAATCAGGGGAGATGGTGAGTCTGGAGGCAGGAAAAAGCAACAGAAATGCAAGAAGCGGGTTGGGAGGGAGGTCGAAGCAATGAGTGGTGAAAACTACACAAATTAAGCAAATCTGGGGCAAAAAAAGATAATGTGCAGCAGGGGTAACTGCCTCACCTCACGCCAGGGACTAAAGTGGCACTGTGAGGTGTGGAGTATGCAGAATAGGCTCGCTTTGTAGTGATTTACAGGCCTGACCAATCACAGGAGGGGGGTGGGTCTGGAA